>NC_139721.1:9237190-9884134 GCF_964211835.1 Anser anser
CATGGGTGTTTTTTGTTTGTTTGTTTGTTTTACACCACAAACAAAGATGAATTCAAATCAGAATCAAAATGCAAATATTTGTTTTTATCTTACTCATACACCTTCTCTTGACTGAATGAGATTCACTGTATTATTGCTTTTACGTGTTAATGTGCTCAGGCATGTGTAAGACAGAAGAAACAGCAGTTTTGTCCCAAGGATCTCACAACCAGTTCAGCCATGTCCGTATGCAAAAAAAAAAAAAAAAAGAATACTGTAATGTTATAAATAAACAGTGGTTAATTGCTTAAGCTGTAAGTAACTTTTAAACAACAAAGGAACATATTGAACACTAGCAGTAAATATACTATAAGACATTCCCTACTGGAATAAATCTGCTTACTGTAGATTAAGTTGTAGCCTCAAACTACCTGATAATTCAGCTATAATGTTTCCAGTTTGACAAATTTTAATATTAAGTGTGTGTGAAATTTCAGCCAGAAGTAAAGCAAAGTTTCAAGACTAGAAAGTTGCTGCTAGCTAAAGAAAAAAAATGTATGGAAACTAAAATAGGTTCTGGAAGTATTGGATGTTTTTTGCCTTGAGCATAAGCAGAAAGCAAAGAGGAAAAACAGAAAACCATGAAGTGATATAAAGGAATTCTAGTGATAATGAAGGAATTATTGGGTCAATCATTTTGCCCTGCCTCAGATCAGGGGCTCAGAAACCTGCAATGGTCATTTAAGCATGTGCTATACACAGGTTATTTAACTTAAGTTAGTGGTGCAGGATGAAATTCTGGCTTCACTGAATCCACAGTAAAACTCCCATCTACACCATTTATATTACACTACAATAATACCTCTCTTCCTCAAAATAGCTTATGAATTCACCGGTCCATCTGTGAGTGTTTTACAATAGGAATCAAATATCTCTGAAATGATAGCTCTACATTTTTCTTGTCAAGGTCTGCCAAGATATTCTTGCATGTCAGTGAGACATCAGCACTTTAAAGTCTTCTGTAGGTTTAAGCCAAAGGCATAAGGCCAAAATATACCCCTAAACGGCTACTATTATTTAAAAAGCTCCAGAAAGGTTGAGTCATTTCAAAATCCAACTGGAAAATGGAGTATGGAAACAGGCAAGGTATTTTATCTATTAAGTAATGATCCAGTGTTTAGAGCATTTACACTAAGCATCCTCAACCTGAGAGGACTTGAATTCATGCTCCATCCCTCTGAGGAAGTGCAGAAAGCATCAGAGTGCACTTTGAGTTAAGAACCTCTCAACTTATCACTTCCTCCTTTAACATCTGACCTATTTTATATATCATATTCAGATATTCACTAGAACAGGGAAAGGAACCCCAGTAACCCCCTTTCTAGCTGTATGTCCAGATCTTGTTGTGTTGCTGTCACTACTCAAACTGTATTTTATGCCTGGGCACCAGGGAGCAAAAGCTAACAGAGATCTACCAAGATTTTGTAGTGTCAGTGTTTCCTAAATATTAGCATTAAATATTTTCAAGCATCTCTGTGACTCTAGACCTCTAACACATTATGGTAGATGAGTATGTATGGCACCTGGATACAGATGGTGTATTTAGAAATGGAGTGACAAATCTGAGATCACAAAGGAAATCCTTGCCAGCTAAAGAATTAATTTTATGATTTGTAAGCCCAGAACTTGAAACTTGGATGCTGAACAGTCAAGCAAGCAGCAAAATCACTGAGCAGCATTACTGCTTCATCTGCCTGGTATATCCCTCTGTTGGGCTTTCTGGAAGTCTTAACTGGCCATGTCTTCATGTCTGTTTTTTATATGGATATGAAAATCAAACTCTTGCTACCTGTCCAAAGCTCTCTTTTAGCTGATGGATGGGAACAAGTTTTCTACGCTTATTCGAATAAACCCACTGATAATTTTTGAAACTACTGATCACAAATACATGCTAAGTAGCCTTCAAACTCTTGAGGTTGATAAGTTTGGATGGTGTTTTCAGGCAGGGCACAAAAAATGACTATCAGGAAAAAAAAAAAAAAATCCTCTTTTTCGTGATTTTCCATCTTGTTCTGTAACTAGATGAAACCATACAGAAGACTCAACATTTGGGGCTTAATTGCCATTCATATGTTACAGATAGATCTCGCCATGACACCCAAAGCCAAATTTTCGTTATGCTATATTGGTAGCGCCTAGCAGCCACTGGGCTGTGGATGGAAGTGAACACAGCATGAGTCATCTTGGAGGAGAGGGAAGTGCTGTGTTGTGAGTGGGAGGAAGCATTTGGATGAGCTGGCAGAAGCTGTGACTGCCGCAGGATGCAATGATCAGTCATTACTCCTGAACTCAATAGCAGCAGTGGCTGGAAATAATTCTTGACTTCCCTGGCCCAGTGACTGTACCCTCTCTGGTAAATGTGGATGTCTTGATGGTCTTCTTTGAGTTAGTTAACTCCTGACCGTGACTTTGAATATGATCAGGTTAGGATAACCTCTGATGTGGCAGGTTTTATGGCACCCACGTAAGCCCTATGGCCAGTCAAGATCTCTTTGAGTGCCTAAATGAACACCTATTAATATCCATTGCATGGACATGCTGTACAGATAGTATTTGTGTGGACTGACAGTCTCTGATCATGTCCATCAGAAATGCTTTCTCTGCAAGTGTAGATGTAGATCAGCACTGTGTGATAACCATACATATTTGTTGCTGTTTTAGGTAAGACCTTGCTACACAGCATGATGGCGACAAGAATCCCCTCAAATGCTTCCAGATGCAGGTTTGTGCCCAGTAATTATATGCCCATCACACATATTTTATGAAATAGAAGAGTGGATCTTCAACAATTCTGACACTGAAGAGAGGAAAACGGGCCTGCCATTGAGGCACCTTGGTTCAACTGCTAGGTCATAAGAGGGTTCAGGTTTGCACCTGTTCCCATGCCATGCTTTATTATGGCAACATTTGGTAGCAGGAAGGCTGCAGGGGTGGCCTCTTTGAGCAGAATCCAGCAGCTGCCCCATGTCAGAGAAGAGTCAGCTCCAGCTGGCTCCAAAAGGGACCAGCCGCTGGCCAGGGCCGAACGAGTGAGTGATATTGGTGGTGCCCCTGGGAGAGCAGATTTAAGAAAGGGAAGAAAAGAGAAAAAAACAACAACAACAACAAAAAAAAAAAAAACTGCTGTGCCACAGCAGCTAGGAGAGAGCAGTGAGAAAACTTATACAGAAGCAGCCCTGCAGCCCCCCAGGTGAGTGCAGCAGGAGGGCAGGAGGTGCTCCAGGCAGGCAGCAGCAGTTCCCCTGCGGCCTGTGGAGAGGCCCCTGGTGGAGCAGGCTGTCCCCCTGCAGCCCACGGGTCCCACACGGAGCAGATCTCCACGCTGCAGCCCGTGGAGGAGCCCCCGGTGGAGCAGGTGGATGTGGCCTGGAGGAGGCTGCGGCCCATGGAGAGCCCCCGCAGGAGCAGGCCCCGGGCCGGAGCTGCAGCCCGTGGAGAGGAGCCCACGCAGGAGCAGGGGGTCTGGGGGGAGCTGCCGCCCGTGGGGGACCCGTGCTGGAGCAGTTTGCTCCTGGGGGATGGACCCCGTGGGACGGAGCCGTGTGGGAGCAGTTCCTGAAGAGCTGCTGCCTGTGGGCAGCCCCCGCAGGCTCAGTTCGGGAAGGACGGCATCCCGTGGGAGGGACCCCATGGAGCAGGGGCAGAGAGCGACCGTGAAGGAGTGGCGGAGACGAAGTGTCAGGGACTGACCACAGCCCCAATCCCCATTCCCCTGCACCTCTCGGGGGAAGGAGGTGGGAGAGGGTGGATAGGGGAAGGTGTTTTTAGTTTCCTTTTAGTTTCTCAGTGCTCGAGTCTACTAGTGACAGGCAATAAATTATATTAATCATATTAATCTCCCTATGTTGAGTCTATTTTTCCCATGATGATAAGCGTTGAGTGATCTCCCTGTCCTTATCTCAACCCTTGAGCCCTTCATTCCATCACATTCCCCTCCCTCCCCTCATTTTCCTTTGAGGAGGGCGAGTGAGAGAGCTGTTCTGATGGAGTTCAGCTGCACATATGACACACATTTCCTTCCTTTGGCTGCACCTTCCCATCCCAAGGGGTCTAGGACATCTCCTTTGAAGGCGGTGAAATCAGGAACCGTGGAAGCATCAGAAATAAGCAGTTCCCTCAGTTCAGGCCCTGAGAAAGCAGCAGAAATGCTGCTTTCATCCCTCTTGGCAGCTTGTCAGAATTAGAATCAAATGACCTTAAATGTGTTTATCTTTTTATTCTGCAATTAGCCACATTACAGGGTCCTGTGATTTCTTTTTGTGACTTAATCCTTACAAGTGAATTGCAGAGCTCTCCTAGCAATAGACTCAATAGAAACTTGGGAATAGTAATAATTATAAGCCTCCTGAGCTTTCCAGTCTCACAAATTAATGTATGTTTTAATTAGCTATTGGTACTTAATTCACTACTGGAGGCAGTTCATTTAAACCATTGCAAAATCATTTTAAAGGTATTTCCATTTTTTCTTGAGAAAATGAAATCAGTTCTTAAAATATCTAGAAAGTTCATGCTTTTTACTCACATGTTCACAATGAGTTTCAGAGGGAAAGGGAAGAGAAAGACAGTTTTCATTTTACCTACTTTTTTTAGTGCAGTACTAAATAAATTCAGTGCTTAACAGCCCCACCTCCTGGTGGAAAAGCAATGATAAAACCAAAATTGGATTTCTGCTGGGGACATATATTTTCTGACATTTTTTTGCTAGCTCTAGCTTACACAGTGGAAATGTGTATCTTTTAAACCTTTGCATTACAGTTCTGTAGCATGTTTAAAGCTTTTTTTTTTTTTTGACTGTTACCCTGTATTCCCTCATTCTTTCTCAGTTCACAGAGATAATCTATTTTAATCATAGATGTTGCTCGTCTCCTTAATGTCTCCTTTAAAATAGCTGAGAAATCCATTCTGTGTTCTTCTATGCCTCCCCATAGACAAATCCAAAGCTAGAAATCAGGAAAAAAAAAAAAGAACAGCAGGATCTAGGAACTGGGAACTCCTGAAACTAATCTTGTGGATAGTGTTTTCAGGAGTTGAAGCATTAGACCACAGAGAATTCCAAGATGGTGTAAACTCTGCAGAATAAATCGTTAGGTGTCAGAAAACCACTATGCACTCTCATAGATGAGGCTGTGTGTGCCCTTAGGAAGGACATTTCCCTTTTGGCTCTCTCTCCTGTGCTGGATTTTCTGTTCATTTTGTTTCAGAATAGCCTTGCAACTGCAACTACTGATACCTTTTCTTCCCTTTCATCGATTCCTTGACTCCAGAGGTGGACTTACAGAAATTATATGAACCCCAAATAGTTAATATTGAGAAGACTGCCAACATTTTGGGGGATGAAACTAACTCATACTCATTCCTTGGAAGCATCATGAGGACAACAAAAAGGTCAGTGACTTCATTGCTAAACAGAGCATGCAAGGAAGGAGTATGGCATGCACATGAAGAGGGGCTGGATGCTTCACAATGAGAGACAGCTTCAATATAAATCATGGGCAAGCTTGCTTCAGATCTGCCACATTTATTTTTCTGATTCAGTCTCTGCTTCAACCTCTGTGCCATCTTTAGGCTTGCCAGCACCTCTCCCCCAGCTACCTGTCAGCCCAAATCTTCCACAACCACAGGATTCCCACCACTGCAGCTGGCCCTGCAGCATCTCGCAGAGGGGAGACTGTGTTTTGAAGTGAGCTGCCTTTTGAGCAGGACTTCTGAGATAATGCAACCTCACTCTGCCTCACATAGCTTGCTAGGCAGTTGGGGGTTGGTTGGGGTGAGCAGTGGCAACAGGGCATATCTTTCCTAGAATTAAATGTAAATTAGACCATATTAATGAGTGCATTTTAAAGCACCACAGGGACCAGGAATAATGTGCTTCTTACTGGCATTAGTGTATTTATAGAGAAAGCTGTCCAGCGAATAGGTGTTTTAGTTTCCTCAATCGTCTGTAGGGTTAAAATGCCTCTACTAATACTTTCCAACAACATTCCTTTAAATACTAATCAACATAAAGCCTGAAGCTATTGACCCCTGTTGCAACACAACACATTAACATGCAAGGGAAACCTTCTCTGCCCATTTCTGAAAGGGGCAAAGCAGCTCTGGGCCCAGCATTTGGCCCCGCAGAATCATTATTCCATTTGCAAGCTTAACAAAGCGCTGCATTAAATTTCAGGAACTATTGATTGCTCTCTAGGTGGTTATGCAAAATCAATTGTGGGGTTTTGTTTTAAGGAAGAGAGTAGGAGAGGAAAAAGGTTTTGACAGGAAACATGACAGGATTTAGAAGAAGAAGCATGTGGTTGAGAGGCATAGGAATGTCATGGGGTCACAACTTCAAAGATCGAAGCTCCATCCAGGCAAGTCCTATCTGTTGCTCAAATATCTCATCACAGGTTTCTTGAGGCTGTCTTGAAGGGTCTCCTGGCTTTGTTCACCTCCTTTTCATTGCACAGAGAGCTCTCTATGGTTTGCAGTTTACTATAGTTTAACAAATAAATTAAGTCACTAGGGAGAAGGGAAACGAGGATATCTGTGCATATACCTTGAGGTTACATTGAATCTTTTATCATACTTAAAGGGTTGCCTACAGAAGGGAATAAATAGGAAGGTTATTTGGATGAGGATTTCAGTCTTTCCAGTTTCCATGCACATAAGCATACAAAACATTTCGGTGCTTAAATAATTTGTTGAAAATGGGCTACACTGATTCACTTCTCACAGAATCAAAGCCATAAAACATCCCACATCATCTGCTTTACCTACAACATTTACCACCAGTAGATAAAACAAAATGAAGCCCATGGATACACTTCAGCCCATACTGATGGAGAATATAAGCCATTTAGGACTGAAATAACAGTTAATGTTGATTACCTCCCAATGACCATAACAAAACTTGTAAAAATTATACACCTTGGAAGAGTCATCAAAGATATTTAGGAAAAGGCACTGTAAATTAAGGATGTACCTTCTCATCTATTGCTGGACTGTTCAGAGAGGTTGTAGTATCACTTCCATTCTGTACTTAGCCATATGTATAAAAAGGAGTTTGTTTTTCCAGGCTGTCAGGGAAAAGCCTCTGAGAGAGCACTAAATTCACACACAACCACTCTGTCAGTGTCTGGAGCTGGTATAGGATAATAGTGGCACGACTCGAGAATTTAAGGGATGGAACCGAAGGCTGTATATAACTGAAACACAAGAAAATGTGAAAGAAAAAAGAGCAATTACCAATATGGCTCATGTCTTAGAGCCTCTAGAACACAACTGGGAGAATTATTTATAACTAATTAACTGCTTTTTTTTTTTTATAGCTTGTGTACAATCTTGCAGAGGAAACAATAATTAGTAAATTGTTCATTAGTAGCTCATTGCAATATTAGAAATTTAAACCGTATTGGATTACTACATGAAAAGCATTGGGATTACTATCGGAACCCCACCAAAGTCAAAATTCAGTCAAAGGAATTGCTATGTGAGTGAATTCTGCAACAAATGAACAATTCATGCATTTTATGGTTCTGTGCTATATACCTTTTAAGTAGCTGCTTTCCAACATTCACTTCTTTGGGCTTGCTATTCCATTCACAGTTTGTTTGTTTTTTTGGTACATGTTCAAGTGGAATGTTGACCTACTGTAATTTTCCACTGAGAATATACATACTAAATTAATAAATATCAATAATTAATTAAAATCAATATTGATAAATGTTAATAAAGTAATTATAAAGCTGGTAAACAAGTATGAAAAGCACATTCAAAGTCAATTAATTCAAAGTGGAGAAAGTATTAGGAAAGATTAGGAGACTAGTGATGCTAGTATGTCATTTTGGGATGTCTTTATCTTCCTTTTTACCTCTTCATTTCCATTGGCATGGAGCACACCACTGCTAGCAGAGTGCCTGGTGTGACAGCAGTTTTATCCCTGCAATGTTCCCTGGTCTCGGCTGACATCAGAGTAATTAGTGATATAATTACGGTTCATCATAGACAGATGTTTCTCAGTGTGTAACTGTGTCTTAATGATGAGTCTTTTCCAGCAGTCACCCACTTCTAAGCTGGAAATGTTACAGGTTTTTTTAGAGGATTCCCAAAATTCCAACAGTCTGTAAATCTAATCAGAAGGGTGGTGCTGTTGGTAGAGAAACTAATTGGCTTTCATCATGGAGAACAGACCAAGAGTTTTTGCTATGAAGATCCATGGAAGCATGATCAAAGCCTGAGTTCTGCTTTCTTTCTAGTCTTTTTTTTTTTCTTTTTTTTTTTTTTCATTTTTAAGATTACTTAATGACCCCTCCAGAATTTCACAGTGTGAAAGATAGCACCATATTAAATTAAGCAATGTCTTGATGGTTTTAAGGAGTATGGACGTACTGTGTGAAAATTTCACCCTCTTTTCACAGCTGGGCTGGAGGTTTTTCTTGGGTTTGAGAAGCAAATAATTTAGATAAAATGATCTTTCTTCAAACTGCTACGTATCAGATAAAAGATTCTTCAAGCTGTTTCAAGCTGTTCTGTATCAAACCAAGTAATTATGAAGTCGTAAGAACTGACCATCTACCTACACAGTTGCTTTCCTCACAGGCTGTGAGAGGAAGAATCTTTTCATTCAGGAATTCCACATGCATTTTTCCACCTTGTTACTTCGCATTAGTTCAATTTATTAACTAAATATTTAAGATTTTTATTAGTACTGAAGAGAGGAATCTTTCTCAATATGACCCTCCTCCATAACACCATAGAGAGAGAGGGAGTGGCTGCAGACTAAGTAGACAGACATCAAGGGCAGCAAATAGTGGGGAGAGGGAAGTATATTTGTGAAAGGCTGTTTGTAGCTCCGCCTTCAGTACACATGTAAGGAATGGTTTATTCAAGCGAGAAATATCTCCTCTCACCACAGACAGTCTGAAAGCTTTTGCTGCTGCACTTGCTTCCATGTAGGTGGTAGTGAACTCTTAGCAGCAGTTTCCACCTGCTTCTCAATCCAGCCCTGCCAGCATTAATTATGGCCACGGCCAAATTTAGCTTTCCCAGGTCTCTCCTTCATCCCAGGTCATAGTCTAAGAAGAGTTGTTTTAATTTCACATTTTGACAGGGAGTTCAAAATGCAGTGGATTCCCAGGCTGAGAAGCCTGGCTGTAGCCCTGTGCATCCTCTGACACGCAGGCAGTAACTGAAACAAAAGGAATATAGACAATGAATACAAACTGAGATGTGTATGTCTTCAAGAGAACCGCATCGGTATGCCCTGTTGCGAATGCAGATGAGCAAAGGAATGAAAGTGCTCTGTTACACAGCTTTTCCATAGCTATACTTTGAGGCTCAACTAACTTGTTAAGCTGCGCTGTTTGGATCTAAAGAGATATAAGTACTTAATTCCACTGCAAAATGATTTGTTTTAGGTTCCAAATTCAACCAGCAACTTTTGAAAGTTGATCTGTGGAATCTTGCATTAGGAAAGGCAAGTAGCAGAACTTAGGTATAGTCAAGAGCTTTTGAATACATGAACAGAATTTGATTTAATTTCAATTGAAGTAAAAAGGACTCATTCAAAGTAAACAAAGAGAATTTCTTTGAGTTGGAGGCAACAGATCTGTGGAACTCTTTGCCAAAACAAGAGAACTAGAGAAGTGTGGAAGAGAGATCTATAAAGTATTCCTAAATGGAAAATCATGTCACGTTGAGGAAATCCCCTCAGCTGAAAACAGTTCCAGGCTGGGAGAATCAGAATTAATAGGTCTGTTACTGTGGTCAAAGGAAGGAGGTGTTAAAGGAGTTGTAAAGGAAATTAAGTCATATAGTGACATAGAAGGATGGGGAAAAGACTGTTTTCAGTAGAATCAGAACTGTGTAACTGCAGTCATGCCCTTTATCAGCTCTCCCCTTCACACTTTGACATTTTGAAGGCTTTGGGACATTTTTTTTTTTCTTCCAGTTCTTGTATTTGCTTTGATAGGATGCAGAATGTTGTGTGCCTTGTAGTCTGCATGAGTGAACACATTAAATCTGGTGGGCCACTTTATTCAAAAGCAGCTCTCATATATTTGCCTGTGATTGCCTGGATGGCACTCACCAGTGTGTGAGGTCAGTGCTCCTCCACTACAGCTGAGCCTGTAACCAGCAGGTGATGGATCCATCTGTCACTCCAGTTGCTGATGAGGGTCAGTAAGAAAGCAGCAGGAGGATTTCACCCCAGATGGCAGAATTCCCCAAATTACATTTTTCCTTGGATACATGGATGTTTTAAATCTTGGCTCTCACCCTCTGGTTTTACAGCTTACTCAAGTTAATTTTAAGACCTTCCTTTTTTTTGTTTAGCTCTGAAGAAACTTTCCTTTCATAAACACACTCTAACAGAGAAAGTTATACTCCATTGTCTTGGCCTGAAGAATGCAGGTGTGTTGAAGCAGCTGCTGCTGTTTTTGCTAATGGCCAACTTCCATAGTTCTTGTTTGCATTTTGATTCACTATTCATATGGAGAGAAAGGCATTAACTCAAAATATTAAGAATCAGCCTATGCTTTTAACTGCCTTTTTTTTTAAACTCTGCAAAATAGCTATTGTTATCTTAAATAAATTTCTCATTATTAACAATGACACTCAAAAATTAGAGAAGTTGATATATGTTCCTGTCCTGTTATTAAGAGAAATCTGTTATATTCTTTTTCCTTCCTACTGACTGAGAAGAGTAGCCATGAAGGTAAGCACTACATTGAAAATAGCCAAGCACACAAACGTTGCAGCAGAGACAGAAAGATAACTTCTGCCGAACATTTTTTAACCTGACTGTTAATCCTCCTTTCAAACTCCCAGGGAATCAGTAGGTACTTACTCTTGGAACAAATACCACAAAGATTATGAGGATAAATGGGGGTGTAAAATGCCCCCAAATAATTCCTTTCAAACCTTCCTAGAATTTCAGTGTGGTTGAATTAAATTTAAATAGACTTTCTGGATGATGAACAGAAAGGGCGCGATACCCTCTACAGTGCAGTAGAGCATGTTCTCTCACTAACATAAAAGAATAGCTCTTTGAAATGTCAGAGGCTATCCACAAACTTTTAGACAGTTCCAGACAGAAATACCTCTCTACATCAAATATTATTATTTTTGCTTCACTTATTGATACTGTCCAAACACATAATACAAGGATGACATGACTGGAAGAATTTGAAAGCTACTTACATTGGTGTAATCTTAATGGCCTGGGTAAAAAAAATAGGATGACCTCAAATCACCTCTCTAATCTACCACAGATATAATGCTGTGATGCAACAACAGAAAAAAAAAAAAAAAAAAAAAAAAAGTAGATATATGAGCAAACTGAGATCAGTGAGAGTTCTGTAATCAGCTATTAACGACTACGAGTAGTGTCCAAGATGGTGAACTCAGGCTAGAAGTGAGAGTGTTAGTATTATTAGTAATGGTGTAGTAAGTAGTATTCAAGGTACATCACCTAACAAGCCACTTTTGAATGCTTCATGGACCCTGCAGCACATTACAGCTGTAGGTATGCATATTTATGGGTATTTATTTTGTAGTGTTAGTTGTTATTTACTGGAGTGTGATGTTATTTCTGGATGACTTGTTCCTTGAGCATCATCTGACTGATCTAGTACCAAAAAAGCATCCTGTGTTCCCGTGTTTCATACTTATAGCAAGTAAGCAATACTTCTTATAGCTAGATGCTCCCAATTTCTTCAGAGAAATTAACAGTTTTCGTTAGCTAGAGACTTTTTTTTTTTTCCTCCTCATGGTTGCTTTACAAGATCAGGATCATTTTGCAGAGAGGTCAAGGATCTCAGCTTGGTTCTCCTATCAGATGTTATTTAGGAAGGTGAAGGCTGGTCTCTCTGATATTGGTGTAAATCAAGACTGTCATTGCCCATTCACCTTCTGTATACTGAAGGAGCTTTCCAAGGTTGCATAGAAAGTGTGGAGCAAAATCAAAGATTTAATGCAAAACTAATTTTTAACCCCATTTCAAGCTCAAAAACACTAAACACACACTTCTCTCCTCAAGCTTTTTCCAAACTTCAGGTCAATAGCTTGAGTTATTTCAGAAATACAACCTGAATTAGTATTCCTACTGCTTCTTTTTTATTTCCTTTTTTCTTCCTGCTAGATGCAAGCAAATAAAATTCAACTTTTGCAAATATATTTATAGTAAGGAGAAAACTTTGAGGGAAAGTAAAGAGAATTTTAACAGACAGCATTAAACCTAACTAGACATGTTTTCAAGTAGATTATTTGTGAGTTTATTAATTTCTGTGCAAGTTCCCTAGTGGTTCTAGTCCACACAAAATATATCTTCTAAGTAACTTTTGGACCAGCATAATTATAATCTTCAGTTAGTTTTACCTTTACATTGATGTTGTTTTTGTTTTTAAATGAGTGTAACAAAGAGCAGTTCTCTCATATGAATCATGGATGAAAACCTGGCAACAATCATAGCTATTCAAATAATAGCACAAATTCACTAGAAGGTAATTATGGATAGCACTGTTCTCTCATAAAAAAAAAAAAAAAAAAAAAAAAACAGATGTCAAATAGCCAAGATTTTAAGCAAGACATGGTATCTTTCACTAGCCCAACTAGTACAGTTGGCCGAAAAACAAACCAAACAACAAAAAAAAATATATTAAAAACCTATTAAGGCCCACAGCTCTTTTTTTTGTGTCAGCTCGTCAGGTTATGTCAGTAACTTCCAAACCATTATGGCAATGATGTCACAGCCAAACTGGCCTAAGGATATTACCTGGCCAAGGTTAATTATTGACATTGTAATGTAGCGCTCTGTATTCCAGCTTGGTGAAGGTAAGAAGTCTTATAAGAAAAATTATTCTGTTCTTGGTACTCTGGGGCCAGCTGGAATTGATGCCAGTGACACAAGTAACTACTATCATAAAGCAAAGAAAAGATTTGGAAGTGTGTGCATAGAAGAAAAACAGGAGTACTAAAGAGATTTCCTTTCCCTTTTGCTTTCCTCTCTCTTGAAAGCAAAGAGCCCTAGAGAAACATTGAAGATCTACCATAAATCCATGTAAGCAAACTTTGATCTACATAGAAAAGAATTTGTATTTGTTAATGCACTTCCATGAGCCTAGCATCTGTCTCCAAAGCTTATCACTTATTTGTGTGTAGCTGAACTGACATGACTATTTCATTATTCAATTGTACCATTTAAATATGTGGGTTGATCTCTTCTAAAAAAATCTTTCAAATGTGTTTTCTTCAAACTGGGGGCACTGGAGCATTATTCTCTCCAAGTGATGTGAGAAAATCAGATTCAGTCCTATGAGCTTGCTTGCTCGCTTTGAATGAAACTCTGCTGTAAATAAAAGCATCAAGTTTGTTGAAAGAGTGTTTTTGCTGCAGGTGGGGGCTGTTTTGTGTTTGTTGCTGAACACACGTAGGCAGGAGTACTCATACTGCAGTGCAGTAAAACTTCAAAAGCCATTAGAATACAATAGTGACAGCATGAGAAGACAGCAATAAACTCCAGGATTTTTCCCAGAAAATAAATAAATAAATTAAATAGATAAATAAATAAAAATATGAAAATGGAACAGTTCCCAATAAGACATAAATGACCTTTGCTTTTCCTTATTTATTTATTTATGTATTTTGCATAGAATCAATGAAAGACATTGTTTTAACTCAATTATCCTCATCAAGATGCATCCCAGCAGTGCCTTATAACCTTTCTAATGAATACCTTCTCCTGTCATTACAAAATCTGAGTCTGTCAAAGATTTTCCATCCCTATTGTAAATTCAAATTCTAGTTTCACCCATAGATTTTTCTCCTTGTCCTGTGAACCACACCAGCTTATTTATTTTGACTAACACAGTACTTTATTTTTGTGCTAATAAGTGAGCTTTTGCAAGACATGGCAGAAGTCTGGAGAGGGAAAAAGAAGCAGAAGAATGCTTCCTGAATGGAAGTTGGTATTAATCTGGGGACAGCTATGAAGGAACCTGAGGTGACTGCTATGCTTCAGTTTTTCACAGCTCTCTGTCAAGCACAGACGTACACTCTCTAATGAAGCAGAAAGAAGGAATGATATGTTTTCTTGCCCTTCCCACTTGCTCCTGCACCTGCATAATTCCTCTTGCTATTGTTAACTCTGTCTTTTAAAATCAGAGTATAGTTTGCAGGTGCCCTAAAGCTTGCTTGAATGATGTATAAGAGTGAGGCTGAGGCTGTCATACAGAGCAATCTGTATTCCTAGCTAACCTGCGCCCATCCAAACAGACAAAAAGAAAACTCACTACAGCCAAATGTCAACCTAGGAAGAGGAATGAAAGTCAGAGCATAAGAGGGTGGAATTACGTCCTGAAAAGTCACTGCTTCTGACAAGGATTTAGGCATTGTAATGCAGAAGTTGCCCAGCAGTATCTCCAAACTGGATGCATAGATAGTAGGTTTTTAAACAGATAGTGACAGAGGAGGAATAGAGACCATTCTTTCATTTGTTTGTTTATTTATGACTTCCATATGTCTCAGGTTATACCAAGAGAGGAACACTGCATCCAGATGTGGTAGCTAGACTGGGAAAAACTGAAATAGCTACAAAAAATGTTATAGAAATAATTAGAGGCCTGGAATACATGCATTCCTATGGGAGACCTGAAGAACTGAATCTGTTCTGCTTATCAGAAAGATGACTGAGAGATGAATTGATTACAAAGTGTGTTAATGAGGGTAAAATAGAGCTCTTTTGACTAGTAGAGAAAAACCTAAGAAAAATTAATGACTACAAACTTCAGCCACACAAATTGAAATTGTAAATTTGGCACATTTTTCTGAGGTCAATTAGGCAATAGTTTATAACTCCCGAACGAGGTGCTTTTTATCACCAATAAGGACTGCAGTGACTTGATCAGGATGGATGACACTCAGGCTTTTTTGTATTTTTTTTTCAACCTCTTGCCAATTCTTACCCAATTCTGGGCACTCAGCCAGATCCTATGTACTTTGCCATCCTTGGCCAATATGGCAGAGATAATATAACTGAATAAAGTCTTACATAGCAATGTTGCATTCCCAGACATATCCCCAAATGGTAAGCTCTTATACTGGTTCTCCTTCAGATGCTCTCATGTCCAAGAAATCAGCATTTCCTTTGGATTCATTTGCTGTAACTCTGACAGCACGTAGTTACTGAGTTTCCCTTGATGTAATAAAATCCTGGACAGAAAAGAGCTGACAGTGTTGTGAAGTCAGCCAGAGGTAGAGTTGCTTATGAAATGATAGAGGTGTCACTAGAAGTGTTGTGATTTCTGCAAACAGAATTTAAAGGAGCCAGGATGCCAGAACCTGCAGGTCCAAGCCAAAAGGACTATGGAGGAAAGCATTGAATTATATCAAGGAAATGCAAGCTTTATTTCTTAAATCCTCCATATGCAAAATTTAAAATTATAGAAAACAACTATGAAAATTTTCTGGAAAAAGAATAGCTAGGGCTTCCTGTGGTTGCACAGTTCATATGGGTACGTAAATGAACCGCTGCTGGTGAGAAGGTGTGTGGGGGGGGTTGTTCCACTGCATTTTCCCGGAGCCACCCTTTTGCCACCTGCTCCATTTTTATCTTGCAATTATTGTGCAGGAAAAAAAAAAAAAAAAAAAGCATTCAAATGTGACTGCAGTAAGGAAGCTGGGGTCAGATTTGACTCTGCCATTGAGGACCCTACCTCTACTACCAAGCCACAGCTGCTGAGGCAGTAAGTTGGGAGGGTGCAATGAGGTATGAGGTTGCCTTTGAACAAGCAGCTGCAGTAAAAGCCAAGTCAACAGGCCCATGGAAGGAACCACCAAGTATTCAGGGTAGCATAGTGACACCACTGATCTCAAAGCACCAGGTTCATACAGGCTCCTTGGCATGGCTTGAGCCCCAGCTGTAGAAGACACTGCTGCCATGAACTTAGCCAGACCAGCTGGTGTCAGCTGCAGTAAACCACTCTCCAGTGACCTACAATACTTGCAGTACAATATAGTGAAGCCTTTCTTCCTGCTGACAAAGACATGGATGGGCAGAGAATATGCAGCCTGCCAACTACGTGGGGGGTAACCACATGCAAACAAAGCCTGTTTTCACCTTCTGTGCACTCTCTGTCCAGAGACAGCGTAGGCTAAAACTAATATCTGTGAAATTCTGCAGAGTTATTATCTTGGAACTACTAACAGGCACAACAGAGGGAGTTAAAGATTACAGGATTACAAATTATCAGAGTAATCCTCTTTCTATTCTAAGCCATATTTTCATGTTGGTCACCTAACACATGATATGATGGGTAAGCCAGCACAGATGTCTAGGAACGTTACTTTTAACTTTCTTCACCATCAGTCCTTCCTCAGTAGTGGCAAAGATCCATCCATCATATCATGTCCTGATATCTTCAAATCAAGTTCAGAAGACTTTTTGAAAGAAACATTTTTGCAAGACATCTCTCTCCGAGGTGCACAGATAGGTAGATGAAACACTATGAAAAAAAAAAAAAAAAAAAAAAAAAAGGATAACCCTACTCCTGCCTTTTAGTCTTATACTAAACATACCTTTAGCTTTTATTGTAGACCATGCAATGTGCCATTAAAACTTCATAGAAAAAATCAGAACCATGATTTAACTACTCAGAATAACAAAAGCCCCAAATGAATCAGTGTATCCCGAATATCAGTATCTAAATAAAACCAGTGAGATATAGAATCATAGAATCGTCAATTATCCAATGTCACCCACTAAACCATGTCCCTAAGCACCACGTCCAACTTTTCCTTGAACAACCCCAGGGACGGTGACTCCACCACCTCTCTGGGCAACCCGTCCCAATGCCTGACTGCTCCTTCTGAGAAGAAATGTCTCTTTCTAGCTGCCACACCCCAAACTCGTCATGTAGAAAACTAAGTGGAGGAAACCAAGTAATGAGCAAAAGGAGGTTTTAGTGTAAATACAAAAATTAAAGAGCGACATTACATATACTTGAATTCCTCCATTTGATATCTCACCTTTTGACTAACACAATCTATACAGACACTAACATGGGCTATACAGACTCCATACAGTGAAGCTCATGTTAGGGCAGGTAAGTGACTCTGTAATAAGATATCCTCATCCAAGATGAATATCTGCTTGCTTCAATATGAATGCTGACTGAATGTTACTTCAGCCCTATATTTGTAATGTCCGTTTTCATTTCTAGGAAAACTTTCCACAGCTTCAAAGCCACATGTGAGACCTTGCACAGACTGTACTGTTAATGAAATCATTATTCTTGTCATAGCAGCTGATCCCTAGCTTACAAATATTTTGCTTTCCTAAGTTCAGAGTTATCCATGAAAATGACAGTATGACATAGAAACCCAGTAGCTGTTTATCAAAAAGGAATAGAAGAAAAAAAAAAAGAAAAGAAATAATAAAATAAAATAAGAGAAAAGAAAATAAGAGAAAACTAATAGAAAAGGAAGGAAAAGAAAGAAAAGAAAGAGAAAGAGAAAAAAGAAAAGAAAAGAAAAGAAAAGAAAAGAAAAGAAAAGAAAAGAAAAGAAAAGAAAAGAAAAGAAAAGAAAAGAAAAGAAAAGAAAAGAAAAGAAAAGAAAAGAAAAGAAAAGAAGAAAAGAAAAGAAAAGAAAAGAAAAGAAAAGAAAAGAAAAGAAAAGAAAAGAAAAGAAAAGAAAAGAAAAGAAAAGAAAAGAAAAGAAAAGAAAAAACGAAAAGAAAACGAAAAGGAAAAAGGAAAAAGGAAAAAGGAAAAAGGAAAAAGGAAAAAGGAAAAAGGAAAAAGGAAAAAGGAAAAGGGAAAAGGGAAAAGGGAAAAGAAAAAAGGGAAAAGAAAAAGGAAAAGAAAAAAGGGAAAAGAAAAAAGGGAAAAGAAAAAGGAAAAGAAAAAAGGGAAAGGAAAAGGAAAAGGAAAGGGAAAAGAAAAAAGGGAAAGGGAAAGGGAAAGGGAAAGGGAAAGGGAAAGGGAAAGGGAAAGGGAAAGGGAAAGGGAAAGGGAAAGGAAAGGAAAGGAAAGGAAAGGAAAGGAAAGGAAAGGAAAGGAAAGGAAAGGAAAGGAAAGGAAAGGAAAGGAAAGGAAAGGAAAGGAAAGGAAAGGAAAGGAAAGGAAAGGAAAGGAAAGGAAAGGAAAGGAAAGGAAAGGAAAGGAAAGGAAAGGAAAGGAAAGGAAAGGAAAGGAAAGGAGAAAAGAAAAGAGAAGAGAAGAGAAGAGAAGAGAAGAGAAGAGAAGAGAAGAGAAGAGAAGAGAAGAGAAGAGAAGAGAAGAGAAGAGAAGAGAAGAGAAAAGAAAAGAAAAGAAAAGAAAAGAAAAGAAAAGAAAAGAAAAGAAAAGAAAAGAAAAGAAAAGAAAAGAAAAGAAAAGAAAAGAAAAGAAAAGAAAAGAAAAGAAAAGAAAAGAAAAAAAGAAAAGAGAAAAGAAAAAAGAGAAAAAGGAAAAATAATCCTAGTTCAAAAGAAAAAATGCTCTGCTGATGTTCAGACAGGGTAGCTGGAGTCTTCTATTAATGGAGAATCTGCAGTGAGCTTGGATGCCTCCAGAACCGGCAGTGCATTTTCATGGGCCTATCTTTCTTATTAGGGCTGTGTGGTTAGTTGTAGGGCAGCAGCTGAGACTGGAAATCTAGTTTTTGTGAAATAGTGTAGCAAGGTTGAAAGTGTTGCATTTAAGCTGTTTGGTCTGAAGGGCTAATGGAAAACTGGATTTTCAACAACCCATTTAGAGGGAGGAGGTATCTTCTTCAAAATTGAAGCATAAAAAGTGTCAAAAGATCCAATAATTGAAACTTCTCTATTTCTAAATGTTGCCAGAGTACTTCATGATAACTATAATTCATTTGCATCGTGTCACCTTTCTTTGCCAAACCACTTCTCATAATTCACCGAAGCTGATTTTTTGATAAAGACCCTATGATCCATCATTCAAGACATACAATAACCTGTTAACATACAGAAAGGAGGTATGGAAATATGTAAGCTATGCTACCAGGGAAATACCCTGGAAATGTTTCCATACTGAAACATTTCAGGGCTCTGCTCTGCTCTTTTTCAGTATTTTATTTTTTTATAGTCAAAACAAACAACCAAAAAAAAAAAAAGACTGCTAATGTCATAGCAGGCAAAGGGCCTGAAAGTAGAGGTGCAGAAAGGTAAAGGGGTCTGCCCCAGAGACTGAGTTTATTTTCAGGGACTGGTCATTGCTTAGCACACTGTTGTGCTTCACAAGCACTAAGACTGGAAGCAAAGTCAAGGGAGACACCAGTGCAGGCTGTCAGAATGGAACAGTAGTCATATCATCAGGCTATGCTTAAATAATTCCAATGTGTGCTGTTACACCAAGTTACATGTACTGAACCTTATTTTCAGCTCTGTTTCATGTACATGATACCATTGAAATAAAGGAATTGAACTGCTGTGCTTTAGAGAATTAAGCCTATTTTCTTCATTAAAAAATAAAATTAAAAAAAAAATGTAATTGGTAACTCTGTTCCTTTAAGCACATGGATAAACCTTTGTCTTTTCCTTGGGGAAAATAAAAACCAGTGTTTTCTTCTAAGTGCCTGCAGTCATCTGGGAGAGAGAATCAGAGATCAGCTGTCATTACAGAGAATGTCAGAGGAGTTTGTGGCACCAAGCCATAGTGAGGAGGTTAAGAAAAAACCTTCAATCAAGCAACAATTTTGTTCACATTGTTAGAGTGAGATGAATCTTAGAATTAGGGGGACATTACGATCCTTGGGGAAAAGGTGTAAAGATCTAGTTTACACTAATAAAAGTACCTACTGTAGCATCATATACACAGCAGAGCTGGCACAGAAATGTAATGGACTATGAGGGGAAAGAGGAATTGTGATCCAGCTGGGGTTATTTCCCCCCTTCTCTCCTCGCATTTACCCCCACCTGCTTCCAAGATGAGAACAACAAGAATTTAGATGGGAAGAATATGATTTCTTACAGTCCCAGCCAAGAAAGCTGGGAAATGTAGAGGTCACTGTGATGAGCCAGCAGAAACAGGATAGAGAAGAACTCCAGTGTTTCACCAGAGCACCCTCACCTCAGCTGTGGATGTTGCTTTCCCTCTGTCGTCTTTCTTCCCACTTAACAGCCATGTTAAATTGCTTACCCCATAGCCATTTCCTCTGCTCAGCCTTTTACATCCACATTCACATTTTTATCTTCTTGTTCACTTATTCCTGCCCCAACAAAACCCTGCCCTAAAATGTTAAAACTGACAGCCAAGTGATAAAATAAAAGGTCATCTGTGATGCAAACAAGGTGTTTTTCCAAACTTCTCTTAGATCATAATGTTTGTCTGCTGCATTACCTTCCCCAGCTCTGCTTCCGTCTTGACTAGCCAGACAATAAACTCCGTGTAAAATAGGCTCTCTCTTCTGTTTGTATAGAGAGCTGGATCTGGCTTGGAGCCTCAGATGCAGGTCTTTATACAAAGGGAATTGCTAAGCTACAAAGTTTATCTGGTTCCTTAAATTTCAGTAGTCTTTAAGAAAAATATCTTGCTTGGGACTGATAAGACGTGGAGTCAGGTTCCCGCTCTCCTTTATCAAGGGCCAGCTATGGGCACAGGACACCCACCACACAGTAAACCACAGCAGCCTCTTCTACACTGTGAGAAAAGGTGACATTCTGGAAACCAACCAAATGCCCCCTTATAAAGGTGTCAGGGGTAAAAAGCTGCACAATTATTTTCCCTTTTTCCCCCACAATACACATTTTCAACATACATTTAACCACAGATAAGGAGGGAGTGTATATTCTTTCAGATAATATGACAAAGGATAGCTAAGGCAAAGAAAACAGCTAAGATGAAGAAAGGCAGATGAAACCTCATGATACGAAGCTCAAGAAAAACAGTAACTATTAAGATTTAGAATAAGAACATTACTCAGGCAGATTATAATATAGCTGTCTCCTGCGAGATTTATTTCATCTTATTCTGAAGTATTTGGCACTGGTTGTAGTCCATGACTGGATAAATGAGCTGACAAATGTTATTTCTGACATTGTGGTAAATCTTATGTTTCACAAGCAGGGCAGCTGGCAGGGTTTGAGACAGTCTGCTAGATTAGACTTCGTTCACATAAATCATTGCAAAGAGGCTGTACTGTAAAGTATTGCTATATTACACCTCTACTGTTATGCCAAGCTTCTGGAACTGTTTTGTTTTGTTTTGTTTTGTTTTCTTTTGCCTAAGGACAGAATGCTGAACTCCAATGAATCTTGCATAAATTGAATGTGGGCATGATCCAAGCTATTAGGCAGATTTCTTTACTGAAAACACGGTGGAATGCTTGTCACAAATCTTAATCTCAGCATCCCATTCCTGCTGGGCCAGACTTTCAAAGACACAGGTGAGGTGCATGCTAAAGAACAGTACCAGAACTGAGTTATCTGACAATAAATTATGACCAGCTTTCTGGCCAAGAAAAAGTATATTTTATTGTAAAATATTAATTTAATTCAGCTACTTTCTATACCTGGGCTTCCACATGCTGTTTTTCATAACTGAGGTTCTTTTTCCTCTTTATTTTTTTCCAAACTTTTCATTTTTCTTGTTAAAACTTCAAATTTTTTGTCTCTTTACCATTTTCCACTCTTCCTACACTGGATTTTCTCCTGAAATTTACATTATAGTATGCCAGCTTCTTTGCTGCAACATATTTTTAGATCTTCATCATCAATGAGTTCTTTGCTAGTTTCCAACTCTGTGTTTGAAAAGGCATTTGAGGATTCTTCTTTTCTTTTCCACGCTTGGTATAAAGGCTAAAAAGCACTGGGTCTGATCAGGAAGAAAGGTCAGTCGCTAATAGGGAAGGTTGCATTACAAATACACTTCTGTGCCGTACTGTCGCACCAACTGCGGCAAAGGACACACCAGCATGTTGAGCACCACTCTTATTCTGAGGGAATGTTCCCTCTTGCCACAGAATCTTCCTATGCAAATAAGACTTCCTTGATGGTACAAAACAATTTCACAAAGACATAGGGACTGATAAGCATTTAAAAAAAAATAAATAAAGAGTTGGAAAATAGCTGGAGGACTGTTAAAGTTTCAATGGCTTCCCATGGAGGATGCAGACATTAAGAAATTTAGGGCATAGGATCATTTCATAGTGGATATAGCAGAGGATGGGGAGATGAGATCTGGATTTCTTTTCGTTTTATTTGCTAGTTTTTGTTTTATTCTATCAGCCAGTTGCTGTTTAGTTTTGGACTGACTGAGAAACTTGCTGTGCCTTGGTTTTCCTATCCTAATTACTGTTTTCTGGCAAGTTACCTAGAGCTATGATATTTCCAGAGCAAAACGAAAGAAAGGGAAATGGTGATTTGAATTCAGGATGTATTTTTATAGCTGTATGAGTTACTGTAAGCATTTCACCTTCAGTTTGGAGTTAGAAAGATGTTAGAATAATTAAAGAAATTTCTGTTGAACTTAAATATTTTTTCCCTAAACTTCCAACCAAAATTACATGTATCTGTAATCCAAGCTCATACTAGCCAATTTTTCAACATAGATCAACCCAGCAAAGAAATTCCTGAATTCAATAGCAAAATTTTTAGTATTTACAATATCATATACTCTTTTACCAGAAGTGGAAATAGGAAGGGGAGTGCTAGAGCGGCTGTAGTCCTGGTTCACCTTCCATTGCTATGGTGTAATGTGTTCAGAAACATGATATATGAGCAGCCAAGTTAGTGTGCAGCCCTGCTAAAATTTCGTGCTTCAAAGTCCTCTCTGTTTTCTTCTTAGACTACAAGATGTTCTCATTGCTGATATATCAGCAACCTCCTCATATATTTTGCAGCACTTCATATTTACCAGATGTTCTTCAAGAATACATAGTGATGGATGGATAGATGGGTGGAAGGAAGGAAGGAAGGTAGGTGAAGGCTAGTTAAATAGAAAAGAATAAAAAATACTGGAACTCAAAACCAGCTTCCCATGCCTAGCTCTGCAAAACACATGATTTTTACGTGTAATTTTCCTTGATATCAGCAGCACTAGCCCAAGGCCTTCACATATGTGTCTGCATGATGTCAGGGTAAGAAGCATGCACAAATTCTCCAGCAGTTATCTTCACTGTTTTGCAACTTTTCTGACAAATTATATTAAAGCACAGGTGTTAATCCAACTGCAAGAAATTATGTGAGAGTAGTGATCACATCCACATCTGGAGCATTTCTGGCCAACCGCAGATGCACATGTTTAAATTTCAGCACACATGGACTAGCTCTGACAGCTACAAGGGAGCATCGGTGAGAGCTGACAGCATGCATAAGTGACTGCTCACGTAGGGGGCACATGGAGAGTGCACGCAGGTTTGGCTAAGTGAATGACTGGTTGATGTCTATTTGCTTCATTTGGCTTTTGATCCTCCTTTGCTTCAGTGTTGAAAAATTACTATGGAAAAGGCATTCTGCAAGATCATTTAAAGTTATAGGAAAATTCTGGGGAAAGTAAACACTTTTGCTAGTTTGTAGGTGATTTGAAGAGTCCTGTTAAGTAGTAAATAAAAAAAATTATCATCATGGGAATCAGGCATTGTTACTGAGATTATTACTGAAGGCCTGGACAGAAAACTGTACTGTCCCGGACTTCTTAGATGGTCAGGGATTTAAAGGTTTTTTTATTTCCTTATTTTGCCTTATGTTGGAATATCTATGCTATTTCTCTTTTAAAATGCATTTGTAAGCAAAAATGTGAATTTTCCACAGGCTAGAGAAATAGGTCATGGAAAGCTGGTCTATTTGTAAATGAAAGGTTTTGTTTGTTTGTATTTTTGTTTTGAAATAAAATTTAATTCTCATCACAGTCTATGCATGATGCTAACTCCATCACTTACCAAAAAGTCTGGCATAAGTAGAGTACCAGGACAAGTGGAAAATATTTCCCTGAGTTATAATAATATATTTTTTCTCAATTAAATTCAGAGTATAAAGATTTTTTTTATGTGCCTCTAAGAATCATGTTATGGAAATTAAATTGAGTAAAGATGAAATTTGTGAAAGACTAATGAACACTTAAAATATTTGTAAATATATATGTTTATATTTAATTTTCATAGCAGTACTCTGAACAAAGAACATCAGGGGTTTCACCACTCTAAGTGCAGCCCTTGAAAAGACATTTGTCTCACAATCACAGTTCCTAATTTTGTTCCTCTCGTGGGCGCAGATACACAGTGCTTCCCTTTTAAAGGTGTAACAGATTTCCCTTTTTGAGTCTGGCATGCTGTGGACAAGAGATGTGTGCAGAACCACATCTTACTGGTATTGTATATTCTCTTCCATGCTCCTACTTAGTACCATGGTGAACCTGCTTGCAATGGTGTCCTTGGTGCAATGTGTACTGATTTCTAAAGAGCAGGAAGTGCTTTCCAAAATCTCAGTTACAGATGTTGGGGATCGGGAGGCCAGGATCCGAGAACTGCAGCAGGTAAAAAGGGAAAGTTTTAATGGAGCAGATACATGGGAATATCTATATCTCCCTTATCTCCATTTTGCCTGAGAATTTCATATCTGTTCCCCTGCATAAGATAAGGATAAATACAATTTTTAATATAGCAAGCAGCAGTTCACAAGATGTGGGAGTAAAAAGATCTTAAAGGGAAGATATATAAGACTTACTCGTATGCACAATGTATCTTCTATGTATCTTCTATGTGCCTATATATGTACTGAGGAATAGATATATTACCAGCCTCTTTGCTCATTGAAAACACCATTTAATGAGCAACACTGCGCACAGTACAGGCCACGGACATTCATACAGAGACTCCTACAATGAGCCTTAAGCTTCTGGGTGAGCAAAGCAGTGGGAACCAAACTTATTCACTTGTCCCTATTGCATCCAGCTCCATCATCGTTTTTTTGTGAGCCACAACAGGAGCCATGCAGAACTGCAATGTGCCTTATGACAAAGCATGGACAATCTCCTGGTATGGGCATGTCTTCGTCTCCTTGGATCCACGGCTTGGATCCACGGCTGGATCCACGGCTTGGATCTCCTTGGATCCACGGCCTTGGATCCACGGCTAAGAATGGCTGAGCTACCACATACTTCTCAAAACATGCCATATATATATATACTGTATATATATATATATAGTACTGCTATGAAAATTAAATATAAACATATATATATATATATATAACCCAACGGTAACAATAAAACAAACAAACAGGAAAAAAAAATCTAAGGTTTAGAAACTCCATGGTTTTGCCTGCAGTCTTTCCTAAGACTTACTTGTCTATCTTTATGGCAATGATGCCATCATCTGTGGCACTCAGTAAAGAATCTTGAAGATGGATGCAGTGCTGTATGGCTACTCAAATCCTAGCAAAAGTCCAAGTATATCAATAACCTGTTATGTGGGTAGATAAGAAATTATAAGGGAAGGGCAGAGACTGTGAGGAAAGAGATGAGTCTGAAAGTAAAGATAAAAAGCCTCTGGGTAATTTTTTAATTATTCTTATTTTGTGCATAATTTATAATACCTTTTCTGATATACTGAATATATTCAGTTAGAACTATTGATGCTTCTCCATGGAAAGCATACAATTATATCAATGTTCATATTTCATCATTACAACTAACGTACAAGCACACAGTTTCTGGTCATTGTTTTTCTTCTTTTATTTCTATTGACATCAGAAAGATTGTCACTCAAGACTAAAGAGCTAATGGTATGCAATAAAAAATTTATAAAAGTCACATCATCAGAAATATATGGAATTCACACATTTCACAGTCCCTTCTTTTCATTGTTCCTATTCTGAAAAATTGGATTTTAAAATATGTTAAGAAACTGCTTCATCCACTATACACTGGCTGTATGCAGACAAAACTGTGAGAAAAAGAACTGCTAACTCTAAAAAACCTTACTGCTTGCATTACCTGACAAAAAAAAAAAAAAAGTCAAATTGGAAAGTCTGCACGTAGTCTGTGTAAAAATAATAAGAAACCAAGGACTGAAAACTAACAACTTTCTTGACACATGTTGGGTTTATAGTAATAAAGTTCCACGCATGACTAACTTTCGTCTTCTGTTTTACATATGATACAATCAACTGAGAATATTTTCCACTTACGGTAATGAAACATACCTTTGGATATAAATGATGTGAGACTGAAAAATAAAATTAAATGGAAAGGGAGGAGTGGATGAGTCAGGAGATTTGTATTAGTGAAATGAAACGATGTTCTGCACCCAGCAGGTAAAATTACTGCATAAGGCAAATACACAGCAATGGAGGTGAGGCGAGATATGTGCTCCTTGACTGGGAGGGGATTGCTCTTTTACCTTAAGGTTAGCCTTCTCTGCAGCAACTCACAATAGCTTTCTAAGGGCACAGGCAGGCACACAGTTACTATACTCCAAAGCCTTCACCTTGTGTGACACTGGTTCACAACTGACTGACTACCTGTAAGTAATAACAGATAAGTTTGCAGGCAGACTGCAGCATGGTTCCAAGAAATGTGAACTGTCCGTTTATTTCAGCTAAGGAAATGTGTCAACACTGGAAATAATTTCATTTCCCATGGAGAAAAGTGGCTTTTCAATTTGCACAAATAACTACAAGCAAACATCATTCTGAGTGAATGTTAAAGAATCTATCACCATATATTTTCCATTTTCAAAACTGAATGGAAAAAGTCCATTAACTTTTTCAAAGCCAAAAATGGAGAAGCATAGATTTAAGAATTCAGGGCATGGAAACAGCAATGACATCATATAGGGGATCCATAGAGTCCTTCCTGAGCAGTGTACTGCTTAAGTGACTCGTGCGATCAGAGCTTATTTCATATTATTTTTCTTAGGAAATGGCATCTTCTAGTTTACCCCAAATCTAACTGTGACTTGAAATGAAGAGATAGACTTGATCAGTGAAATGCACACTGTGTCAGTACAGTCTTGGTGTGTATGATGTCCACAATACAGTCACAAACTGTTGGGGCAGCAGGTAAAGGGTGGATCTAAAATCTGGGCTGACAGAAGGGAATATGGGATAGGCAGACCTGCAAGTGGTATCCTCACTCTTCTAGGTTTTTGTCTTAACCTGAGGGAGCACATCAGAAATAATTCAAGAAGTGCCAGTATGGAAGACTTTGAGAGAGAACCTCCAGCAATCTATATAAAGTGCTATCACTTATCTACCTGCCTCATCTCTGTAGGAGAATAGTACTTTCTAAATCATTTCAGTTCATAGTCCAGTAGTCGGAAGATGCGGCTTAAGTCTCTGAAGAAGGTGTACTTTTACTGAGACACCAAACAATGAACTGAGATGGTTGGAGCTTAAGCATTTTCTCAGCACCTTCAAATTTGGGTCTAGAGAGGTCACTGTCCTGAGACTCTAAATGAGGTGCTATCATAGTCTGATTCATTTTCACTTATACTAAGTGAAATTATAATTAAATTAAATAAATAAATAATATTATATTTTAATTAAATTAAATTATACTAAATATTCCACAGTAAAAATAAATAAAGCAACCAGAAAACTCAGTGACGAAAAAATCATTCTACAAATCAAGCCTGGAGTGGAATTAGGAAGCACAAACAAAGGGGGAAAGGAGGAACTGAGGGGAATACAGAAGTTATCTGTTGTGATTGACGACTTTCAAAAAGCAGAATGAGTCAAACAAAAATCCTTTATCATCTGACCTTAATGAAGCCAATAATAAGGATGATAAAATACGTAAACAACTACTAAGTAAGAGGAAAATTAGGGAGGCCAAGATTAATTTCATAGAATGAATAGCTAATGGTGTGAAAACAAATGAAAATCAGGAAGTCTGTGAGAGATCAATAATTCCACTGAATCATCAGGGGCTAAAGGGATCTATGAAGGAATATAAGCACATTGATGAGATGCTTAGGAGCGTTTTTGTATTTGTTTCATGAAGGAGACTGCTGGATAAATACTTACCTTGAACTTGATCTTTCCTGGCATGGAAAAGGAAATATTTTTGAATATTGAAATGGCAGGAGAAGAAATAGCAACTTAAGTGATAAAATCCACCAGACCCAAACAACACACCTCAGAATTCTTAGGGAGTGTGAGTACAGAAAATAAATAAATAAATAGATAGATAAATAAATAAAATCTATGAAAAAATGTGCAGTCTATCTTCGAAAGAGCCACTCTTCCAAAGCCAAAGAAAGCAGTAAATGTCATATGTAAACAAGTGCAGCCAGAATAATAAATGTCTGCAGGGTATCTCAAGAGAGGGCCCAGGCAGCTTGACCCTTGCAGGAGAAAATTGCATCACCCTAATCCCTTGGACTCCTTTTTTACATGTCATTAATGTAATAGATAGAGGAAATATCACTATAGCAACATATATATTAAAACTTAACTCTTAGCATTTTGAAAGATCTTTGATAAATATTTGAAAGCAGGAACAAGCTACAGGATCCATAGGGGAACAGTAGGGATGGATGCTACTGTGCTTATGATTGTCTAAATCCAGAGTGACTATTTAGGGTTCCCTCATTTCTATTGATGAAAACTGATGTGGATTTCACGGCTAGTGTGACTGACTAGTCAACACTGAGGTTGGGCTAGACCACACATGTGCTGCACACATGAATGTCACATCTGCACTAGGACTTCTGTAGGGACATGAAGTCAAGCATGTTTGGAAATCTTTGAACTCTCTGTGTTTACCCAGCATTTCTTTTCAGGACCTCTATATATCCCTGGGAGTTAGCAAAGCCACAGCACTGATTGACAGATTTTGGGACTTGCAGGATATGGTATTTTACTAAATGCTAATAATGAAAATCTTACAGTATTTTTAGTCATGTCAGGTATATTTATTCTCCCAAGTGATGTTCATTGAGAAGAGAAGAGAAGAGAAGAGAAGAGAAGAGAAGAGAAGAGAAGAGAAGAGAAGAGAAGAGAAGAGAAGAGAAGAGAAGAGAAGAGAAGAGAAAAGAGAAAGAAAAGAAAAGAAAAGAAAAGAAGAGAAAAGAAAAGAAAAGAAAAGAAAAGAAAAGAAAAGAAAAGAAAAGAAAAGAAAAGAAAAGAAAAGAAAAGAAAAGAAAAGAAAAGAAAAGAAAAGAAAAGAAAAGAAAAGAAAAGAAAAGAAAAGAAAAGAAAAGAAAAGAAAAGAGAAAAGAAAAGAGAAGAAAAGAGAAGAAAAGAGAAGAAAAGAGAAGAAAAGAAAAAAAGAAAAGAAAAGAAAAGAAAAGAAAAGAAAAGAAAAGAAAAGAAAAGAAAAGAAAAGAAAAGAAAAGAAAAGAAAAGAAAAGAAAAGAAAAGAAAAGAAAAGAAAAGAAAAGAAAAGAAAAGAAAAGAAAAGAAAAGAAAAGAAAAGAAAAGAAAAGAAAAAAGAGAAAAGAAAAAGATATGATATTCAGAGGTGTTTCATCTAAAGAGCAGTACAAATACAGGTTCAATCTTAGACTAAATAATATAAGTGTCTGTCTTAGCCATAGCACACCAAGACTTTTCAAAGTCTTCAAAGTTTACAGAAATGATCGCAGGATGTAGGACTGAGATCTGCTTAAACAAGCACAAAAAGTGACATGCAGTAGGAAACTTCATGGTCCCCAGTGGCCAGGCACGGGTTTGTTATCTGACTGTTATTTGATCAGGTTAATAATTAGTGACCGAGTCTGACTTTTTGTTTGTTCTTCTAAATCAATTATCTGCCTTGACAAGTAGTCTGCAGTCAAGTTTTTTTGTTGTTGCTTTGTTTTGTTTTGTTTTGCTCTGGCAAGGGCTGCAACCAAATTGTAATTCTGAGGAACTGGCATAGGAACACCAATAGATTTTTATGCAGATACTTTCAAAGCTCCTTGAAATCTACCCAGCAAGCTTCTTCAGCAGCAAAACCACGATATCTCCAGCTAAGCTATATGGAAGAAACTCAAACTGACAACCAAGAAGATTTCACTGAATGAAAGACAGAATGATGTAGGTTGGAAGGCACCTCTGAAGGTCATGGTCCAACACCTCTGATCAAGCAAGGACGCCTAGGTTTCTGAGGACAATGTTCAGGTGGTTTTGGATGTCTTCAAGGAGGGAGACTCCACAGCCTCTCTGGGCAGCTTCCTCAGAGCTTTCTGGCTCTGCAATATGGTGCAATATCCAGCCCATAACTGGTAATTCTCATATTATAGTCTCTTTAGTTTCACTGCTTTCTGAAGGTCTTTTCTGAGGTGACACTGACCTCACTGTTCTTTAGATTGCAGGGTTACTTCTGTACTCTTAAATTAAATGGACCATGGCTGTTCTCTGGCACTGACACGTTCCGGTTTGTATCCATGCAGCTAAACTTATTGACCCTGAAGAAGGTTTGCATCCAAATTGATGACTGGTAATGATCCCTGGTCTACAGAAGCTTCCCAGACACAGTCTGATAAAATGCAAGTTGGCATAGGACAACACTTCATTGCAGGCAGGAGCGATAGTTTATCAATATAGGGGATGATATGTCAGAACTTCTTTAATGTTTAATACCCCTTTTAATTTACTAATATAGATGGAGTTGGGAAATACTTCGTGATGTGATGAAAAGAAATGCCAGGTAAATCAGGATCACCTGGCCAGTGAGCAAAACTGCCAAGAAAAAAGATGTGAAATCTAGTTAAATTTTCTTTAAAACTGACAAATAGGAATTCTGTAAATCTCAAATACAAATGTGGATGTCTGAGTGAGACCTGTCAGTCTTACAGAGGGAATACTCATCTTATACCAAACTCTTTCATGAGTAACTGTTTTTCAGAATAGTATTGCTGAAGAGACTACTAGCAGAGATACAAACTGAAGCTAAAGGTGAGAAATGTGGGTAAAGACACTGAGAAAAATGTTCAAAGGAGTGGTGAAAGAAAACAGGATCCACTGGCATTGAGGGGTGATGTTGTGTAGTAACATGATGTACTTGCAGAATCACTGGAGAAGGATGAAAAGAGAAGGAGAAATCTGAGGTCAGGCAGTGGGAGAAGTGGACTGAGAGGATAGTGAGGGATGAAATATCTGCATAACCTCGGAAATGAAGGATATTTTTTGTCTATTTTGCCTATGAATAGGATTAGTAAATTTAATGCACTGTGCAAATACCTACCAAGCATAAATCAAATTATATGAAAAATGATATAAAGCTCCAGTGATATAAAAAGTAGTTAATTGTGGAAGGGCAGACAGTGGTCCAGCTCCTTATCATGTATTTTTTTTATAATTCCTGTAACTAACTAGAAAGTAATAACCACACAAATATTCCAGAAAGACTGCAAATATGGTGTTTTTCTTTGTAATTCCCAAGTCTAAACTGCCTCATAATATGATTGTGTATTATTAAATAATGATTGCTTTATACTGCAACAATGGCAGTAGCACTATTTACGTATGAATTTTTCCCTTTTGCTAAAATGTCTCTAGACCCTCACTGTGTGGTTAGAGATAACAGAGGCAAGCAAGGTATTCCTGGAAGCAAAGTGTAGTTCATTTCTCTACATGTAGCCTTTTTTTCCATTATCTCTAACAAACTTAGGTTGATCTCACTTGCCTGCAGTCTGTGCTGTATTTGTTCATTCTGTAGCCTCTTTATATGCACAATTACAGTCCCACAGAGATTGGATGTTTTACTGAAGATATTAAATGTTACCAGCAATCTCTATTAGTGTAAGAGACCACAGAGAGCTCCAAAGTGCCTTACATTAAGGCATTAAGTGCATTACTCCAATAGATGAGGTTGAAGTTTTCTGACTTGGTTGCTTACAGAGCGGCATCTACAGAGATGGACCTGATTTCCATGTCCTACCTGAAAATCCTCCTCTCTTTAGTGTTGTCTTCCATGGGCCAGGGTCAAATCCCAGCCACAGACTGGAGGATTTTCACACCCTGCACACCCACTCTGGTTTGCAGTAGCCCTTCTGGAAAGCAGGTTTTCTAAGTTCCTAAACACCTAATCATTTAGGTATCTGAATATGGATGTTATGCCTCCATGTAGGTATCCAAATTTGAAAACTGTACTTCAAAGGAATCTATGGATTAATTCATTTATTATTTAGCTTTCTGTCTGAGCAGATCAGTGAAGCTGTCATACAATTATTTTAGAAATTGCACCGCATTTTTTCCAGATTTTATAAAATTATCTAAAAAATTATAGTATATACTGATCACTGAGCTGTTAAGGGATGTGCAATTTCAAAATCTTGTTCTCATGGTGGAAGTGGAAAAGGTTAACCCATGTTGTTTAGCAAAGAATTCATTAAATATTAAAAAGATCACAGCTGATAAAAAACTGTTTGGGGAGCCATGTTTCTGATTAAATCAGAGTATGTCTGTAAACAGGCTAACAAAAATTTGATCAGCATTAACGCATGAGTTTAATGTCAGATATGTAGGATGGGCTTCATCTCATTTAACTCTAGAAGTCCACACCAACAAAAATGTCTATCTGAATTTGAAATAACTTAAAATCTTGATTCAGTCAGTGGAGAAACAGCACTTTTGCTGCAAAATTTATCTGTTCATTTTCAGACCTCTCCTTTTGGATGAGGTGTGCAAGCAGTAGAGATGGCCAGGACAAGTGCAGATGTTTACTTTTGGTCAGTTGAGCCTTATACCAATAAACAAGTTGAGCCTTATACCAATGAAAAAGTCTATTCACGCAACCTCACCACAGACATCAAATTCAGTAATACACACAAGGATGCACATCCCCCTGTTTTCACTCTGTATATATAAACAGAGAAAAGTAATCTATTCCAACAGGTGATGCAGAGCTAGAGTCTAAAGCATATGTATTCACTACCACCAATGAGTCAATCCATCTTCGTACAGATGTTGAGATTCAAAGAAAGATGTTCTAACTTAAGCACATACAGATGTCTACAATTAGATGGTATGACTGCTTCCAGAGATGGGAGTTTCAAAGCAAGGACCCCCAGTAGATGCCACCTCATTTTTTTAAGCATTAGCTGAAATTTTACAGGGATATTAATTCCAGATGTTTAAAAATATTTCAGCCTATTTGGTTTTAGGTATTACGAAATATTAAAGTAGATTAATATTAAACTTACATATGTATATGGAAGTTTGCAGTGCTGTCTCTAAAGATAGGGCATTTTTAAGTATTTTTTTTCTCTCTTTTTTAATGTATGATGTGGAGAAATATGAAACCAGCACTGGAAACAGATCAAAATTCAGACTAGAAAAGAAATCTGCAGTACATGCACATTGCACCAATACTTTCTAGCATGCAGCAGTAATTGTTTTCCAAAGTACATTTTCTCTCTTGCAATTTTCTTACCTAGAAAATAAACAGTCATTTAGAAGTTTATTTAAAAAAAAAAAAAAAAAAAGATCACCAAAAACATACACATGAAAATTTCATTTCTTTTGTTCTGACAATCTCATCTGCTTAGGTCCCAGACTGCCACTGGCCATTGCTGTTTTCTTCCTTGATAAATCATTGGGACACAAATCTGAATGTTGTGTAGTATTGCCTCTGCTAGAAAAATCCATTAAAGACATTAAAGTAGGGAGCTCCTCTCTGCAATAAAGGTATAAGCAGCAGGTATAGGTGCGAGAAGATTCAGAGAACAAATGTGTATGGCTTAAGTCCAAGATCACATCTGATATAAAATAAGAGCTTTAAATAAAGTTTTCTCTGGACAGTTTCATTTTCTAAGGACTCTACCACAGGTCAATGGTCTACTGAAATCACTTTGTCTCCCCAAAGACAGAGTTTATGTCTGAAATAAGCCCCTGTATATATTGATTTATATATATATATATATTTATCACTTTCTCTTTGTTTAATTCTTACTACACAAACGGCATTTTGATAGGAAAAAAAAATAGATGTGCTTTGGTCAAGAGGTTGCAAAGAACACTGCCATGTTCATGTGCCCTTCACTGAAGAAGCATAAAAAAAGTAGTTAGACATATTATATGGATTCTAGGTCTGTTGTGTACATATATTATTTTCCCACTACATTTTCCTACTTTTTTTTCTTGCGCATTTAATTTTTTTTTTTTTTTTAATAATATTTGCTGCCAGGATTAAAATGAGGCTGGTTTCTCCCAGATTGGAAATTTTATCCTTTTGGTACACTGCTATTAGATTTCACAGATTTCATTACAGTTCTCATTAAAGAATATATAATAATGAAAATGTGAAGGATTCAGATGACCAGCTCACTGGATTCTCTAGAGGGCGATTGGGACTTTGGAAATTTCACTTTAGCAAGTGTAAATTGCTCCTCTGAAGAGGGAACTTGGATGATCTGTAATGACGGAGTGTCAGCAATGGAAACTAACCAGAAGATGATCAACTCAGTAAAACTGGGAAAGTTTCTATGAACCTCTGGTCACAAGTAGTGTTCTTCAGGCTTCGACAGCGGGAGCAATGCTTGTTTACCTCTTCTTATATGACAGAAACAGGGAGATGGAATGCATTCTCTGCATGCTGGTGGAGGACACTAAACTGGAGGGAGGGAGGTCTCCCAGGTCACTGACAAAGTGAGGCAAGTTGAATGGATACCCACCAAGATGGTCAGGAGGCTGGGACACATGACATGAGAAGGAACATACAGTTCTTTACAACCTAAATTACTCTGTTATTCTAGGATTCTAAGTGATCTGCAAGTGGCATTTCTCTCTCTGTTTCTTGTCAAAGGTTTGCTTTCAATGTTTCTCTTCCCAAATAATAAAAGAAAATGAAAGTAAGAAAGTAAGAAAATAAAAGTAAGAAAGAAAATAAAAGTAAGAGAGAAAGAATGTAGCCCATGTGTGAATAAGAAACTCAAATACTGTGTAGGGAGATTGCTCTATTGAACTAGGTACATAGTACAACATGATAAATATACCTGTAATGACATGCTAATTTCCCATTCATATAACTGTTAGTGCTGCAGAGCCGTAAGTGTTTGCATTCTCCCTCCCTGTGGATATTCAGGAACTCGGGCAGGAGTAGCTAATGCTAACCTGAGGGTTAGGACAGTATGCTGGCACTGAGAAACTAGAACTGAGTGAGTGTATTGGGTTCATGTGGAAAGGGTTTGGTAGCAGAGGGGCTGCAGAGGTAGCCTTGCTGAAAAGAGTCCAGAAGTCGTCCCATGTCAAAGGAGAGTCAGCTCCAGCCAGCTTCAAAAGGGACCAGCTACTGGACAGACCTGAGCCACTGAGCAACATTGGTTGTACCTGTATGAGAGCAAATTTAAGAAAGGGGGGAAAAACCTGCTGTGCCACAGCAGCTGGGAGAGAGCAGTGAGAAAACTTTGAGAGAAGCAGCCCTGCAGCCCCCAAGGCGAGTGCAGCAGGAGGGCAGGAGGTGCTCCAGGCAGGCAGCAGCAGTTCCCCTGCGGCCTGTGGAGAGGCCCCTGGTGGAGCAGGCTGTCCCCCTGCAGCCCACGGGTCCCACACGGAGCAGATCTCCACGCTGCAGCCCGTGGAGGAGCCCCCGGTGGAGCAGGTGGATGTGGCCTGGAGGAGGCTGCGGCCCATGGAGAGCCCCCGCAGGAGCAGGCCCCGGGCCGGAGCTGCAGCCCGTGGAGAGGAGCCCACGCAGGAGCAGGGGGTCTGGGGGGAGCTGCCGCCCGTGGGGGACCCGTGCTGGAGCAGTTTGCTCCTGGGGGATGGACCCCGTGGGATGGAGCCGTGTGGGAGCAGTTCCTGAAGAGCTGCTGCCTGTGGGCAGCCCCCGCAGGCTCGGTTCGGGCAGGACGGCATCCCGTGGGAGGGACCCCACGGGGAGCAGGGGCAGAGAGGGACCGTGAGGGAGCAGCGGAGACGAAGCGTCAGGGACTGACCGCAGCCCCCATTCCCTCTTCCCCTGCGCCACTCGGGGAGAAGAGGTGGAAGACGGTTGTGGGGGGGGGGGGGTAATTTACTTTTAGTCTCTCACTGTTCTAGTCTGTTATTAATATACAATAAATTACATTAATCTCCCTTATGCTAAGTCTATGTTGTCCATTATGGTAATTGTTGAGTGATCTCCCTGTCCTTATCTCAGCCCTTATACCCTTTTCCATTGTATTTTCTTCCCAACTTCCTCTCGGGAGGGGGAATGAGAGTGGTTGTGGTGGAGTTCAGCTGCCCAGCAGGGTCATGCCACCAGAGCAAGCCTAACTAATTCTACTGATATACAACACGTTGCCTGGCTCTATTAGCTTCTCCTTGTCTTTGGCATCATGTCCATGGCATTAGAAAGACATCACTTAATCGTACCTGTCTGCAAGCTAGGATGACAAGTCACTTTCACAGAGAAATTGCAGTATTTATTGGCGTTTTCTATAGAAAGTAGTGTGGTTAAGTCATCTCTCTTAAATTTCCTGAAATTTGGCACCCCAGAAAGGAGAAGCTGTACTACTTTTACTCCTTCCTATATTGAGTTGAAGCCCTATGTACATTTTTATAGCTCCATTTTCATACAGTGGCATCCTCTCAAAAGTACATAACACTGTGTATTGACAGAAACTCATGACTGTGGGACAATCAGACTGAAAAAATAAAACTGGAAACCAGGCCCAAGGTCCTTTTTACAATTCGTGTTTCTATATTAAGAATGAAAATATATTAATAATTTCTTTTGTATCTCAATGCAGCCTTCTGCACAGCTGATATTCATTTTGCCTGAGTGTTCATGTCCACAGATGATGTGGGACATTGGAACACTAAGACCAAGAAGTCTAAGCCCTGAACTACTTATAGGCTTTTTTCTGGCACACAGAAAGTTTCCCTTGATATAGTTTATACTTATCAGTCCTCAAGGCAGAAGCAATTAATTGAGGATAATTTAGGAGACATTTCTTCTCAGAAAGAGTGGTCAGGCATTGGAACGGATCGCCCAGGAAAGTGGTGGAGTCACCGTCCCTGGGGCTGTTCAGGGAAAGGTTGGACGTGGTACATAGGGTTTAGTGGGTGACATTGGTTGTAGGGGGACAGTTGGACCAGATGATCTTGGAGGTCTTTTCCAACCTTAATTTTTCTATGATTCTATGATTCTATTCCCTTTCTGTACAGGAAGAACTCCAATAGGTTCATGTATATGGACGAATGCTCGAGGCTACAATGTAAAGCACTCAAAAAAAGGAAACTTCAGAGTCAATATTGCCTTGGGAATAATGATTTGTGCATAAGCGTTACAACACCATGTACCTAATTGTATATTATTTTGCTGCCTTGTCCTTGGATTGAGCTAAATTCACACAGCAGAAGCATTTGCTGGGTTTGTTGAAAGTATATCTTTTGCTTGTTACAATGAAAAGATAATTTTAATAAGATGACAAGTTGAACTAAGGAACTGGACTTTACCCTTCCCTCTGCTGTAGATATCATGAGATACCACACAAGACTACCTCGGAAATCTTTGTTCTCTGAGCTCCTCTTTTAATGGGAAGGTGCCAAACAGAAGACCCCAAGGCTAATTTGCACAAATGCTGAGTGCTCACAGCTGCTGCAAAATTAATTTGAAGCCGCACTTTTAGCAGAGAAACAAACAAAATCATGTAAAAAACTCTGACAAAGTATTAAATTCTTTTTTTTTTTTTTTGGGGGGGGGGGAAGGTGGGGGCGGAGGTTAACAGTCCTAAGGAAGATGAGTGACAGTTGTGCTTCTTACTTTACCAGTCCCTTTGAACTGTCCACAGCACTGTGGAGCAGTGCCCACTGGGGAGGGCATCTGAGCTGACCAGTGATTTGCAGAGTAGCTTCAGCTGAGCCAGTGAGTAGTTTTACTTGGGTCCCCCTTCTTTCCATAATTTTCTTTTGGCTTATAGTGATACTTCTGCTCTTTGCCTCTCATGATATGAACAACCACTTGACAGTTAGCCTTCAGATACGCAGACTGACCCACTTGCATCAGGATTAGAAAAGAGGTCTTCAAGAGGGTTACCAAACTGCTCTGAGCTCATCTGAGCTCATCTGAGCACTGTGGTGTGGTCTCTAGAAATGGGTGTAACACCGCAGGGAGGTATTTGAATCCTCTAGACCTGTGAATCACTCTATTGCAGCTGAGATGCTGGTCCCTACTAGGGACAGATTTTTTTAAAAGAGTGAGCAAGAGAGTAGGCAGGGCCTACTGCCTGAAGGCAGTAAAATCCTTTCTTTCTGCCTCAAATTCTCTCTGGCAGTATTCTGCTTAAAACCCTGTTGGCATAAAAATAAAGGGTGATCACTAAGGTTTTATTTTTTCCTGCCACTTTCTGATTTTCCTTCAGAATAATGCATATTCAGTTTAGGATTTCTGTGTCATCAGAATGGTGTATTTTTAAAATGACCATTAAAAGCTCAGCAAGAATTTGTGTCCTATTTGACCTTAGAGGGGCTGCCAGACAGTGGAGTGGAATTTAGATTTTCATCCTTTAGTGTCTTATATTTGATTTTTCGTGTGCTTTTTCTACCTTTCTTCTTTAACTGTAAAAATCAAGTTTATCTCTCCAGAAAATAATGAAGACACACTGCTATCACCTTGTTAATAGTGATGCACCTTGCTTTTAATGTTGCTGTATGCATTGACCATTTGTGACACAATCCACTTTCATGAGATGCTGTCACATCTGTAAAGCTTTAGGAGTCCATGAATGCATTGTACAGGGAATGTATAAAAATGGAACTTAGCACAACACGCTATTTGATGATCACATTCATGTGATGATCATCACAGTGCAGTGAGGAAGCTCAAGGATTTGTCAGCTAAATTTTGGGGAGCATGTTAACATTAGCTTTAATGTGGTCCAACTCTGTTGCCAGCACTGTGGCACCTCTTTCCCATGCCCTCCAAACTGAACTTCCATAGTCCTTGTTGCCTTCAAACTGTTGATTGTGCCATCTTGCTGAATCACAGGAAATTTATTTGATTTTCTTTTTCTTTTAAACTTTTAATTTTCCTTCAATCAGCAAAGTGATGAAGATCACTCTGAAGGGAGACAAATATTAAATCTGAAGCAGGGCATGAGATGGAAATCCACAGAGGAGAGGGAATGTGCAACCTGTTCTTCTTGTCTTTATATCAGGCGAAGTACAACATGAAATTACATATGTATATCCAGTGCAATAGCCTAAAAAAGGAAATATTTCATGGCTGAGGTAAGAGGGGTCACAAATGTTCTTTCAGTGAATGAGCCCTGTAGCTGTCTGTAGGTGTGGATGAAGAAATAGTTACTAGGAAACAACAAACTAGAAAGAGGAAAGCAAAGCACTTAGAAGATTTTGTACCAAAGTCTCCATGGGCTGACAAGCTCAGCACACTAGTAGTCCTGTTGAATTTGCAAGAACTGGTAAACTCACAGCACCAAGAATCTGTTGAATCTGTACAAGGATATAAACACACATTAATATCAACTGCAGGTTTTGTAACTCAGGCCACATACAAGAAAGGGTGGAAACCATATATACAGTTGAAGACTACAGGATTATTTATATATACACCTGGTAAAGCAAAGGACCTTCTGACAGACTTGAACGCTTGCCTAGAAGCTAAGATGAGTAAGCAGCTTGTGTTGTTTTCCCAGCTGTTTCTCCAACTGGGTAACTCTATGTGAATATGCAAGTGAACTGACTGAATGACTAAGTGAATGTGTTGTGTGAATAGCTATCTGCTACTAGTAATAACAGATTAATGAATAGCAGGTATTGTAAAAAATATTGATTACAATCTATGCATTTTCCCCCTACAGACAAAAATATATGCTTTATTCTCTATTAGGAAAAAGGGACCTTACAGGAGAAATAGGCAATGTGTCCATTTTGCATTACTGTACCTGCAGTGACAAAAATGTGTTCATGGATACATGAAAATGGTAATATAAGCAGTTTGGAAAAGGTAGATGTTTTTCTTGGATATGTGGCAGGTAAATCACAGAAGTAGGAACAGAATTCAGAAATTCTCACTCACTGTTTCCTGCTTATGTCATCACAATGAAGAAACATGAAAAGCAAGGGAGTGGACTAGGTTTCATTAGGGAAAAGTATATCTTGGCAACAGCTACCCCTAAAGAACTCTCATGGAAAGGTTTTGCAATTTCTAATATCCCTTGCTGCATCTCTGAATTGTTAATGTATCAAACAGTTGTTGCTCACGTGGGACATAGAGCTCCCAATTTCATTTTGGTACTTTCTCTTTCACCCCACAAGGGTGGCAATTCTTACAGACTTCCATGAAGAATTCAGTGGCCACAGTTCATGGAAAGAGCATTTAAAAGTACAAATATATACAGTTGATGGATTTTATAGGCTATCATCTACAAATGAAGGAAACTTTTGAATTTGTGAATAGAGAGAATCCTCTTAGGACAAAACAGTTTTTAGTAATTGGGAAATGCAGCTGGGATCATAACAACAAACTAATAAAGAGAAGGCAAGGAACCTTAGTGTATCATTGTGTCAAGATCTGTATCTACTGTCATATGTGAGATTAAAGAGTGTGTCTGTGAACCCATCTGTGAACCCCTCCTGTGCAACTGCCAGGTGAGAGCCTGTTTTGTACATGGCTCCAGTGACCACTTCATAGCTACACAGCCTCCCCACCAAGATGTCACGAGAAGAGCAGCTGACACCTCCTGGCACTCATCTAGGACTATTCATGGAGCCTTTGGGTGCTCCAGCATGAGTAACCATTTTTTCCTTATAGCTGAGGATGATTCTGTTTTTCCTTTATTCATATTTACTTTCCCAGGATCTTAAACACAATGGCACTTCCTTCAATTACTCACAGCTGCCTAATCAGCCTTGACTTTAAAAATTCTACTTTCCTTTTCTGCCAAAGGAAAATGAACAACTAGTCTCTTCTTGCATCATTGGTCAAGCATCAGAGACTACACCTCTACCCGATTTTCAAATAATGTTTCTCCTTTAATTTGTTTCCCTACATCTAAACTGCAACAGAGCTCTCTGAACTTGAGGATACAAGAATTTTTGGTAAAACCAGTCATAACATCTGTTTCAAATTAGTTCCTAGTTAGTTCTGAAGTCAAGTTAGGAAAAAGCTCAGCTGAAATGCAGAAGCCCAGTGGTCCTGATAAAACTGCAACACTCAGGATCTTTTAACCTCCCACTTCTTCTCCACTACTCCCCAAAAGTTTGGCTGCTTTAATATGAAACTGAAATAGAAAATTGGAAGTGAGGCAAAGTAACATCGTTCCTAATGGTTCACCCACCCTCGTTCTCAACTGATTTTATTAATTAAGTGAAAAAAATTCATCTGTGCTTGACTGATTTCTTCCAACTGAGGGACAAATGTGTGTGGATTTCATAATTACATAATACATTTCATAATGGTCAGATAGACTTGTGCATGAGCAAAGCCTTGCTTGCAGGACCCACCTTCCTACAGTGATAGACCGTGGTGGCACAAACAGAAGCTGTGAGCTCAGTGCCTACACACAGAGTGGAAAGACTGAAGGGAAAAGATAAAATCTAAACTATTCAAACAGAGCAGAAGCAAGGACTAAGAAAATTACTGTTAAGAAGAGGCACACAGACAGTGTCACTGAGCACTTATATATTATTTAAAAAAAAAAAAAAACTGCATTTATCAAACTACTAGTCCTTTCTGGTCCTTGAGCTCAGTACTGGGTTAAAACTGCAGTGGAGGTGGAAGGATAACAGCTGGAGCATGTTGCCAAAAATGGAAAATGTCTACAGGGTGCCAAGGGTGCAGTGGCAGCACACACAGAGCCGCATGCCTTCAGCCAGCGCAGCCAGGCTGTGCTTTTGGCAGTGTGGACAGAGGACAGGCTCCTCTCAGTCCTTCCCCTGTGCTGCAATGACCTGCAGACTGCAAAATGGTGGTTTCACCGTGCAGGGGAAATTTGGAGACAGGAGCTTGTGAGAAAGCAGAAAGTTGGATGGGCAAGAGAAGGGCAAGTTTTGTCTCCTCATTGCTGTAAAGCGCCAGAAAAAGTCTTGCCCAGATGAAGAGGTCATCCCCTTCATGACCTGTTCTAAACCCAGAGGTTTAGAAATGGTGCCCAAGCTAAAACTGACATTCCAAAGCTCCATGAGTTATCACCGTGTCTTTCCTTGTGCTCCAGTCCCAAACCTCTGCTTCTGCCTTTGTAAAGTGGAGCGATACTTAGCACAGTGGTATCTTGTGCTTGAAAATATATTCATCAGTCTATCAAAGCATCTTCTGATTCTGAGCAGACAGGTGTTAAAATGACATCACCCCCCCCCCCCAAAAAAAAAAAAAAGATTAAAAAAAACACCATAGGAAGGCCTGAGGAAAACATTGCACTAGCAGGAGTTGAGCACTCTCTGAACCATGAGTTTTCTCTTAAGCCAAGCCCACTGAGAGTTTTTACCTTAGAAGCTGCACTCTGCACAGCTCAGGCTTTACCTGTGATCAGAAAAAAAAAAAAAAAGAAAAAAAAAAGGGGGCTTCAGGGGAATGGAGGATGCCTCAGAAGCTGCTGTCTGTAACCATGAATTAACTTCTCAATAGTGCTATTGATAGGCTCAACAAATTCACATACCAGGAACAATGCAATGGCTGCTGGCAAGAGCATGTATGTTCATTTATGCTGGATTTCCCAGCTGTAAATAAGCATCTGGTCAATCAGGCTGGGAACTGATATCTCCTTTGTGCCACTGGATGCAGAAAATTGGAGCACTTTCAGCCTGCTTGGACAGCCTGCCCAACAAGGCTTAGGCTGCCATTTGGTCTAGCGGTATCAATATGGGGGGCTGTTTTTATCCTAGAACTTCTACAAGGACAAAGACAATGACAGTCTTGTCCTCAAATACAAATGAGTGAAGCAAACAGCAATTTAAAGGTGGTTGAGAAAATACAGATGCACTCTATTCTTAGCTGCTGGTGAAGGACTCTCACACCTAACTCCCTGTGTGGCTGTAAGCCTATCAGAGCAGATTTACGGTGCTATCTAGACATCTAAAGAGCAAGGTGCCAAGGGACAGCTATTACAACAGTCAAATGAGTTTCTCCTTTAACTTGCAGGAAATTTATGTTCTTACCTGGATGGAGATTTTTTGCAAATCATCCAGACATCTTTAAGGCAATTAAACACATCAGAGTCCTGCAGGAAGGTTCTATTTTAAAAACAGATCATAGAATCATAGAACCATAGAATCATAGAATGGCTCGGGTTGGAAGGGACCTTAAAGATCATCTAGTTCCAACCCCCCTGACATAGGCAGGGACTCCACCCAATAGATCAAGTTGCCTGGGACCCCTTCCAGCCTAGTCTTGAACACCTCCAAGGATGGAGCATCCACAGCTTCTCTGGGCAATCCATTCCAGTGCCTTACCACCCTCTGAGCAAAGAATTTTCTCCTAACATTTAATCTAAATCTCCCCTCTCTTAGTTTAAAACCATTCCCTCTTATCCTGTCATTATCTGGCTGAGTAAAAAGGCATATTTTACATAAAAGATATAAAAATATATTTTTATTAGATTCCTTTAAGTATTGAAAGGCTGCAATGAGGCTCCCCAGAGCATTCTCCAGGCTGAAGAGCCACAGCTTTCTCAGCCTTTCCTCACAGGAGAGATGCTCCAGCCCTCTGATCATCTTTCATATTCCTCTGGATATACTCTAACAGGTCCTCGTCCTTCTTGTGCTGGGGGCTCCAGCCATGGATGCGGCACTCCAAGTGAGGCCTCACAAGGGCAGAGCGGAGGGGGACCATCACCTCTCTCCCCTGCTGGCCACCCCTCTGATGATGCAGCCCGGGACACAGTTGGCCTTCTGGGCTGCAAACACGCACTGCTGGCTCACGTCATGTTTTCATCCACCAGAACTCCCAAGTCTTTCTCTGCTGGGCTGCTCTGAATGAGTCCTTCTCCCAGTCTGTACTCATCTCTGGGACTGTCCCAACCCAGAGTAGGTCACAGCCCCTCTTGGCTGCTCCTTCCTTCTCACACATGACCCATTCATAGGTTGAGGTAAGTACAGGAAGATCACTCAACAATTACCATCATGGACAAAATATAATCAGCATAAGGGAGTGTTGTGGTTTAACCCGGCTGGCAACTAAACACCACACAGCCGTTCGCTCACCCTCCCCCCTCCCTCTCTGGGATGGGGGAGAGAAACGGGAAAGTGAAGCCGGTGAGTTGAGATAAAGACAGTTTATTAAGACAGGAATATAATAATAACAATAATAATAATAATAGTGATAATGGTAATAGTATTAACAATAATAATGTGTAAGAAAACAAGTGATGCACAATGCAATTGCTCACCACCCGCTGACCGATGCCCAGCCTATTCCCGAGCAGCCGGCCCCCCACCCCGGCCAGCCACCCCTATATATTGTTTAGCATGACGTCAGATGGTATGGAATACCCCTTTGGCCGGTTTGGGTCAGCTGTCCTGGGTCTGTCCCCTCCCAGCTCCTGCTGCACCCCCAGCCTGCTCGCTGGCAGGACAGAGCGAGAAGCCGAAAAGTCCTTGGCCTGGTGTAAACACTGCTCTGCAACAATTAAAACATCAGCATGTTATCAGCGCTCTTCTCATCCTAATCCAAAACATAGCACCCTACCAGCTACTATGAGGGAAAATTAACTCTGTCCTAACTGGAACCAGGACAGGGAGATTAATGCAATTTATTACCTATTAGTAAGAAGTTACAGCAGTGAGAAACTAAGTGTAAACTAAAAACACCTTCCTCCATCCACCCTCTTCCACTTCCCCCCGAAAGGTGAAGGGGAAGAGGGAATAGGGGCTGCGGTCAGTCCCTGACACTTCGTCTCCGCCGCTCCTTCACTGTCCCTCTCTGCCCCTGCTCCACGGGGTCCCTCCCACGGGATGCCGTCCTTCCCGAACTGAGCCTGCGGGGGCTGCCCACAGGCAGCAGCTCTTCAGGAACTGCTCCCACACGGCTCCGTCCCACGGGGTCCATCCCCCAGGAGCAAACTGCTCCAGCACGGGTCCCCCACGGGCGGCAGCTCCCCCCAGCCCCCCTGCTCCTGCGTGGGCTCCTCTCCACGGGCTGCAGCTCCGGCCCGGGGCCTGCTCCTGCGGGGGCTCTCCATGGGCCGCAGCCTCCTCCAGGCCACATCCACCTGCTCCACCGGGGGCTCCTCCACGGGCTGCAGCGTGGAGATCTGCTCCGTGTGGGACCCGTGGGCTGCAGGGGGACAGCCTGCTCCACCAGGGGCCTCTCCACAGGCCGCAGGGGAACTGCTGCTGCCTGCCTGGAGCACCTCCTGCCCTCCTGCTGCACTCGCCTTGGGGGCTGCAGGGATGGTTCTCACTCCTGTTTTGCAGCTGCTGTTGTGCTGCATTCTTTCCTTCTCTTGAATCTGCACTGAGAGAGGCACAACTAGCATTGTTTATTGGCTCAGCTTTGGCTAGCGATGGGTCCATTTCTGAGCTGGCTATTCTCTGAAATGGGGTTGCTTCTGAGCTCTTCTTACAGAGGACATCCTTACAGTGTCCCCCTCCCCTGCTCCCTCTTCTCTTCTTCACCCCCTCCCCCCCCCCCAAAAAAAAGGGGGGGGGGGGGGAAGTAACAACAACAAAAAAGCACCTTGCCATATAAACCAAATACAGGCACCTGCCCACTGCCTGGGGTCACCATGGGCATGCAGTGGGAAAGTGGAGCAGAGAGTGGTGAGAGTGCAGCTCACCAAGGCAGAGCTGTCTGTGAGCAGTGACATCTGCCATAACCACACAGACTTATTCCAGACAGGAGCTCCTGTGTTTGCAGAGGGTGAACTGCTTAAGCTACCTATCTCAGTGTTTGAAATGCCATCCCTCTGTAGTGGTGTCAGTGGGATTTTTCTTCCTCTCTTCTTGCTAACTCAACACAGAAACCCCCAGATTCCATAGGGAGTGGAGGATATTCCTTCCTGGTTTTACCTTCGACAGGGGCCAGGGTCAAACACAGTCAGCAGTACAGGCAGTGTCATAAAAATAAAATAAGTTGATAGAGATGTTTAAGACAGTTCTTCACAAAGGCAGAATGTCACTGAAGGTTCTGCATTACTCTTGGACCTGTCAGTCAGTTCATGCAATTGCACGACCCATAAAATGTCCATCTCCACAGCACACCTTCCTCCAGGCTGGTTCTGACATAACTCCTATTTATTAAGAGGATGATTTGCTTGAATGCCTGATATTACTCAGGCTTTCCAGTGTACATCCCACCTAAAGCCATTATCCTCTACCTGAGCCTTCCTAATCACTAGTCCACAGCAATCAATTAGGAGGTGACTAACAAGCAATTAGGACTTCAGGAGAGTGGATAAACACTCCAAACACTAAAATCTGGCTTTGTGTAAGTATGCTTTGCAATCAAGAATGAAATCAAAGAACTGTAAAATGTTCCAAACCTAGAATTAGTTCTCAAATAGAGCAGTACAAGATAGATGAGCATGGTCTTTTGCTGGCACACAGGAAGCTATGATCCCTGCCCAGAGGCACTTTCCAGGAATGACAGTAATTTACTGAAAGAGAAATGTTGTTGTGAATGCATACACACGGTGGTTTAAACACAGGAGATTCTTAGCATTGAAGCAACAGGGAATCTAGCTTAAGCTGTCCAGAACAGCTGAAGCCCTGAGTTAATGCCACAGTGGCTGTCCAGTCTCCATCACTATTTTAAAGGTGTTGTGCGTACCTCGGTCTAAACCAGCTGCAAGTGGTACAGCTCTGAGGCCATGACATACAACTTTTCAGTTTTCCTGGGATGTAGCAGGTGAACCCATCTATCTGTGAGAGAGGTGAAAGACATGCTCCTCTTCAGAGACAGGCTGAGCTGGGTACTTTATTTGTCAAAAAAATGCAGGTCTGAGCTGAAGATAATGATTCACAAATTCAACCCAAATTCCGCCAAGTAACATTAGTTGGAGAAAACAGTGACAATAAAAGTGAAACAGTTGTTTCTGAGCCTGCTGATTTTCCAAAAGGCAGCATTTTATTTATTTATTTATTTATCATTTAGCAGTGATCTTTCAAGACACAGTGGGCCTAACTTTTTTTCTGAAGGAAAAACTGAATTTTTTAAAAAAATAGAATCTTTAATCTCTTTTATCATGGTTATTACATTGTTTTAATGAGCGAATCAATGACGTACTCACTTGCATATTGCTATCATTTTCATTCTTTTCCCTCTTTTTGTTGCTGTTGTTTGTTTCTTTGTTTGTTCATTTGTGTTTTTTGTTTTGTTTTGTTTGTTTTTTTTCAATAATGAGTACCCTTTTGGACTAGAGGAAAGGGACTGTCCTTGGGGCAAAGCTTCCATATCAGTGGAAGTGGCTGTCCCTACATGCATCAATAAACAGGAGCAGGACACAGAATAAATATTTGTGCATGGTGAGTTTGCTTTTTGTTTTGTTTTGTGTTGTCTTGTGTTGTTATGTTTTGTTTTGTTTTTCTTGAGTGCCCAGTAAACTGGCCCTTCTGGCAGCAAATTGCTTATAGAAGGCAAATACCATGGGAAAGCTCGATGCAAAGCAAGCATCAAGGAAATTTGAGGCAATGTGTCAGCCAGAGGAATGGAGAGCTTGTTTCAAGTATGAGAAAAGGTCTGGCACAGAGAAGGTCCCAGGTGGAAGAGAGAGAAAGAGTGACCAGGGGAGGAAGAAATTATGTTTTCCAAACTCTCTAAAGAGGTAAATCAGTGACAATAATGATTTTGATATTGAAATGAAATGGAAATTATCTGTATACACAATATTTTCACAAAGTATAGGTGGTGCTGGATATCATCTAACAATTTCTCCTCTGTCCAGTGGTTAGTAGTAATAGACCAAAGCTTGTGTCTGTAGCAATAATTTCACAATAGCCAGACTCAGAACTGGGAGTTTTCATCTTGACTGATTATTAGAAGAGATTTGCCAAAAACCCCACAGAAAATTGCGAGAGGATACTGCAAATGGAGAATATCAGTTTGGAGGGTTCAAAAGACCCAGAGCCATGGCAGCAAGTCCTTATGAAGGGATATTCTGGTTGATTACTCACTGAAGAAAACTGAGGTCTGAAATCCAAGAAGACTTTAAATTCAATAAGAGGATTAATGGGTACGAGAGACTTCATCCCTAGATTTCTCTGCAAAAGAACCAAGTTCCTAGCCTCCACAAATCAGAAAGAGGAACAAGTTCATGGGATTTGTATCTGCCTTAGTGCATGTGGCTGAACTGCAGGTGCTTTTCCTCATACAGGACAGGTAACTATGTCTGCAGTGTCAACACAAGGTTGACAACTGCGGTGATTAACTGCCAGTCCCACAATATATTGTATTTCCTGAAGCCCTAATTCCTAATGATTTTTTCTCCTTCCTTCTTATAATAAAAGGAACCTCCTGAATAGAGAAGGTCAAGGTCAGAAGATAAATTAAAATCTCAATATTATTTTTTCATCCAGTTTCAAAATGCCTTGCTAACCAAAACAGTCTTATATTTTCCCAATGCCTGATTGAATCCTGGATGCCAGAAGGAAGGACAAGAAAGGGATGAGCCGTCACACAGAATGACCTCAGAACACTTATAAATAAGGAGTAGCTTCCTGCAACAGGCTACTGATGAGAGCAGAACCAGCAATAGTGCTTTCCCCAATTCCTACTCTCCACTTCCCTCCTCCAAGGCAAAGTGTCAGGCATTACTTAGTTCTGCTCCTGCCTGCCCTCTTCTCTAAATCAAAGTCACTTTGGGAGCAAGGGATTGAAAAGATTTAATCTTTTTCCTCCCTATCTGTAGCTAACAGGAGGCTCTGACAGTCCAGACACTTTCCTCATTGGAAAAGGCACTTAGCCTTGCCCCGTGCCTCTTCACCCACCTAGGAGATGAAAGCAGTGAAATCCAGCATGACCAGTGATTGTATTATTATTATCAGTATTTTCCTGTCAGACTATTAGACAGATGTCTCCTATCCATCAGGTTTTGGTCCTAAAACACATGGGCCACTTGAACTAGAAGAATCAAAGTGATTGCTAGAACTCATAAAAGTAAACCAAAAGTCAAGAGGTTATTCTGAGCTTTGATTCAGCTTTATGCTATTGCAGTCATGTTCCTTTTTGTTCATTCAAAGCACAGGACAAAATTTGTTTGCCAATATGTGGGCAGTGGCATTAAGATATGTCCTGAGATTAATGGGCTAGTGACGTGAAGACTCACCATTTTCTGTTTGCTGATAACATGCAAAGAATAGCTAAACACTTCTAATTGCACTAAACCACTGGCTTAGCCACCTTAAAATGGGTCATTTGGGTGTAGCCTTTAGTGTGAAACTGTGGATTTACTGGAAAATGTGCTGTTGTAGCAAGGATCATGTAAATGTAAAACTTAGTTACCTTTCAGATATTCATTTGAATTTCATGCAATGCTGATAAGAAAATGCAGTTAATAAGTCAGCAAACATTCAATTTTCTATGCCTGTCTGTGTCTAGGTTTACCTTAATACCAGGCTGTGTTTCCATCTTATTTTTGGATTAAAAAATAAAAAATAAAAAATAAAAAAATAAAATTGATTCTGATAGTAGACATATTGGTTGGTAAATATGTCCACTAAGCACGCTTGCTTAAACTACTTTTCAAGCACTTAAAATAGGTTTTCCCGATGCTGGACCATCAGATTTCAACAAGTCCATTCGTTTCACAACTCCCATGGGAAAGAAAAGAACAGCCCCAGATTCATCCCAGCTAACTGCAGGCACCAGCCAGAGGTGCCCACACAAGGGAGCTATCAGTGTAAATCTCCCATACGTTATGGAGAGACAGACAGGTACCTGCAAGACAGCAGCATTGTCTGTCTATCATAGTTGTGCTGGACCTCATCTCTCTCTCCGTGAAGGAAAATGAGGCCATTTCAGCTCCTGTCTTACATTAAATCACCAAGTTAAATGCCTACTAACTGTAATGAACCTGTTCCAAGGAAAGTGGACTTGATGGACACAGCAAGAAATGTTCTAAGGCTATAGCTACTGTCCTAATAAATTAAACAAAGTGAGGAAATGTCAGTGGGTACCAGACCCAGACTGCTATGAATTGTTCAGAATAGCAGAGTTTTGCTCTGGACTTGTATCACTTCCTCCAGGACCTAGTGGAGGGCAGAAACTCCTCTCAGCAACTAGTCTGTATGCAGTCACCCTTCAGAAAGCAAGAAAAGTTAATAGTATGGACACGGGCTGTTTTGTGCTGGTCAGACAGGGTACCTAAAGATAATTTTATATGCAGGTAGTTTACTATGCTACATGTATCTGTATTGAATACTCTGGGGCTTAGATATGTCTCAGCTGCATCCAGACATCCCCTAACCAATGCCAGATGCAGATATTTTCAAGCTTCTTTTTTGTTGAAATACCACTGCCCATAAATCAATACCATAACAGCATCTCATTTGAAAAATGTGGGCAGCACTTTGAGATTTTTCCGTTGCCACGTCACCGGGTTACAATCTGCTTGTGATTTAAATGTTCTGATTGTTTTTATTCAGTCCAAACAATTTACGTCTCTCTCTGTGACCTTGCCAACATAAACATGTCAGGGATGAGGAAAGGTCACAATCTGACAGACCTGTTTGCATGGGCATAGGAAATGGCTCCCAACCAGACAAACCTGACTCAGAGAATCGTTTGCTTTTAATCAAATAGAAGTCTGTACTGGAAAACGGAGTTTGATGCTTAATAAATTGCCTGAAATAGAAAGGAAAATACAGAGGAATGCCCTGTTCCATTCTTCAAGGAAGACTATTACCAATGCATCATCGTCCAAGGAACATCAGTTGTCCTAAGGGCTTCTGAGGCTACCACACAATGGAAAATGCAAACTAACAATGAATGAATTCTTTTTTTTTTTTTTTTTTCCTTTTTTTATGTATGTATAGGTTCACTTTGTCCACAATGAACATATTTAGAGAAAGAAGATCTCACTTCCAAATACTGTAAAATGATGTTTACTGTGTCCCTGTGCCTTATGCAAGTTGACATATGAATGTAAGTTAAAAATGAGTTCTGACATTGAGCTTAGTGGGAGTAAGGTCATGAACGTCCTGGGCTTTTAGGAACACTAAGAAAGTCAATGGGTTGAATATTGATTTATTTATTTAATTATTTTCTGATGCCACAGTTTCTGTGAGCCATTGCTAATACTAAAAGATCAAACTCCAAGAGTATTCAAGACTGAAGCTTCCATTCACATCAGGTAGGGTCTTTCACTCTGAAAATTATATCTTAATTAAAAATCACTTGAAAAACACATCCAAAATGGCAGATCATTTTTGAAAATAATGGCTTTACTGTTTGTCCAATTATGCCATGTAAAATAAGAATGGAAATTAGCATATTCCTTCTGTTACTCTCAAATATCTAAGGTTTATCTCTTTCCCCACATCATACTTAGTAATTTCAGGTTGCTGGATTTATTTGGATTTATCTTAAGATTATTCAGTAATGTTCACTAGAATCATATATAAATAAATATATTATATATATAAAGTCTTCTATGGCTACTGAAACTGCACAGGTTTCTCTGACATTTCAAAAGAAAACAAAAATCAAGATTGTAATGACATTTTTGACATTGAGATTATCAGCCAGTTTTGTAGTCCTTTCATTTATTTTTCCTCAAAATTCTCTATTGACCTATTCAGGCCATTACAATTAAAATGTAATTATTATTTTTTTTATTATGAATAATGTTCTTGTAGCCATAACTGTCTACAATTCTGAAGATGATATTTTCTTTCCTGAGAATTTGCTCATTTTTCCCAGAAGTATTGGCTGAAATAACAAGATACTCTTTTTTTCTGTAAACCTTGTTTTTTTGTTGTTTTTGTAGTAAGCTATCTCGTCAGCAGCTAAAATATAAGAGAATTTCAAGCAGACCTCATTTCGTATGTAAATTAATTTGAGACTGATCTTCATTTATTTCAAGTCATTTTTTAATAAAAATCTGGAGAAGAACTGAAGCAGAATCTTAATGTGTCATCTCTAGGCTTCAAATAGCTTTTAATTTATGCCTGTCAAGCAGCCTACAAAGTAAGCAAAGTATAATCGTGTTTTATTTGCATTCTGAATTGCATAATATTCTTACTACTATAATGGACTTCATTGTATTTTACATAATGATTGTTAATACAGAAACAAAAGTAATAAAACACAGAGGTAGTTTTGGGGAATCAGGAGCAGAACCAAGTTCTTTCCCATCCCCAGCCGTGTGCTGGAATCACAGTACTACAATTATGTCCTCATTTGTATTTTTTGTTTGTTTGTTTGTTTGCTTGCTTGCTTTTTTTCTAGCCCTCAAGGCCCCTTTTTGGAAAGATGGGGAGAATGCCCTTATTAAATAAAGTCCACAAACCAAACTTCCAGACCCTTAAGGTGGAGGAGAAAATGCAAGATGAACCGCCCTGGTTCTGTGCCAAATCCTCTAATCATTAGACTTCTACAGAAAGGGAGGCAAAGAGTACCGTAATGGGCACCACTGTCAGTTCATTAGGAATGAAAAGTGAGAAACAACCTCTTCTGAGAGTCCCAGCTGGGCTGAGGCACTTACTAATTGGAAAGGTGTCCATAACTTTCAGGAACCTCTGGGCTTTGGTCCGTGGACTCACAGACTTCATAAACTTATATCCAATGTTTTTTTTACTATAATGTAAAAATGCTTAAAAATTTCCAAAGATACGAGATAATTTAACAGCTTCTGTGCCTGGGTACAGCCACTTCCAGAAAGAAAAATCCTTCTATTTACCTTATATCAATCAGATTCAGCCAATTCAACAGAGTAACTTACTGCTGCTGCAAAGACAAGTATGGAAATACAGACAGCTCTGATCTTTGGTGGCTTCTGAAGAAAGGAAAAGCTCTTTCTCTTTCACAGTGACTTGCAGGTAAATTTATGCTGGGAACCAACTCAGTTCGAGCCCATCACCACTTCTTGATGATATGGGTCTGAGACATACCCCATCTGGTTTGTCAACATTTTTCACCCACTTAATAGAAACTTTCTATACATGCACAAGGTTGTAGGCCTCATAAGACAGCCTACAGATGTACAAAGAGGCATGTCAGGCCTGAATTTCTTCTTGGCCTCAGTTCAAGAATTCCTAACTTCCATGGCTGAAACTCTGCAAGGGTTCAGATTAAATGATTGAATCAATCCACTCAGAGTAAGGCTAGCTTAAAATTTGCATGAGGATGCTCAGGGCCTTGTTCAGTCAAGGTCTGAATATCCCCAGGGATGGAACCTCTGTAGTTCCCAGAGTTACCAGTGATCAGGAAAATAAGTGGGGTTCATGAGGAGAGGCTGATTAGAGAAATCAGGTAAATGGGGCAAAGAGAGAAGGTTTAAGTGCTGCTTGCCAAGAGAAGCAGCCATTTGTACCAGCACTCTGAGATCCTGAAGGGGCTGTCAGAAGAAGAATGATAGCAGTGGAGGACGTGGGGACTAATCCTGCCCATCACTAGGCCCTGAGCCAAATTTTTCAGATGAAAAGCTTGATCACAAGGTAAGCTTTGCAAAGCTTTCATGCTTCTCACTCTCACAATAATGCTTCAATTATCAGAATCTTAATTACCAAAACAAACTACAGGAAAAAAAAAATCCACTGTTCCATTTTTAGCTGCAGCCAGCTGCAGCTGGGCATGAGAATAATAGCAATGATTAGTTGCCCATGGAAATTACAATGATGTTTGTGAATAAACTTCCCCAAGTTTACATTGGAAGATTATTAAAAACAATATGGTCAGTTGCTTAGTGGGGCCAGGCATTTAGAGGTTCCCCACAGGTGGCTTCCAAGACTCTCAGCCCTATTTTTAAAAAGCAATAATGTTATTGCCTCTCATCATCCGTCTGCTAATCCTTTAGGCTTATACAAGCTCTTCAGACATAGCCAAATGATCTTCACTTTTCTACTTATCCTCTTCATGGCACATAGATTTCATTTGGTATTTCAGGGAGTATTTCCAACAGGCATCCAAACACAGCTGAAATGTTATTCAAATCTTTCCCTCCTGCAATACAGAGAATAACTATCCACCCAGCACATCATTGTCGTTTATATTGCTAGTGAGACTTCAAACTGCTAGGTCTGTGGAGAAGCTCACATTAATGTGTAAAGCAGAGGACTTCGGGGAGACTATTTTAATGTGGCACAACCAATTAATTAACAGCAGAATGACCTTAACAATTTACATTACACTGGGATAATTGAGTGCATGAGATCTTTCCTCTGAAGTGATATAAAAGCATACCTGAGGTGCACTGAGTGACAGCACAAATGCAGAGACATCACCACAAACTGATCTACAGGTGAAAGGTGCATCAGAACAGCTGCTAATGTGAAGTCATACCTGGATCATTAAAATAATCCCAAAGGCTGTGTGAGTACGTATTTCAACAGCAGAATGGCTTACTTTAGATTATTTTATGACTGGGTCTAAAAAGCGTAAGCTGTTTTCTAGAGCTATTTTTGGAATAACTCTTGTGCTGTAGCTATCCCAAAATAAAAATCTCCATCATGATACAAACCGAACTCTGCATCACACCCCTTTAGTCATTTTCAAACACTGCTGTCAGGCAATCAGCACTCTTTCTTTCACTTCTCTCAAGGTACAGCTGCTCGGAAACTTGGTCCCGCTCTCTCAGCCTCACTTACACCTCCAAGAAACTCCTCCAGGAAGCCTTGACCAGATGCTGAGGAAAATGATGTAAAAGAGCTTTGTCAAAATAAAAGATCGCTTATTTACTAAAACAGCTGTCAGAGGAGGTGGTTAACCCACAAGCCAAGCTGCATCAAGTCTAACTACAGTTCACAATCTCCTCACAAATAGAGGATACTCCTGTTTAACCAGCCAGGCTTGTTGCCTGGGGCTTCCTTGTCCTCCTCTGTCCCTCTTGTTCTTGATCATGCAACATCATCCTCAAACGACATTTTTGATTGCCCTTCTTACTCCCCTACACCAACTCCTACTTCCCTCCAAACTGTCTATATAAATGGTTTGTAAAAATTCACTTATTTTTTGATCTTAGATTCCAACAATAGAAAGAAAAGCAGGTCTGTGCACTTGGCTGCAGCCAGATAAATAGGCACTTCCCCTAAACCTCCTTTGTTCCTTTAAGGTCTCCTGATATTTTCTTTGAAGATATTTCAACTCTCACCTTGTTTCATTTCTGACTTCTCTTACCAACAGCCGTTTGTCTTTAGTTCCGTGTAGCAAGATAAACAGTACCAAGTAGGTAAATTGAAGGATGTACACAGTAGTTAAAAATAAAACAGACACCTCTATCATCCATACACTCTTCTACAAGATCCTATTACAAAACCTGGCTCTGGGATGAAATAATTATGATACTTTGAAAACAAAATAATTATTTGAGATTAAATCGCTTTTATTGTGCAATTAAAGTGCCATATGGGAGAGATTCTGCCTTCAGAACAGTTAGAAGTCATCCAAAGAGTTGTAAAGAGGCTGATCCATGTCCCTTATCGAGACATGAGGAGAGATCTTGGGAACAAGCCTAATTCATTTGAATTTTGCAGCCTCAGGTAGCAGTTCAAATGTGATGAATTAAAATCTGGTTCAGATACATTACCACTCCCTTTAAGCTCCTCTGGGAGAAAAGTCATGATTCCTTATTGCAATGTTTCCACATTCCAGATTGCTTTAAGACACTAATGACAGAAAACAACCTGACACATATTTCTGACTGGTAAAAGGTGAGTAGGAGTCTGACAAGACTAATAATAATAAGAATAGAAATCCGGCGGGGGGGGGGGGGGGGGGGGGGGGGGGAGGAAAGAGAGAGGAGCTGACGTACAAAATGAATAAGCTTTACTGTCCATTTCTAAGAAAAATGAGAAGAAACAGCACCAGTGTTACCACAGGTAGGTAAGGGTGAAAGCAGGAGAAATAATGTAAAAGCACCCCGTCCTCACACCCAGATTAGCTAATTTCAGTGCTAACTGTTATTCCTAGGCTTTGTACTTTGCTGCAGAGGTTGACTGTGCAGGGGGATCAGAGCAAAAAGCTCTGGCGTGGCATTTCTGAGGGTTGGCTGTGAACATTGGGGGCTGGTTCATGATGGGAAGGAGCTATCTCGCATCAAAGCAGCTGTGTCCTGCTATGCATCTGTTTCAGTCCAATTAGTCTGCTTTTGCTTATATTTCCTAGGTAAATATCTGAGATTCTTCTAGACCTATTTTTATCTTCTACTATCTTAATTGAAGAGATGATTAAAACTAATCACCATAAATCTGGACAGTTGCTTCTATATCTTATTAGATGTGTAGTGGCAGAAATTATAAAGGGTTTTCCCTGTCGTTTGGCAGACATTTGGGTGAAACCTTGTAGGCTGTGCCAGTGCATGGCTTAAGGAACATATAATGCAAACGTAATTTGTTTGGATTCACCTATGTACATTGAGCACATGGCATCAGACATGATGAGGTGGTAGTATTGCTTCTTCAAAAGCAAGTCCCAGAACCTGTCATCAGTTTTTTTATCTCTTTCCCAGTGCTGTAAGCTATTTAAAACTACTTTTCAAAATTTTCCAATCTTGTTCCACAAAAGCCAACAATTTATATTATATGCTTCCAATTCATTATTGCAGACAATTTTTATTATTTTTTTTCATATATGTTTATCTATCAAGTAGGTTTTTTGGGAAGAGATTCTAAAATTCCAGGTTTGCTAAAAGTTTTCTGCTCAATATAGCATCTTCTTATGGCATACTTGGTAGTTCTTAAGTCTTTTTTTCTTTTTTTCTGTATCTCAAAAATTCTTTAAAAAAGAGGGATCGAAATCAGTCATATTCTACGTAAACTTGCATAAAGGGAAGATCAAATGAAACCATTGCAAGGAAATTTTTAAAGAGTTCTGCTTTATCATATTTTCCCCACTGACTAGACTTTTTTTTTTTTAAATCCCATGTTTACCTTTTCCTGATGTTAAATATTTTGAAAGAATGATGTCTTTAGTAGAATATTATTCCAAGTGCTAACTGAAAAATTTACATCAAAACTACTCAGAAAATACTAGGAGAAAATTTGGATTACCAAGGATTATTATTTTTTTAATATGTATATATATATAGTAGTGTCTGATTTCTGCAGAACATTCTGGCTTTTTATTGGAAATGGAGCACAACTCAGAATGCTTCCCTTGGTTCTAAAAATCTGCTGTAGTGACTCATGATGGTTGTAGTTTAAATGTACTAGTCTCCTTTCTGGACAAGTTTATCTGACAGCATCCCAGTTTCCATAGTCAAGGATGTGCTGCCAATGTAATGCGAGCTGGTTCTGCAGATGTGGATTAGGGCTGTAGCATGTATCTGAGGAGGAAGGGGAAGATTGCATCAAAGAGTTTCCAGAGCAAACATGGTCTTCTTCCCCACCCACTGTCCTTATTCCTATAAAATTCCCGTCCCAGATTGAGTTTTCAGTGGTTGGTTTGTCCATGTGGTGAAGAGCAACTGAAAAGGAAGAACATGAATCATCTGCCACAGTCATTATGAGATGGGGATCTCCAGAGTTCAGCACAAAAGACAGAGACAGAGACAAAGAGAGCAGTATTATATCAGCCCGGAAAGTTCTCACCTCCATGGTAGAGTTTGTCAGAGAACTCATCCATGGTGTCTAAAATGAGCTTAGATGCTGGCTATAGGCATCTTCATTGAATGCTAAAAACAGGTCAGCTCAGTGTCTGTACAAGTCATTGACACGCTGACTCTGACAGGGATGCCTGGGGCCAGCTGGGTTGCCCTTGGGATTCCCACCTGGCCTCCTGCATGTCAGAAGTGTGCATATCTCCTGTTGATCCAGTGCTGTAACAACCAGCTCCCAGTAATGTTTCAGATATACTTGTGTGTCCAGTGACCTATGGCTTATACTTAGCAGATTAATTAAGCCTTAGATGCATATCACCTCTAATGGAGCTTGGGCAGCTACCACTTGTACACATGGATGTGAAGGTTTAGGTGCCTTAACTTCAATCAACTGACACCTTGAGCCGATGACTGTCAGAGTGCTGAGGGCACTAGCAAGCATAAATGCCCTTGACCAGCCTCATTCAGGGCCTTTACCCTTATCCTTTACCTATGGGTCCAGGGTCTCCATTTCACCTCAGCCCTGGACCTTCAGTCCCTGCTTGCTACCCAACCATAGAGGTACCAGTCTCTAAGCTGTCCCTGTCCCTGACTCCTGGGTGGATCTCAGAGCTACACTGTAGGTAACCTGCCTCCTGGATACCCTTCAGGAGTATGCTGTACCTTATTCCTAGCCCTGACTATAGTGCTGTCTCTTGGATGGACTCAGGAACCCAGTCTTGTTCTAGCCCACTCTCCAGTCCTGTTCCTCAATCCATCACCTTCTGCTCATGACTGAAAACCTTGCATGGCTCCTGGCTCTGGTTGATCACTTACCATGTCTGGGGCTGCCAGATAGTGTTGTCTGCAAACTTACTGAGAGCGCACTCAATTCCCTCATCCAAATCATCAATAAAGATATTAAAGAGAATGGGCCCCAACACCGACCCCTGGGAAACACCATTGGTGACCAGTCACCAGCTGGATTTCACTCCACTCACCACCACTCTCTGAGCCTGGCCTTCCAGCCATTTTTTAACCCAGAAAAGAGCATACCTGTCCAAGCCGTGGGCTGCCAGATTCTCCAGGGGAATGCTGAAGACCGTGTCAAAGGCCTTGCTGAAATCTAGGTAGACCACATCAACAGGCTTTACCCTCATCCACCAGGTGGGTCACCCAGTCATAGAAGGAGATGAGGTTGGTCAGGAAGGACTTGCCTTTCATGAACCCATGCTGACTGGGCCTGATCCCCCCCAGTGATCCCCATGGGCGTCACATTAGCAAGTCTCCAGTCATCTGGGACCTCTCTGGATGATCACGACCGCTGATAGATGATGGAGAGCAGCCCAGCAATCACATCTGCCAACTCCTTCCACACCCTTGGGTGGATCCCATCTGGCCCCATGGACTTGTGCCAGTCCAGATGGAGTAGCAGGTCTCTAACTCTTTCCACTTGAATCGTGGTGGGTTTCTTCTTATCACCGATAAGATCCCCGATAGATATTCTTATCTATATCTTATTATTCTGTAAGACTACAGAAAAGAGGGAACAACATGTCTGAAGAAAGAAAATGATTTAGAACTTGTTGGGTCTGCATATCTTTATGAACACTCGGTGCCAACATGTACTATTCTGCTATTCACACGACATGAGAGGAAAAAACTCTTTCACAACGTGGTAGCACACCAAGGTTAGCTTAAGTGTTCTAGTATGAGAAGAAGGGTAGGCTTTAGAAAACTACCTGGCAGGAGGAGACATGGAAAGTTCAGCTGTTATTAAAGTGCAACAGAACTGTGAGGAGTCATTATCAGTTTTCTTTTCCTGACATGCATGAGCTTAGTCTTCCAATATTGAAAAACCATTGCCCTCTGGGAAGGAAAACAAACAACTTACTTTGTTCTAGCATTTGTTAAATCATAAGTTAGACAGTAACAGAGCATGTGTAAGAAAAATATGGCACAACAACCTCCACATATGGTTATGTGAGCTCACATATGAGCCTGAGAGAGTACTAAAGAACTGGTGGTTAGCACAGTGATAGGGTTCCTGTGATCCTCAGTGAGATAGCATTTTTAAATTATGTATAAGACATGAAAAGCGTCTGAAACAGGACACCCTCTTGGGCTATTAAAACTTTATATTTTGAAAATTCACATTACTTCATCGACAGAATGTGTTCATGGAGTTGTTCTGAAGAAGTGACCTGTACTTTTCTGTTAGTTCTGAATCTATTGTGACTTACTGCAATCAGGAGGATGAAGCGGTCATTTCAGAAAAACAAATAGTGCCACAGCAATGGGGTGAAGATGTAGTCCATTTTCTTCAGTAAAATACTTCCTTGAACTATTGACTTTTCCAGATGCTGCCAGTGCATCTGAGATGCAAGTTACAGTTCAAAACATTATAGATTCTAATCAAATGTGTTTAGCTTTCATCCTCATCCTTGGCAATTATGTTAGAGGTATAGATATCCCAAGAAACCTCTGTTTTGGAGGCAAGCAAATTATAAATATAATGCTGTGTACACACAAGCTGTTCCTATCCCATACTTTAAACTCCTTCTACCTGTTCTGCTTCATACTGAGGAAACTGTTGAAAAGACTGAGGGTATCTCTAAATGGGAGAGTCCTTTTGGTAGCTCTGTCAGGGAAATAATTAAATACATTCTGTGTATTATAATGCTCAAGAGCTTTGCTTTTATAACACAGTTGTAAGTTCTTTAGCCCCATGTAGGGCTCAAACCCAGGGTATATGCCTACTGAAGCAATTTAAAGAAACAAAAAGATGGAGGATTATACTATTGGAAAAAAAATAATAATAATAGGTTACATATTGGATTGTAAAATATAGATAAATACACGGGATACAAAAATATATACTATATGATATTTTGTTCTGGAGATGGAAGAACAATAATTATTCAACAACAGTTATTTAGTTATTTATAACTATCAATAGCAATAGTTATTTATAACAGTTGTTATGGAGGAAGAAGAGAAATAGAAGGTATAGAATGGCACACAGCAAAAACACCTGTAGACTGACCTCTAAGAAATAGCCTAATAATAATGTCTGTTAGTCAAAGAGAAACGTGCCCATGGTAGGCAATACTTCATTTCAGTCACTGAAAACTGGACAAAACAAAACAAGGTGTCAACCCTGTATAAGCAGAGAGATGGGCGAGGTTACTGAATAACAAATCTTTCCCTTCACTCTTATCTCTGGCTCAAAAATATGATGGACGTGCAGGAGTGAAGCTATAGAACAATAAACACTAAGTTTCATTGTCTTCTAAAGGATGTATGTGGGATTGATTTTGTATTTGGCAACTGGAAACAGAAACTCTTTTATTCAAAGAAAGGAAGTAAAGAGCATGGATGATTTCTTGATTGCAGCTGAGTCAGAAAAGTCTCTAGATTTCAGTCAAAACAGATCTGTTAAAGTCACTGCAATAACTCCTGCCACAGTTGGTAAAAGCCTGGTGACAAATCCAGCCCATCTCTGCCAGTCTGAATTTCATCCTTAGATATACTTGTAGGATTCTATTTCCTACTTTAGTCATGGAGGCTGGTAACATGATGGATTTCAGGATTTATCCATGTAAGCTCAAACTGCACATCATTACTGGCTAAAGAAAAAGAGAAACTTCAATCAGTAGCTGCAGAGAAATGCTTGAATAATTTGGTCTGAACCAGTGTTTCTGGTTCAATCATCAAGGTTTCTTTAATCTTTTATGGTAGCGGACTTTATGTTTAACTAACTGTTCCTTGTTTTCTCTGGGTTTCTCTGTCCCTGCCCTTTAGATGGTGTGATTGGTGTAGATGAGAGATATTGTTCCAGCCTTGCAAAGGGAGTGGGAATCTGCCCTGAGGGAGACCCTGAAGATACTTCCACCATGGTGGATGGCACACCAAGGTGTCACCAAACATTAGCTGCCATAAGGAAGACACCAGAAAGAGGCGAAGTCAAGTAAAGGGTGTTCCAGAGCAGTCAGCCCATTCAGAGACACAGCTCCAAGCAGCAATGACGGAGTTCAGGAAAGAGAGGAGCATGAAAGTGCTCCTTAAGAAGAAAAACAGCTATATGTCATGAAGCAGTCAACCAAGATATCCCCTTGCTCCTGCCTTCTTTGTGTGGCACTTCTTCAGCCAGGCACTTCCCACTCTTCTGTGTTTCCATGCACTCATAAGGGCAGGCAACCTTCCTCTTCTAATTGTTCCTCTTAACACGAAGAGGCCTTTTACTCTATTGGTGGCCTCATTTTTCTGAATAGAGAAACATCACTTTTTTTTTTTTTTTTTTTTTTTTTTAGAAGTGTAACATATAAATGCAAGAAACTCACTCAATTCTCCCTGTACAGTCAGTTAATCCTCACAACCCATTTCCTAGCGCTAAAGTGTAGATTTCACCTCTGTCTCATCATGCTGTGGAGGGCCTGTATAAGTTCAAATCTCATTTAGCCAAAAAGTCTCTTGAGTGCATTCTCTGCCTTGACAATGGGGATCCTAGACATCAGCCCTCCTCCTCTAAGTGGGATATTTTAACAGTGACATTGATAATAATCTTTTCTTTTTTTTTTCTTTTTTTTTTTTTTAATCCGCTGACTTGAAATTCTGACTGGTGCTTTTAGGATCCCAGAGCTCTACAGAAACCACTTTTTTTTTTCAGCCTCGATCATTTTGCACATTTATTGCTCATCCAACCGAAAGGATTATTATTCTGCATTAGAAATACTCATCTAAGTATCACTATCTTTATTGCAGTGAAATCAAAGGCCTAGTACAATATAGTTTCAACCTTCAAAAATATTGTGGGACAAGCAATCAACCCTGGTGAGCAAATGCATATTTTAGGGAGGGCATTGCAGGTATATGATATCCCTGTTGTTTTCACTATGTTTAATGTCATGAACTATACATGCTGTACAGTCTCCAGACCATCCACCATTCCTCTGGCTGCACTTACTTTTAGGGGAAAAAACATAAAGGTCATTCTATTTTTCTGAGGCAGCTACTCTAATATAAATACAAAATTTGTGAGGATGCCCAGCAGGTTTTCCAATGTACAAAGGATTCAGAGAATTAAGCAATTTAAAATAAAATACATCAAAATCATCTTGGTAATCCCGACTAAATGTATCTGTGAATCAAGTGCTTAGGTGAATGAAGTCTGCATGACAAGGGGCAGAGTGAATGACGTTGTGGTATCCCCCTACAACTCCTAATAATGACGTCCTCAATCCAAGACACAGTCACGGAAATTTGGGAAAGAGTGGTGTCACTCTGGGCAGATCTGTTTCATGCTCTTGTTCAAGCAGCCCTTCTTTGTATAGATAATTACACTCTCAGAGGGTCACGCAAAAGTTGTCTCAGTTCCTATGTGATGAGGAGCTCCCACAACATCTGAGGATGTAGCTTCAAATTCTGCTTTGCATCAGAAAAAATAGGAGTTTGAAGAAAAATATCCCTTATTTCAGATGAGTATCCAAACCACTATATCTCTGCTAGGAATATTTTTGAAAACCTCCCTCATTTTGACAAGAAATGCAAACGAATCTTTTCTTGGTAGCTTTTATGACCAACACTGAGTTAAACACCAGCACAGTTCTTTGGTTCTACTTCAGGGTCCTGCCTTGGGACATACTTGCCATATATTTCTCTGATATTTCCTCACTTACAATTCATTCCTTTTCTGATGGTTTGTGCCATAAGTACTCCTTATTTTGGTGGTTTGTACCGTACATCCTCAAATTCCTCTACTAGAAAGAGAATCTAGAGTTGTTCCTTTGGGATCTTTTCTTCACTTCCTTTAACATCACACAAGTGCATGCTGCTGACCACCATCTCTCACGACTCTCTTAATACTAGTGTCTCTTGAGGGATAAAGATCTTCTAAAGCTGGCAGAGCCTCGCTGTTCCCAGGTCTTATCACTGATATCTTCTTTTTCTGCATTTCTGGACTCACACTGTAACCGTAGTATGAATAGACATCAGGTAATTGGAGTGAGAATTTCCCTGTGTGCTTTGGTCTCACCACACCATCAGCTTCTGACGAGTGATGAGAAAGCAGAGTAACATTCACCACATGATCCTGGGGTGAGCGAGGTCTCATTTATTGGGTATACATTTCATCCATATACATACTTAGTGAGAAACATCATTCTACACTAAAAAGCAGGAGGCAGAATGGAAGTTCTATTCTAGATTAAGATTTACCCTAGTGTGTCATTTCCTAGGCTTCTTCAGGTGGTGTACAACCAAGAGCCAGGCTGAAACACAGATACACAAGTCATAGGCATTCCTTGATGTCACATTTGTGGATATGTGGAAAAAATGACTCTGCTAGCTATTCTGCAAAAAGGCAGCAAAAGCTCTGCAATGACCTAACTCTGAAGCACACTTTTGTTTGGTTACAGACATCACCTGCATTAGAAGTCCTATTCCACAGTGTCCGAGTATGAGTTTCAGAGCACAGATTGTCAGTAATTTCATCAATCATTCAGTGATGTCAGTGTCAGAGTTTTATAGCTTCAGGCATCTGGAGTTCAGCATAGCACAGGTACCCCATGGCTATATAAAAATAAATTGGAAGCAAGCTGGCAAGGTGGAATAGATTTACTCTTTGGGTGAAAATAGTGCTTCCCAGGAGAGTGCAGCTAAGCAAGATGCTTAACCATATTTCTATACTGAGAAGACCAGAACTGGTGTCAGTGAGGCTGTCTTGAGAACAAATAAGTTCAGAAGAGCTAAAGGATTCCACATTTCCATTCAGCTGCCTTTGTACAGCCATTCCCAAGGAGCCCTTACAGCAAATGAGAGGTAGGAAAGGGAGGTCCAGCTCAATGTCCATACAGTCTACTACACTCCTTCCCTAAGATACAGTAAGAAATAAAATGCATATAGGCACCCATTGCACCCTGAGGGGTGAATCTTCTGGAGATTGGTCTGCTTTCAGGGACGGTGGCTGTGCTTGATCTGGCCTGATGCCAAATGCAGAAATGGGGAGAAGTAGTTGGACTTTTGCCAGCCTCCCTCACTGCTGAGTCAAGAGAGTCTCAGTGGAATGAGAATGTGTCCTGGTGTGTTCAGCTCATACAAAATACTGAGGTCTGCAAAAATATGAAGCATTATGAGAGTAAATGTACAAGCGTCTAAGACTCTGAGCTATTGAAATAATGAAAGATGAATAGCTACATTTCAACAGTTAATAGCCCATCATGGATAAAAAAAGAATTCCTCCCTATGCTGCAGAAATTGTTAAAATTGAGCTGCTAGAAGCTGACCATGTTTCTTTAAAAAGAAATTCTTAACTTGTCCTGTTCCCATACTGCTGTATGTACAATATAGGAATTTAAATTAACACAGACTAAATAAAGTTTTGAAATATAAAGGTGATTATGAGTCAAGAACACATTATGCATAAAGTTTACAAATGGTGTTGACAAGTGTCATCACATCTAAATAGTATCTACGGCACTCTTCAGGAAATTACTAATGCTGTTTGACTGCCTCTTTTCTTTAGTGGAATACGTATCAGTCAAATAGAAATATCTAAATAGCTATATTCTCTACAGTTATAAAACATCATTACTTGCTTTGTATTGCTTCACTTTTTATAATATTGTACTTTATTTTTATTAGGAGACAACATTAGAAAGCAATACATGAACACACCTAGCAAGTGATCTTTTCAAACTTTCTTGCTCAGTTACATTTCTTAAATCTCTGGTCATGCTTCTCTTATCTGTTTCTGGATGGTCTGATGCTTCTTGTCTTGCAGTCCCCCTAACTAGTGCCTGGCCCTTGATGACACCAAGAACCCTTTACTGGCCCCAACACCCGGGGACTCCCCCACCCTTGCCCATGGCTCAGGACTCCATTTCAGCCCATTCTAGGGCCGTCAGTCCCTGCCCCAGCAATGCCATAAGATGCCAGTCTCCAGCTCCATGGGCTGATGTCTCAGCCCATCTCCATCCCCATGGAGATGCCCAATGACCTGGGCTGGGGCTGGCTCTGGTTGTCCTCTGCTCTGCCCTGCTCCTTGGCTGGGGTGGCAAGGCAGGGTCTGGCAGACAGGGTTTGCCCCACCAGGGGACTGTCCCTGGACCCAGATAGTCCCCAGACCACACTGTACCTTTACAACTGGACAGTGTCCAGCTATGGTCTTACCAGTATTCAATAGACAGGGAGGATTATTTCACAAGCCTTAAAAGACTACCTTTCTGTTTATACACCACAGTATTTGTTTTTTTTTTTTTCCTGCAGAAGCATGACATTGTTGGCTCAATTTCAATAAACTCCAGATCATTTCTTGCAGAACTGCTATTTAAGCAGCTATTTCCCATCATGTGGTAATGTAGCTGATTATTTCTGCCTATATATGGTACTTTCCATTATCTTCCAGTGAACTTCATCTTCTGTTGTTTTCTTTGTTTTTTCTAGATCACATCTTGAATTAGCCAAATTTATTTTACAACCGGTTTGTGCCCTTTAACTACTGATACTCCTGGTGCTTAGTAATGACAGCACTTATTCCAGCATCCTGGCTTTTACCCCTGGTAGATATTTTAAAGTGTAAATAATGCAATGCCATTGAAATTAAAGAAAGTCAGTGACCTATGATCACAGACAAAATGGTCCACCAGGATAAGTTTCTTAAGACTAACTGGCAAAAATATACATAGCTGAATGATCAGGGGGAACATTTATGGTACCGAGTGGTCTGGGAAAATGCTCAGATCAAATACAGAGAAAGACTTTCATTTTCTTTCCTGAATTTGTGGCACTAAATCTTCAGTAGTTTGCCATCCTTTTGATAAGATTCTATCAGTTTCTGTAAAAATTAGGAAAGCTCTTGTCCACTAAATACTTATTCTTCTCTTCTATAATTCCTGCAGAAATCTCAAAAGAGGTCAACTGCTATATAAAGGCCATTTCTTACCCCAGTGATCACAATTGCTCCCACACATATTTCTCTCATTTTCTAAAATTCCATATAGTTCTTTACTATATCTAAGCATTGCCTCCCATCATGTGCTGGAAATCTACCAGAATCAGAAATATTTTGTTATATGTTTCTAGAAAGACTTGTGTAATGGCATTGTAGCCTCAAGATGTTATTATAATTCAAAGGAAAAATAAATAAAAAAAAAAGATATGCAATAACTTAGAACTATCAAAAGAAAAAGAAGAAAAAAAGTGGGGTTTCTTTTTAGAGGCATCTCTAATATAGCATGATGTGAACCTTATTGGAATCGACACTTGGGATCAACAGGCTGTGGTACCACAGTGCTCTGATACTGCTAAAATAAAATATCTGAGCTGTTGCAGGCTGAAAACTTCCACTGCAAATGTTTTGAATAGAGAAATGCCAGAAAACTTCCAGCAGGTTATAGTATAGTATGGAGCTTCCTCCTAACAAAGCATTGGCATTTAAGTATTTTAGCTCCTGGTATGTTTCCAAAGTGAATCATCCTGTTTACGTCCTCCTAAAACTGAGAGTGGCCACAACCATCCTCTGTGTGAATTATATTTCTGTTGCCATTATGAATAATATTAATCACAATAACAGTACTTGTGGTTTGACTCTCAGATGAAGCTATTTACCTTGGTTTTAGAGCCCTATGGGTATAATAGACATTATCCATGACTGTTTCATGGAAAAGACTTTGGATGTTCTGTAGATCCATGCATTACCTGACAATGAGATGATATGCTCCTTGGCTCTTAGAAACCTTACGAATTTGAAAACACAATACATGCAGGTTTTAAGGCTGACATCACCTCTTCTAGTTATGTGAGAGAAGATCAAATTAATCTAAAGCGTAGAGCAGACCACCTACAGCACAGTTTTTTCTTCTTCTAAATCACCAAGAACCTGACATTGCTACCGACAGGAAAACAGATTTCCAGGTTTGATCAGGTACAGCAAATCCTATAACACTAGCAAATGACAGGTTTTGGTGATTTAAAAAAATACAATACAAGTCAGATAGACTGCTCAAAAAAGAATCTGTTATCCTCCCCTTATGCCAAGGAAGATGTTACTGAATGTAAAAACAAGATAATATAATGGAGAAACAAGTGTTATGCTAATCCCATACATATTAATGGTATCATTTTGGAGAATGACTAAAGATTGCCATGAGTCAACAATTCCTCCTAAACATTTTGTCTAAGAACACCTACCATCCCCAGCTTGACTGGCAATGAGTAGATTAACATGTTTCAGTTATGATAGGTGCTCAGTTTGAAATAAGTCCCTGTTAATATCAGCACAACAGGCAGCAGCGCTCTGTCTGTGATATGGCAAAGTCCCTTAAAGGGTTATTTTACATACTCTCCATTTTGTAGGGCAAGAAACCAAAAATAAGGTGAGAGAGTTGAGGCAAGGTTTATGTTGCTGGGGAAAAGCATTGCCAAACCCAGCTAAATTAAACCTTGTGCTTATCTGCAGGCCAGCAAAACATGGGGTCCTACACATTTACATATGCAAAGTACCAGATGAAACAACATTTCAGAAACATGAGCTAGGTTCTTTCTGAAACTTGCCTGGCATCCTGCCAGCTTGGTAGAGAGCTGCTTCAGAACTCAGTCTAGAGACTCTGCAGCTAAAACGACAGAGTGACAGGCTTTTTTTGGCCCAGACTCCCAGCATTTCTGTAGCTTTCATCATCCTTCAAACTCCATCAATCCTGGAAGCATGGAAGTCCAGCCTAAGCAATTGGCACAGGGATTCCAGGTCCCCTGGTTTGTGAAAGGAACAGGCTGTAAAGCAAGGAGTTTCCAAGACCAGAAAAGTTGGGTTCATTTTTTTTTATTATTTAAAAATTGAACAGAATTATTTTCCATCAAGTAGAAGAAGAAGGAGAAGAAACAAAAAGGAATTTCCTTTTCATTGGAAACATCAATGTTTCTAGCTCTTGTTCCCATTCCAAGGTTTAATACACGCACATAAGCACATGCATACACAACCCTACCAGACTTTCCCCCCTTTGATCTGGCTGACAGGGGGATTTCCTCTTAGGATATGTCTTATACCGCAGTAACTGCAGGATACTGATCTGGATGGTCTTAAAATCTCATACAATATAACAGCTCCCTATTTGCAGCCTAATTAGATTTATTGTATACATCCACAGGAAACATCTCCATCCTGTAACAAGAAAAACACTTTGAGATCTGCTTGTGAAAGCCTCTACATACAGCTAAGAATTATTCTTCCAAGTGTAAAAGTTATACAGAATAACCTTATGTGTTCTTTTTTTAGATTTAGCTTCTTTTGAACGTCTCAAATTCAAGTCTCTTTTTCAGTATTAATATCAATTGTAGCTTTGCCCATCAGGCTATCACTCCTACCACTTGCTGCTTCAGATAGCAAATCAAGAACAAAATGCTTGTGAGTGGTCTGACTGCCACAGATTACAAAGATTTTTCTTGTAGTGCATTGAGAGGAGAATTTAATAATCCATTTCCTTTTAACTTCTCTTGCAATTAACATGCAAGTCAAAGGTCTTTTGTATTAAAAGAAAAAAAAATGTTTTTCAAAGGAATCCCATGAAGCATCAAGAACTGTCTACTACTTTGTAAAATGTATTATTCTTTCAGCAATGCAGGTGCCCTGGGGATTCACCAGTCTTAACAGCATTACATGAGAGTTGTGGTGGGTGTAGAGGAGAGAAATGAACTCAGAAAGAGCCTGTTTCCAAAACATGGTTGGAAGAGGATGTTAGGATGGAGGGAAACTTTTGGGTAGCCCCAAGAGCAATGCAAAGAACAGCAGTTCTATGTTGGGAAGGGTATTATTTTTTTCTCAAATTATTGAAATGGCACTTGATTTTCAATTAGAATAAATGCCCTCCTTTCTCAAGGGAAAAAAATAGTCTTCTTTTCTAATCAATCTTGTTTGATCTAAGGATACTGTCGCTTTTTAGGTTTTATTCTGAAAAAAAAATAAAAAATCAACAAAACAAAACAAAACCTACAAACCCACTATCATCTGCAACCGAAATTTAAAAGAATCATTTATAAATGAAAAACTGAAATTCACTGTTTAAAAAAAAATAAATCCTAAGAGCTAAAAATTTCCATCATGTTAATGTCTTTCTGAAGGTTAATTTTCAGGGAAACTGCAACAATTACAAGAATAGGCAAACCAATATTTTTTCAGTAGAAAGTAACATGGCAAGTATATTCCTGATAGCACTAGTGGCCACAAAAACCTAAGCAAAAGACTAGAAATGGTCACAGCTGTTAATCCATTCTAAAGACTGGAATAGGAACTGGGTGAATGAGGAAGAAGTTGGCCTGGGACGGGTGGGGGGAGGGGGGGTGGGGGGGTGGGGAGGAACACAGCTCCATCCTTTGGTTTAAATGCAAATTACTCGTCTCCAGTCCCTCCTCTCCCTCCATAAAATCTATGTGCTTAGACCACCTTCAGGCCCTTGCATGTGGGTATGCATACCTGTGGAGAGACAGAGAGAAGAATTTTGTTTGCATATGATGGATTTGTTGCTTCATAACTTGGATAAACTGTAACATGCACAGGAAAATAAAAAGAAAAACTAAAACTAAACAAAATATAATTTTTAAAAACACAAACATTAAAATTCACTTATATTTCTACCTCTTAGTTCTATGACTCTGCCTACTTTTTTTTCCCTGCCATATGGTATTATTGAGGTATGCAATAATTTATCTACATTGCCTGTAAATTTTAAAATATTTAATTGATATTTTCACTGCACTGAGAAAAATTATCTGCAAACCCCAGCGAATGTTGATTATTTCCATCATCTGTTAAGCTTTGTGTCCTCGTCCTCTTTCTCTCTGATCTTTCAGTTCATGATGCCTTGTTTTTTTCTTTCACTGTGACTTTCATTAATCAATCCGAGTGCGTTTACTAGCTAGTTACGATGTTTAATCCATTCCTTTATGCCCCTTGCTTGCTTTCATACAGACATCTTACTGAGGTATGCATTCATTTGAGAAAAAAATGATAGACAGGTTTTAAAAAAGGAGATTCAATCAATACCAGAAGGTGTTTTTTCTATTTTTTTTATTTTTTATTATTTTTATTAGAAAGTCTAAACTGTTGCCAAGGAGAAAAGACAAAATAAATAATTAGAGGGGAAAAAAAAAAGGAAAAAAAAAAGCAGGTAAGGAGGAAATGCAAAGCATTTTCCCCATAATCTGTCAATTCCACTGTTACTGAAATTTCGTATTTCATATGTACCTGAGAGGATAGATAGGCTATATGTTGATTGTTCATTTTTCTTTCCTTTTTTCTTTTCTTTCCTTTTTTCTTTTCTTTTCTTTTCTTTTCTTTTCTTTTCTTTTCTTTTCTTTTCTTTTCTTTTCTTTTCTTTTCTTTTCTTTTCTTTTCTTTTCTTTTCTTTTCTTTTCTTTTCTTTTCTTTTCTTTTCTTTTCTTTTCTTTTCTTTTCACTTTGTTTTTCTCTTTGCTTTTCCTTACTTTGCTTTTCATTATTTTGTGAAAACTATTCAAATAAACAAGATGTATAGTAACAGAAGGGTTTGTTAATAATGTATTAAATATTGAGGCTACCTTTATTGGAGAACACTGGAGTGCTTTACTGAGCCCAGTGCCAGTCTTGCAATTCAGGAGACAAATAATCCCACTAAACTCGATGAGATCATTATTTGCATGATTAAATATCATAACATTAAGCTGCACATAAATGTTACTGCTGTGGGTAGAGAGGGGGAAGAAGGAGAGGAGTGTGACATAAACTTTCAGGTGACAGAAGAGGGATGAATTCTGCCTGATTTCATCCTTCAAAAGCCTTCTAGTGACAGTATTATTTTTAAATGGCTTTTAGTGATTTTGTGACACTGCCAAGTCATTTAGCTCTATTAAAAAAAAAAAAAAATTCAATAGCAACAGAGACAGAATAATGTGCAGTACTAATCAAGGTCCAACTGAGCCCTCTCAGGACTCACAGGGCTCAGGAAGGATGTGTGAAATTCCCTTGTTTTAACCCCAGCTCATCCACCTGGTAGTGGCAACAAGGGCTTTAGCAGACCCATACCTCTCTTGCATCCTTCCTTGACACTCTGCAGGTCCCAGGACATTGCTGCTGCAGGTCTCTACATTCAGAAAGCTCTTGTGCCCTCTTGATAGTCTTGCACAAAGACATCCAGTATTTCTGAGGCTGAGATTCAGAAATATACACAAGAAATGCACACAGAGGCTGTTACCTAAATGCACTGCACTACTTTGCCATCACCACTGAGGAGGGAGTAGGCTTGCTAAACCCACAGATGGCACAGAGTTAGGGTGGACTGCTGGCATGGAGGAGGGCAGGTTTAGTATTCAACGCAATCTAAGCAAATTGGGAATACAGGCTGGAAAAAGTAAATGAACTTTAGTAAAGTTAAATGCAAGGTACTTCACGTAGGCAGTTATGCACATATGGAGCAAGTAACACCTGCCCAGGCCTTGAGGACAGCAAAGAAGCTTCAGTAAGTCATCAGTTGTGGATAAGCCTGTGATTGGAAGAAAGCAGACATCTCACATGGCGTATAAATAGAAGTGCAGCTCATAAACCATTGTAATTTTTCCAGTGCGGAACTTAGTTGAGTTGTGGGCATCTCAGACTGGAACAAAGAAAACCAAATAATTAAACAAGTGTACAGAAAACAGAACGAACTAAAAAGAATCATCAGAGACCTAGAAATATGGCCTGTGAGGGAAAAAAATATGTCAGAAATGTGGTTGTTTAGCCTAAGAAAAGAGGGAAGAGGTGGAAGAGGCATTCATTAAATATGCCTAGACTGCTGCCAGGATAATCTGTTCTGCCTGTCCATGGTGGACAAGACGGGAAGTGATGCGCTTAGTGAGTGCTGCAAAGAATATTCAGGTTAGATATTATGAAAATGATAAGGATGGAGAAGCATAGAAATAGACTGCCTGGGGAGATACAGAGCCTTCGCTGCAGAAACAATGGTAAGGGTAGAGCTCAGTCTGCTACGGGGCCCAAGGACCCTTCCAGCACTGTGATTCAGTGATTATAGCAATATTATACAACTGAGAGCTGATTCATCTTATTTCTTTGGAATGGATGTCTCTGTAAGCTGTGTTACATATTTGTCTCCTCTTCCTTTGATTTTTCATGATTTGTGTTGAGCAATCAGAATGAGCAAGATGGTTGTTGCTGTGCTCTGGGGTAATACCATTAATAATTACAATTTCTTTTACCATGTTATGACTTCCCCACTTACAGGAACATTTTCATCTTTAAGTAGTGCTGCTTTCCCTGGGATTTATCTAGGAGTAAGGATGTGTGTCTCTGTTTTTATTGCAAAACTAGTATTAACCCTTTCCAAGTTAGCAGCATGCCAGAGGGTCATGCTGACCCACAGGAAAGACCTATCCCTGTTCACAAAAGCACCACTTGTTCCTTATCTGGGCTCTCTAGAACAAGAATTTCCTCTGCTTATATCTGTACAAAACTGCCTCACACATGGGACGCAGACTTGGCTGGAGTCCTCAGATCCATTGTAGTGCAAGTACAGAAACAATCAGTTAAATCCTTCCTAAATCTCCGTGCCTTCCTTAAGATAATAATAAAAGGTGAGCTACATGATGACAGTCGGAGGGCTGCTCGTGGAGGATCAGGCACACTGGAAGAGGAGCACCACATGGCATGGTCACGCACTCGGGCTCCCAGCAGAAGCCAGGGCTACAAGCTGGGTAACACGGCTCCTGTCCCAGGCAGGGTGAGAAATCAGACACTTAAATGGGATCTGCACTACCCATACCACCCAGAATAAAACAATTTAATTTCACCATGCTGTACTTGAAGCTGCTGACAGCTAGTCGCTTAAAAAATAAAAATAAAATATGTGGAGGGAGTGAAATTCAGGTCTCACTTCTTAAGTGTTACTCTGAACTTCCAGGCACTGCCTCTGTCCACACAAACCCTCACTGCTGACAGAAGGCAGCTACCCATTTATCTCAAAGAATTCAGCAGAAATCATTATTGTCTTTTGAAATAAAAAGAAAACTCCTCTCCTGGATTTGCAGTAGTCTAAGGTGTCGATTTTTTTCTGTTTCAGCTGCTCCTACTGGTAGTGTTTCTGCTCCAAAAACTGCATTTCCCCCAGGGCAGGCTTCAGCCACTTTAATAAGATTTATTCTGGGAACAGAAAAGGTGGAAGAGGTAAAGACTGATACCTCCTACTGCACTTCTCCAGGCTGTGCACAAAGCATTCGGGTTTGCTGGCACCAGCAGAGCCAACACGCAGAGGAACAGGAACAATTTCACCTGGCAACATGGGGGGGTGAGGAGTGCCTCTAACTGCAGCCTGTGTGCATGGGACAGTTTTTATTCTTCATTCAATATTTTTAACGTAAATGCTGAGGATGGGAGCCATGATACACACACTCGGTTGACCCGGGGTGGTTACTGCCACAGTCCTGGCAGGGATAGCACCTTTGTCGGAGGTGCTGAGCTCACCCAGACAGAGGTGAAGATGGTTCCCAAGGCTCCCCCACCCTGGGCAAGAGCAGTAATTCCCAGACAGGGCCTGAGCCTGCTCCCACTCGGCTGCCAGGGCAGAGGGATGCCCAGCTTCAGCACCAGCCCTTACTGACAGACGAACAAATCCTCTAGGCACTGCGGGACGGAGCAGGGCACCTCCGAGAAGTGCGATTTAAACAAACCTCAGCCACAAGCGGAGGGCTTGCTGAGCACCCATCCTACCCTGGGGTCCCCCAGGTCCTCCTCCCGCACCCCGCACCCCGCACCCCCGTCACTCCCCCTCCCGGAGCCGCGGCTGCGGCTGCTTTAACCGGGCGGGTTGCGGGGGGGGGATGCGGGCAGCCCCGCCGATGTCGTGGGCATCAGCTGACCGAGCCGGGCTCTGCCTCCTCCCGGGCCGCCCTCCCGCAGCACCACTCCGGCGGCGGCGGCGGTGGCCGCCGGTCCCCGCGGCTCCCGGGGCAGCAGCACCGGCCGCCGGCTGCCCGCCGCAGCGCGCCCTGCCGAGCCTGCCCCTCGTCCCTTTCTCCTCCTCCTCCTCCTCCTCCCTGCAGCCGGGGGAAGCCCCGGAGACGAAGCCCTCCTTGCTTTGAGCCGCCGAGAAGTTGGGATGCTCCCAGCGCTCTTCGCAGGGCTCTGAGTTTAGGGCGGGATTTTCATTCCTCGCTCTTTAGCTTTTTTAGTTTTCTCTCTTTTTATTTTTTTTTTAATTTTCCCCTCTATTTTTCCCCCTCTTTTTCTTCCCACTTTTTTTTCTCCCTCTTTTTTTTTTTTTTTTCCCCATTTTTTTTTTCCTCGTTACCAAGCAAACCGAGCCTCTGCGATGGATGGCAGCCCCGAAACCCCCCCGGGCAGAGGCTTCCCCCTTTGAGCCGGGGCTGCGAGCCCGGCAGGGCATGCCCCGCCGCCGGGGGGATGCGGGCGGGCAGCCCCCGGCCGGCGGCTCCGACGCCGTGACCGAGGATGCCCGCGACCCCGCCGCCTCTGCCCCCCTGCCCGCACTCGCAGGGTTCCCTCTGACCGCAGCCGCGGGGATTACAGCGTCTCCCGGGGACCAGACCTCGGAGAGGAACCCCGGCATTCCCCAAAAGCGGAGCTGCCCGCTGTGAACGGCTCTCGGCAAGGCGGCTCCCCATCGCCCCTCCGCGCCTCCAGCCTCGGGATGGGGCCGAGGATCGCCCGCCGGGCAGCGGGGCTGCTCCCGTAGATGCTCCTCTCCTCCCTCCTCCTCTCCGGACCCTCGGCTCGGCTCTCTCCCTGCTCGCCGCCCCCGGGGGGGCTCGCACCCAACCCGCCGGGGCTCCGGGGCTGCTCCGCAGCCGGGCTCCGCGGGATGCGGCTCCGCGGGGAGCCGCGGGAGCGGGCGAGGGGCGAGGGCCGCAAGCGCTGAGCCGGACCCCAACGCAGAGCAGCACCTCCGCCAGCCCAGCAGCCGGCCCCGGAGACCTGCCTATAAATGTGATCCCCCCACCACCACCCTTTCCATCCCCTCCCTCCTCTCCCGCGGCTCCATCCCTCTCCCCCCGGTCCCCCCCCTCCGTGTCCCCCCCTCCTTCTTTCCAACCCCCACCCCCCGCCGGTGCTCTGCCCCCCGCCAGTCACCGCCATGGAGCTCTCGGAGGTGCGGTGCCTGAGCGACAGCGATGAACTTTACACCATCAACAGGACCCCCCCCGGCAGCAGCAGACCCCAGCGCCTGCTGTGGCAGACGGCCGTGCGCCACATCACCGAGCAGCGCTTCATCCAGGAGCACAGCAGCAGCAGCGGCGGCAGCAGCAGCGGTGGGGGCAAGGGCTTCAGCTCCGAGGAGACCTGCTGCCCCAACCACCACCCTCACCCTCACCACCACCACCACCACCACCATCACCTCCGGCGACAGTCGGCCGGCCGGAGTTTGGGCGGCGAGCGCCACAACAACGGAGGCACCAAAGTCTTCCCGGAGCGCACGAGCAGCAGCGGGGACCTGGGCTTCCTGCCCCTGGACTGTGCCCCCAGTAACTCCGATTTCTTCCTCAACTGGGGCTACACCTACCGCGGGGTGATCTTCCCCACGCTCCGCAACTCCTTCAAGTCCAGGGACTTGGAGCGCCTTTATCAGCGCTACTTCCTGGGCCAGCGGCGCAAATCCGAGGTGGTCATGAACATCCTGGATGTGCTGACCAAGCTGACCCTGCTGTTCCTCCACCTGACTCTGGCCTCTGCTCCCATGGACCCCATTAAGGGCATTCTCTTGGGCTTCTTCACTGGCATCGAGGTGGTGATCTGTGCCTTAGTGGTGGTCAGGAAGGACACAACATCATACACCTACCTGCAGTACAGCGGTGTGGTCACCTGGGTGGCCATGGCCACACAGATCCTGGCGGCTGGCCTGGGCTGTGGCCTCCTTGGGGATGGCATTGGCTATGTGCTCTTCACGCTTTTTGCAACCTACAGCATGCTCCCGCTGCCACTCACCTGGGCCATCCTGGCCGGGCTGGTCACCTCCGTCCTGCAGCTCGTCATGCAGCTGGTTATCCCCAGGTTGGCCGTGACTTCCCTCAACCAGGTACTGCGGTGAGGAATGGGTGGGAACTTTCCTCTTTCCCCATCAACCTGGGTGAGAGGAGGTGTGGGGAGTCCCAAGAGATCCTTTCCCCTTTACTGAGGTACTCAGAGGCTCACTACCTAGGGGGGAGTCCATAGGCAAAGGGCAACTTTCTCTCCCTCCCTCTTGCTCCCCCACTGCCTATCACTCCCTTGCCCTGTGAGAGAAGCAGGGGATTGAGTTTTCACCTCAAGCTGGGGAGGGGGATGTTTCCTAGTCACCCTGTTCCCTCTGCTTATGCATTCACTTCACTGTTGTCCCTTGGAAGAGCTTTTTGGGACAAGTCAGGAGGATGGGACATTTGTCATTTCCCTCCCTTACTTCCAGCAGTGGTGCATAGGATGAGATAGGAAAGATAACTCTGTCTTGTCCAAGCTCTCTCACTGCTAATTTCTCATTTACGTGATCATGCCTTTTAACTCTGGATCTGCTGGGATGACTTTCATGTGTGAGCACAGCTTGATCTGGGCTATGGGAAAGGAGCAGGGCACATTGCCCTTTTGCAAGGAGAGCAAAGCAATACTCCAACCAAATCAGGGGAAAGGTCCCCTTGGAGGTTGGGTGTGAGCTCCTGGGTTGTCTTTGGAGGGCACTGACAAACCTGTTTTGCTGTTGGTGATGGGACAAATGTTGTGCTGCATCCTTAGAAGTGATGTATAGTACAGGTAACCAGTTATACTGGGGACTGGTGGTGCAGTGCAAACAGTTGAGAGGCACTGGGCAAGATAAGTCCTGTTAAAATTGGGACTGACCTGACTTTACACTCACCTGGCTTCTTCCATAGGAAAGCTAGGACACAGTGAACCCCTGCAAAGCAAGAAAACGCTGTCTTTCTAGGGCAACTTAATCCTGGGGATTCTTGCTGCTCCCCTTCCCCCCACCTCTTCCCAGACTGTCACAGCTCTGTGCTACCAATATTTCACAGCAGATTATCATCTCCATTTGGCTAGCTCCAGGGAATCGGTGAGGAGGGGGTGGAGGTACTGGCAGATAAACCCCAAGGGAGGGAGGGTGCAGAGGAATGTGCTGCTGGTGGCATATTGTTTACATGACTGCCGGGATGCGCAGCTGGGTGGTGGCTGATCTTTCACCTGTAAGTGCTGCTGATGATGGCATATGGGACACATCTACATCCCTCAGCCCCTGGCACTTCTGTAACCCCTGTCTGTGCCTTTCCTCCACACACGTGAGCTGTGGGGCTGCCTGACCTCACTTCCCAGTGGCCAGGCTCACCCTGTTTTGGGGGAAGCTGACCCAATGTGCTGTGCCTTGATGAGCTCTGTGGATGTAAAGCAATTAGACTGGGCAGAGTTGTTGTTGCTCGGCTCTTGGTAACGTGCTGATGAATGAACTGCAGCTGTGTGCCGTGTCCCACTCTCATGCACTGCCGGTGCTATTAGTGCTGGGTCAAAAGCTGTGTGAGTTATGCTCATTTCTTAATGCACTTCCACGTCCTATCCCGGAGCTGTGAGTAAAGGACTGCTGTCTCATTATGCGCAGGTATCACGGCTGTTTAGCTGGTCCTCCCACCCCCACACTCATTTCCCACAGACATCCCTAACAAAGACATTTCCTGGGAGAGATACTAATATCTTCATTTCGCAGCCCAGTACCTTTCCAGCTGTGTGAACGAACCGCCTTTGAGCGGTGCACAAAGAGAGATTGCCAGCCAGATGATTGTCTTCATGAACTCCGTATACAAATCTCCTTAACAGGATCTGCGGGGATTGCCACACTTCACTGTCCATTTACACCAGCCCCCCCCCCCCCCCCCCCTCCCCCGGAGTCCAATTATCTCCCCCTAATTACGCTCCTCTTTCGGCCCTTTGCCTTCACCCCGCTATGGGAGAGGCCGGATCCTTCCTCACCCCGCGGCGTTTAGTGCAAGGGGCACAAAACCCCCGGCAGGAGATGAGCGGGAGGAGATGAGATGCGCGGGAGATGCGCGGGAGATGCGCGGGAGATGCGCGGCGCCCCCCGGGCGCTGTCCGCCAGCGCGGTGCTGAAGCGGCCCGGGGGCTCCCTCCAGCGGCCCGGTGGGAGCCTGCCTGCCGGCTTTCAAGAGTTGGCGGTTGAGGGCTCGCACTGCTGATGAAGGGTAGTATGTAACCAGAGGTGAATGCAGACCGTGTCATCAGGGTTATATATACAGCAAGTATTTGGGACAATGCACATTGCTTGATCTCACAGGCAAAGTACTTTTATCACAAGGCTTATTTTCCCAAGAAAAATATTGCATCTTCCCTTCTGAGAAGCCTTACAAGTCCAAATAACCCATGTGATTAGGTAGCAATACCTGTGACCATCTTTCTGTGCCTCGGGAGTTGGTTACGCTAAACTAGATCTGGGAATTAAAGTGTGCAGTTTGAAAGAAAAAACAGGGGGTAGAATTCAGATCATGAGTCTAAATAACGGGTTTCCCACTGATTTTGATGAGCCCAGGATTTCATGCAGAGAAAACATTGAACTCAATTCTGAACACAAAGAATTGTATATCCTGGAGTCAGCTTGTTACTGCACCCACTAGTATGCAAGGGGACAGTTGTCCAGATCCTCTTCTCAGCCACACAGGTATAAATCTGTTATAAATCTCCCTAAACTGATAAAATTGCAACAGTTTATACAAGAGGAAAAGCAAGTACTTTGACCTGTTTTCCCTTAATCTCTTAATTAGTTTTAGGTCTCATTGATAAATACATTCAGAAGCAGTTTAAATCATTTGTAATGCTGAACACAAGCACACAGTACTGCCTCATTCAGCTTTTTGCTGAATTCAACAAAATATTCATTTTTATGAATGCTCACAGTCCACCATTTTCTCTTGCAGTAACACTTAAGAGATTATCTGATGTTTTCCTCCCTTACATCACCAAAATTAATCTGAACTAACATCCTAGGTAAAAATGGAGGAGAAAAAACACCTCATAACTACATTTTTTGTTGTTGTTGTTTAAGAAAAGAGCAAACATAGAATCACTGGTTCCTACTTTGCTAACTGCTCAGTGTTTCTGGGGAGATGCGAACAGCCTGAAACCCAGCTGACCCCAGCCCAAAATGTTGAGCAATGTGCTGCTGCTCAACCTGGGAAGAGACAGGAAAAAAGGTCCTGACATCATGATTTAGGTAAAGGAAATGCTGATACTGACTTAAGTATTAATTCTCTCAGGAATCAAATGAGAAATACAAGATCTTACTGATAAACAAGTGCATTGATTTTTGTGCCTTATCAGATACTTTGATGGGGGTCATATTTACTTCTGACATTCTGCCACAGGAACATTTCATTTGTATTACATTCATTCTAACTTTTTTTCTTGGTGATAATGTGATATAAGAACCAAAATTTCTAAGACCATATATGTGTTCCAGGCATATGGGGAAGAATAAACAACTCAAAGCTCCTTAGTGTTATATAACGTAGAGAGATGATAATATAGACATGGGTTTTGACAAGCTCAGAATTATGTAAGCATACACTGGATTTTAAGCCTCTGCCCATGCATCCCTCATTCATATGAGTGAATTCCTTTGGAGTCAGTAAGCTTACTCCTTTAAGTCATCTGCATAATGGATATCTTGAAGGATCAAGTTTGAAATTATGCATATTAAATCAAACTTTAAAAATATATATAGAAATAACCTTAAAGTAGGTAATACCAAGACAGGGGAAACTCATTCTTCTCCCTTGGATAGCATCTGTCTTTCTAAGTCTATACAGTTCTGTGAATTAGCGCAGTGATTTTTGCATCATTTTTTCCCCAAAAACTCAGTCTCAGGGTTGCTTATTATTAAAAGAGGAAAAGGAAGAATTCATGAAGCCACAAAGAGTCCTATAGTGACAAATCTGTATAATTATACAATGGCAAATGACAGCTTTTTAAATGCATATATCAGCTATATGATTTCTAAAATCTGATCATAGATATCAGCATATGAGTAAGTATCGAGCACACTCATTTCTTCAAAATTTCTGCCAAATGCTTGTGGAATATCTTTTAAAACTGTAATGTATATTTTAAAGTTGGCTACCATCTGAGAATCAGAATCTAATCTCACTACCTTTATCCCTATAGTTGCTTTCATACCATTATTTACAATTCATTTTTTCTGCCATAGTCAGCTGTGGGTGATTTATAACCTGATTCTATGATTTTAGACTGGATTATATGATCTAGTTTCCTTTTATATCCTGTAACATCACCTGACCAGTATCAGTGGGTCACAGCATAATTAGATTAGAATTGGATACACTTTTCTCTGAAGCAGCTGCATCATTGTTGTGCTAAGTAGGGCAAATGCATTAGTTATATTTACAATTTGATGATTAATTACCTTCAGAGAGTTCCTCCAAAATGGAGGAACTCAGGCAGAAACATGAATGAAGCTTGCTTTTATCGGTAAATTTTAGTTTACAAAGTAGTCAGTGCACTTGTTCTCAATGAAAGTTACTTTGCTGGATTTGACAGATTTGACTTTTGTGCCATCAGAACACCTCTGGGTTGTTTTTATATTTTTGTTTATTGTTTTCTTACAGTTTCTCATGGTCCAGAAAGAGGCATAAGCTCTAAACCAGCAGCATCTAATACAAAATAATTGCACACTGGAGTAGTGCAGTTACAGCTGACACTTAACAACAGATCATGCTAGAATGATTCTTATTAGTCTGTACAGAAACTGAAGGGGACACACATCTCCATTCCACCCTCTTACTGCACCTTTCAATCCTGTCAATGATGTGACCTGTGCAGAAAATAGAAGGGGCAAAATGAGAACCATTTAATGGATTATTCTCTTTCCAAAGGACAGAGAAATTGAGGAATGGTAGGATTTCTTCCTCCAATTTCCTTATTTCAGGAACATCTGGCTAAGCATAAGAAAAGCTAGATTATTTTATGTAGAAAGTGAATTTTAGTAAACAGAAAGAAATTAGGCTTTTGAAATTATGTTTAAGGTAATGGAAATTCCAAACATGAAAACCCTTACTCAGCTGGTGCCTAGTACCCCACCCCTGCAGGCAGCTTGCTAACATCCCATTTCTTTAAGCACAGTGTTCTCGCACTTGTCCACAGTTTTGTTTCTGAGCATCTGGTGAAGTGCCTCAACCACTTAGTGTTAAAGTCACCTTTCAGCCAAGCCAGAATCCGAACACTGTTCCAGTGGAAACACATTTCATGACTGTAAGTGTCTTCCTTATGTTTTAGAGATAGATAAGAAGGGGCTTTTGCTCTCCTTCCATGTAACAAATGCGGTTCCAGGGATGTGGCAGGCCAAGGTTTAAATCTCTGTTACTCCAGTGGGGATTGGAATCCACTACTCCTTACCTCAGAGAGTTTCCAAAGAAAACCTTTACCCACTCCATGGAAAGCTGTTCTTCTAGGAAGATAAAAGTTTAAGATTCGGTGTGCCAAAATAAATAAATAAATAAATAAATAAATAAATAAATAAATAAATAAAATCTTGAATCTGTAGCCAACTGATTAAGAAATTCATCTTTGCTGATGTCCTTGCTGAACATTTTAGTGTTTTATATAATGCTATTAAATCTTTCCCTCAAGCACAAGTCCCAACCAACAGACTCTACGCTGTGGTTCCCTCTCTCTGACCTGATGAATCTTTCCCAGAGAATTTCTCTGCTTTCTTTTTTGCTGCTCCTCCAGCTCCCCAAATCCAAGCTGAGCCTACAGGGAAGGCAGTCCTTAGGCAGGCAGGAAATATTGAATGACGGTGAGCCTCCAGTCATTGAGCTGTTGTTATACAGATTTATAGATGTTTTAAAAGACAGTGGTAGGCCCAGTTCAGTGTTCAAACAAAGAGATAGAGACAGTATCCTTGGTGGTGAGGAGTGGGGAAGGGGACGTGGCGCTGAAAATCCCAAGTGTAGGGGAAAAACCTCATAGTGAAACTCAAAATCATAAGGAAAGAATAGCTTTAAGACATACTCCCTGTCTTTCATAGTTCCCTCCTAGCTACTTCTCCTGTTGCTCACCGTGCTGGCTATTTTATACTCAATCTCAGCCATAGGTTATCATGTGTCGTATAAGGACCCATTAGAGGATGGTGGCACTCAACATACATTTCTGTCTTAAACTCTTGCAATCATGTGTTTGCAAATTACGTGCACGACGTCCCTTATTGTGGCTTCTGGGGTGTTTTTTGTTGTTGTTGTTGTTGTTAATTTGTTTAATCTCTAACCTCTCTTTCAGAGAAAAACTCTGTTTTATTTGCTCTGTTCTTGGTGCAGTGCAGCTTGTACCCATCCCCAGCGCAGCAAAGATTGTAGAGTTGCAATCTGGACCAAGAAGGGAGATGAATGCAAATCACTGTTATTGGTGCAGTGAATTTTGAGCATTCTGTTGCTAGCCTTGCTCATTCAAACCAGGGATAAAAGAAACCTGGCTGGCCAAAAGGGATCAGTCACAGAAAGTACTGAGTTCTTGCACAGCATTTCTTGGTACTAAGGATCTTACTAAGAAACCTTACTGGAACCTGACTGACACAGAAACTCTCAACACCTTGATTTAGGGACTTGATTTAAAGCCCACAGAGTGTAATGAAAGGAATCCCACAGACGTTAGGAGCTTTAGGTAAACAAAGAAGATAATTTCTCAGAACCCTGTTTAGGGAAAACATTGCTCTGAATCTGCATTTCTTCTGGAGGAGAGCACAAACGTGGACATCCAGGTCCTCCAGGAATATCTTGGAGTGAGCTCTGTCACTCTTATCTCTCCAAACACCCAAGTCTGCAGGCAGAGATATAAGTGTGGTACTACATAATCTAGAACAAAAATTATCAGGAAATGTACATAGGGTGAACTGCAAAGCCAAGCAGTCATTGGCTGACAGAGTAATATTTCCTCATGCAAGTTTGGCTTATAAGCAACTATTTTAAGAAGTGCTGCTACTTCATTTACCAGCTTCTGCTGCTGCAAGGTTTCACGCCGTTAGCCTTAGAAGAGAGAGGAAGGCTGCCAAGTTCATTAATTAACCAGTGCTGCAGTCTGAGAAATGGCTGGAGCATATTATCATAAAAACATAAAGTAAAATGAACTCAATTTTTTTTCACTACCCCAACAAATAATTGTGTATCTCCTGAATAGTCTGATGCTGGTGTTATCATTTTGTAAGATGGTCTTAGCTGTAATCTAAGGAACAATTGTCCCTGGTATAAATGAAAGAATATTTGAATGAGTTGAGTTATTCAATTCTTCTACCTATTCAGTTTTGGTTTTCAAATTTGACTTGATCATTACTGTTTTGGATTTTTTTTTTTTAATATCTTTGCCTCTTCTGCTCACCTTAGGTCTACCACGGTAGAAACTTCATCAATAAATCCAGAGGTATCATCATGATGCAAATAAGAAATAATAATAACCAGGAAAATCAGTCAGCACAGAAGAACTATGTGATATTATATTAGGCACCAAGTAAGGAGTAAGGATCTTAGTTAAAGAAATAAATTAGATCTTATGGCAGTTACTTAAGTAACTGAACAAGGTCTAGATATACACATTCTTTTATTGTGTGATTCTCTGTCATACATTAAAGTATCTCTAACGTTTATTAGTATTAATATTTTCCCTGTGCATACTAGATAGGGTTATAATTGATGTGGAAATCATCCCACACATGTTCAGAGCAGTTCTAATTTAATGTGCCAGACATGCATATTTTTTTAAAGGAAGGAGTTGTACGCATCACAGATTTCAGCTAGGGACTGGGAGTGAGGATCATTCCCATTTCATCACTAAATTTATCAATGGCCTGTGCTGACCCACACACATCACTTTATGTTTCTGTGCTTCAGTTGATTTGAAAATTTGCCTTTCTCAGTTGCTAAAATATGTGACTAATACATTCAATTGCTTTGAGATTTTTGTGCAAAACATGCCCATCACCTTCCATGATGTAAAAAGAAGACTACTGACTTGTCAGCCACGCATATTTTGTTAAAAAACGAATGTGCTGAAAGTAGTGGTAATAGTTTCATTATAACTCAGCTTTTTTTAAAAAAAGCCTGGTTCTGTATAATTCTCTTCTACCTCAGCCAGATCATAAATGACTCCGTGATCTCTTTACATTAGTCCATACAGTAAAAGCCATACAGTTTATACAGGTCTGTGTATGGGTTACAGAGTAAGCCTTCTCCTCAGATGTCCTTCTCATGACCCCATGCCTCTTGCTTTCACAACCAAACAGTGAAGCAGTTTCAGTGATTGGAATGGAGTACATTCCCACCTGGATTAATTTGCTGCCTTAATAGAGATCTTTCCTAACATGGATCCATAGATTCAAACTCCCTCACATGGAACTGAAGGAAAACAAGAGATCAAATCGTGATCCTTGGGCAAATGTTGTCAGCTCTTGGGCCGGAAGCAATTCCTCCTTCCTGGGTGCTGTGTGAAATTGGCTGGAGTTTCTAGGTCTCTGGATGAGCTCTTTGCTGCCCAAAAATAATTAGCCAAAGTTAGGACACATTTCAGAATTCAGTCAATCCTTCTCTCCTAAGGCTGTAGCTATACTAACCCTATCTATCTATCCTAATCTGTCTAATACAAAACCGATAATACCCCATATTTAAAGTTCTAAAGTTTCCAACCACTTCATAGATTTGCATATATTCATATTAGATAGATACAAATACCCAGCAAAGGCAATGATGTGGAATTTCATGATTTATTCTTTTTTGTTGTTTTTGTTTTGTAACTTGCTTTCTGGTTCAGTAATTACATTTGCAAGTCAAAATAATATTTACTATGTTCCTAAACTTTGTGTATATTTAAAGGGAGTTTATAGGTGTAATTTAAAAATGGAAAATACACACGTCATTAATTAAGAGATGTTTGTCATAATTACTATCATTAAAAACTCAAACTATAATCTAGAAATCAGACTGTCTTCTTCTGGCTTATATGGATTCAGCAGTTGCAGATTTACAAAGAACTTTCAAATTCCCTAGTCATAACATAGAATCCTTTAACGTATAGTGAAAATCCAAAGAATCTCAAAAAAAAAAAAAAGTAAAATAAAATGCTAGAGCATCCTACAATTAAGGAAAGGAAAGATCATAAATCATAAAGACATACATACAAAAATTCTCACAGACCTTATAGGAACTTTGTGGTCTACAAAATCTGGAATGATAGACAGTCATAGCAATTATTCACTGGATAGTCATCTGGCATATAGCCTATTTTTCATATGTGATCTAGGGGCCTAAAAGTACAGGGTGGTAGTCAGTGGGATTTTTGACCTTCTGTAAGCTAAGGGGCTCCTTAAATCCTTAAGAGAAATGGACATACTGGAGTGAGTCCAGAGAAAGACAACTGGTGAAGGGACTAGAAAGCAAGACATATGAGGAGTGGCTGATGGAACTGGGGTTGTTTAGTGTGGAGCAAAAAAAAAGGCTGAGGGAAGAACTCATCACTGTCTACAACTACTTGAAAGGAGATTGTAGTGAGGTGGTTTTTGGTCTCTTTTCTCAAGTGACAAGTGATAGAACATGAGGAAACGATCTGAGATTGCACTAAGGGAGATTTAGAATATTGAGCAGAATTTCCTCATGGAGAGCATGTTTAAACGTTGGAACAGGCTGCCCAGGGAGGTGATGGAGTCACAATCCCTGGAGGTATTTAAGAGACATGTGGATGTGGTGCTTAGGGACATGGCTTAGATGATGGATGCTAGTGTTTGGTAGGTGATGGCTGGACTTGATGATCTTAAGGGACTTTTTCAACCTAAATGATCCTCTCATTCTAAGATGATTAAAAGACTGGAACTTCTGACCAATGAGGTGAGACTGAGAGAGTTGGGACTGTTCATTCTGGACTAAACACACAGCTAGGGCAGGGCATGGTTCCTGTGCTCACAGTACGAGACCTTGTTTAGCATACATGCCATGCCTTCTGCATCCACTTCAGTCCATTGCAGCCTCAAATCCTGCACTGAGACATAGCTGCAGGCTTGTATCATGTCATCACGTGGCATGGTACATCACATCTTCATGGAATACGGTCTATGGGCTTATCACCATCCCCACCCGGTGATATCATGCAGCCCTGGAGCACAAGCTTCTAGCAAACATCAGGCACATGTACAATTAGTGAATCTTTCAGGGAATGATTCTGTCTTCACCCACTAGATCCCTGTGGTATGAGTAACATTGCAGGTGGAAAAGTTTGAAGAACATCAGTAAATACATGTCGTTTCTATCCATCGATAAAAAGAGCTTCTTCACCAGTGACAACCATTCCTTTTCCCTCACTGGTTGAATTGTTACATAAGTGTTAGGAGGCATAAGAGATGCCTAGCTGTGAACTGTGGTTTCACTGCAGCTTCCTCAGCAACCTTAGCTACCAAAGTAAGCTGGAGGCAGGTTTACCCTTAGGCGGTCAGGACCATATTTGAGCAATTGACACTATCCTTCTTTTAAAAAGACAGTAACTAGCCTTCTCCCAGCAAAGCACTGATGATCTTTAAACATATTGATTTCAGAGTAGAGGATTACTCTAGAGAATTGAAAGTTGAAGGGAAGTTGTGACAGCCTTCAAGTATAAGAAGCAGCTACAGAAAGGAAGAAAATAATTGTTCTTAGTTTCACCTATAGCTAACAAGAGAGATGATGGTCTTAAGTTACTAAAAAGAATATTTGCATTAGATGGTAGGAGAAACTTTGCAACAACAAAGATATGTAGGTAATCACAATTTGCCTGGGAGGCTTCATCCTGAAATGTAATTGAGCAGTTTAGAGAAGCATTTTGTTAGGATTCATTTAGGTAACACCTAGGACCTGGAGCATGGCTTAAATGACCTGTCAAGGTCCTTTCATAGAATCATAGAATCATTAAGGTTGGAAAAGACCTTCATGCCCTACTTTCTATAGTTAAATGATACTGGCTTCTATTTATGGGTCTGATGTGAATTGTTCTCACCTCTCAGTTTCCAAAGAAGCAAACCATTTTGTATTTCTAATGATCCCTTCACTGAAGCTGACAGATTAGTCTGATCTAGTTTCATTTATGTAACCTGAAATTCCACAATTTCAGGAATTTATACCTGTGATTATCTAAGGACATAGTGGATCAACCATTAATTTAAAATTAACCAATAATATTGCTGATAGTGCAAGAAAATATCAGAATCTAATTATCTCTTCCAAGAGAAGAGTCTGTATTCATGTCTGGGATTGCCCTCACCCAGACAGCACCTTGCTCTTGGACTTGTTGAACCTCATTAGGTTCACATGGGCCAACTTCTCAAGCTTGTCCACGTCCCTTTGGATGAAATCTCTTCCTTCTGTTGTATCAACTGCACCACTCAGCTTGGTGTCTTCTGCAAATTTGATAAGGATGCACACGATCCCATTGTCTATGTCATTGTTATTAAATAGTACTGGTCCCAGGACAGGCCTCTGAGGGACAACTCTCATCACCAGTCTCCACCAGGACATACAGGCATTGACCACCACTCTCTGGGTGTGAGCTTCAAGCCAATTCCTTATCCACTGAATGATCTACCCTTCAAATCCATATCCCTCCAATTTGGAGATCAGGTCAAAATCCCCCACCTGGATGAGAGTGTGTGAGTGTGGTGTTTCTTGTAGCACCTTCTTGTAGCATCTGCTTGTTTCTCTATGTATGACACTCAAGATGGGTTCATCAGACCCAAGGCTGTTTTATGTTGCTGGAGTAGCAGAGCGTATTTCCTAGGGCTGAGAATCCTACCCCTGCCAGAAAGCAGAGAATTGGTCATTTACTTTTGAACAGACACAAAATGCTCTTTTTCTTCTCCAATAAAGGTTCTTAGCAGCATACAATTGTCATTCAGGGAACATGGTGGATAATGTTCTCTTCAAGGGCAATAAACTCTGACCTTGCCAGGATAATCACGTTTTTCATGTTGTGAAAGGCAATACACTCATTCAGCAAAATGCCTTTATTTCCAGACTACAAAATCAGCATCAGAAATTCAGATCAACTATAAAGAAATCTTCAATAAAATATTTTTAGTCTGCCATTTCGACTCCTGCCTGATACAGGAATTGCTTAGTAATGATGAATACTCTGCAAATTCATGCTGGGTTTTCTGTTCAGAATAGAAGATGGCATAAAGCACATGTGGAATACAGACACTCTTGTTTTTCTTAGTGGAATTAGGGTGGTAGAGTAGAGGTAGGTCAACTCACTTATTTTTAATTGTTATCATAATTTTGAAGACAGACACAACAGTTTGTTGATAAGAATGCAGTTTTCTGAAACATCTGGATGATCCCATTCAAATCCAATGTTACTGCTGAGATGCTGCAAGCCTTGGAGCAAGTTGGCTAGTGAGGTACCACTGCTTGCAACTGCAAGTCCTGCAGATGAGCAGTGCCTTCTTCTGTAATCCAGCGAGTTTTTGTTGAATACTGATGTCAATATCACCCTCTATCTCCTAGAGCAGGGATTTTTCAAACAGCAATGAAAATGACTCTTCCATTTCAGTTTCAATTTGAGTTCAGAGGAAACTGGAAGCTGAGAGTGACCATAACCACATTTTTCATCCCTCATCAAAATGTTTTTATTGCATACATTTCAAAAATAGTGTACTCCCCTCTGGAAACTCCAGAACCTCTCTGATGTTTCCAACTTGATGTCAGGAATAGTGGGACTTTGGTCCAGTCATTCTTTTGTTCAATGGAATCTATTCTAAAACAGAAATATTTGAAGAAAACACAGATGAGCTGGTGAACAAAAATCTGAAGCGAAATCTTCCTCTGGGAGACTGTGAAAAGAAAGCTATGCAGACTGATAGCTTTTCAGGTCTCCAAGGAAATATTTTGTGTTGTGGACAACTCTGATGGCAGAATCTTCCATTTCAATTTCAGAGACAGAGCTCTGCTACCTCATCCTGCATTGACCTTCAGAACTGGGTCATTAGGCTTGTTTGAATGGGTACAGTGCAGAGTGAATGTGCCCAGCATACTTCTAGGCTTGAGATGGAAAGTTTGCGTATGAACAGACAACCACTGGTCTTTGCTGGCTTGAGAACGCTTATGTCACACTCTGCTGTGAATCATAACCCTGTTCCTTGAGCAGGTTGTGCCATGCAGCACCAAGAGCCATTTATTTGAAGGAGCCCATGGTCCTCCACAAAGGCCCTGTGTGTGTTTGGAGTCCTGGGGCTGACTTCCATGCAGGACTTCAGAGCTTAAAGTGAAATTTAAGTATGCTCAAAATGAGCATCAGTAATGCTCTATTCCTATAAAGCCTGCCCTGGTGTTGCCCACAAGATACCTGAATCTTAAGTATCTCTGAGTGATCACATTTTCCCTTCTAGATTCTTCTGCAGTTGTACCAGTCTGAAAAAGGTATTTGCACACCTACAAGTCTGAGCTGCCCAGAAATGTTGTGCCTCTTTGCTCCTACCTACCTACCTACCTACAAAAAAAAAAAAAAAAAAAATCTTTAACACATGTACTCACACAATTGGTTTGATCTGTATTAGTGTGGGGTTTTTGTTGCTTTGTTTGTTTGTTTGTTTGTTTTTCTATAAAAGCCTTTCATAAAAATTTTCTGGTTCTCCAAATTTGTCTTACCTGTCTCTAGACATGACTCCCAAGTATGTGTGTGTATATATATATATATGTTTATATTTAAATAGCATCTGGGATGAGGTGTTCAGATTGACTGGTTCTACTTTTTTGATTAATATTTTTCTCTTTGAGAAAAAAATATTTGGCATGACTTAGAGATTTTCACTATTTTTTTATAATACAGAGGAATATGTCAGAAGGCAAAAAAGAAGTTCAAAATGCATGAAAAAGTTATTTATGATACAACTATGTTGTCTATTTATTGCAAGAAGATGTTAGTTTTATGTTTACATAATGATGAATTGAGCTGATGTGGATGTTCATGAGGAGGGCAACATGAAGAAGACATTTAAGTACGTTCTTGTTTTTCTCCATAATTTAATACAGTTTTCACATGTGGTTACTGTACAGTATCTGAAGTCCACTTAATATCAACAGCTAACATGTTTGTAGAGCATGAAAAAAATAAGAAAAAGAATCAAATTGTTAACAAGAAGGAAACATTAGTGATTTCCTAGGGTATCTGAAATGTTTTGTTTCACTTGTGTTCTGATAGTTAGCAAACCAAGATTGTTGGAGGAAACTGCTTAAAAAATATCAGAGTTGGTAGGCATATCTCCATCAAACAGACCAGGCTTTTTATCAAGCATTAAATATAAATATCTTACCCTAGCAATGACTGTCTCCTTTCCCCTTGAGCCTTTTCATAGACTTGACTGCTGCACTGTCTGGCATCCAAAAAAACATCAACCAGTTGGGATGAACACTTTCTAAAACTGTTTGTGTCTGGTTTCCTTCTTTAAAGTTCGGAACTAATGTTCTCCTGTTTTCCTGAAATTTCAGTAAAAAAAATCCACTTCGTCAGCTAATTCTTGACTTAAATTCAGTGGTGTGTTTTTTTCCATGAAACACAACATTGTCAGCCTTAGTGTTCCTACCCCTTCATGTCCAAGGCTACAACTTCTTTTCAAGTACTCATCTGCTGAGTGCTCCTAGGAGAGCAACGTTTACATATCATGACTGCTGCTATATTGATCTATACAGTAGATATATGAGCTAAACACTCACTCATATCAAACGCTGCTTTGTTCAAGCAAATACTCCTTTGAAACCCATAAGTTCCTATGTGAGCAGGTTAAGAGTGACCTTGCTCCAAAGTGGCTGCTTTTAAACAAAGTCTGAACAGCAAAACTGAGTACAATTCATGGCTACACATTGGATCAAACCTCGTATTACTTATACAGAGCTATGCTGATTTAAACCATTTGTGAGGCATCTTCTGTTAGTTTATATTATATCCATCAAGATTTAATACTCTCCAGCAGCTCTCATTGGTTTCAGCTGAATTCATTATTTAAGATCAGAGACAGTGGTTATTTTGTCTTGTATAATTTATTTAATATTCCATGAACAGTTCAGTCTCTATTTCTCATGCTTACACAAGCAGCAAAAACAAAGGCATGTCTTGTATTGTCAAGCAACGAGCATTTGGCCCACTGTAAATATCAGGGTTTAATGTTAATCCCATCCTTGTTTTACACCAGAATAGTCCACTGCCTTCAAAGGAACCAGTACTACCTAATCACACCAGTGTCAATTCAGAATGAATCCTGCACTATACATCTCCTTTGGTAGCAAAGTGGAAAAAAAAAAAAAAAAAAAAAAAAGCCCTAATCCTTTATTATTTGTCTATGGCATATTCTGCCAGGCAAAGGACTGAGTCAACTTTTTCCCACAGCACTCTTTGTACTTTTGATGTCAGTCTGACTTCTAGCTCACCACACTGAAGCATTCACCATGACTAATAACAAAACAACACCCACAGGTTTCACAAAGGAAAATGTTTGTCCTTGCCTAACTCTGTGAGATAAAGTTTTAATCCGTTGGTCTGGAATGCTGTAACTTTTCATGGCCTTTGTCCTGTACATTTCCATTTGCTCCCATGTCCCTTCCTTATTTTTTATCCATGATAGTTCTTAAATGAGAGTTAAAAAATGGAAGTAAAAGAGACTTTTAAAGAGAGTATTGGATAATACTAGATGGTTTTCAACAAAATTCCCATTTAAGCTTGGAAAAGAGAGATTCAGTCCTGCTACTGTACCTGAGCTGTGTTCAGCTCAACTCCAGATATCAAAGGCTCCTGGACCCTTTTACCGCATCCTAAACTATCCTAAAGTTTTCCTTGCAGGCTCATCCATACCTTCACAGTCTCTATTTCCTGCGGTCTCTCCAAGACTCCCTGAGGACATATCACCATTGGTTATTAATGCAGTTAAGGATGCTTGAAATCCTGTATTCTCCCAAGTTTAGTCAGTGCAAAGTGGCACACCAGAATACAGTCCACCACCTTCATGCTTCCTAAGGTTTCTCCAAAGTAAGGGCAGGACTCAAGTGCTTCAATCTGCCATGTTTACAACCCAATATTAGCACCAGGGATAGCTCAGAACCTTGTTTGTTTTTTTGTTTGTTTGTTTGTTTGTTTTTACTCTTCTTAATGCTTTGCTAGGAGAGGATATTGCTGAGGTCCATCTCTTCTTGTTTTTCATAGTCATCGTAGTCAACAACAAAAGGAGATAGTGAGAGCAAGAATAAGCACAAGGAATATTAATTGCATTCATTGTGGCTTTCAGGTCCTTTTCACACACACAAATATATATATATATATGTATTAAAATGCAAGCAAAGCACTCATGATAGGAAATCTGAAGAGAGGAATTGTTTTCCTTATCATTTCTGAGCTAGAAGGCCTACAACATGACCTGAAATTCTGAAAGTTGATGTTTGTGGTCTCGTACATAAATCAGCTGTAGATTCATTGTGCTAACTCCCTCTCTAACAACACCTTTGCAAAATGACAGCCAGTTACAGGTGTAGTTGTGGGGGAACTTTAGTCTTCTGTTAAAAATGTTGATAATTAAGTGTAAATAGCTTTTGTTTCCAGCACTCTTTTGGCTTTTTAGGCTAATAGTTTAAAAAAGAAGCAGCTGTGGGGGGTTGTTTGTTTGTTTGCCAGCAGGTATAACTGATTAACACAAACATCTGATCAGCAGAGCTTCCAGTCAGAGTAGAAGCAAGCTTTGAAGAACACATTTGAATAATTTGGAAAATAACACTGAAGATGATGATACCCTCATTTATTTTTCATTACCGGTATTTTCAGTACAATTTTAGTTAAATCAGTTTACTTTTTAAAAAAAGTATTAGGCTTACTCTTACCCGGACTAGACTGCTTTTCGTAAGAGTGTGTTTATTCTTTAATAAAGGATCTGAAAGGGTTTTAAAATCATTACCTTTTGCAGATTTTTATTTCCATTGCAGAACCAAAAAGGAGAAAAAAAATGATTTGCAAAATCTTCTTTCCTCCACCTATGGCCTCATCTTGATAATTCAGAGGAAAACACATACAACCTGACCTAACATAGCTAGGCAAGCTTCTCTTGTGCAGGCTGCTATAATTCTGCAAACTGCACTGAATCAGGGTCACCTGCACACAAATCATGGCAATTGCCAGTTCCATCGGGAAGAGATGTGGAGTACATACTGCAGGTAATTGCTGGGATGCACATACATTTGATCAGATGAAAACAGCAACAAAGTGTGTCAGAAAAGATGAACTGCTGTCAGCTCTCCAAACATAATTATCGCTCACTCAGTTCTGACATCCTACTTCGGATAAGAGCCATTATCTACAGCAATAAAAACAGCTGTGCAGAGCACCACCACAAACCCATTTAGTAGAAATATAGACTACCTAATTCTGTTTTCCTTAAAATCTAGTTAAACTCTTTCCAATGCTGCAAAGCAGCTTTTATGATTTTTTTTCCTACCATTCCTCCTAATCAGTTGCATAATCTATTAAAGGAAGTACTAGCAGTTCTGCCCTTTACTATCTTGCATTAGATTAGAGAGAACTACTGAGAAAAAATGGGGAAAATTTCCAAAAGTGGCTTTCATTTTAGAGGTCCAGTTTTGGGGTGTCCAGACTCACCCTTATACTCAATGAAGATCTCAGACATTTCCAGACTGGGTATCAGCTAGAAATTTTTTGTCAATGAGAAGTTAGCTATGATGTCTGAAATCTGGTCTCTAAATACTGGTGCATCTGAAGTGGGAGATAGTTATCTAGAATTTGGATGTCCATCTATGTAAATCAAGAGTAAAAAATAAATAATTAAATAAATAAATCTGCATTTGGTAAGGAGTGGTCCACAAGGACCACAGGAATGATTTTTCGTTCTTAATATCTATGATGTTTTACGTGTGTTTCCCCATTTCAGATGAAATTATTATAAATCTTTGTTTAGATGTGGTCACTTTTATTAAGAACAATTTATTTTTCTTGTGGCTTTAAATGGGACACGCCTTCTATTAAATGTAATTACTTGGTATTTGTTTTGAAGAGTAAATGTACAGCTTGCAAGGAAGATCAACTTCTGCATAAAAAGATGTATAAGGAAAAGTCAGACAGTCTGATCTTCATGAGTCTGAAATGTGAAAGTGCAGAAAGGAAAATCCACAGCTGTTTTGCATTCCCTCCCAAGCAGTGAGCAATCTAATACCATCACTTCAGCAGTTTCCTAACCTCCCCTCTATGATTGTCATGGGCTGCTTTCAGTGTGTTTCTCTACTATACAGGCATTTGTGCTGTGCCTTATCAGTTTTGTTTGTTTGTTTGGGCAAGGCAGGGAGAGGGGGAAGGGCGGTGGTGTTACAGGATCTACTCTTGGTTAGACCGCCCAGGTAATTTAAAGTAATTCTGTAGTGCATGTACTGTGGTTTCAAGTTTACATATATTTTGAAAAGAAAATGGAGATTCCTATCTGAACTTTTTATGTTTGCCTAAACACACTAAATGAGGTGACATTTTTGGACAATAAAATGATGACATCTGGAAGGTTTGGCATTAGATTTCTTCTTTTAATTACACTGCAATGCAGCTGTCTTGAGAGCAGAAGGAGAAGATACCTACCCAGCAGACAAAATACTGAATAGGGGAGGTTATTCACCAGAAAGAGCAAGACCGTTCATTCTAAACAGCATCCTGTGTGCAAAATGATGACGAGTGCTGTGAACAGGAGATATGATCACCAGATATCATTGTGTAGCTCAAGATCAGTTCCTAGGTGAGGGTCAGAGAGAGGGTTCAGCAAACTATCCTGTAGCCATAGAAAACTGTTCCTAATGATGAAAATTTACCCACCTCTGTCTGTTCACGTGTACGTATAGGATACGACCCTAGTATGACAATGTCGCAGACATGTCTACTCAATTTAATATCCATAAAAAGTACCAAAAGGTTATCAGCAGTCCCAGAATAGATGTTTGCTGTTGTTGTAAAGGTTTTGTCTGAATCCTAAATTTTAGCCTGACTCAAGTGGAGTTGGATGTGATGTGCTGAAAATAATTTGACATTTGTGGCTGTTCAATGGCACTAGCAGGGTTATGTATTTGCTTGACTGCCTCTGTACATCACTCAAGTTATGTCAGCTCTTACGTGTCTGATATGATATGATTTTCCTGGAAGATCTCTTGTACCACACTATGTTGCAAAACATGGTTGATAGCTGATCTGCCAAATTGTATGGTTTGAGCTACCAGTGAACTATTTACTCAGACATTCAATTTTCTACGTTTCTAATGGATTCAATGATATGGAAAGAGCAAGAAGGAAATAGCTATTTCTCTAACAGCAAATTAAACCTCTTATTCTGAATATTAAAGGTATGTATTTCTGAATTCTATCTTCAACTAGAATAATTGATTTTACACAAATATGTCATTTTTCAAAAGGAAAATGGTCTTTGTTTTCCAAATCATTAGCAGTGTAGGAACAATAGGTATGTTAAGATACTCTGAAATAGCATGGAGAGGACCATGGCTGAGACCAGTTATTCCCATTGTGGGCAACCTATTCATTCCTTGGGGTACACACTATATTTTGTTAGACAGGGCTAACCACCCTTGGAGGCTACAGATTTCATGCATCTTAAGGGCCAGACTGTGCTCCTAAGTACATCATGAAGTCCTCTAGTGCCAGTTTTGGAAGCAAGAAGACCAAGATTCTTAAAAGAGCTTTGCTCTCCTGGAGGCCTGAAAGAAGGTCTGAGTTTTTGAAGAATCAGCTGATGTTCCTATGGGAGCTGTGCACAGCTGAACCATAAAACTCAGTTCTAAATGAAAAGGCTTTATATGCAGGAGGTCGTACTTATACAAATAGCTGCTTTCACATTTAGCAAACCAGGGTGAAGCACCCCTCTTAATCAGCACGGTCTGTGCTTGACTAAATTTACTATCAGTAAACAACAGCTCTTTTTCTCTCCCCGTCTTCTCAGATACATGCTATATTCCTAACTTTCAGTAAATTATGTATATTTGGATCAGATAAAAGACTTAACACTCACTCCAGCTGTGAGCAGCAATAAAAGAGCTGTTGTACCATTGGACAATGTAGAGGATCAGGAACAGATGAGCTTTCTGGAATATCAAGGCAGCAGTTTGGGCACTTTTGTGGGACAGGTAGGTCTCCAATAGACTTTGATGAAGAAGTACTCATAATCTAAAACAAACACACATTGTCATTTAGCAGAGTCCCAGGAGAAGTCAGATGGAGTGAACATGGGAAATAAGAAAACTCTTTACAAGGTGGTTTAACAATAAAGCAGCAATGATTTTGGTTAATGAGTTGGCAGCAGTGCCAGCTATGAATACTCACGTGCTTCCTCTCCCTGTGGAGGCTGTGCTGTGAACTCAATCAGACAACTGCTCTAGATACGAAAATCACTGCCAATGCCAAGTGTTTGTTTTTTAAGTTGGCTAAGTTCCCTGATACAGTTCACAGTAGGGTCCCACAAATAATTGATCTGACACGATAAAGAGGAAGCTGTGCTGAGGGATCAAGGTGGGCAAGAGGCGCACAGAGATACAGGTACTTACTGGTTTTGCTGCCAAGAGCTTTGATTCATAAAATCATGGTCTCAGCTGGAGATAGAGGCTTGCTACAGCCCAGCAGTGAGAGAGTGCTGGAGTCTGTGCTGCCAGATGTTCTTGTTCTATACAAAGTAGAGCATTTTGGTCTCAAATCCCACACTTCTCATGCAACCCTCAGCTCATTTCTGGTGATCAGTTCTTATAAAAACATAAATTATTTCCCCTCTGTGTAACCTAGGAAAGGGGGTAGATGGAGAAGGGAAAATGGGGAGGTTTCTGAGATGTGTTAGGTACAAAATCCAACCTTGTGGCAAGCTGCTATTTTTAGTTAAACAACTAATTATGAATCAAAATGCTTCTCCAAACCTAATTAACCAATAATAATTACCATAGCAACCAGTTCTTTATGTGGCACATTCTGAAAACACTCTTAAAGTAGCATAACAGCTTTACTTTCCTAGTTTTCCCAAAACAGCCAAGAACCACTCTAATCTGCTATTGAAGCCAATCTTAAACCAGAAAAGCAAATAGGAAAAGAATTAAATAATTTCCCACAGGCTCATTTCAGGAATTAATGAAATTCCTGCTCTTTAGTGTTAATCTTTCTTGAGAATGTCCAGCTAAAGATTATGTAGAAAATAATTTCTTTAATTTTCAGCCGTGTTTTGGTGAGATTAGCCCCAACACTGTTTTGTTTCTATACAGAAGAAAAAAAAATCATCTGCTAAGAAGCTTAACAATAGGTTTATTTCTGCAGAGCATGCTAGTTTTATTTGTTTGGTTTTTTTCTTCTGTCTGCACTTGGGGTGATAACACAGAAAATTCAGAGTTCCCCCATATTTCAGAATTTTTTTCTAGGCTTTTTCAGCTTTCTTTCCTCCATCTCCAATGTGCTTTCCATATAAATGTATGCTACCTTTGGCTGAGCTATTCATGATGAAGATTCTCTGTGGTAGTGACTCTCTTAGGGTTAGCTGACCGTCAACAACATATTACCAATCTTTTGGATTTGTTGAATATTGATTATTTACTGCTCCTTAGGTTAAGAGCTCCTTGAAGTGCTGAGTTTAGTTAGGCACTATGCATTGCAGAAATGTCTATAACTGGCAGGTCTCAGAAAGCACTGAATTAGGAGACTTTATAGCAGACCTTATTGATTTACATTCCCTGATGGAAAAATGCACTTTTTCAAAGAGGAAACACATGGCAGAATTCAAAGAAACATCAGTTATGATTTTTGAAGATCTAAAACTTTTTGACACTTGCAAACTCCTCCCTAACTCACTCTCTGATTATAAACTCCTGGAAATAGTCATAAACTCCAAATCAAGACAAACTCAACTAGTTTCTCTTAACAGAAATGCCTACTAAATGCTGGTTTTATGCATAACCCAGCTCTGCTCTCAACAGCTCAGACAAAATCCCTCACCAGTACCCTTCTGAATTTCCAGTTTCCTGAACTACATTCAATTCTGTTGTGATAATCTTTCTGTGTCTGGGATTCATGAACCACTTCGCAACAGTCTTTTGAGCTCCTTCACTGTCTTTTTAATGATTTCTCGTTTCCCTGTTCCCTTACTTTACTATACTGCACCTACTTTGATTAATACTTCCACCTGACCAGCTGTGTCCATTGCCTTTTAATTGTTTCTTTGCCTGAGATCTGGTTGTTCCTGAATTCACTCTAAATATTATCATGTTTTCAGCTACCCCAGCAAAACCCTTTTCATACAATGAATGACAAATATAGATGAATTGGTCAGAATCCATGTGTACTGTCAAATTTAAATTTAAACTTGTCTGACCTGTACTTTCTCCTTTCATTGCCTTTGTGTTTTTTTCACTTCAACTTTGCAAAGTACCCTAAGGTGCCTCTATGAAGGATACTTTATAAATGTAAATTTGATTTGACAAGTGATTTCTCTGTGAACTAAACTTTTAATCATCTCCTCTGAGAAATGTGGAAAGCAAAGTTTTGGAGTAATATTTTTTATGGCTATTTCTAACCATCTGCATGATCTTGTCAAGTAACTTTCTTTAGCTGTATTCATCCTGCTTTCAATCATGTGCAACTGCAGGTTCAGCATGGACAGTGCAGGTCCTGTTACACAAAGATTCCCAAGCAGCATGGTGATGGATGCTTATTTGTCTGCAATTTTTAAATATACAAGAAGCAGACCTCCCAGAGCTCTATTAAACATCAAAATGTGTCACTCATGGCTTTCCAGATTACCTGATATTTCTGCTATAGCTACTTATTTGAGTTCTGTGCAAGGTAAAAATGGACTAAAGGACTTTTAAATGTGAAAACATTTTCCTTTTTTTCACCCTATACCTCAGCTTTCCTCCTGTGTGAGCACTGATTATCTTCAGGTCAGTCAAAAAGATCTGCATGCATCTTATAAAATCATAGTGTACCCTGGACTGTGGCCCTGATATGCAAAAGAAAATCCTGCAAGACTTCTGGAATTGACCACTGTAAACAGCAAGAGAAAGGAGTGACAATGAAAGACTCAAGTCTTTTATGGATTTTATTTTTATTTTTTAATCATTATTATCATTTTTATTAAGAAGAGACACAGATTGACATCTTTGCAAGGCAGAACACTTGCCTCTTTAAATTTGTTTCAGTCAGATGACTGTGTAAGAAAAGCAAATTCTGCCTCTGAATAAGCTGCAGTTTTACCTGTAGCATGTTTTCCATAATTCCCTTTGTCCAAATCAAGTTATGTACTCATGAAATCTAATTGAAGGCCAAATTCTACTGCATTTGCTCTAAGGAGATCTGCTGAAGTGAGTGGCACTAGTCTTGAGTATTAGCAGAGACAGGTGACTGAACTAGGCTCATGTGGATGTTACAATTGAATTTGCAAGTAAACAAGAATGCCCTGACACTAGACTTCTGCTTGTTTGTTTGTTTTTGTCACCCTAAACCCTAGCTTTCCTAGTGTGTGTGCACAGATTATCTTCAGGCTGGTCAAAAGGATATGAAATGTTGTCTTCTCCAGCCACCCACAGCTGACTTCAGTCGTGCTGAACAATGCAATCAAAACTGGTCTTATCTCATGTCAACCTGTCATACACTTACTAGCAGCCTGTGGCAGAAAGGAGTTATCTCATGGGTTGAATTACTGTATTTTCTGTTTTATAGTGGAGCAAAGGTGGAAAGTGTTGAGTGGAAACTGGCTGGTCTCAGGCACATTATCTCCAGACAAACAGGGTAAGGTGGAAGAAAGGGAAAAAGCAGTAGAGAGGTGGAATTGTGACAAACACAGTGAGGCTAAATAGTCTTGAATTCCTCCCTTTTTTAAAGGAAAGGCTGAGAGGAGGTATGATATAAGTCAGTAAAATCAGGTAAGTTGAAAGGAAGATGAATTGGGAATGATAAGTTGCTGTTTCTTGTATTATAAACATGATGTGGCACTCAAAGAAATGATAGGGCTGTAAATTAAAGAAAAATAAAGGAAGCAAATTTATCACAAAGTGCCTAATTAAATTGTAGAAATCTTTGTCATCAGATGCCATAAGGGCCAAAGGTATAATTAGCTTCAGAAAGATATCAGAGAAAAATGCACATGGTAGATCTACCGGGGGCTGTTGAGCAGATGGATGGAGTATGCCACCTCCAGCTCAAAGGTGCTGTAAACCACAGGATCCTGGAAGCTAGGAAGATGCAAAGATCATGCTAAACAAGCCCTATTTCTCAAAAGCTTTGCCTAGACATCTATTATTGGCAAAGGTTAAACAGAACTTCAGCTGGAGCCAGGATATGCATTCTTATTTAATCAAGGCATATAAATTGTAAATGAATTCCCTGTACTATCCTAGAACAATGCTCCAGATTCAGAAATATAGGAATGCATAAAGCTGAAGTTTCTGCCAAATGCATTTAGTCTGATATCAAATCTCACTTCTGTAACCCACATGAATGTGAGGAACGAGACTTGCAATCCTTAGGCACAGCATCACAATGAGATTAGGGAGTTTTGCTAAATGTTTTCTATTGGAAGAAGCAATATGGATTTCAGAGCAAGTGATTATAAGATAACACTACAAAAATACAACTTCTAGACCATGAACAAAATATTTTCTTCTTATTCAACAACTGCATGGATTTTACAAAACAAAACAAAACAACAACAACAAAAAATAACCCCTACTACACCAGCACCTTCTACAAGGAATGACTGTAGATTTTACATAGGCATCAGTGAAGAAAAGGTTTGTGTACACAGGCACAGGCTATGCAAGCATTTGGTTATGCTTTCAGCTTACCTTGTTGGATGGTTCAGGATTCAGATTGTGCAAGCTTGTGCTTTGGCATCAGCTGAAAATGAATTTATTTAATTTGGTCAATAATAACAGAATAACTATTATTACTGATAGTAATTCTTAGCTAAATGACACTCTTTGTTTTCCTTAATATGGCTTTGCTCTCAAACTAAACCATGAAACAAATCACAAAGTTGCTTCTACAGAAAAGGCAGTGCACAAACAAATTGTTAATTATGTTTGTAATCATTTTTGACTATAGCCCTGTGAGTCAGTTCTTGGAAACATCATTTGTGGTTCAACTAGAGTTTAATGCCCCCAAATACTATATATTTCTTCCTCGAGGCAGAGAGAATTTTATATGTTTGATGCCTTTAATTAAGATCCAGGGGATTCTTCTATGCAAACTTTACTAACCATTTAGTTTTACAGCCAACATGACTGCAGAGCAGTCATTCTCTCTCCTTCTATTTTTTTAAACAGATTTTTTTTTTCTGTTGCCTGATAAAATCCTCCTTGTTGTTCATTGCAGATAGCGGCTCAAGCAGTGTTATTTATGTGTATGAACACCGCAGGAATCTTCATTAGCTACCTATCAGACAGAGCACAACGTCAAGCCTTCTTGGAGACCAGAAGATGTGTAGAAGCCAGACTGAGGCTTGAGACAGAAAACCAGCGCCAGGTATTGGAGAAACATTCTTATTTTTGTATTAACTGGAATTGATAATTGAACAAGACCAGGCTGCTGGCTCATTTGTAACCTTCCTGATTCCAGTGTGATGTCACCTGATTTGTGCAGGTTAAGTGAGATGATTGCTGTTATTTTGCTGTTGTGTATCAATCTGACATGACATTTTAAAGATTTTCTTTGAGAAACCAGGCGAATAGTGAATGGCTGTTTATTGTCATTTCACCCCACAAGAAGAAGGGGCCATCATGCGAAGCAATAGCCCACAGGTGTTAAAAAAACTTTTCTTTACACAAGTGGGATTAAACTGCAAAACTAGATGTTTCAGCATGTTTTGGATACGAAAAGTTCATATCAGTTGAACTAAGTTCATGGAAGAAAACTCTGCCTGGGCAGAGAAAATCCTAAAACATCACCTTTGGCTCACAAATCAGTTTTTGGAGCTGTGATGCCACAGCAGGGAAGTATCACTATATGTTTTCTCTGTTCTGAAGCTCTTCTCAGATTTCCTTTTGGTCACTGTGTGCAGTAGCATACTTGACTAGGTGAACATTTTGTCAAAGCTGATGCAATTGTTCTTAGGTACATCATCATTTCCAAAATAGAACTGAGGCATCCATTAAAAGGAAGTTCGCTACATATTAATTTGTAACAAGGCAGCAGAAATTATATGTAGTGTTATGCATATTTTGTATTCCCACTGAAATATCAGAAGAAGGTTCACATGCTATTTTAGAACTCACATTGAGATCAAAATACAGCCAAAATATATACAAAATATATTGTGTTACACTGTTCTTTCTTTCTCAAAAGAATTCATGTTGTCCTCCTGTATGGATGTGTGTATTGCTTTGCAATTTTATTTAATACATTAAACTATGCTCTCATTAAGATATCTAGGAAAATGTCATGTTTTAGACTTTACATGAGAACTGAAGCAATGCCTGTGCAGGGTGATGCCAGTTATTTATACCAGAAAGTCTCTCCAGCTGTAGCTGACTAGGAAGGCTTTGAGGGAGAGCTGGATTCTCTCTAGGATGCTCTGTTCTCATTTTAACGGCAGGACTAGGACTACATTTTTGTGGCTTATGGATTTTGTGGGCTTTTTTTTTTTAATCTCTCTTCTTGTCTAATCTTCTGTAAATTAACATTGTGTAAGGTTTACTTTCATCATTGTTTCCTAGAGTTCATTGTAAAATTATTTAGAAAACACCACCAGAAAATTCCCCTGCTCCAGATGATTCTGAGGATTTTCCATTAGAATTATTTTATTTTCTCAGGGAAAATGAAATTTCTATGAAGAAAATATTTTTTCCTGAGAAATTCAATTTTGTTGAAATGTTATTTCCTATTAGGAAAATGAAGACAAGATACTTCCATTTCAAAGGGTTTTAAAAACAAACACACACACACACACAGGTTTCTTTCAGCGTGGGTGAAAGTAGGGGTTGAATCTGAAATATTTGCTTCTAATCAGTGCTGGACTGTGCATTTTTTCTTGGCCCAGTGTCTTGCAAGATTTTGGGGCTGAGTTCTTCTCTGAGGGCAGAACTTCCTGCAGTCACTTTACCGTGGTTGAGACTCACCTATAACCAAATAAAGTAGTGTGCTATAGGCATCATATGACTGGAAATGCATAAGAGAAAATATAGTCTGGCCAAGCACAACACCAAAAACAGAAAACACAGACGTCTGGACACTAAATCAAAGAGATCTTCTAAAACTCAATTTAATGATAAACTAACCCCAAAATTAGGAACAAAACATTTTGATATATTTTCAATAACTCTGTTGGAACGTTTTATTATGCACATCTCTATATAAATATATTTTGTGTATTTCGTAATTTAATGTATTTATACTGTATATTCCATATTCTATATTATGCTTTATATAGTAATGCAAATGAAAAGCTGAAAAGTACATATATTATATTGATACATTTTAAATGTATATAGAATCATAAAACCATAGAATCATTAAAGTTGGAAAATACCTCCAAAATCACCTGATCGAACTACCCCCCTACTATCAATGTTACGCACTAAACCATGTTCCTAAGTAACACATTCAACCTTTCCTTAAACATCCCCAGGGACGGTGACACCACCACCTCCCTGGGTAACTCATTCCAATGCCTAACCACTCTTTCTGAGAAGAAATTTCTCCTAATTTTCATCCTGAAAATATTGTATAATATGCAATATATATACACGTATATATGTTACAGATAATATACATACACATGTATGTATTTTATATACAAAATATCCCCATTTGTATTTGGGACAACAACAATAATGAAATATTCAAATTTCTTGAGGAATGGACAGACTTTTTCCCTCAGATTTCTGTTTTTTCCCTTTGATTCTGAAATAGTGGCTCATTTAAGCAATTTTTTAACGTCTTCTTTAAGATGACTGTCAATGTCACACATTGGGTGGCTGCTTTTTTTGAGCAGCTTGATCATGCTCACTTGATCAGTATCCATGGGCAGTAATCCAAAGACTGCTAGTACTTTTTTTTTTATCTTCCAGACATATTTATTTCATGATACAGGGGATCTGTAGTTCTTCTAACACATGACTATAAAAATTATATTACCTGTACATGTACATTTTAGAAAGGATTAAATCCTGATGAAGTTTAATAAATTCATTCTATGGCTTTCCAGTGAACATATGTGATATAGGAGTGGGGGTGGGGAGAGTGCACAGGCCAATAGCTGTGATGTGGCTCATGAAATTTTCTACAGATATGGATAAGGAGCTAAAAATGTGGTAAGTAAATACAAGTATAGTTATTTGTGCATTTCTTCCAGATAATAATTCCAGGAATCACAATATAACTTTAAAGTAAGAAAAAAATAAATAAAAAGCAGAAGGTATGAATTAAATATTTCCTCCTTATTCAATAACTGCATGGGCTTTTTAAATGTATATATATATCTACTTAAAAACTAGATAGCTAAAATTTTAGCTAATATTCAATAAGGAATGTGCTAAAGAGGTGAAACAATAAGAAAACAAATATTCTCTTTTCATTTTGAAGAGACTATTTTCTTTTGACATAAGTGTTATGAACTATCTTAATTATTGTTTTCAATAGGTCGTCAAAAGTAGATGTTCTCAAAGTTACACACTGGTTTTCCCATAACTGCAAGAATCCTTAATATGACTGAAAACCTGAATTCCATTCCACTTTGATTTATTTCTCCTGTACTTCTCATAAGCTGTCTAAACTTAAGGTTTCTTACAGGAAGGTCAAGCTTCTTGTGGCTTTCAGTAGTGGTACTGTTTCCTTTTTTGGTAATAGGTGGCATAATTAAAATCTCTAAAGTTTTGTTTCCACCCAACATGTCATACATGACATGTCATATGAAGTATGACAGGTTGCAAGATAAGTCCCATATGGTCTGGTTTTGTACTAACTTGGTTTAAAACAGAAGACCAGCTAAGCAGAAAAAAACATGAGTCAAAAAAATGAAAAAAAAAAAAAGAATGGTATGCCATTTCATAAGTATTTGCATAGGAAGACTCTTTTTTTTTTTTTTTTTTTTTTTTCCCCAGTTGTAAAGTTTATATAAATACTTCAGGTATACTTATGTTCATTACTGTACATTGAGAAAACTAAAAAATCATTTCTGTGCTCTCAAAATTACCCCTCAATATGCCTTATATTTATCATCTCTAATTATCCGTCATTCTAATAACCCTAAATGCTATTGTTATCATTATTGAGCATTACATAATGCCTAAAAGATTCAGTTATGGAAAGTCATCAGTTTTGTGGCAAATATTTTATACTTTATATTTTAGAGGCAAGAGAGAGGTACTATTATACACATGAAGGTGTACAAGAAATTAGAACTGCTCAGTAGGGACCTGCTTGGGTTTCATGGAATTTTAAGAATTCCCTAATGTACGTGCAGATTTCCTGGAATACAAATATAAAGTTTGTAACATATTACCTTTTGTCTTGTGGTGGAAAGCAAGAGATGATATTCTGTATTTCCCGATGATTTTCATCTTGAGAAGCTGAATTATTTTTCAGTGGAAGTAGTCTCATTCTTTCATTTGTCATTATCTTTTTTTTTGTAGACTGCATTGAAAATAGAAGTTAATACTACCAAAATCATAGTTTGTCCAACTATGGGGAAATAATGCTTTTTGTTTGTTTGCTTGTTTGTGCACTCTGAGCTGAAATTTTGACAAACGTGATTTTTATTTTTTATTTTTTTCCCCCACTGTCATTTTCCATCAGCCTGCAATCTCTTTCTTTTTTAGGGTTTCAGTACTTATGGACTCCTGGCTCTGTTTCAATATGGCTATGTTTTTGTTTTTTTTTTCCAGTTTGATGGTCAAAGTAATTTTGCTCTGGAGAAAAGTCTATGTGCCACATTATGCCCTCAACCATATAGCTGTAATTCTGGATTCACTCCATTGATTCACCCATTGTTCATAGAAAATATCCTCAGGTGCAAGTTTAGCTTTCAGGTTGATTCACTTACTGCACAGGAGGAAGAGGGTGAAGTGTAGTCCTGTATGAAAGGAAAGATTCATAAAGAGAGAATTTTTTCAAAGCTCTTAAGTGACTTAAATTCTAGCTTCCATGTTTCAAAAACTCTATACAATTAAGCATTTAAATCTTTTCTGTTCCATCCTTCCTTTCCCATCACTCCATCAATTGTTGTTATTTTCAACAACACTTTTCAGTAAATTTTTCAGAAGTATTTCAGAAAGTTCAGAGTTTCAGTCATATTTTCAAGATTAACTACTTCACTACAGATCTGGTTTTTGTTTCAGTTTGGTTTTGAATTTTTAAGCAATTGAGGTTGTTAATAAAAACATATTAGCAGTTTCAACAGTAATGTGCTTCCTAAATCTAATCACTATTATAATAAAGTGAATTGTACCATGGATACAAAAGAGAATTACTCCAGAAGCCATTGCTAACAAAGTTTATGCACTTAACTGTACAGTACTATCTGTGTGACACCATTTGGAAATCTCAGCACTCTGTGAAACTGAGGGAACATATGTGTCCACTTCTTTCTCTATTTTCATTTCAAAATTATAATTTTGGTGAAGATTTAAAACATCTTACAGCTTGGCTTAATTAAATGAGACTCCACCGCCAATGACTACCAGAAAAATTATACCATGGAAAGACAGAAGGATTAGAGAAACAAGATAAAGAAGGCAGAAAGATAACAAGATATTATGTTGTACAAACAGTCTTAGTTTACCAGCTATGGACTAAACCATTAATATAAATATTTTCTAATGAAATGTAGTTACCTGCTTGTGTTTAAGATACATAGTTATATCAAACAGCCAAAAATGGCATCCATAAAATATCCTCCAATTTTGTTTTCACCACATGGTAATTATGTATAAATGAGGAATGTGAGGTTCTCAGTTTTGTTGAATCAATTCTTCTTCAATGACATCATCACTTACCATCACCTGTTTAAAAAATTGTTTCAATATTTTTATTTGGTACCTCTGCATTTCAAAAATGTTTACACTCTGCAGTGTTTTGTTAACAACCAGTTCAAAAACATTGTCTTCCTTTTTATCTTGATTTTATTGTAAAGGCACAGCAGGTGATTCTGATTTCATTATACCTAGGCAATGAAAATGGAAAGTATAACTTATTTTCTTAATTAGCTACTGTAAAACTTTCAAAAACAAGGAATATATAATTTTCCTCATTTTAAAAATGTTATGAAGTTGCCCTCAGTGAAGAACAGAAACCTACATGACATTTCATTTTCATTTCTATTTCTCTTCAAAACAAAATCCCTAATTTCACATGAATGATGTATTAAATCCACACATACGTTGAAATGATGTCTTTAGAATGATTTGAATTTGTAAGGCCTCTATGATGTCCTTACTTGCTCTTTATCCAACAATTCGAATTTGTTTGAAATCTGTCTAACATTTTAAACCGTCATATATAGTCGTTTATTTATAAATAATTTCTCAGATAACAGTCTACCTCTTCCTCCACCACACATACATACAGCAAGCTATATCTATCTGAAAACAACTATTAAGCAAGGAGGTGAATATTTTGACTTAACAAAATTTCCTATGACTAAAAATGTAAATGGAGTTGTAACTGATACAAGAACATCACAGAAGTTAACTTGCTAAATAGCTTTAAAACTCATTCCAGCACATACCTCTAGCCTTAGAGGTTTTTTAATAAGATCTCAGTCATAGAATCATTAAGGTTGGTAAAGACCTTCAAGACCACCTGGTCCAACCATCACCCTACCACCAATGTCACCCACTAAACCATGTCCCTAAGCACCATGTCCAACCTTTCCTTAAACACCCCTAGGGACAGTAACTCTACCACCTGCCTAGACAACCCATTCCAATGCCTGACTGCTCCTTCTGAGAAGAAATGTCTCCTCATTTCCAACCTAAACCTCCCATGGTGCAACCTGAGGCTATTCCCTCTAGTCCTATCACTAGTTACCTGTGAGAAGAGGCTGACCCCCAGCTCCCCACAGCCTCTTTTGAGGCAGTTGTAGAGAGCAAAAAGGTCTCCCCTGAGCCTCCTCTTCTCCAGACTAAACAACCCCAGTTCCCTCAGCCACTCCTCAGAGGACTTGTGCTCCAGGCCCTTCACCAGTTTTGTAGCCCTTCTCTGGACACACTCCAGGGCCTTGATGTCCTTCTGGTACTGAGGGGTCCAAAACTGAACACGGTACTTGAGGTGTGGCCTCACCAGAGCAGAGTACAGGGGAACGATCACCACCCTGGTCCTGCTGGCTACACTATTCCTGATACAAGCCAGAATGCCGTTGGCCTTCTTGGCCACCTGGGCACACTGCCGGCTCATGTTCAGGTGAGCACCAATCAGTACCCCAGATCTTTTTCCTCTGCACAGCTTTCAAGCCACTTTGCCCTAAGCCTGTAGCATTGCATGGGGTTGTTGTGGCCAAAGTGCAGGACCCGGCACTTAGCCATGTTGAACCTCATCCCATTGGCCTCTGCCCATCGACCCATCCTGTCCAGGTCCCTCTGCAGGGCCTTCCTACCCTCTGGCAGATTGACACTTCCCTCCAACTTGGTGTTGTCTGCAAACTTACTGAGGGTGCACTCAATTCCCTCATCCAAGTCATCAATAAAGATATTAAAGAGGATGGGCCCTAATCCCTAGGGAACACCGCTGGTGACTGGTAGCCAGCTGGATTTCACCCCATTCACCACCACTCTCTGGGCCTAGCCGTCCAGCCAGTTTTTAACCCAGCAAAGATTGTACCTGTCCGATCCATGGGCTGTCAGCCTCTCCAGGAGAATACTGTGGGAGAACGTGTCAAAGCCTTTACTGAAGTATAGGTAGACTACATCAGAAGCTTTTCCCTCATCCACCAGGCAGGTCACCCGGTCATAGAAGGAGAAGTGGTTAGTCAGGCAGGACAGAGTGCACCTTCAGCAAGTTTGCTGACAACACAAAGCTCAGAGGAGTGACTGATACACCAGCGGGCTGTGTTGCCATTCAGAGGGACCTCGACAGGCAGGAGAATTTTGCAGTGAGGAACCTCATGAAGTTCAACAAAGACAAATGCAGGGTCCTGCACCTAGGGAGGAATAACCTCATGCACCAGTACAAGTTGGGAGATGACCTGTTGGAAAGCAGCCCTTTGGAGAAGGACCTGAGAGTCTTGGTGGACAGCAGGCTGACCAGCAATGTCAGCATGTCAGCAATGTGCCCCTGTGGCCAAGAAAGCCAATGGTATCCTGAGGTGCATAAGGAAGAGTGTTGTCAGCAGATCCTGCCCCTTCATTCATCCCTGGTAAAGCCTCGCCTGGAGAGCTGTGTTCAGTTTTGGGCTCCCCAGGACAAGAGGGACATGGAATTACTGGAGCAAGTCCAGAGGAGGGCTGCAAAGATGATTAGGGGACTGGAACTTCTCTCATACAAGGAGAGGCTAAGAGAGCTGGGCCTGTTTAACCTGGAGAAGAAAGACTGAGAGGGGATCTTATCAGAGTGTAGAAATATCTGAACGGAGGGTGTCAAGAGGATGGGGACGGACTCTTTTCTGTGGTGCCCAGTGATGGGAAAGGAAGCAATGGTCTCAAACTGAAGCACAGGAAGTTCCAGCTGAATATGAGGAAACATTTCTTTACTGTGAGGGTGACAGAGCAGTGGAACAGGTTGCCCAGAGAGGTCGTGGAGTCTCCTTCTCTGGACATATTCAAAACCCACATGGATGCCATCCTGTTCAGTGTGTCCTAGGTGACCCTGCTTGGCAGGGGGATTGGACTAGATGATCTTCAGAGGTCCCTTCCAACCTCAGCCATTCTGTGGTTCTGTGATTCTGTGAAAACATTACCTTTCTGAAAGATTTAATTTGCATAATTTCTGGTAGAGTTAGAGCACATGATACTGTTTTATAAAAGAAGAATTTTCTCTGCAGTTGTTCAAGATGACAGGTGAAATCAGTTCATATCTTTGTGACGCTTACTTTCATCCTCCTGTGAGGTGTTTCTTCTTGTTCTCATGGCAGCAGATTCTGCATCATTCATGAAAAGAAAACTCTCTACCTGGTGTGCAGAGAGCTCACCAGCAAAGCTGCACTGACACAGCTGTGCTAAGCTATTAATGGAGACTAAGACAAAAATCAGAAAGAAATCACCCATATTTTTAACCCCTGAGAAGCCAAACAAACTGATTTATTCTACTCTAACACTACATTGTTGCCTACAGTGAAGTTACCCTGTGCTAAAAGGTTCTAGAACCACAATGCAATAATCTCTTCATCTGATTTTTTGCATCCCTCTCCAATATGTTCTTTACAAAGCAGACTCCTTTCTCTTCAGGCATCTTCTGAAATTTCACCAAAACAAAGTCCTTTTATATGAAAATAAAACGCCTTCTCAATGTCTTCCTAAGCATTATTTATGGCTTCTTGGGTGTCTGGCATACTGTCAGAGACTGACCTGAAGGTTGGAAGAAGGAGCAATTAAGACAGAGGGTGACTGGGGGAACAACCACTGTCTGCCTTTTGTCTTGCAAGGATTACTCAGGAGAGAAGGTCCAAGCTGGCATCATACTTGATCCACCACACTTCTGGGGATGCTTCCAGTCAAGCTGGGGTTAAGACAGGCTTCTGTGGGCATAATTCTCAATTTCGTCAGATTTATGGGGAATAATAAGAAGAAAATTTTATTCATTAAATGATCTAAAAAGAAGAGTCCCTTATAAAAATACCCTAGCAGACTTCTCTTCCCTGTAAGTCCTACCACTGCTTTACTGGCAAACTGCATTATAGCTGATCTCTTTCTCAGAGAGTATTCCACAAATTCAATTAAAGCTCAGTTTGAAAATTAAAACAGCTTGGTTATTATTTCATGTGATTTCTGTGAAGGATTTGAACTCAAACATTCTAATGGACCATTTGACTAGGCAAGCAGAGGGTTGGTTTCTGGATAGGAACTCAACTTCCTCCTGTTCATATGCGGCTTTTAGGACAGAAGAAGGAGAGCACATCCCTTAGTCTCCAGAAGTCTGCTGCCAGCCTATTTAGTCTTTCCTGTTCTCTGTGGAACAACATTAATTTTGTCTAAATCTCTTCTCCATTAGAAAATTGTTCTGTCTGACCATTTGTTTCCCTTCTACCTCTGCTTCCTGAGGACTATTTCGCACTTGCCTCTGCAACAGTCTCTATTTCCCATAGCTTTAACGGGCCCTCTGCAGACTGATGAATTCTGTGTTTGTTTGTTTGTTTAAAGAAGCTTACATGTTTTATCAGGCTCTTACAGATCTAGATTTTAATCAACCATCAGTACTTTGCAACCTTTAAAGTCAGAACAGATTGGGCTGAGATTGGAAAGGACACTTTAAGAGGGTTAAACACTATAAAGTCATCTTCTCTGATATTGGTGCTAAGAATATAAAAGTCCGTCTAAACTGTTATGAGGATAAAGTTCAGATTTGGTTTGAAAAACAATAATCTGAAGTTTAGAGGTCACATGAGTTTTAAACTAGTTTTAAATGCTTCATAAATAAAAATTGTGATCACAGTAATTGAGCTTTTATTTTCAGAGAGTAAACAACAACCTTGCAATTAAAAATTCTGGGGAAACCTCTGGTTAGACATTACATTTAAGCCAGTTTTCTTCTGTATAGGAAGCTCAGAGTGTTGAATGTGAGATGCTCAGAAAGGTTTCCCAGTTCTTCAGACTTTTTTTTAATAGAGGTGCCTTTCTCTAAAGATCCCTGATCTCAATAGAAATTTGTTCTTGGAATTGCTCTTTTGGTATTTAGAGGGTCATACTTGGTATAAAAACTTAGGGGGTAATCCAACGGCTGAAGGGATATGCAGACTTTATATTGTTGTTCTTAATTCATATTGTGATTCAGAAGCTGACCTAGGTCCCTTAACAGATTTTTATTCCTTATATAAAATAAAATAAAATAAAATAAAATAAAATAAAATAAAATAAATAAAATAAAATAAAATAAAATAAAATAAAATAAAATAAAATAAAATAAATAAAATAAAATAAAATAAAATAAAATCATACACACTTATTCAGACTTGAGAAGATAAGACTGAGAAGGAATCTTATGTTTACAAATATCTTATGTGTGGGAGATGGAGGAATATAGACAACTTCTTTTCAGTGGTTTGTGGGGACAGGACAAGGGACAATGGCCACAAAATGGGTCACAGGAAGTTCTGCACCAACATGTGAAAGAAATTCTTCACAGTGAGGGTGACAGAGCACTGGAACAGGCTGCCCATGAAGGTTGTGGAGTCTCCTTCTCTGGAGATATTCAAGGCCTGTCTGGATGCCTACCTGGGCAACCTGCTCTAGGGAACCTTCTTTGGCAGGGGTGTTGGACCCGATGATCTTTCGAGGTCCCTTCCAACCCCTACATTTCTGTGATTCTCTGATTATGCTTCTGTTGGTTCCAGGGAACACATTACAGGACCAACACATTCATTCTCTACATCTTCATGTCTCAAAATACCCCATCTGGTCACTTCCACTTTCAGTAGAAAACACATTTTGCATGTCAAACTTTAGGTGCTGTTCCTTCACATTCTGCTTGTCCACACTCAAGAAATTTGCTGGTGATGTTTGTTTCTCATCCTCAGAGTGCAAGACCCAGATTTTGCTTTCAAGTAGAATTGTAAGGCAAAATCAAGATAAAAATCATGCTTTGCCTTCTCTTCCATTACTTGTAAATCTGGACTAGTCACATGGACACAAATAGAGTAATGAGATTTACAATCAACGCTACAGAGTTCAGAATCAGACACTAAAGTACAATTTATAGAGGGAAAAAATAACCCTGAAGAGTGGCAGGACTTCAGGCATAGAAGTTTTCCTTAGAAAATATTGGTGAGGAATAAAACTGCTTCCCATCTCTTTTGGATTCACTAGTGATAAAACTACTTTTGAAAGCTTTTTTTTTTTCTTTTTCTTTTAAATCTCTAAAGCTGTTCAATTACTTTGTTCATCAATAGTAAATGGGACTCATAGCTCACTGATCAGTATTTGGTGGCCTCTGACTTCTGTTTTCTCAGCTCCTTGCTAAGGAAATAGGTGTCTAATAAAGGAAGAAAGGGGAAAAAAAAAAGAAAAAAAAAAGCCGTTATCACAGCTACCACTGGCTCATGACCCATGCTGACTGCCTCAAGGAAGTGAACAAAGGTAAAACGAGTAAGGGGAATGAAATAGTTTAAGCCCCCTACAGTGATGAGACACTTCTGCCATCTGGTTTGCATTGCAGTCATCTCTGCTTAAATAAAGAATTCCAGGCTCCAAACTCATCAGGCTAGCACCTTTCCTGAGCTGTAAATAGACTTACCTGTTTTAAGGTCATTTTTATTTCTTGTTCAGGATCAGAACTTTACACTAACTTTCCTTAATACCCTGGAATGACTACAGGAGTCTTTCAAAAGTCCTTGTAATCATCATAATTAATAGGGATTCTGATGTCCTGATAATAGTTTTAAATTCTTTGTAAATGAGCAGTATTAATTCTAAGCTAGCCAGAGGCAAGTCACTGATGCAATTGTTAAGATCATTTAAGGTAAGATAAAAATTTTGGATTAGGGTTTATGAATAGGTTGAACATCTTTCACATCATCAGTATTTAAGTACCCAACTACAAGTCTATTAAAAAGGATTTGATTTTCACAAAGTGACCATTGTTCCACCTCCTGAAACTTCCCAGGAGAAGTTTTATCTAGCTTGTGCTGTTTAAGATTGGGGTCTTGTAAGTCTCTCACAAGAGACATTGTTTGGGTTCCTTGTTTTGACCAGAATGTCATCCTAGCTCTTTTTCATCTCTTTGTTCTGCAGAGATTTAGTCATATAAAGCCGAGAATAAATGGCATGTGGGCTTGCTTTCTGACATCTCCCATGTCATTATCTGCATTAACTTATACTGTTGAGAAAAGTATATTTTGTTGAAGTGGTCTAGTAATTTCTGAAATGGCAAATAAAGTAACAAAATGGGAAAAAAAAATCTAAATAAATAGAAAGTACAAATAGTGCAGAAGGATTACATGATGATTCAACAGCAGCAAAGTCAAAACAGCCCTAGAAAAGTGAAAGTGCACCAGGACATAGAACTACAGACATTAAAGTCAGATGGGGCCAACCTGATCTTTTAGAACAAAATTGACTTGTAGCAGCCATTTTACTCTCCCATTTTATTCATGTAAAACAAGGAATAGTTTAAGATTATGCCATTATGGAATCCATCTGCAGAATATGTTTCTTTCTTCTGTTCTTAAGGTATGCCTTTGACTTTCCTGTCCAGACTAACTGGAATTTATGGAAACTAACATGTTAGATTACAGTACAATACTTTTGTTATTTGTCATATTTCCATATAAATATTTTTATTCTGGATATTTTACCTCTCTAGAATCACCTAACACAGAAGAAGAAGAAAAACAAAACAAAACAAAACAAACAAACAAAAAACATGAGATTTAGAAAAACAATTACAAAGCCATAAAATTTGCCTTGCAATGTACTGAGTATGTGTTTGGATTACTGCAGCGCTGGACAGTATCGCTTATAAAGTTTCATGTCAACAAGACAGCATAGTAATACATGTTGGTTTGTAACGCCTGCTTTTCTCAGTATGTCTTTGTTACATGATTGGTTTTCCCCTTGGAATATGTCTAACATGCTCTTCATCTAAGAAAATCATGTTAGGATCCAGAGGATCTGAGCTTATTAACCATTGCAGTATATATATATACTGAATTCAGCACCTGTATTTTCCACTGCTTAAGTTAAAAGATAGCTCAGATGAAAAAGCAGTGTCAGGAGATCATTTTGTGATATAGCCAAGTAGATCTAATAGGTGGTTGCTGATGTCAAGGAATGTAAACTTGCTCCCTGCAGCTCTTAGTTCCAGATGTGTTCCCCTCCACTCCTATGCAGGCTAGTTCTGTGTGTGTGACCTTATGGTGAGCTGACCATTGAGCCAGTACCACGCAGAGTAAACATTGGCTGCACTTAGGTTCAAGATTAATAATTTTACTTTTAAAAATACTTTTATTTTTTTTCTAAGTATTTTATGGAGGAATACTATTTTTCAATTAAAAGATACAGCAGCTGAAGTAACGGGGACCGTTCCAAAAAAATCTCTCAGCAGGAAGTATTTCCACCACCTCCCAGCATGATACAAGATAAGCTAAGTTTTTAAGAGTCCAAAATGATATTGGAAAGACATGAAAATACAAACTGGAAGCCCTAGAACCAGAATTCTATGGCTCAGGTTGCATAGGGCAAGCAGGCATTAAGATTGCAATATCCTTACATGTTCGGTGAGAAAGGAGCCTCCTTTGACACCTGACAATAAACTTTTAATCAAGGTCTGCCAGGATTTTGTAATGTGGCTTCAGGTACTTTTATCTTCCAACCATTCCTCCCCAAAAAAAGCAAAGGAACAGCAGTATCTTGCAATCCTTCCCTCTAGCATGTGCTACATTATACTGTCTCATGCTGTTCTGGGCAATGTTATTGAGGAAACAAATGGATAAAATGTTCTTACAAGAAGGTTGTGGAAGAAGCTTCTTCCTTCTCATGTCACCACAAACTTCATAATACTTCTCAGTTAACAACTAATTAGGCACCATTATAAAAAGTCATGACTCTTATGAACACTGGGTTATCAGTTTGGATGAGACCCTAGATTGTATTGTTTCATAAAAGAGTAACTGGAAACAACAAAAACCAAAAGTCTCCAAAACCTCCTCTGTGATCTGGCCTTCTTTCTCTCTGAGAACAGCAGATGCCTGAATGGAATATGCAACCAAGGATGGGATAAGTGGGAATGGTAACTGCCTGAATTCCAATAAAATAAAGTTGAGATAGCTCATATCACATATTACAGCAGTAAGTAGAAAAACCTAATAGGCAACCTCATAATCCCGTGAGTCTGAACGTATTAGTTATTGCAGTTCTTTACATATTTTTTAATTACTTGCTATTGTCTTGATAACACACAAGAAAGAAAAGCTGCAAATAGACTTTCCATTGTGCACTAAGAAGGAAGGAATTTCTCTTTAGAGCTGTTCATCATAATGAAAAGCATTAATTCCCATTTTCTAGAGTGGCATCTCCAGTAATTACATTTATTCTGAACAGTGTCGCCTTTTCAGTAGAAAACAATACCATTTTATCTTCTTTCCTTAAATGTAACAAAAGCTTATGCATTCCAGAAAGGCTAAAAACATTGCTCTGAACAGCACTTTCCTCATTCTGTTAAGTTCAGCGATTAAGAATATAGTGCATCCATGGTATTAATTACAAATATTGTTAAGACCAAGCTTGACAGTTCTGGCAAAATGGTTCCTAAAAAATCAGGATGGAAAATGTGGAATGTTTTCTTTAGAATCTCTGCCATATTTAACGTTTTTTAGGTATGTCCATTCCATTTTTACAAAACTGCATTGGGGATAGCCAAAAGCAAGTCATACCCAAATCAAAATACTTCCACCCACAAATATCTATGGGTTCATTCATCTGAAAGTACATGTAGAGGAGGAAGAACGAAACTTGAACTATCCTTCAAATAGTGCTTTTCATCCCTGAGTGAAGCCAACACTGATAAAGATTTTGAGAAACAACGGAAATTCCAGGATAGTATACACAAAATTTCAGCCTTTGGCCTTTACCACCTGAGGAGAGCTGGTACTGGGAGCTTATGCAGACATTAGACCCTGCTGGGGTGATGTCGTTCTATATTCTGCAGGAAAACCTTGGGGAGTTTGGTCTTCCAATTGACAACCCCCCTGCAGGCACCAGATTGCTTGTTGATATTTTGTGCCTGTTGGTATTTTGTTCCCTTTGATCAGCTCCAGTGGAAAGGTCTCCAGTTCTGTTTTTATTCACAAGACTTGAGACCTCTTGTGCTGGTTAATTGACTGTCCTAAAAACGGTTCTTACAGTGGTTATTTACTCATCAGGGACTTGTCCCACTTTGCTGTGAATGTGCCCAGCTACACTTGTGTCATTGAAAGTATGGTTGATACCCCCCGATGAGGGACACAGGTATCACTGTGCACAGACCGCAGGGAAGTTGTTCAATAAAAAATGACTATTACAGTTGCATGAAACAAGAAGTGGGCATTAGAGGAAGTGTGACTGTTACAATCTTGGGACTTTAAATTGACATGTGTGACTCATGAAGTTATCTTCCTTTATCACTAAAGTATTTACTTCGCTATTCCTAAATTTTCCTGAAGAAGTGGATAGAGTAGGAGTCAGCTCCAGATTTGGGCACCTCCTAAGCTCACTGACTACATGAGCTTTACATCCCTGAGTTCCCACTACAGTCACCTGAGATCTAGTCAATACAGACAATGGAGCCCAGGGAAACCTACAGAGACACCAAAGTAGATTTATATCTGATCCGTTGAGTAACTCTGCAGACTCACCGGATATAATGGAATCTGAAGCATCCCTGTATTCATCAAAGTTCAGTTGTTTGAATCCAGACGTGAATTATAACGTTTATTATATTTAGTGGTTTCTGCTGGTATGTCTCTTTTACTTGGTTACTCTTTGGGTTAAACATTATTTTCATTATTTATTTATTCATTTCTTTATTTACTTTAAAATGTGACCACTCCACCTAAAAGACTAGAGTTGACCTATGTCATGAATACTTAATAGGATAATAGATCGTTAGTTCTTTTGTAACATGCCTTTGCTGCTATCTTCTTACATGATGTCATTTCTTTTGAACAAATATATCTCTGTCCCTTTTCAAACCACGTACCACTACTGCTGCTCACCTTTGAATTGTCTCCACTTACGCAATTGTTCAACTAGCAAGCTTTCAGCAGAGCTAGATAATGTAGTTTTTTCACCTTGGAGTTCATGACACTTCCTTATTAGGTCTTTCTCTGAAAAAGAGATTTTTTTATTATTATTACTATTCATGTCTTTCCATCTTTTTTTTTTCCATCTATTTCCATGTCTTTTCCATCCATATATTCCCTTCTATGACCAAGTGACGCGCTTGGTGGATGAGGGAAAGGCTGTGGACGTGGTCTACCTTGACCTTGACCTCAGTAAGGCTTTTGACACCGTTCCCCACAACATTCTCCTCGAGAAACTGGCTGCTCGGGGCTTGGACTGGCGTACGCTTCGCTGGGTTAGAAACTGGCTGGATGGCCGGGCCCAGAGAGTTGTGGTGAATGGAGTCAAATCTGGTTGGAGGCCGGTCACTAGTGGAGTCCCCCAGGGCTCGGTACTGGGGCCGGTCCTCTTTAATATCTTTATTGATGATCTGGATGAGGGCGTCCAGTGCACCCTCAGTAAGTTTGCAGACGACACCAAGCTAAGTGCGTGTGTCGATCTGCTCGAGGGCAGGAAGGCTCTGCAAGAGGATCTGGATAGGCTGGAGCGATGGGCTGAGGTCAACTGCATGAAGTTCAACAAGGCCAAGTGCCGGGTCCTGCACCTGGGCTGCAACAACCCCAAGCAGAGCTACAGGCTGGGAGATGAGTGGCTGGAAAGCTGCCTGGCCGAGAAGGACCTGGGAGTATTGGTGGATAGTCGGCTGAATATGAGCCAGCAGTGTGCTCAGGTGGCCAAGAAGGCCAACGGCATCCTGGCCTGTATAAGAAGCAGTGTGGCCAGCAGGTCGAGGGAAGTGATTGTGCCCCTGTACTCGGCTCTGGTGAGGCCGCACCTCGAGTACTGTGTTCAGTTTTGGGCCCCTCGCTACAGGAAGGACATGGACGTGCTCGAGCGAGTCCAGAGAAGGGCGACCAAGCTTGTGAGGGGTCTGGAGAACAAGTCTTACGAGGAGCGGCTGAGGGAGCTGGGCTTGTTCAGCCTGGAGAAGAGGAGGCTCAGGGGCGACCTCATCGCTCTCTACAGTTACCTGAAAGGAGGCTGTAGAGAGGTGGGGGTTGGTCTATTCTCCCACGTGCCTAGTGACAGGACGAGGGGGAATGGGCTAAAGTTGCGACAGGGGAGTTTTAGGTTGGATGTTAGGAAGTACTTCTTTACCGAAAGGGTTATTAAGCATTGGAACGGGCTGCCCAGGGAGGTGGTTGAGTCACCATCCCTGGAGGTCTTTAAAAGACGTTTAGATGTAGAGCTTAGGGATATGGTTTAGTGGAGTACTTAGTGTTAGGTCGGAGGTTGGACTCGATGATCTTGAGGTCTCTTCCAACCTAGAGAAATCTGTGAATCTGTGAATCTCTCCCTGAAAATGCCTTCTAGGAGAGACTTGAGTAGAAATGTTGAGGACCTTTTAGTCTTTCAAGTAATACAGTACAGAAGACTATCTTTTTTTTTTTTTTCAATTTTCTTCTCTGTGGTCTTTACTATTCTTTTATATACAACCTCCACTTATTTCTTGCATTGTTCTGTGCCACAGTATCAGAATCTCTGAAAAGGGAATAATAATATTTAACTAGTTTGAAGAGGAGTTAGATGGCAAGGTTCCTTATATGAAGGGAATGGTGACCCGACAAGCATATTCCGGGATAACTGAAGAGCTTTTTTAACAGTTAGATTGAAGAAAAGTGGTGTGAAAATCCTGTAAAGAAGGTACACATTCTAGACCATAAAATATTATCATCAGCTTTAAGAAAAGAAAGGATGAACTTGATCTAGACCCTAGAATCTCTCTCTCTCTGTCCAATTTTTGGAAGGCACCTCATTCAATATCCCCACCACATTGTCAGTCTAATGTTATTTAAGAGCAGATCAGAACAGCAAAGGACAATTTTGATGCCTGTACAAGAATATTCTGTCCTTCCACAGAAACATAGAAACAGAGTGGTTTGGGTTGGAAACAATCTTAAAGGTCATCTAATTTCAACCCCCCTGTCATGGGCAGGGACACCTCCCACTAAATCAGGTTGCCCAAAGCCCCATCCAGACTGGCCTTGAACACCTCCAGGGATGGGGCATCCACAGCTTCTCTGGGCAACCTGTGCCAATGCCTCACCTCTCTCTGAGTAAAGAACCTTTTCCTAATGTCTAATCTAAATCTATCCTTTTTTAGTTTAAATACATTACTCCTTGTCCTATCACTATACTCCCTGACAAAAAGTTCCTCCCCAGATTTCCTGTAGGCCCCCTTTAGATACTGGAAAGCCACTATAAGGTCTCCCCAAGGCCTTCTCTTCTCCAGGCCAAACAAACTCAACTTCCTCAGCCTCTCTTCATAGGAGAGGTGCTCCAGCCCTTTGATCATCCTCATGGCCCTCCTCTGGGCTCGTTCTGAGTTCATGTCCTTCTTATACTAGGGTCCCCAGAGCTGAATGCACTACTCTGGGTTGGGTCTCATGACAGCAGAGTAGAGACAGAGAAACACCTCCCTCAAACTGCTTGTGATGCTTCTTTTGATGCAGACCAGGATACGGTTGACTTTCTGGGCTGCAAGTGCACATTGCCAGCTCATGTTGAGCTTCTAATCAACCAATACCCCCAAGTCCTTCTCCTCAGAGCTGCTCTCAATCTATTCTCTGCCCAGCCTGTATTTGTGTTTGGATTGCCCTAACCCAGATGCAGGACCTTGCACTTGCCCTTGTTGAACCTTATGAGGTTCGCACAGGCCCACCTCTCAAGCTTGTCAAGGTCCATCTGGATGGCTTCCCTTCCTTCCATTGCATCAACTGCCCCACACAGTTTGGTGTCATCAGCAAACTTGCTGAGGGTGCACTCAATCCCACTGTCCAAGTCACGAACAAAAATGTTAAACAGCACCAGTCCCAATACTGACTCCCGACGAACACTGCTTGTTACTGATCTCCACCTGGACATTGAGCCATTGACTGTAACACTTTGAGCATGACCATCCAGACAATTCCTTACCCACGGAGTGGTCCATACATCTGATCCATGTCTCTGCAATTTAGAGATAAGGATATCATGTGGGAAAGTGTCAAATATTTTGCACAAGTCCCAGTAGATGATGTCAGTTGCTCTTCCCTTGTCCACTAATGTTGTAACCCCATCGTAGAAGGACACTGAGTTTATCAGTCATGATTTGCCCATAGTGAAGCCATGTTGACTGACACCTATCACCTCCTTATCTTCCATGTGCCTTAGGACAGTTTCCAGGAGGATCTGTTCCATGATTGTATCAGGCACAGAGGCGAGACTGACTTGCCTGTAGTTCTCCAGGTCTTCCTTTATCTTTTTTTTAAAATAGGGGTTACGTTTCCCTTCTTCCAGTCAGTGCAAACTTCACCAGACTGCCACGACTTCTCAGATATGATAGACAGTCACTTAGCAACTTCATCCACCAGTTCCCTCAGTACCCACAGATGTATCTCATCAGGTCCCATGGGCTTGTGCACCTTAAGGTTCCTTAGCTGGTCTCAAACCTGATCTCCTACATTGGGCAGTTCTTCATTCTTCTAGTCTCTGCTTTTGCTTTGTGGGATTTAGGCTAACTGAGCTTTGACTATTTCAGTATTGGATACTTGCTTGACTTGTGGCTGGATTGTCTCATAACTGTCACACACATGAATGCAGAAACCCTTATGTGTTATTTTCTTTTAGTATTTTTCCACAGCATGACAGAGGTAATACAGAATAGTGACAATGAGGTATATGTATGCTTCGAATCAGCATCCTGACAAGAGCTCTTCACATGATGCAGTATTAATAGAGGAGGACTGAAGTGGAGGCATACTAATTAACCTCTGTTTTAATGGGTCATTGCCAGATCTTACATGCAGCCAAAAACATTTAACTTACCATAATGAGTTGCATGAATTTTAGGGTATCAGATGTGCTGGGCACATTTATCTTGGCTTAGTGAACACATGTCAAGTGAACTCTCCTTTGTTTTAAATAATGTTGTCAAGCCATTGCCTGATACCCTCTTAAGTGTATACGAACAAGCAGCGTAAGTTTTTCCTGATGTGAAAAGAAACATGTTCCTCATTTTTAGCCCCACATCTGTTAAAAAGTGGCCTTTTAAAAATGTTTTGTTAACATACATTTCATAAACATTTCAATACTAAACAGGATTTCTATTTAATTCCTACAAAGATAAGGTAGATTTTTTCTTTTTCTTTTTTTTTTTTTTTTGTACAGTGAAAAGATTTTATGTTATTATGAAAGTATCTTCAGAGGAATTCATTGAACACTTTAATCATATGGCTCTCTGAAAGACTGATATGATTTATTCAAAGGGTGGATTTATTATATGGCCATATTGAGAAAAGTATTATAATAGTGAAGGAATAAGAGAATATATAGCCTAAATACCTTCTGTTATAGGAGGCTGAAGGACACGAAATATCAAAAATATTTCTGGTTCTTGGAAGATAATCAGCTGTTGTTCCCAAACACACTATCTTAAGAGACCATGAGATATTTGCTTGAAAGTGGAACTACCTCAGGGCCAGACATTTCTGTGAAAACTTAGGCTTGCAGGAGTGGAAAGGACCTCCTGAGGGACTGGTATGCTTCTTGTTGTCACAAGAAACATGCAGTTTTTACACATCAGAAGTGGAAGGGAAGATAGCGAAATTCACAGGTCTGAAAGGCAGAAAAAAATCAAAACAATGTAGCTGTGCTAAAATTAGTACTATCTATATGGCAACATGGGGTAATTGAGGCAATTGTCCAACCTGGGCTTTTTACCAGAATAAAAGGTGTTTGACAGAATAAAGGGTGAGCTCACTGCATGGTAGCTCACTGCCTGCTCTGTATTAGTTATCCCTAACTCTCATCATTTTTTTTCCCCCTTCCTAGAGGTAACCCTGGTTTAGTGAAGTTTTGCAGAACAGGTGGATTAAAGAATAACAGAGTCCCTGTTCTCTCATCTTATGCACTGGCATGCTATGCAGACAGGAGCCCAGAAGAAATCTGCTGTCTCTAAGGGGAACATTATGCACCTCTGCTCCAAGTGAAGCTATTAGCAATGCGTGCTTTGCCTTCTTGAGTAAAAGTACAGTCCACCTCAGCTGGGGTTACCATCTAGACAAATGAAGGTGTTTATCCACAATGTGTTATCATTGTAGCTGAGGATTATTTACTAGCTATTAAAACTACTCAGAGTGGGAATTCTTCATGCTTTTCACTACAAAATATAAAAGTTAGAATAAGTCTTGCCTCCTAAAAATGCTGGGGATGGATTCCTTCATTTATTTTATTTTGTTTTGTTTTGTTTTGTTTATTTTATTTTATTTTATTTTATTTTATTTTATTTTATTTTATTTTATTTTATTTTATTTATTTTATTTTATTTTATTTTATTTTATTTTATTTTATTTTATTTTATTTCATTTCATTTCATCTCATTTCATTTCATTTCATTTCATTTCATTTTTTTATTTTATTTTATTTTATTTTATTTTATTTTATTTTATTTTATTTTATTTCAGATGTTTCATCTACTGCTACATTTCATTCATGACATTTAATCCTGCTGACATCAAAAAGAGAATTTTCATGAATGTTTTTGTCTTTTACCCACATTGCATCTTTGAAATGAGATGTAGATTTTTAAACCACTCAAATTTTTTTTGTAAACTTTGGGGTTTTGTTTGTGATATTTGAGAATCTCCAGTAAAGATTTCCAACTCCTGAAATAGAACAGAGTTTTAGCTGTGTGATACAATCTGAAAATGGAAATGTGAAAGAGCTGTACTCTCCAGTATAAACCCAAGCTTGCACTGGGCCCTCCATGTCTTTTCGCCTTTTCCTTGTGGTCTTATATATTTTTCATACAGATCATGATGTCACACAGCAGTTCACTCAAGTCTTCATCTTTTCAATGCATTGTATCATGTGTATATATGCTCCATAACTTGCAAACACTTTCTTCCATTTCTCTTTAAACTGAATGAAGATTGCTCTGGTGAAATGTATAGGCATGGATGTATAAAACAATTCTGCCAGTGACACTGGATGCTTTTGTAGGTACTCCAGCCACTAAATGCACTGAATGCTACATAGCTGAAGGCAGCTGTTGTGGCTGTGTAGTTCTCTTTAACTATTGTAACCTGATTAACATAAAAAACATTTTATTGCTAAATCTGTCCCATAAAACATTTCCTATGTGTGCATTAGTTTATATTATCCCTGGTTTTAAGCTCTGACAATAGAATTAAACATTGCTTAAATGTTGTCCTTTTCATTAGGTGAATGGTAGTAAGGTTCCTCTAGATATGTCTTGTTCCAGATTGATCTCTAGCTTTATTAATAATTATACAGTTTATGAATGCAAAACATACAGTCTGGAATTTCTGATAAATAAGCAACAATGAGAATTTGATCCTACTTGCTTTGGAGGACATTCAAATTCCTTTGGCCTATACCTGTTAATCCAGCTACCAGTGCTAAAATGCAGTGCTTGATATGTCTGTAACTAATGTTTACTGAGAAGCTTGTAATGGACATAATGACTAGAATGGATACTTAAATAATCAACAGGTAAGCTTAAAACATTCAAGGAAAGAATTTGTGGGAAGGGTCCTTGTTCTAGACTCAGGTTATTAATGCGAATTATCACAAATTTTTAGAAGGGAGAATCACATCTGAAATTGCCAATTACCTAGCTATTCTAATAACACAGAGCTCAAACAGTTCCTGTGAAGTATTAATTCAGTATGATACTAATGGGCCTAACATTTGGGTTTCCTCTTTTTTTTAGGAACGGCTGGTACTTTCTGTCTTACCACGGTTTGTAGTTCTGGAAATGATAAATGATATGACCAATGTAGAAGATGAACATTTGCAACACCAGTTTCATAAGATCTACATTCATCGCTATGAGAATGTCAGGTGAGTGGTGGAGCCTCTCCAATATTTAAGGTCTTAGCTGCTGCTAAACGTCTCTTGTTTGAGAGTTCTTACGTTGTTTTATCCATTAATAAATTAGAAAATTAATGGACTTCTACATAATAACTAAGCAGATAAACACTTAGGTGCCTTCTCTTACTCATCAGGATGGCTGGATGCTTTTGCCCTAGTGAGACCCGTTTGAACTGAACCTTTAGAGTTGTATCATTTGTGTATTTTATTTTACTTTTTCACTTTAGTTGTGTGCTCAGGGTTACAACGAATGTGAAGCTGTGCCTGCATGTGGACACAGACTCTGTCACAACCTTCCTATTGACCCTATGGACTGAGAAATGAGAAGACTGTAAGACCCTCTCAGACATGCAGACATGTCATGTGTCTACTCTGATTAGTAAATATTTTCGTTCAGTCCTTCTTATTATCACTTTCCTAATTGCATTATCCCCCCTATTAAATTTTGCCTATCCCAAACTTAGGTTTAGGGGTAATAGTAATCCCAGAGCTGCTACTCAATAAGTACTTGCTGTACATTTACATCAGGATGATCCGCTTCCATTCTATAATTTTACAGAATCTTTGAATTAAATGTGATCCCTCACAAACAGGATATTTAGATTAGTCCATAACATTTGCCATAAATTTGTCCCAAAACACATGGGCAAGTGATTGAACTGCCATCACTGAAGGAAGTGAAAAATATGCATCCTTGGATATGATGGGATGTGATTATCTAGAAAAGCATATACTTTGCCTTTTGATGAAATACAAATATAACTTTGTCTGGAACAGTTCAATAAATACAATGTTGAACTTCTACGGAAGAGTAAATAGATTATCTGCTGCTTCTGTGGTTTTGCTGTACCTCATACATACTCTTTCATTAAATCTAGTGGAAGGTCTCAAGGACCTTTACAAAAGGTTTGCTTTGCACTAAATTAACATATCTTTCATTACCCTTTTTCATTCTCAGTAAGTGTTGCTGTAGAGGAATCAAAACAGAGAGAAGATGGACCTTCTATATGAATGGAAAAGAGTTTTAGTTAAGGATAAAAAGTCTAAACATAATTTAGAGCACAAATGCTGGTCTGTTCCTATGCATGCTGCCACAGACAAGATCTTTTCAGTTTCTCAGTATTTTTCCCTAAACGTTGAGCACGCAATACTACATGAACCAATGGGTTATCAACCCTTAAATTTAGTGTCCCATTATGTTTCTTTTGCTGTTTTGATAATGAAAACTGGAGAAATTGGTCATTTGAAAGTTGTATTTTTATCACTATCTAGGCTATTATTAATACTCATTCCTCTTTGGGTAGTTTGGTAATTTACCTTGTTTTTTTTTTTTTTTTTTTCACAAATAAAAATCCCACCCAGACTGTGAGCCTTTTACTTTATCCTCATCCAATTGAGTCTTGTATGGTACATAGCTGTGCAAAGCCTGAAGATGACTATAAAAAAAACGAAATCTTTGAAATCAAAGACACTGTAAAAACCCACATATATAAACATATATAAACCCCCTCACAAAGAAACTATTAACAGACAGCTGGGTGACAAGTCTCTGTGTTTATATGGCCTTCTATACTATGGGTTCACTATGCCACAGTCTCCTCACAGATAAATGGGGACAACAGTGCTTATTAAGTCTCAACTCTGCCTTTCTGAATGATCAGAAACCCCAAAATTACATAAACCTTTTTCATTCTTGGTGGTATTTCCGTAGTCCTTTTAATATTTTTATTTGATACTCCAGAATCTCCAGAAGTGTAGAGAAAAAGTAGAATGATTTCAAAATATTTCCTTACTTGTAATTTACTTTTCAGTAATTATCTTCTCAGAACACACCTCTAATAGACACTGAATAAACACAGAGCACACAGAACACATTCAAGGCACCAGATTGTAATTTATCACATGGAGTTACCAAAGGAAATAAACTGCATTATTAATATCTCTTCTCCTTTTTTTTTTTTTTTTTAGCATTCTTTTTGCAGATGTTAAAGGATTCACCAACCTCTCCACGACTCTGTCGGCCCAGGAATTGGTTCGAATGCTGAATGAACTCTTTGCCAGATTTGATCGACTAGCACATGTGAGTTAAGCACAGTTTATTTGCAAAGGGGCATGGAGTCAGCTCTGTATTTGGGGACTGTGGGGAAGATACTATAACCACCATTCAGATTTTTCCCACTGGGACTTTATATAGCTACTGAGGTTGGAAGACACTGACAAATTCTATCAAAAGTGATAGCAAGTGAAATCTCAGATCAGAGCTTTGGGCTTTTGTAATTCTGGAGATTGTCTACCACAGTTTCTACAGAAGTTTTGTAGTTCTGGTCCTTACTGGATTTTATTTTTTTTTAAGACCTTATCTTTATTTTGACTTTTCTTCTTAAAACTAAAGAAGGTTAGAAGACCAATTCATTTAAATGATGCATAATCAGCCATCACAGTCATTGAAAAGGTTAGTTGCTAGCAGGTTTTACAGCCTTTTGGTTGAATTCTATCTTACTCCACAATGAAATTAATTAAACAGAGTAATGGAATTTATTATGTTAGACAAATCAGTTGCTACTTAATTTGTACTACATAATAGAAAAAAGCTAAGTGCAAAGCACAGAAATACAAGCACACTATAACCCATGCTCAACTTTGCTAGGCCTGTATTTTCTTTTCTTTCTTTTAAAGTTTATTTGGTCAAAGACTGGTTTTGTTGCCACTATCTTTAGGTGTCAACATGTGAGTTGGCTAACTAATCTGCTACTGTAGCCAGTGAAGGTCTAGTCCTTGCACTTTCTCTCCTGATCTGTGAATTTGATTTTCTCTCCTACATGTCTTTTAGTAGACTAATCCAATTGTTTAGAGCAATCCTCTAAGGGGCAGAAGGCACAGGGAAGAATCAGTGTGGAAGCTAAATGGATTTGGCAACAGTGGTTAAAGTGATCTAACCATTACTAATAAGATTTATTTAAAAAAAATAAATAAAAATAAAAATAAAAATAAAAATAAAAATAAAAATAAAAATAAAAATAAAAATAAAAATAAAAATAAAAATAAAAATAAAAATAAAAATAAAAATAATAAAAAATAACAATAACAATAAAAATAACAATAACAATAAAAATAACAATAAAAATAAAAATGAAGGCTTTTGGTTATGTTCCTTGGTTGTGGTTTCTCTGGATGTCACGTACCTGTCTGGTGTCCTGAAAATAGAGATTCCTAACAACCTCAGAGAGGAAGAGAAAATCTGACACAGCTCTGCATGGCTTTTGGCCTTCGTGTCCTAAATGTGGAGCTCTGCACTGTATAGAAAGTCAAGATGTCTTACTCAGGGTTCTGGACACTCATGAATGGGTTATCTGCCTAAAATAAAGGTGCCTAAATCTTGCAGTGGGCTTAACATATGCCTTTGGAAAATTTTGGAAGTGGACATGGACTGATCTGTGACATGAATTTTAAGTACGTGTGATTTACATGAACCTAAATTTTGCTCTGTTGATGTTATATGAATCTTTCAAACCAGAGGTTTGTCAGAGGTGTTTCTCTCAGAAAAAAAAAAAAAATCCCCATTTTTTCATCTGATGGTCTCAGAAGATAGAGAAATTCTCATGTGTCTTGGGAATCTATTCCATTGCCTTAACACTCTCGCTGCTAATTCGGTATGCCTGGCTTCTCATTTGATTTTTCCAGATCTGAATTACATCCATTGATTCTTGCTATGGCCTACTTTTCCTAGACAAAAGAGCCATCTTATAGCCTCTGATTTTCTCCAGGAATACATCTGTGTCCTTTGATCAAGTCACATTTCAGGTTTCTTTTTGAAAAAAGAAACAGACCAAGCTCATTGTGAGTCTTTTTTTCCTCTGTAAAATTTATTCCTTCAAATGATTCTTGTAGCTGTTTTTCTGGGTTGCCATTATTTTTTTTTTCAGAATCTCTTTTAAAGCATAGTGACCAGCACTGAAAGCTATTTTCCTGGACCAGCTTCCACACAGATCATCACCTTTCCTCCTATTCTCTCTTTCCTTGATCATTGTCCAAAGATCATAAGTTTTTGGATATACCGTGACCACAGTATTTTACTGAAAATTATTCTTTTATTTTTTAAGGTCTTGCTGTCTTGTTATAACACATATACCTGCATGGTGCTTGATTATTTCACCAGTCTTATTTCTCCTGTAAATATTATTAGCAATGGTTTCATACTTCTCTATAAATCTTTGACAGCCCTTTTGGAAAGAGATCCTTTCAAAAACTTGCTTGAAGGATCTTCCCCTAATGAAGATTATACATTAGCACTTAGATTTCAGATCTTTCACTTAAATAGTTCTTAATCAGCTCAAGTAGAGTCATCATAACCCTTAATAGCCACTGTTACTCAAACTCTTGTTTTGCTTAGAATTACCATCAAAGCAAAGAGGTCAATTGCAGAAAGCTTGAGGAAGTTTCTTTGGATTTTGAGGAAAATCCTTACAAATCTTTATTACTTCCAAATAAAAATCATATTCTATAATCTCATATAAAGGATTGTTTGACCTGTTATATATTCTTATATAAATCATATATTATTAAAAAAGACACTATTTCACAGCTTACTGGGCAATGTAGTTTAGCTTAGTTTCTTGTTTCTTATTCAGCCTTTGTTTTTCTTCTGCAATGCAGAAGCAATGAGAGGCCTGATTTATTTATTATTTTTTTTAAAATCTTCAGCTGGTTGCATCAAGTAGTATGACATATGCTTATGAACATAATTAATAACAAATTCCATAATATCTGTATCATTACCACAGAACACTTTAAATCAAAATTAGAACTCAGTTCAATATTTCTTAGAAGAAATGTAATGTTGTGTTATATACAGCTACTTCCCCCTTCTAATTGCTCTATGATATTTGTGAAAGATTTATAGTTATTAAAGATGAAAGAGGCAGTTGGAAAAGAAGAAAACCAAGTTGGCATAAAACAAAGATGAAGAAAAGGTTTCTCTGTATATCCGTCTACTGTGAGGTCTAAACAGAAACTTAATTAATATTAATGTTTTACTTAGGCAGAAATTCTGGTGAGAGAATGGAAATAAGTTGACATTCAGCAAGATACTTTAAGCCTAAAAAAGATCCAGCTTTTATGAAATGATACTTATTTCTGACATTTGTTTTTCCTCTGCCTTCTATGCAGTGCTAGATGTCAGCAAACACTATGATTTAAATAGTTTGTCATATTTATTAATATATCTACACTATGAGTAGATTCGGTTTCAGATATGGCAGAGGAAAGAGTAAAACCCTAAAGAGAGGACACTTTTGTAAGTTTTGTCACAATAGCAGCTGAGATGTAGTCCAATGTCATTAAGATATAAAGGTAAAATCAAGACACAACATTTTAATTTAGACACATGCACATGCTGCTAGATAAATACAGAGAGGGGTGGTCTTTTTCTGTAACACTGGTTGAATTCTGTCTTGGGAGACTTCAGACAACCTGCTAAAAAGTTCACCACAAGGGAATTATTGGTCTTGCTTGTGAATAGAGTTTCCTGGGCTGGAAAACCACCTAACTAGTGAGATCTTCAGGCAAGAATGCATCGCATAACCCCTGTACATGACCTCACCACAAAGAGGGAAGAGTGGAGGGCATTAAAGGCTCCTTTGTCTCCTCAATAAAGACACTCTTGTTGCAGTGTTTTACTTTTCCTTGACACATTTTACTTCTGAGGTAGCAGTGCTTTGTTCTTTTGTGAAATGATCTTCAAGCATGTAACTCTCAGAACTCCCTAGAGTTCCTAAACAAAACTGTCTGTTTAAACGTATGGAGCAGTAAATAAAGGTGTGAATCTCCATTCTTATATGTTTCGGGTACTGTATTAAGAAACAAAGTTAACTGGATTGTGAGCATACATATTTGATATTTAATTAGTTATAAGGACATTATACAAATTTATTGTAACAGGGAGAAGTGAATATTCTTTTTGCAGTACTTAAGGTTTTTTCCCTCCTCACCAATGTCAATAATTAATTGTCTAATACCAGTGAATAAACAACACTACTAAACAATCTTCTTACTAAAGTTATAGTATTTCAGATGCTAAAGAGTCCAGTGAATCATCAAAGGTTCTAGGCAGCCAAATAAAGCAGTAGTCCATAAGATAGTTTTAGAAATGCTTGTCACCATAATTAATCTACAGGTATTTTATGAAAAAGTCAGATGAAAATGACTGATTAAAGAAATAAATCACTGTGGAAGTGGTTGAAATTTTAGGAATAGAATCGCTTAAGTCCAAACAAAAAAAAAAAAAAAAAAAAAAAACTTTGTTGACTAAATTGAGATTTGGATAAAATTCTGGATTTACAAGCGTACTATTGAGAAATGTCCACCTTGCCCTTTATGTATCTGCAGTCTTAGAAATTCCTAAGAGGCACAGGCTATGCTCATTTCCATGCGGAACTGCATAGAATCCCAGAATTGTTGAGTTTGGAAGGAACCTCTGGAGCTCATCTGGTCCAATCCCCCTGCTTAACGAAAGACACCTCGAGATGATTGCCCAGGACCATGTCCAAGCAGCTTTTGAAGATCTCCAAGGACGGACACTCCACAACCTCTCTGGGCAGCCCATTCAAGCACTCAATCACTCCCATAGTAGAGAAGTGCTTCCTGATGTTCAGACGGAACATCCTGTGTTCCAGTTTATGCCCATTGCCTCATGAGATTCAGTGGGCTCTGCCTTTGCAGGAAAGAAACACACCTTGAATCGTTGTAACAGGAGTGTCTGTACTTAAAAACAGTCATGGCACCACCTACTAATCAACACTGGTTAGGAAGAGTGGTTGCTCACCAAATACAGAAGTCACAGCCGTATCTTCCACAGCATGGCAAGGGACAGATGCATAGATATATCAGAAAACTAATGCAGGAATGTTCTTTAGTTCCTTCCATGGAACAAGAGACCCCAAAACCATATTTTCTGTCAGCCTACAGAATTCCTAACCACCCAGCCATAGGTTAGTCTGCAAAAGAAGTCATTCTTTATATGATCTGTTAAACGGGTGTCCAGTGTAAAAATATTTAAGTATTCCCTGGTGTAGTTGGAGGATACAAGATGGTGCATTGTCATGTATTTTCCTTCACTTATATAAAAAAATAGAAACAGTCCTGGCAGCCATGACCCAAAACCTGATCCTCCTTTCTGCCTGAATCACCAGACTAGAGAATTTCCTTCCATCTGGCTTTGTCAAGGTCCCAGCTCTGTTTTCAAAAGTGGCAGAGCTGCAATAAGAGAAACCTGGATGGACTTCTTTCTCGAGCCCACTCAAACCAGCCTGCTGATTAAGAGTTTTGGCCTAGGCCCCATTCATGCTGAGAAAGGCCTTTTATCTGGGTATCCTGTACCTTTGGCAAACATTTCAGGAGTTGAGCTGTTGCATACAAAGGCCAAGTCCCTGCTTCCTCCTTCTCTGTCACTTTTAAAAGATATACATGTATAATCTCTTTGTTCTACAGTTCAGCCTCAATAATTTCTCAACCACAGTGTTCAAATTTTATCTTGAAATTAGAAAAATTGGTAATGTGGATTTTCTTATGGGCTGTTAAGTAGCCTATTCCCTTGAAAAGTAGGTGAAGTGATTAATTCACCACAGGCAGATTTAAAAATGTGGTGTAACATACAAAACACTTCCACCCCCACCCCCCCTCAGAAATTTAGCTGAAGGAAACAAGAAATATTAATGAAGTTTCTGTCAGCTTTGTTCAGTAACTTGATATTTGAGTAACTCATTTCTTCAGTTCCACTTTATGACAGTTTACTTTGTTCCCTTTCCAGTCACTAAGGGTGTATTTAATAAGCTTAAACATAAATCATTCAAATGCATTAGGTAGTTATCTATGAAAGAGCTGCATATTTTCTTTTGCACTGAATTAAGTTGATTTGGAAAAAAAAAAAATCTTATCAATTACCTCTGAATCCATCTAGAATTACTATTACTTATATCTGAGTGTTTGAGCCCGTTCAACATCCCCAGGCAAAAATTCTACTGATTTCAAATTATCTTGGCAGAATCAGGCCCCTTAATTTTTCACTTTTATCAAATGAGAGGCTACAAATAAGGAGGAAAAAAGCCTCTATTTGTGACATGCTTTGAAATTAATTGATACCATCAGCAAATAGCACTACTGACTGATTTTGGGGAAGGGTGCAAGATGATGGATACTGGTGTGAATGTCTGTACAATATCATCTGTCATGTACATGCCCAAGGAGAACTTCTGAAATTACTCGTGAGAAGGTGAAGGGGAGTAGAATAAAATAAAGAAAAGATCATGACAGCCTAAAAGTAGTATAAGAATTTAACACTGCTATGTAACAACTGCTGCATCAAAATTCTTGTATATCCATTTTCTCTTATTTAAGTCATTTACTCATTTTGCAGTTACTTCATACTTTTTTAGATTTTTCATCCATTTTTATTTAATGGTAACAGACAACTATTTGATAATGTCACAGTGAGATGTTGTTAGGAATTGGGTTTGAGCGAGCTTTAAAGTGTGAGGAAAGGTGATCCTTAATGCTGCTGCTATCATTTTCTACCACTAAAAAGCAGGTAGGCACAAACAAAACTATCTCCTATTTATCACTGCAGCATGGCTAGTCAAAGGACACACATTACCCATAAATCTAGCCTTAATATACTAATTCAACCAGACTGGCAAAGCATCTAACTAAACTGTAGGTGTGATTCAGCTACAGAGTTATCAGAGGAGATCTCAGAAGACCACACAGTTCTCCACTGCCAAAGCAGATACTATCAGTCCTCTGTCCTTCCTTGCAGTTGTTGAACTATCTTTCACTAACTAAAACATTTCCAGTGATAAAAAATCCACGGTTTACTTACAAAATAGGTATGGGGAATATAAAATATAAAGGGAAATATAAAAAGGGTAAGGACAATATAACCATACTGTAACTCATTTATCAGTCAGAACAGTTCAACTAACAAGACAAATTAGGAAGACAAGGAGTCATTTAAATATTCCTTGTGGATTCTGTTGCCAATAGAGACACCCTGCATGGTTCTTGCACCAATGCAGAAAGACATATGTCTTGTGTCATGTCTGTTAGTGTTGTGTGGGTGCCTCACATACCCAGGGGTCATTCCAATGCGCCATAAGCTTATGTGCAGACAACTGAATTAAAGCCCAGCTGACTGCTTTAGCTGTGAGCAGAATCACTATAGGTTTAATTGAATGCATTGCCTGTCTCCCTTTTGACTGTAATGGCAGCCTTGGCTGCTGGCTGACATATGGACACCTATATATAGTCATCTCAGTTTGGATATCTCACTCCTGTAAATTACTTCTTCCTGAGCTTTGGCAAATGACTGTAGAGATGACATATCAAGGCAAAAAAAAAAAAAAAAAAAAAAGTACACATTCATGTGCAGCTGAAATGATTTCCCGTGTCACATGCACTCACATTTACATACATCAAACCCTCATTAGCAGGTCTTGTTCATTAAGATTCTTCTTTCTTATTTTTATCAAAATCACACCTTTTGTAGTGGTCTGTCTTGTTCTGGTTTTCAGTAAATGAGGAGACATAGCCATGACAGAGGTCTCATTTGACTTTAATAGAATCAGTGCTTCAACCAGTTTAAATGAGACATTATGATCCAAACATATGGGCATTTTTCCTGCTGCATACTGAGTTTTCTAACTGCGGAATTAGATGCTCACTTAATAGGTGAGTCCTATGTCTTCAGATAGGAAGGTACCACAGAATCTATGGTACTACTTGAGTAGTAACTAACAGGTACTACTTGAGTCATATCTTTCTTTTTTTCCTGAAAATTGAATATTTTCCCATTTATTTCTAATTATACTATAGAATCATCAGTTGTAATCTATGTGTAGTGGGTCTGAATGTTGTTGAGGTGCTGCCTTTTGTTTTACTGCACTTCAATCAAATTAATATAATGTTATAAATGCTTTTTCTACATTGTTGATGTAAAATCACATGACAATTAGAGTGTGGAATTCATTGAATGGCACTATTAGCAAAGACAAAGAACCACAGAATCTGTGTTTTATTATACCTTTATATCTTCGCCATTTTTCTAAGTTGGGAGCACAGGAAAGTTTGAAGAGGAACACAGTATAACATACACTGAGTTGTGTCATTGAGTGCTCATTACTAGCTGATTAGCTGTAGTATTTCATAGTTTTATTGTACAAACAAAAATTTAGATGGAAATTGCTGTAAAGTCAAATCTCTCATTCTTTCCATTGAGCGGGAAATGTATAAAAATAATGTTTCAGTGGATTTTAGGATGTGAAATTTCAGTTGCAAGCCTATGGAACATACTCATTGGTCATTTGTGTGGGTCTGCAGAGGGACTGAAGAGAAAGGAACAAGGAAAGAAGAGTTACATGTGAAATTTGTCATTTTAGAATCCTGACTCCAGTTTTGAATTTCTCAATGAAACTTCGGTATCTAGATATTGCACTCTTAGAGCCAGTGATAGTAGTAGCTGGAGATGAAGCCAAAGCTTCAGACACAGTCAGCTCCTACTGATGGTTTAAGGAGATTTCAGGGTGAATCAGTTTACTTTGTCCCTGTGACCAGAGCAAATTTTACCTTCACCGGTATGTGTTAAGCTTCAGCTGACTTCAGCAAAAGCTTTGGGTACAAAGATTTTGGGTGAAAGCATTTGGGTACAAAAGATTTGGGTATGAAATCATGCTATATGCAAGTGTGGCCTCACCTGACTACTGTGTACAGTTTTGAGTGCTACAATATAAGAAGGATAAAAAACTATTAAAGAGTGTCCAAAGGAGGGCAATAAAAGACTCAATGACCATTATGGATCCCTTTCAACTTGGGTTATTCTGTGATCCTATGATTGTAAGTGTTTAGGGTTTTTTTGCCACTTTGGATTTTTAAACGCTTGCCTGAGATTCAGTATAAATTTTTATTCTTCCTAGGCAAAATCTTGAATAATAACTTAGACTCCCATTCATTTGGCCAGTACTCAATTCCTGAGGATTGTCAACATTCATGTTTGCTCCTGTATCCTGCTTAAAGTTGTATTTTCCCCAGTGGGACTAGCGTATCCCTGCTCCCCTTTGATTAGTGCAGCCTTCACCACAGATTGGTGGAAAGAGAAGAAAAAAGATGAAATATACACCACAGGCAAAAATTTGCTATTTTTTACTGATTCAGATTTAGAAATTATCTTGTTTCCCAATAATGACTGGTCTTCATTTTAACGTCCTCTCATTGGAGCCTTTACTGACTGAAAGTTAATCTTGCATTTCAACGATTTCCCCATCATGAAAATGCGTCCCTGACTCAACTTGCAGTACGTCCTGCCCCTATGCACTTGCAGTTGTGTCCTCCAATTGTTATGGTCCCTGTTCTTCGGCATTGATTATCACCTGTGAATGCCAGGCCAGCAGAATACTTTGGGCATGATTACAGCTTATTTTGGGCTTACTTGTTCTGCTTGTCAGAGAACTGCAAAAGTTTTGGCAACTCACTAGAAAAGGATCTTCTAAAATAATGATCTAATCACACCACAATATGTTCTTTCAGTCTATAAGGATACAGTTAATAAGTATTTAAGGAATAAAATTCAATATTTGCTTTTAGGGTAAAGAATGTTTCCAGCTGGATGCCAAGTAAATATCATTTTTCCACAGTACAAGCCTAACACAAGACACCTTTGATATTTTTGTGATGCAGATACTTGATCAGCTCCTATAGCTGTTGGGAATGCGACAGTGGAAAACAGGTGGGAAGGCATTATCAGTAGGACAAAAGAGGTTTCTCTCCTTTATTTCCAGTGCAAAAAGGGGCAGAAAGAATGCCCTGGAGGAATATAGTCTAAAATGTGTTATTCATTATCTCAGCTGGTATTTCTGAATCCTTGGCGTAACTTCCAGTCTGACTCTGCTGAGACCTTTCTCACCATCAGCAAGTCCACCTCTGCCTGACATAACACAGAAATGGCTATTATCCTTTCTTTTTTTTTTTTTACTGAAAAAGTAAAGGTGATTTATTTCAAGAAAAAAATAAACCAAGATCATACTAGTTGCAAACAGGAAACATCTCTTACATTACTTTTCAGTACTATTTCCAACAAGTTTCAAATTCATCTTAAAATTATAAGAACACAACTGCAAATCTTTTCTTTCTCTTTTGATATATTTACATCTAGGAACATCATTGTCTTAGAATAAAAATCCTGGGGGACTGTTACTACTGTGTGTCTGGGCTCCCAGAACCTCGCCAGGACCATGCACACTGCTGCGTTGAAATGGGGCTCAGCATGATCAAAACTATCAGGTAATATGATTTTTTTCTTCTTTTTTCATTGGTACTGACAACGTCTTGTACTTCGTATCTAAGAATGTTATTACTAGACAGTTAGTTCTTTTGGTGGTTCAGAGATCTCAGGGTTATCACTGTGAAAAGAACAGGACTTTTTGAATCCATACAAGGCACCATATGTGCGGAAACAGATACTAAATGCTACCTTGTCTATAAGCTAGTTTCCAAGGTAAGGTGTTGACACCAGTGTCTATTTAGTGTTTTATTTTTTTTTTTATTGTATTAAAAGGATTACAGCAAACAATTTAGTCTGCTCATCCTCAACCTCCTCTTAAAAATGGCAACAGTATAAAGTGAGAACTGTTAAGATCTGTGAAACTTATTGCTCTCAAAGCACACAGCTACTGTGTTACATGGTCTGCAGCAGCCAGTCCAATCATTTACCATGACATCTCCAAAATAGGCTTTCTCAGTCTTTTTTATCCAATTTATCAATTTTTCTGACATTCCCTTTTCCAAATCCTTCTTCTGTTGCTGTATTCCCTAAAACAGTATTTCCTATCCTGAACATTCTCCTCTTCTCATGGATGTTTTGCCATGCAATACCTTTGTCTGCTTCTCTTCCAGACCGCTTTCCTCCTTTAATCTGAGTGTGTTTCATTATGTACATTAGAAAGTTAGGGTGTACTGCAGCTACTTTACTGAGATCTTAATAGAGAAAGAATTTGGCAAAAATTAATAAATGGAAACTGTAACTGAGTAATGATTATGCAACAATGATCTCTAAGGTTGGATTCAAATATCACAGAATAAATGTTGCACAAAGTAATCAATATTTTGCTTCTGGAATCCCCACAGTGAAAGTGAAACATGAATTAGAGAAAAAAACATTGATGAAAAAAAGTGTTGTTAAAAATATTTAGAGATGCATATTAAATCAGTTGCATTTGTTTGGTAATACAATCCACAATGAACCCATTGTAAGTCATTTTTCTTTTCTTAGTTTCTCTGAATTTCCTTATATATGTGGAAGTCTCTAAAATGCTGGTGTCCTGTTATGAGGCAGGTCTCAAAGACTGTACTCCAACAGAAATAGTACTGTAGTTTTCATATCTTAAATAATATATGCACCCTACAGGAGCTGTGAAACCAAAGCCTAGTAGGACTTTGGTCATCCCAGGCTAATTCAGTTCAGATTGTCTTCACTTTGTTTGATAATGATAGTATTTCTGGCCATCCGATAAGGTTTTCCCATGGGTTTTCCGTTCAGATTACAGAAGTGGTATCTTACTTATCTTAATGTGCAGCCATATAGTAAACAGGGAGGACGAATCCTGCTATGGTATATTACAAATACTTCAGTCTGTCAAACTCAGTCAACACATCTGAGAGAACTTAGAATTACCAACGGTCCATTAATTAGAACTGAAATTGATAGAACTCGCTCAGTTAAAATGAAAAAACTTATTTGAAAAACTGAGTTTCTGTTATATTGATCTGTGCATATTTGATCTATGACCTGTTAAAAATGACATTTTTATGATTGTAATGTATTTAATCTTTATCTGAAGTTTTTATGAAACAAATATTTGGTATGTTAAAAATAGTCGGAAATGACCCAAGATATAAGAAACTATCTTTCAGATTTTCACAATTATATTCAAATTGTATAGATGGATTCACAGCCTTCTTGCAAGGCAGAGAAAGTTTACAGGAAACATCTAAACATTTAAAGAGTACTGATAAAGACGACATGAACCATGGTTTCTTCTCCATCTTGCAGAGCTCTGTGTTAGTTCTTAAATCTCAACTATGTTTTAGTTCAAGCACTTAGCCTAGCTTAAGAACTTGATATTAAAACACCAGAAACAAAACAACCCACCACCTCCCCCTCAAAAAAAATTACATTTATGCTATGATATCCCAGCTAAATTGGGATTTAGGCACTTAAATGGAGAAAAATCCATGTAGTTCTAGATCTTTTGATTCTTCTAGCAGTAAATTCTTTGCACAATTAATATAGAAGGTATCTTTAAGTTAGGCAGACCAGATTTTCTTCTGTAGATCCTCCAAGATCTTATTCTCTCCATTGACACTATGTAGCTCGTTGAACCATAGAATCACTAATGTTGGAAAAGACCTCCAAGATCATTTGGTCCAACCATCACCCTACTACCAATGTCACCCACTAAACCATGTCCCTAAGTACCATGTCCAACCTTTCCTTGAACACCCCAGGGACGGTGACTCCACCAACTCCCTAGGACACCTGTTCCAATGCCTAGTTGATGATGTCACAAGGATCAGTACCTCACTTTAGGTGAGGCAGTGCCCAAAAGTCCACCATCTCATGATACCACCACAGAATTTTCCTTCTAGTCTTCTTGATGATTACACAGTCAGCAGAAATTAAACAAGACTGTAAAATCATTAATTACACAAACTGTAAAACAAATCTGCTTGGACAGGTTGACTCATAAGGGACTTCTAGGTGTTTTAATATGACTCATATCCATACAGTTAAAGTGTTTATTCATTGTTAATTGAGGCTCTTCAACTTGATCTTGAGGATGCTAAATTTGAGTCCTAAGGGCTTTAAATTTGAGTTTTGCTGCTCCACTTCTCTCTTTGCAAATGCTCAGGGCTCAGCCAAATAATCTAAGACACGGCTTTCTCTGTAATGTTTTATGCATCACTGTTTCTTGTTACAAAGCTTATACAAGAAAAGCCTTTCTTGATATTTCAAATGTCATGTTCAAATGTCTCTTAACCATTGAGCTCAATTGAAATATTACTTTAATCCATGGGAATGTTCCACAAAATCTGATTTTTAATCTAAAGCAAGGAAGCTTTGCCCCATCACATTTGTTCATGACCAAGAATCCTAACTCTGGCTGTCTTGCAAGCCTCAACCTTCTGGAAAATGTCCTAGGCTTCAATTGAAAGGGCAAATGAAAATAAAAAGAACAAGCTCTTCATCTTTATGAAGATTCATTTATGTCCATTTATTCAGATGGTTCTCACATCTTTTTACATGCTGTGCAAATCTTCCTGCATTTAAATGTATTTTATTAATGCCTGTCTATTGTGACAGTTTGTAAAAATAAGATAGTAGAGGAATGTTTAGTCATCAGATGATAATGTTTCATTTTCACAGCTATCACCCAAGCTAAATGGATGTCAGAGATAACACTGAGGGGAACTAAATCTGTAATTGCTCTTATCTATTAAAAATAGTCAGTCATTTTATCTTTATCTTTATTGATATATGAGAAGGGGAAGATCTGTAAGAAGAAAGCAGTCATCAGCATTTTCATTGCCTGTTAGTGAAGTTTAAAAACTGTGTTGGAATGCCAGATGGATGGGATTATGGATGGGATATGTGATAAAATTCAAGATAGGAATATCTACTTGCTCACAGTCAATTATGGAGCACAACTTTAAGACTTAACAGTAAAATGAGGTTAGATTTGTTGAAACAATCTCTTCCTCAAATATATTAAAGTGGATGTAAAATAGATAAGAGAAAGAGAACATAAAAGTAATTCTAAAATGAGATAATTTCTAAATATCACATTATGCTCCAGTCAGAGATTAGTATGCTTGTTCATTACAATTTTCTGTTCTTTCAGTTGAGCTGTTAAAAGAGGAATTATATTGTAAAGCACAATGAGAGGCCAAGGGAAGTTCAGCAGAAAAGTGAGGTAAAGGAGAAGGTGGGGAAACAGGAAAGGAATAGAAAAAACGTTGTTGAGACAACTGAAGGAAATAACTATAAAGAAGAGGAGCGCATACTTCCAAAGTGGAAATTATAGATGATAGTATGTTAATGTCAAGACTGAGATGATAATATTGAATCTTGGTGTTATGTATTCATTTTAAAGAGCTTGTTAAGCATTTTTATAAGGGTGCAGGAAAAAAGCCATGCAAATAATTTGTGAAGCAGAAGTACCTTTAAAATAAGAGAATTACGCAGTCTGTTATAGATCTGTTTAGATTAAATTATTATTAATAATAATATTAAATAATAATAATAGGAATAAGTTATTTGCTAGGGGTTCATTAATATGGGCAGAAAACACTGGATCTAAAGATTGGCAACAATATTATTGAAAGAAGTGGTGGTTTTTCTGTCCCTCGGTGTTTTCAGATCAAAACTTTGTTTTTTCTAAAAGAAATACTTCCATTAGACACAAGCTACTGGAACATAAAAGAACAAATACAAGTGGGTAAAATGTACTGTTCTGTGTCACACAGTATATCAGGATGGACAACTGTACCTTCTGTTCTTCCGTTTGGGACACAGTGGCAGTGTAGGTGACAAGAACTGCTTCCAGGTTAAAGACTGTTTTCTTCACCACCATCTTCTCAAATGTCTTTATTACTAGAATCCCAAGACTGTGTATGGAGTCCTCAAGGACTCATTCACATAGTATAACGATGGAAATCCAACTATAATATCCACATAATGGCGGAAAATCAAGCAAATCTTTTTGCTGGTATATTTATTTGGTAAGTCAAGGAGTTGTGAGTGGTTTCTCCTCTTAGATTATTTCCCACTAAATTACCAGCTGAAAGAGCAATTATTATGACAGAAAAAATAGTCCCTGCATGCAATGTAGATTAAACTCCAGAAACCATCTATAATAAATTGAGAAGTTGTTAACATTAATATAAATTCATGAGAAAAATAAATAAATAAATAAATAAATAAAAGAGAAACTATTTTAGGTGATCTCAGTGATTGACCTGCTAGGTTTTCAGCTTTTTACACACACACATAAAAAAAAAAAAAAAAAAGCAGCTTTTAACTTCATCTGTTGGGTATTAAAATAAATCATAAAGTGATTAATGGGGTCTAAATAAGTTACTTATGCAACGAAGAAGCCAGGAACTGCTTTCATAATCCATGACTTACTATGTAATTAATCCATTAACGTATTCCTTACACTGATTCTTTCTTGTATAATATACAAGGTTCAACCTATGTTGGAGCTAGCCCTGATTCACAGAAAACAGAACAATGTTTCTCAAAACCAAAAACTATTGTACACCTTCATTTCTGTATGGTGGTGGAAAGAGGCTTTGCAAGATATTCACAAGTTCTCTGTTCACAAGTTCAGTGCATTTCAGACACAAATCACATCATCACTTTCATGTGTCCATTTCAGCCACTGACAATGAACGAACAGAGCATCAGGACAGTATATCTTTCCCTGCTTTTGCTATTGGGTGGCTATATTAATCAAACTGTGTCATGACCAATAGGCTTGTATACTTCCGAGTCCCCTTTTCTTTGAATGTGCTACCAAATACAATCAAAGCTATATTGGCAAGTTATCATAGGAGTGTATATATTTATACAGCTGTTATCACATAATTTTCAAATGACAAAGCAAATTTCTAATAATATTTATAGTCCCTCATTTTTCTTTCCTGCCTCTCAGAGAAGGCAGACATAAAAAAGAGGAATACGGCAGTAGTTTAACTCTGTCCGTGTTGCTATAGTATCAGTCTGAGCTCAGAGCAAGTCATTTACATTCATGATAAGTCTGACGATATGAACCTTCTTCAGATAACAGTTGTTACAGGCACTGGAATCCAGCCCTAATTCCAAGGTAGACTCACCCTTTTAAACTGTCTTCATGGGATAATATCTGCCTTAAATTGTAAATTCAGTGCTTGGAAAGTCCATCTGAAAAGTGTTATATCCTGCGAGTCATAATACCTTAGCTGTATTCTTTGAACCTTTAGTTTAGTGCACCCTGTTACCTAGCTTTTTTAATGTCTGGTTTGCAAGGATGACACAGCTCTAAGAATCACACCAAAGAGAGCACTCGCCTCAGTTCACCTACTACTGTCTCATGTCAGTACCAAAAAGCATTTGAGTTCTTTTAGGAAAATGCCACAAATCTGTTAGGTCCAACCAAAAATTTTTCTATGTGATTGAACCCTAGGATCAGAGGACAGTTCAGTTTAGAGAGGACTACAGGAGACTGATTGCTAGTCCCACTTTCTGCTCAAAGCAGGGTCACCTATAACCCTTGTTTAGTTTAGAAAGTACAGTCTTCCTATTCCTGTTAAAAGTGCATTAAGACAGCAAAGGCTATGTCTTGACAGATATCACACACTAACTCCTGAACCTGCAGGAGAGCTAGTCAGCCAGGAAGAAAACATGCTGGGGCTGTTTTAGATATCTCAGTTGGTAGACAGAGCCTTGCACAGTTACACTGATTAGCACAGATGTGGATGGTGTGTCACTGTCTGAACCTGCAAGGCATGAGTTCCAGGACATTCCGTTTTCTGGCAGCGTCAGAAAAGGTTGAAAAGCAGATCTGTGACTTTTTGCTTACCTTCTATATGCAAACAGGAGAGCCTCAGATTAGAAGCACAAATAAATAAATAAATAAAAATAAAAATCCATCAATGGATGCTGACCAGACGGAAATGCCAAGATCTAATTAAAATCAATTAATTTTTTATCCTCAGCTTGACTGAAATATGGCATGAATAGCATCAGTCAAAATTTCAGTGTCCTGAATAAGATATCTCATAGCTTGTGAGGTTGCTTTGTAGAGTACCAATAATTCAGCTTCATGTATGGGCCTTTTGAAAATATTTGCAGAAAACCTTTAAAACAGTTGAAGCAAATACTTTTTTTTTTCTTTTTTTTTTTAATCAGAAACTTAATTTATAGTTGAATAAATTTAAGAGTCAGAAGAACTAGAGGATGTGGAACATGAATATATGCAAAGAGAAAAACACTTATTTCAATATCTATTATGCAGTATTATTTATGAGAAGTTTTATTCTTTCTTCTGAATAAATGAGAACTAGCTCTACTGAGTAAGATAACCCAACTTTTGTAGTCTCAAAACTTTAATTGCTTTTGTCCTATAGCTGTGTATAAACAAGACTCTACAAAGTAAGTGACAGTCTGGCTGTTAGGGAGTTGGATTTGGCTATGGAGACAACTCAGGTGAAGTCCCCTTCTTTATGTAATTCAGAAATGCTTCAACACACATTAAAAATAAATAAATAAATAAATAAATAAATAAGTGGCTTTTTACATACTAATGAATCACCTCACCTTTCAACCACAACTATTTCTTCTTTATTCAGGTTAAAACCTTACAACAAAAGTTTGCAGAAATATAACGTCTCCACAAATGTTCTCAACAGCTCTGTTCTTGTCCTTGCAAATAGCAAAGCAACTGAAGAAGGACCAAAACTCCATCATGGTTTGATTCATGTTCTGGATAGTCTGTTTAAATATATCTCTGACTGCCTGTGGCTCAATTCAATCAGGTCCCTTTATGCAATTAGTTTCCTACCTATCAAAGTAAGAGCATATTGCTGTGAACGGCAAGTAAGAGAAGGACGTGACGATAGGGCCCTGCAGGTGCACCAACACCAGAGCAGACAGAAACACACAACAGCCCTCAGTCAAAGGATGCAGGCAGGTGGCCAAATCCCCAATGACCACAGGTGAAGAGCTGAGATCAAATATCACCTCGGCAGCACACATGGAAAAGTTTCTGGGAAGCTGTGAAAGACAACAGATGAGATAAGAGGGGATAGGGCCTCACATAGACAGTGTCATGCAGGAGGCAGCATGGACAGCAGAGCTACGTGAAGCTTTGAACAAATGCAAAAGTCCTATGTGGCTGATTGAAGTTTTCTCAGGATATCATTGCATTTATTATGAAAAAAAGGAAATGTTAAAATCCAGCAACTATTAGTGAACATTCAGGAAACAGAGGGATATATTACTCAGTTGCACCATTGTTTATACCAGGTCTCTCTAATGAGATGTATGCATTAATTCCCATACAATGTACAGATATAGGGATATAATTTACAGTATTTAAAATAAATGACATTATTTACTAATAATTAAGTACTATCATCTTTAAAATTTAACAGTCTAAAAGAGAGTATATATATGTAGAGAGAGAGTATACATATATACCCACACTATTAGCCTATTTTAATAAACTTGAGGTCCTCTTATTGTGTGCATTTTCAATTTAAAATCTTTTTGCTCAATTACTTCTCTGAATCCAATTAGCTTATTGTTTCAAGATAAAGAAATCAGACATAAAATAAGAAATAATTATTTTGGCCTGAACCAAAAAAATAGGCAGACTGGGGAAACTATTGCGTGGGGAATTGTGTGATAATACCTCTGACAGTTATGAGTGTTAGTTTAGATGTTTTTGTAGTATATCTATAAAAATTCTCCACAACACATTAAAAATTGCAGTGTTCTTAATTCTCTTAATTGTTCTCATAATACTTAAGGCACTTCTTCAACGTGGAAGATTTGTTTTCAAGTCCTGTCTTCCAGAGTTAGGTGATTATGTGTCAAATTTTCATATCTCAAGCCTTCTTGATTGCAAAACAAAGAAATTTGTAGATGAAAACTATACACACACACTATCTAAACATGGATAAATTCCCTCCCAAAGCTTCTTCTTTCTATTAGCTTGTAATTAACTTTGTGTAAATCTGTTTCTTTAAATACCTGAAATATGTTAGCTTCCTGATATGATGAAAAGGTCTTCTCTAGTACACAAATAACTGCACTGGGACACCATATGCATGCTTTTCTCCAAGGTTTTGGATTATGCAGGAAAGGGAAATAAAGATTAATTGTTTATTTTCAATTCCTCACATTTTTTGTGACTGATTTCTCTCCATTTTGAAACTGTTATTTCATTATTTGTTTCAGACACTGAATTGGTCCCCCTGTTGCAATAACAAAAGGCCAAGTATTGAATTCAGTAAGCAATTTTCTCCTCTAGAGAGGGTCTGTCAAGGTCATGACTGAGGCAGCTGAAGCAATGGTAGTTAGCTCCAGAGTTATGAAACAGAGCTTTTTATTCTTTATCTTCTCTGTTGTGTGATCTTGCTGCCCTTCTTTTGACTTCAGTGACTGGGACTCTTTACAGAGAAATAGCTGTCTTGTTTGTAGACCAACAGCTACACGCTTTTCCGAACCTGAGCAAGCTATTCAAATATTAATGAACACTAGCTCTAACAGTATTTTCTGTGCAAATAATTGTTGTCACTCAGGTAGGACTGGAAAATCTTTCTATTTGTCACCCCAATGGATCAATCATCTTAGTTGTGAGTTTCTTATGGTGATATGCTGGACTATCCCAACACAGACTTGGAAGAAGCAGTCCTAGGTTTAAGATACTTTTAAAGTGACTGTAGCTGTGAATATGTGTTTTCTTGTATCAGAAAAGGAAGATATTGTTTTAAAACAATGAAATTCCCCTTATAGTCCACAGATATATTAATTGAAAACAGTGTTGGGACAAAGTCCCTCTTCTGAAGCTGTTGACAAATATGTTTCTGTGTTTTTATTTTTGAGCAGTGAAATGGTCTTTACCATCACATTGAATGGAAACAACTTATTTTCCAATCATATCATTATCATAACAAAGCAAATAATATTCTGGCCAAATCTACTGCAAATAATTCACCTTTGGACAAAGGGTAACTCTAGAAAGTTTTAGTCCGAAAAAAAATAAATAAATCACTCAAATTTTGAAGATTATTCAAAAATAGAATAGAATATAAATGTATATACAAATTTGATTATAGTAGGTTTTTTTCATGTTGTTGATTGCTCTTTTATAATTCTGAGCTAATGGACTCAATGAGTTCAACAAATCCTTTCATTCAGACATGTTTTTCTCTCCCTATCTTTCCCTTTCTGTCTGATAGGAGTAATATGTGTGCCACTGAACCATGCATACAATTAAGCACTTAATGATAATCCGGCTTTTATAGTCATTTTATCACTACCTGTACTTTCCTACCTAGAAAAATAGCTCTTCATTTTGCAGACTAAGTGGTTGTTTATACCAAATTGATATTGTATTTTACATTGTATTCTTTTCTAAAAGATATGAAAAATGTGGCATATACTTTCATGAGTCTGGTTTTTGTTTGTTTGTTTGTTTTTGTTTTGTTTAACAGATATGTTAGGTCAAGAACGAAGCATGACATTGACATGAGAATAGGGATACATTCAGGATCAGTTCTGTGTGGAGTGCTGGGCCTGCGAAAATGGCAGTTTGATGTCTGGTCATGGGATGTGGATATTGCAAACAAACTTGAGTCTGGTGGAATTCCTGGGTAAGGCAACATGTATTTCCCACAGTCAGAAAACATTGTCAACACTGTACACTATTCACATTTCCAACAGATTAAGTGTCTTTCCATTATTCCATCAACTATGACTTCTTGGGTTTCTTTGTTTTTTTTTTTTATTATTTTATTTTATTTCTATTTTGTGATTGGCAAGGATTTGTGAAGCAGAAACAATGTAGAAATGGTCCACTTGCAGGAGTTTTGGCAAAGACAAAAATATTTTTTTTTCCTTTTTCAGCTAAGATTTCATGAAGATGGTCAATGGTTGTATTCAGATGATCTGGTACACACGGATAGCTCAAATTTCCCAGTTAGGTGTTGACCATTCCTGAGTTTCTCCAAGCTTCATTCTGCTGCTGTGAGGCACAGTAATGTAATTTACTTTATTTCATAATGCACAAAGTATGGGAAGAGTTATGTCTTCATAGGTTGATATGGCTAATAGCAAGGAGTTATGGATAGCAGGCTCATAAAATCATATATTATTTTCAATAAATCAAATATATTATTTTCAATAAATCAATACCCCAAGTTGGAAGGGACCCACAAGGATCACCGAGTCTAACCCCTGGCTCCACACAGGACCCCCAAAAAATCAGAGCATGTGTCTGAGAGTGTTGTCCAAATGCTCCTTGAACCCTGTCAGGCTCGGTGCTGTGATCGCTGCCCTGGGGAGCCTGTCCCAGTGTCTGACCATCCTCTCAGTAAAGAGCCTTTTCCTAATACCCAGCCTCACCCTCCCGTGTTGCAACTGCATGCCATTCTTCAAGTCCTATGGAACTCTTCTAAGTAATTTAATGCTTTGGTAGATGTTTTAAGGTATTTATGCACAGCTATTTATGTATGTGAAAATACAAAGCTCTCCATCCACCTGCTTAGTTTTTCATCTGGGGTGGCTAATTCACCTGGAGGATAAAATATTATTTTTGCCTGACATGAACTGTATCTCACTGCAGTTTGGAAATTGCAGAGTCTAAGTTTGAAGCAATAGTAGTGGTTGTGGGAATCCTCTATGCACTTTCAGTTCCCTCTTCCATTGATGAAACATAAAGATCCCATACAATGATGCAACTTTTGGCAACAGAAATGTGGGCTTCATCCACTGTTCCCCATAGTAGACCACTAGGCTAATACGTATTATTAGAAGCAGCGGAAAATGAAACTATTCATGCTCTGAAAACAAGTTCTATGCTCTGCATATGTCACCAGTGTATAATACTACAGAAAAAAAAAAAAAAAGAAAAAAAAAAAACTTTCCCTGATGCTTATCCCATGAGAGCTCCAGATGACTAAGAAAGGTCATAAGCTGCTTTGTTAACATGAGCAAAACAATTATCTACCTTTCATCATCCATGCCAGCAAAAAGTGTAGTTTATTGCTGTTAATTCATACAAGTAATACAGCTATTAATGAATAACCCAGAGAATGCACCACCTTGCTGGTGTCAATAAAATGCCCAACTAAGTTGCAGTCTATTGGAGCAAAGTAATTTCCACTCTTGCACATGCGTTTGCTAACAGAACAAAACCTGTACGTGACAGCAGTTCACTAAGTCTCTCAAAGCAATGATTTACATCAGACTGAAGTCTGACTTCCTGGTGCACAGAGTAGATTTCCTAGAGCAGTTAAGGTCACTTCAGCCTCTCCTTACTTCTCCCCCTATAAGATTGTACAATGTTATTTAAGAAACATTCTTCTGCCAGGTTCCCATCTTCTAATTTTCTTCTCGTGGTACATCTAGGTATTAATCTTTTGTATTGAATTGTCATAAAACTTAGCTAATAATTAATTTTCCAGGATGCATCATTGACAGGTATTATTTAAAGCTTTAGGCCTGGTATGTTTTCAACAGTAGGATAGATGATACTTTTTGGCTTCACTGCTCAGTTTCACAATTTGCTGTATTTGTGAATATGAATATGAAATTAGAGGACATTATACATTTTATTTTATTTTATTTTATTTTATTTTATTTTATTTTATTATTTTATTTTATTTTATTTATTTTTTTATTTTGTTTTCTTTTCTTTTCTTTTGTTTTATTTTTAAGTTGTAGAAAATGTAAAACCCAAAGTATTTTTAATCTACCAACTCTTTATTAGTATTTGGTCCACTTAAGGGTATTACATCAATAGCCAGTTCCATACTCTAGTTAAAGCTGTTATCATTTCCATTATAAAATCCATATTTCAGGACTTTATAATACAATCTTCTGAAATTATATTAGGTTGAAACTCACTACAAAGATAGTCACCCTGGCAACTAATGTATCATTTTCTTTTTCACCCCTCCCCCCCCCCCCTTTTTTTTTAATTAGTAGTTTACTTCAATTGATTTAGCCTATTGTAAGAGATAGGAAATGCATTATCTTTCTGATATATAATCTGTTTTTAAAGTCCAGGGCAAAATTTACTTGTATTTGAGAAAGAGTATTCTTTTTCTTTTTTTTTCCTTTTTTTTCTTTTTCTCTTTTTTTCTGTTGGTTTTACTGAGATTTGATTACAAGTGTACTAACCTCTGTGAACATCATAACAGCATGACTTCAGATAGTGAAAGTTGTACAGGACCTATATTGACTTCAGTGAGAAGCTGAAACAAGTTAAAAAACGGCTGAGCTACAATTTTTTGATCTTTTAATTATAGACTGGTGTTTAATATTCCACATAGACCCAGTTCGTGCCAGGTTCTGATACTCCTGGGTTTTTCACTATGATTAAAGACAATCAGCAATTGATTCTTCTGGCAATACCTGCACCTTATACAGGTGTTTACAACCCTTTCAATCCAGTAATATTTTGTTCTTATAGTTGTATAGAGGCATTCTTTTTAGTTCCAGAAAAATAGTTCCCAGGGGATGTACTAGGACCATTTCCTTCAGTCAAGCCAACCAATTTGCAGTGCCTGATAAAAATGCCTCAGCACATGCCATCAAGAAATGATGAATTTTAGCTAACTCTGAATTTTAGAAATCTGTCTGCAAGCCTGACTTTCAAAAAGTGCTATGAATCCAAAGTTTAAAAAATGAGACAGTTTTAAAGTAAAGAGACAGTACATTTATTTTTCAGTTAGCTAAATATCTAATGACTATCTCCTCATGTTGCATTTATGATGTTGTTTTGTAAAGTAATGCGTGGCTAACCATGCAATACAATATAATATAATAACTGTGAAAATCATGTGTTTCAGAGGTGTCTTCAATTTATCCAACATATAGGTGGCTGAAGATTTCTTAAAACTAGAAATAAGAAACTTTTTTTTTTTTTAATTTACCTTATTTCTGTCCTTCTCAAGTAATCATAACTATGATGAAGAAAATCAACACCAAACACCTCCTGGTTTCGTTTCAAGACATCCAAAGATCTATTACACTTTTGCAAAATTTCAGCTGTTCATATGTCATCTCTTGGATTCATTAGATGCACTTTTGCAAAAGCTTTTAACTCACCACTTAGTCTTACCAGAAATTATCACCCCACCTGTCTAGTACATGATCAGTTTGCATAATTATTCCCTAATTCACTTCAGATACAATCAGACTGTTAATTTAAATAGTCTAAGCTACCTCAGCTAACTGGAGAAAATTAAAGCACTTTCACACAAGCTGCTCTAATACATAACATTTATTTTCCTCTGACCATCTACACGAAGTGGTAATTTTGATTCATTCTGACTAACATTTCACTCAGGAAGATCTCTCATTAAACTATTACTGTGAACAAAGGCATCAGATATTAATATCAAATTGTTTTTCCTGTGACAAGATTTTGTGCATTCATGAGATCATATTGATGAGAATGTGCTTTGACAGTATTTATCCCCAAATCATCATGTTTGTTGAATACATTATTTCATTTTCTTTATAGAAATCACCATAAACAACTCTAACACTTTTATTTATCTATCATATAAAAATGGTCCAGAGTCCATAAAACTCCTTGCTACCTATTTATACTAGAGCACAATCAGTATTTGCTACTACTTATTTCACTTATACAGGAGAATCCACATCTCCAAGGCCACTCTGGACTGCCTCAATGGGGATTATAAAGTTGAAGAAGGGCATGGCAAAGAACGCAATGAATTCTTGAGAAAACATAACATTGAGACGTATTTAATTAAACAGCCTGAGGAGAGTCTGTTGACTTTGCCTGAAGATATTGTGAAAGAGGCTGTCAGCTCCTCCGACAGGAGAAACAGTGGGGCAACATTTACCGAAGGATCATGGAGCCCTGAACTTCCATTTGATAACATAGTGGGAAAACAGAACGTAAGTCAAACTTCCTTTAGTATCATTGAGTATGAATGCATGCTTGAGTGCATTTAAATAATGGAAGCCTCAGAGAAAACAAATTCATCTTTAACCTTTTCTCTAACATATACTGTAAGAGCAGATAATTAAACAAATTGTTTCAGGGCAGAAACATGAGTAAACTGGGGAAATTCCAGGAGCACAGGTATTTTCTTTATTCTCTTTTTTTTTTCTTTTTCTTTTTTCTCCAACTGAAAGGTAATACTATACAACTTAGTTTTAATTGAACCAGTCCTTAAACAAGTAAATTAAAAGTTAATCTAATTTAACCAGACTAGCTGGGACATTCTAGTCAGAGTATGAATCTCACTGCACAGCTTCACTGTACTGCCATCAAAGTAAAAGGATATGTGAGTGGACATTCTGACAGAGGAAAAAACATAGTGTAAGTTATTTATATGTGAGGGAATGAAAACAGATCTACCTAAAAAAAAAAAAAAAAAAAAAAAAGCACCTTGTTAAAGCTTTTTGTCCTTTTTTCCTTTCCTTTCCTTTCCTTTCCTTTCCTTTCCTTTCCTTTCCTTTCCTTTCCTTTCCTTTCCTTTCCTTTCCTTTCCTTTCCTTTCCTTTCCTTTCCTTTCCTTTCCTTTCCTTTCCTTTCCTTTCCTTTCCTTTCCTTTCCTTTCCTTTCCTTTCCTTTCCTTTCCTTTCCTTTCCTTTCCTTTCCTTTCCTTTCCTTTCCTTTCCTTTCCTTTCCTTTCCTTTCCTTTCCTTAAAAAAAAATAAAATTGAAAGGCTGATTCTAAGACATAAATAAAGTTCAATAGCAAGTGAGTTAGAGCCTAAAGTCATGACTAGTTTGATAGAAATATGAAGCAATGAAAGCTGTTCCCAATCAGACCTTTTCCAAAAGCATTACAACACTAACTCACTAACTGCTAGCACCTTAGGAACCAGCAATTCTTATACAGTCACAAAAATTACTTGTGAAGTCTGCTTACTTAAAGGAATTGAAGCTGGAAAGGTTAAAATGCCCTCAGACACCTCTGTTTTCACTGCATTTGAAAGATTGATGAGTCTATGAAACAAGGTCGACTACATTTATATTTTTTCTGAGTGATCTGTAATGACATGATATATCCTTTCTTCTGCTGCACATCCTTAGTCCTACTTGTCTTCACAGTCTGTTGAACTTCAAGCATTGTGTGCAGGTCTTTCTGTCAACTGTCTTCTGCTTCTTGCAAATCTGGTCTGAAGTGATAAGCCTTCACAATCAATCAGTCCATGGTGGTGTCTTCATCTCTTCAAAGTGAATTGAAGTTTTCTGTGGTATAAAACACCTGCTTTATTTATGTTCTGTACATCCATGTATCTGTATGTACACTGCCTTTTAGTATTCTCTGTATTTTGTTGAGCTCCCTCTAGTTTCTCATTTCATTAGGAAGAGAGGTATGAATGCATGCTGCTGTACCTATCTTCTGATGTCTCTCTCTTTCTCCTTTCACTTTAAGACATTACCATTCCTGTAGTCCAAAAAAATCTATGTAGAATAAGCTATCATTTCACTGTTAATTTTTTCAGCTAAATCTGACCCTGTTACTAACAAAAAAGATGATTAAAATGGAGGGTTATTTTTTCTATTCTACTGTTGAAAAAACTCTCACCTAATGAACTAGTAAAAAGTTGATGAAAATCATTGAAATAAGCATAGCTAAACAGTTGTCTTACAAAGATGTTTGTCTTATGGCAACAAATGATCCATATCTAGAATTGTTTTTCACTATTTTTTTAAGAATAGGATAGAATAGAATAGAATAGAATAGAACAGAACAGAACAGAACAGAACTGATTTTGTACTGGAAGCAACTAGAATTTTATATTACACATTTTTACAATAAGCTTTTGGGTGAACATTAGCTTTAAAAAGTCTACTATTTCAGGTGTGATTAAATTATTATGTAATTTTTAATTTTAAAGTTGAGAGAATAGTCATTACTGCTCAATAATAATTTATTTCAGCTCAAAAATCAGATAAATTTAAATCATACTAGGATATAGTAGCTTTTTTTCAGAGGCATGTCAGCCTTGGACAGGATAACTGTTTAATAACTGTAATTATGCAGCCTAAAAGGCACTGATAGCAACAGATGTTGAGAATCCAAGTAGCAGCAACCTAACAATGTCACTCGATACATTTGAATATTTGCCAATAACACTTAAAAGATTTCATTACCTGATATAAGTTATTACAAAATTTGAGTAACTCTATTCACATTTAGCTTACTTTTAGCTGTAGTTATGTTGAGAAGCATATGAAATGGCAGACTGCCTGGTGAGCTCTCTTGCCCAAACTCAAATTCACTGTCATGCATATTCTTTACCCCAGCCTCACTTAGTATGAAGCAACCTGAGGGCAGCCTAAGTCAGTGAATTGAAAGTGTCTTGATATGAGTGAGGAACAGAATAACCACTCTTTATTTACACATTCATAGACATTAACAAAAGATATAAGGATCTACAGTGCTGTTACAACCACGTGCCTTAGCTGTGGTTGTGAGGTAAGCCAAGATGCAAGTGTCTGCTAGGAAATTCAGACCATGCCTGATATGGAAGGATCTTTCTGCTTTTGAAATAGGTGTCTGGGTTTCTTTTCTAAAACAGGGAAAGCCAGACAGCAGTTATTTTATGTTAAGAGAACAGAGTTGGATTTCTTCTTTGGGCCTTCCAGAGGGCCTTCCAAAATATGGTGATTGTATGTGGTATTAGAGGCACCTAATGGGACTGTAATGATGTGAATTAGATAAAAGTAAATTAAAATGTCTGGGTTTTAGTAAGCATATCTTAGTAATGGCTGCAATGACTTAGCAGTTATAAAAATTTAAAAAATTTAAAAAAAAATAAAAGGAAGAAAGGAAGGAAGGAAGGAAGGAAGGAAGGAAGGAAGGAAGGAAGGAAGGAAGGAAAGAAGGAAGGAAGGAAGGGAGGAAGACATAAAAAAAAAAAAGAAAAAGAAAAACAGCAATAAAGAAAACAAAAACATAAGGAATTCCAAGACAGCGAAGTATAAACAGGATAGAATTCAGTTCAAAACTAAGGCACCTCCATTTTTTTCTACTGACTGTCTCAGGTGTCAATATCCCACAGAGCTCAGTTCCTAACTGTAAAGGTCTACTGCTTTTTGAGGTACTCCAGGATGCCATCCACATGCATGGATGTGATACAAGGGACTTATAAAAGACATGATCATCTGTACTATCTGATAAAACCAGGCAAGAGACCGTGATGTCTCGTATACTGCTAATCACCCAAGCTGAAACAATTGAATGTCCCAACTAGTGCATTATCTGAACAGTTCACTAGGCTTCACCATGTGGAGTAAGATCTTCATACAGCTTCTTAACTGTGGCTATCTATTGTAGTTTGAGATACCCTAGCACACTTCAGCTGGTTCCCACCCAGACCAACAGTGCGTGGGACTTCAGTAGGTCCTGTGTCAAATCTCCTAGCTCTAGATTGCTTTCCAGGATAGCCTAGGACATCTCAGCTGACAATTCAATTACTGCACTTGATTGGGCAACCGAACGTATCCAGGGTATGTATTGTTACTAATAGACGCTTAGACACCAAACACCTAGGCATCTTCACTTAATTGTCTTCCTCCTGAACCAAATCCTACCTGCTCCCTACCCCCCCCCCCCACACACACACTCCGTCTATCTAAACATGTGAGCTTGTATTTCCCCATTTACCTCTAAGATCTGGTGTTTGATATATGAAAATAATAATAATAATAATAATAATAATAATAATAATAATAATGTAAAGCTTACCTAGAGTTTTATAAATGTCACTGGTTATAGATTTCCCTTCTTTCTCAAGTCAGGATGATTGGATTTATTAAATAACAGCTTTATGGGAAGGAGGAAAAAACTAATGCTAGCTACATTTTTTATTTTATTTTTTTGTAAAATATTTCTAAATAGGATGGATTAGTAGGGTGGATTTCTCTATTTCTTTGTTTGCTTTTAATTCATTCTATTGTTTATACTCAGATTCAAGTTTGGTGGGGGGTTTGCCTAAAAGAACTCTGTACATGTTTTATACAACGAGTGGTTATCGTCAGCATCAGGAAAGCTCAAAAGACTATTGTAGGATTCACAACTATTATTCACAAAGCTGTTCATAAAAGTGTAGAAGAGGTAGCAAGGAGAACCAATATTTCTTTACCTAGGGAAAGCACAGTCTTAAAAATACAGAATGAAGATAGGGCTGCAGAGACAAAGTATGGTTAGAAGATATTCTTGGCCAATAATTTGCATGATATTTTGCTTTATTTTTATTACTAATTACTGGGAAGCATTTGTCTTAAGTGCGTGTATGGGTATAAGGGAGATGCTCTACTAAACTCAAATATGAATTTTCTTGTTTTCCTCTGAAAATAAATACAACTTCAGAGTCAATTTTGCACCAGTACTATTGACTGTTGCCATGCTCTTGACATTATGGCATGTTCATCTGCTACAAATTGTAAACCAGTTCATACATTCAGCAAGAAAACTGTTCTTCATATTAAACAAATTTTAAAAGATAATTTGAAGAAAAAATAGTCACTTAACAGAATGAATTGAGAACATCCCCTTTATGTAAATAAAACACAGTACCCAACTAAAACATTAGGGACCTTCTCCACCTTCATTTCCAATGCAGACATAGTAATATGAGTTCTCAGAAATGAATGCACACAACAGCATTTGATATGATTCTGTCCTTTAACAGTGACTTCAGATCCTCTTTTGAGATTTCATCCCCAGAAACTGATAATAACTTTCCTGCAATACCCAGTTTAAAAGAGATAGGAATAGCTAAATTAAGCAGTGCTTTAATGTGTAGCAATACAGTATTGACTCAATGGATCGTTTCCCTGGGTTTTGGCTCTAATCGTGGAGCTATCAACTTAATTATCAACTTAATTAAGGTATGTTTTGAGGCATATCTGAAATGTTATTATAAAAAGAGAAACTTTAGTATCAGTTTCCTTGATTTTTTTCCCAAAATGTTGATGATACTGTTTTTCTGGAGGGATGATGGGGAAACTGGAGTAGAGAGACTTGCCAAACATTTATGATTGAAGCCTTTTGTCTACTAAAGCAAGCAAGAAGATTACTTTTCACTTCAATAGACAGATGATTTCAGTCCTGATATCCTTTTCTGCCTATATATTGGACTCTTAATTACATCTTTAAAAAATGAAATATGAGAAAACTAGACATTATCCATGACTATGGAGTCCCTGGACTTTATTTTAGGACTGCAAAGAAAGTTGTTAATTAGTGTTTGACAGCAAGTACCTGAGACCCCTATCTGTGTTTTAATGTGATCTCCAAGTTTCATTAAAAGTTAACTGCTGACTATACTTTGAATAAGAATGAGGGAAACCTCCTTATCTCATTATCTATACATAATCCTGTGATCCAAAAGAATTGGCTTTCCAGAGAAATGCAGTGATAAATCCATCCCAACTTCCTTTTCACAACAATGACTTGTAAGAAATAGTGAGGATCTTTTCTAGCAAGGAGCTATAGGATAAATTTCCTAAAGCAAAAGTATATTGTTTTTCCATAATTTGTATTTTATGCTGTGATGTATGAAGGTTTATATCCTTTCCATTCATTAACATGTCTTAACACTTGGGAATATCACAGGTAGTAGATATTATTTTCCCATTCAGCCTGCGCCTTCCCCGTAGTTTGTGTCACAAAATGGTACCATAAAACTGGATTGAGTTATGTTATGAAAGCAAACTCTACTTCTTTCCTGAAGGTGAAACATCCTTTGTACTACCTCCACTAACTTTCATTTGCAAAGCCGTGCAAGAGATTTTTTTTTTTGATATGTCAATGAAATATCAAAGGAATAAAGCAATTGAGATAATATATATTTTTTTAAATAATATGAATTACAGTTACATTAAATGATATAGCCTAACTGTAATCCTGACTGGCTAAAATATACCAGTAGTGAAGAAGAACATATTATCCGAAAAGCCATGCTGAAGTAACCATAAATGCACCTTCTTCACTACTTCCCAATTGATCTGTTCCGTAACTACACACATCCAGTAACTTTAAGACCAAGAAAAACATTGTTACTCCTGTTTTGTTTGTGTCTTCTGTTTCTGTAGCTTCCATTCTAAGCTGTGAAAACACACCATTGAGTTCAGTACTCTGTTGTGATTTTGGTGTGTACTCCCGTTATGCATGCTCTAATGGTTATGTGTCAGAATCTGGAAAGGAGATTGTATTCCTAATATTCAGTACAATAGCAAACCTCGTAGTCTGTTTAAACCAGACATTAAAGTACTCCACTTAATCTACTGTATGTGTTTAGTGGAACAGACATATTATTTTACAATTCTGTAGATTTCATCAAATGAATTGCATGGAATGCTGTAATGGTTTGCAATGCAACATGATCTAAAACATTGCATTTTAACCCAAGGGGACCAGCAGGTTTATTCTGTTTGCATGTGCTTTCCCCTAGACTCTGGCTGCCCTAACAAGAAATTCAATAAATCTGCTTCCAAACCATCTTGCACAAGCTTTGCATGTCCAGTCTGGGCCTGAGGAAATTAACAAGCGAATAGAGCACACCATCGACTTACGGAGTGGCGATAAATTGAGAAGAGAGCATATCAAGCCTTTTTCACTGATGTTTAAAGACTCCAGCCTGGAGCACAAGGTAGCTGGGTCTTGGTAGCTGAATTATTTGCTACTCAAATTGTAATAAATGTCCACTGAAATAGAGAAGCTCTAGGTTCTAGCTTGCATTGTTTCTTTTCTGGTTTTGTTCTTCTTTTTCATTTTGTTTCAGTTTTCAGAAGATGGGACTGAACTAGAGGTCATAATGGACACTGTCGTGATGCAGGTGTTACAGTGCTGCAGTGATTATGTTTCATTGCTGGAAAATGCCTACATTGGGCAAACTCTTCTTCTGAAAACAACAAAAGCTACTTTGCGGATTTCATTTGCTGTCTAGTACAAGCAGTTTTCTGTCATATGACAGGTTGCTTTGGCACAAATGGTGATTGAGCGTATTAATATACTGACACTTCTATTCAAAATATATACCTATATTTATATAGATAAGTGCCTTTCATTTACTAATAGAATCCATCTGGTCTCCTCTAGTCAGCCACTGTTTATTTCAAGTCCAAATTAATGTCAACTCTTTGTTTTAAACACCCCTTTTTAACATTTGTTTTTAAGAGGTAAATGTTGTTCTTGTTTTTGTTGCTTCTCAGCAGCAATATGATCTCACTAATTTCTATTTCAGTCCACATCCATATATAAGCTTTAAGTTAAAAAGAGAAAGGCAATGGGAGAACTTTACTTGCAAGCTGAGTGGGAGAGGTGTTGCATAGATCTCAAATGATTTCATTGACTTGCATGCTATTGAAATGCAGTAACAGCAGGCCTATGATTTGATGTGCAGTTAGACTGAAAAGAAAAGAAAAACAAAAAGTAGTTTCTAGTATGAAGGCTTACATCACCATCACTTTTCCACTGGAAAACAGACTGTTTTGCTTGACTTATAGGAGACTAGTCTTCAGGTGGTATTAATGGTGAGAGCTTCATGAAAACTGCTGGAAAAGAAAAAAAATCTGCTTGAAGTGTATCAAAGTCCTTATATTAAAAGCAAGCCTATAGAAGGAAAAATAATTGTTTGCTTAAAAAAGGGAAAGATTCGATTTCCCCATGAATATATTTAAGATACTGAGACACAAGGTAAAATCCCAAAAGATGCCACTGCTGCAAAAGAATGCAGTTATTATGCAAAGCTGTCAGGAACCCGGATCTCAACAACAGCTAAAGAAAGGGCTGTGGCTGAAACCACACCTCTCTTAGGAGGACAAAAGCAGTCAATGAAGAAAGTTTTCCCACTTGTCTTGTGAGACTGTACCAGAAAAGAAGCCAAAATTGTCAGGGACAAAAATCTTGATAAGAGGAATAATATGACTCTGTGGTATAGTGGTTGGAAGCTTGGTGGGGTTCTCCGGATCACATGCTCTGGTCCAAGACCTGTTTGTGAATGTTATATGAAAAAGACATTAACACTAGTATTAGGCTTTGGAGCAGGAAGTTAAATTCAGGATTCCTGATATCCTGTTAATTAGCATTTAAAGATCTAAAAGTCATGAGCAATCTTTAATCTTTTAAAGACACAAGGTAAAAAGATAAGATGGAAAAGTCTGGATATAACAGCAATAATCAAGGTGGTGGATGGTGTATTAGAATTTTTTGTGTGTGTAAAAGAAGAAACAGCCTGGTCACAAACAACTTGATGAGTAAAGCAGACTACTGAATTAAGAACCTCACCTTACATTGCTGTTTAATAAAAACAAGTCCTGAACGTAGGCTGGAGCAAATGGACACTGCCCAGAATCAGATTCTATGTTCAGAGTCCAAACTCTCTCGTGATTTTAGACTTCATAATTAACATCCTTATGGAAAATCTAGACAGTCAGGTCAGAATTTCATTAAAATGCAACTTAGGCAAGGGGGTAGGATGAGCAAAACCATGCCCTAATCTATGACATTTCATAGGTCAGATTTTAAATATTAATAAAGTGTTTAATTACTTCTGGATATCAAAAAGTCTATTAGAAAGCCAACATTTTTATCACTTTTGATACATTTTCTTCTCACTGTAACATTTCCAACGCCACCCTATGTTAAAAGACATGGAAAGTAGTTCTTTCACTAATACTTCCTTTCATTCAATATTTCCTTAGGTATTTCCTATTTTTTTCTGTCCTCTGAATTGGGCTGATTTTTTTTAGCACTGCACAGAAATAGGTGTTGTTTTTATTTTTTAAATGTCAACACTGTTTTAGTTGCTCTAGTTCATCCACCTCCAATAGTTAGATAGTTGCCAGCCAGCAAACTTCTTGCTTGTGTTGAGTGTGCAAAGACACCATGAGTGTGTTCAGAGAAAGTTGAGGATTGCATCAGGATGTAAAGGGATGATGTGGGTTAAGGAAAGATGAATTGCAATGTACTCTTCCTTATAGGCAGGTATCTGTAACAGGCACCTGCCTATAACAGGGGACAACGTGGAAAATGTCATTTCCTTTCTTCCTTGTTAGCCTATACAGTAGTTACAGGTTGTCCTGATGGCCTTAGTGTTAAACTATAGAATAAAAACAATCATGAAAAAAACAATAGGGGAAATGTTTTCCTACAGAAGGTAGCTATTTACTCCATGTTGCCTTATATTACTATTGCTATCAGTTTCTCCCTTTCTCCTCTTGCCCATTCAGGAAGCAAAACAAGCTCAGATTAGAAGCCCCCCTCTGTTCTCTCTGTTAGAAAGAACCCATGAAAGGTTCTCTCTAACCTTTCAGTCTGGAATTATGCTTTCTTCTAGTCATTAACATTTTGCAACTGCTTACCATGACCTTCTACATCAGCCTCATGAGGTGTTCCCTGCAGTGTTGCTGAGCAAAGAGAGAGTATAAGTCTGTTGGCCTCCCATCTCACACTGCCATTTCCATTTGCTGCCACTCACCTTCAGCTCAGCACAGAAGCAGCTGTAAGTCAGACATAACTCTGAAATAAATGAACTTCTCTTATGTAAAATATTGCACCCTCACATTTAGACATCACCCTTTTGGGCAGCACTTGTATCTGCCTAATACTTATTTCTTTTACCTGCAAATACTTCTCACTGCAGACCTCACAGTTATTCAGTAGGTAGAACAACCAGTACCCATACTGGATCTCCCCACCAAGCGTTGTTACATTAATGGTGTTCAGTCAGTATTAAGTTAATGTTCTGTGCCTGAAACCACAGAGAAGTGAGTAACCATATGAACAATACTCTATATTTCTTTCTCCTGCATTTGTAACAGGACTGCTATGCATTGGGATCATAAGCCTTTTTGGGTGGCTTGAATGGATCTCAAATGTCATGCTGGACTTCTGCTAGATTTTTCACCTGCCTGTGTTTCTTATTCTTTTATTCTTTTATTCTTATTCTTATTCTTATTCTTATTCTTATTCTTATTCTTATTCTTATTCTTATTCTTATTCTTATTCTTTTATTCTTTTATTCTTTTATTCTTTTATTCTTTTATTCTTTTATTCTTTTATTCTTTTATTCTTTTATTCTTTTATTCTTATTCTCATTGCAAAGCAATTGCAGACAGCAGATTTATACTAGTACTGAAAGTGCTAATTTACTTCTTTTGAGGTTTAAAAAGCTAATATATATATATACATATTTATTTTTTTTTCTGGAAACAGCATGCTCAGAACTACCATGAATGCTAGCACAGGTCCCATTTTGCAACAGTTTAAATCATTTGTATATGACAGCAACTTAAGCCAGTGCTACAACTTCCCCTTCCTCTCTTATCTCATTGCTTTTATGTCCTTCTTGGTGATAGCATAAATGTAGATTCCACAGCAAGCTGCAATGATTGCATTAGTGAAGGGGTTATATCCCTCAGGCAATACGCATATTTCCACATGAACTTTGTAAGAATACATTTTTCAGAGGATTTGTGCAATATCCCCACCTGGTATATTTTATAGATTCTTTCCCCAAATGGACTAGTCATTATTAACCTGTATTTTACTCATTAGCACTTGATGGCTCATTTAGAGACTAATTCACTCTCAGTTTTGCTAGAGGTAATTTTCACAAATAGGATGTAGACAGATAGAGCAAAAGAGTCATCACTGTAGAGTAATTCTAATGGTAGCATGAAAATACACTGAAGGTTTTCAAACATGTAATCGCTCATGGGGAAAATCTCCTTCTACTTTAGTTGATTTCCAAATATTAAAAGATGTCATTAAGACACTCTACCATGATAACAATGACTTGGTAACATCAGTAGCATGTATTTTCAGAGAAGATAAATCATAGAAACGGGGTAAGGAATTTTGCATTCTGGTAGGGTTTTTGCTAAGGAGAGTTTGCAGTGTAAAGATTTGTATAAAGATATCCTAAGCCCTCATGTGTGTTTGTATTGAGAACATAAATAAGACTGGGCTTAGAGGTGGAGTGTCTGTGTATTTTCTGTGAGATGAGCACACTTAAAATATCAAAAGAGCTTTGAATTTCTCAGTACAGATTATCTTAGGTCAAAATTAGACCTAAATATTTGAATTTCTCTGTATAAAAGGTTCAGATGGGTGAAAAGTTAAATGACTAGAAAACAAACCTTGCCCTTCCTTCATCCCATATCCTTGCAGAAATAAGCCTCACCTCTTTCCTTTGATTCAGAAACTTCCAGTGCAGAGCCAAGAAGCTCTGGAAGAAACACTTGGCAAATTCTGAGCCTGTTTAGCATCTTCTTTTCTGTTATTGATTTACAACAGGGTCTGTGTAGACTCTCTGTTCTTCTCAGTAGTTCATCCATCCCTTTTCCCGCCTTGAGTTTCCATCTTCTTCTGTGCCTGCCCAGCAGAAGCTGCAGAAGCTTTTTCAGCAGCACAAACATCATCGCTCTGAAGGCAAAAACAAAACAAAACAAAAAACCAGTCTCCCCTTTCATCCAAAAGAGCAACAATGAGCATAAAGCCAACCAACTTCCTACCCAGTGTGCAAATGCTCTAGGTGAACATATAAAGCCTATTGCATGTCCAGCACTCACCTTCCAAGGAGCTCTGGGAAAAACTGAGAGGTGGTGAATCACAGAATCACAGCATAGTTAAGGTTGGAAGGGATCTCTGGAGATCATCTAGTCCAACCTACCTGCTTAAGAAGGGTCCCATGGAGCACATTTCCCAGGGTTATGTCCAGATAGCTGTTGAATATCTCCAGGGAAGGAGACTCCACAACCTCTCTGGGCAACCTATCAGTGCTCAGTCACTCTCATAGTAAAGTTTTTCCTCAAAAAATGAGCAACATTACTTGGCAGAGAAAACTTGGCCTTATTTATTTGAGACAAATTTCAGCTAGCTGGCTGGGCATGAATAAACAGTGCCATCCAACAGCCCAAAGCTCAAGACAAATGGCTCAAGTCCCTTGGGAATAAAGGAGGAGATCCCGCTGCACAATAAACAAGTCATGCCAGTGCGTGTAGGCCTATGTGACTTTGCAGCTACAGCTTTGATTACAGAGTACGTCTCATCATGATTCTTTCTACCACTCTACCTGGCTCCAGCAGGCTACGTGCCTTTCCATATTTATGGAAGAGTCTTGAGGCTTAATTTATCCTTAACGACTTCTCCAAGTCATAAAAGGATAGGCTGTTAGAGAAATGCTACGTTTATCATGGGTGTTTGTGCTGCTTCAGAGACAATAAAATTTTCTCATCACAACTTTGTTACTGATTAGACCACAGCATTCATCCTTTGACATAACGCTTGACACAGTGAGCAATTCCATGTCTATATTTCATTCAATTAATTTGCTATAATTTCCCTAAGTAATATTTAGGATTTAATGTTATATTTTAAGAAATGTGTCTTTCTCCCTTTGGTTCTTTTTGTGCCACAACCAAAAAAGACTGGGTCCATTATTCAAGCAGACTGATGCAGTTCTGTTTTCCTGCACATGAAATTGGGGTCAGTGCCTCTGTTTCAGCAGCAGAATGAAGTGTAGATGCCTTTGAGCACCATCAAAAATCATGTCAAAATGGTACTGCTTCTGAAAACAGCAGACACAGGGTATAATCATGGCAGAGGAGGATCCAAAATGAAAGGCGTCAACAAACAAACCCATCTCTTACTCAAAGCAAATGGGAGCAGGAAAGAGAAGCCTTTTTCCTATTTCAGAAGCTTGAGTCTGTATAGTCTGTATGAGTGTAGCCTAAGTCTAGACAGGATCTTCCTTCAAGAACAATTTAGCAGTAAAATGCAGGAGTACACAAATGAACGCTCTCAACGCATGTTGCTGATACAGTTATTAATTGCTTTTTATTTTTCTCAATTATAAAACTCTTCAGGCATTTATAACTGCAATTTGCCTTATTTTCAAACTCCTGGAGAAATATCCTGATATCAGACGTTTCTTTGATTCTGGTTTACTTCTCTTCTGCATATGTAACTCTCAGATCCCTCAAAAGAGATTAAATAAAATGGAGTTACTGTTCAGAGGAAGAAAAATGACTGAGACAAGCTCCTATGGGATTGATCATTAGGTGAAGAAAATTTGTTGTCATCTGTATAAGATAAATACTTCTGTGGACCAATCTTCATCTGCCATAAATGATTAGAGTTTCATTAAATTATCAGTGTTTAATACCAGCTGAAGATTTAGGCAACATTTCTACTTAATCTGATTCACTGCAATTTACTGACCCACTATGATTTATTGATGTATCTGTTACTCCAATTCTGGCTAACTCCAATAGAATGGGAGTCTGCTAGCATTTTCAGTGGTCCAATATGCTGGGGAAAAAATACCTTTCCGATAAATGATGGTAATAATGCACTTCAAATGATCTTTTACATAATAATACCCTCATTTTCCCCTTGGAGAATGCCCACGTTGACAAGTTTCTGTACAGCCTCTGGAAATGTCAGGGTACAGACATAACTTACATCCTAGCTACAGAATGCCCCAAATTGGGTGCATTTAAAATAATTAAAAAAGAAAGCAGAAAGGTATCAATATGGAAAGCACAGAGACACCTCTGTAATATAACACATGCAGACAGGTTACTTTTGTGTTTGCTTTCAGGTGAAGGAACCTACAATTCCTTTGGTGAAGCAATTATGTTTTTAGTACTGTATTCAGCAGCAGAAGCCTCTAATATCTATTCATTCACTTTATGCAAATAAATCGGAAAAAGAGACAGTCAACAAAACCATTTCATAGTACAAATGAAAATTAGAGACTTATGTTCAATAAGTATTTTACCAGTGTATTTGTGATTTATTGGTTGTGCTTGGATTTTAAAAATAAATTCAGAATTATTGACTTATTAGCTCTTCCCCCAAACCTCTCATATGCATCAGTCTTTATGAAATCACTGGGTTAACAGCTAATTTGCTCTTCTTTTTTTTTTCTTTTTATTCCAGTATTCTCAAATGCGGGATGAAGTATTCAAATCAAACTTGGTGTGCGCATTTATTGTTCTTGTGTTTATCACCGCTATCCAAAGCTTACTTCCTTCTTCCAGGTAAATACAGAAATATATTACTGTATATCTGAAGGCACTCTTGGGGAAATAATGGGATAACATTGCTAGCAGATGTGGAATGAGCCAATAAACTGCTTGTTCCCCAAACTCTTTGGAAATATTTTTGCCCTTCCTCCTATGCCCCCCCCCCCCCCCCCCCCCGCCGCCTCCCTTTATTATCTGCTTTTGTATCACATTCTCTGAAACTTCACATTTTCATGTGAGAGACAGTAGTATCTATTGACATTATAATGTTATGTTTTTAAGCAGAACTCCCACTGAGATAAGCGTTAACGTCGTCTTACAAAAGTTTGACATGGTATGGTCTGGTGCTTTCTGCGTTCAAGTAAAACATGATCCAGACTTAAAACTGTTTTTACAAAGTAACAATCAGGGATTGTTTTGGTTTTGTTCCTTACATGCTACATTAGAAAGTTGTAGTGTTGTGCTTTGTTGCTAAAGATATTTATTACCCAGCTGGGGGAAGCAATATTTTGCCCTTAAGAAGCAGCAGCAGCAAATGATCTGGTAGACCTTTTGCCCCTTCTGCTTCTGTCTGGGGCTGACCAAGCAACAAGTTCCTATCAAAATGAAGAAACTGACACAGCTGTGACCTATATGTTCACATGTGTAACATAGTCAAGGCCACCAATTGGTCTTTTAGTCTGCTACTTAACAAAACAAGATTATATATAAGGAATACAGTCAGTTTTCTAACAGCATAGCAAAGCCAGCAGAACATCAACTGTTGCTAAAGCAAGCCTCTAATCCCATTTGATCTTTGAACAAGTGCCCAAATGGAAATGCCCAGATGAGCATAATTGTCAAGTGGTTTCTACCACTCGGATGAACCTTAGCTTATGGCTTCCTGGAGAATAACCTTGAAAATGCAGTACTTGTACATGAAATAACAAGCTTATGTTACAATCATCCAGCAATATTTCTTGGATCATGTTTGGAAGGCCTTGTTCACCATGTTTATGTCCCAGAATAACAAAACAGTGATTGGATGCAGGTCGGTAATTGCATTCTGCAGCAGTGGTGTACCATGTATTCCATAGTTGTTCCTTGATGGGAATGTACGCAGAGTAGTGTCTGACCTTGTGCTGTTCCTTATGTGCCATATTGCTCTAATAGTAGTAAGTTTGTTTGCTTGTCTGAAGTCTTTCTCCCAATGCACATTCAAAATTTTTCACTTCTGGTAGCTGTTATTTTTGCCTTTTCTCAGTATGTACAAGATTTATGGATCTTATTAATGGAACCTGTTTTCTAAAATTATTTCTGCTGCTATATCAATCACTACTATACCAGCAAAAATGCATGACATTTTTTCTATCTGCACAAATTCATCTCTGTTAATTCTCATGACGGTATGTAGTGCCATTGGAATTAGAGAAGGAGTCACATAGCTGCCATGCCTGCAGCTGTCTCTCATTCTGGTTTCCCATATTACACAGTAATTTGTGTTTTCCCCTGCACTTCACAAATTCTTTGGACCTTTTTGTCACTGAATATTAAACAGGCTGTAAATATAGTAAATGGGAAAACAAATTTAGATATTTCCTATATTATTTCCTACAAGATAAGATAAGCAGAGGTTTTTAAAACAAAATTGTGGAACCTTGGCCCCAGGATTGCCTCAGAAGTCGGTTAATAGAACCTGGGTAGATATCTGGGGAAAGACTAACTACCACTATCCCTTTGAGAAAGAGGATTTGACTAAGTTATCAGGTACTTCATGGCAGTTCTGATGTCCTTTCAGAAGACCACTGTAAAGATTTAAGAAGTCAGATTTTGGTCTTCATTTTTTCAAGTTCTGATACTTTACTTCAGAAATATGTTTCAGTCTTCAGTCTTAATAAAGCATAGTTGTTAAATGAGGAGTGTTCAAAAGCCGAGCAAGGCCAAAAAAAAAAAAAAAAGATAAAAAGATGAAAAAGATGAGGGGATCTGAGCAAGAAGATTTATTTAAATGTATTGAATGAGGAAATAAGTTCAGATAAGTTCAGATTTCTAAAATTTCTGTTCAAAAACCAATTCCACTTATGAGTATAAGCACATGAACAAGATATCACTAAGTTAGGCAGGATTTGGATTCAGAGAATCCACTTATGTTTAAGAGAAAACACTTATGTTTATACCTCTAGTAGATATCAGAGAAGTACCATAGGAGGAGAGCATGGATATCATTTACACGGAAAAACTAACAAACTGTATAATTCACACCCCTCATGGTAACTTACCCTATCAACATATTTTAGAGCTTTTCAATTTATGCTTTGGTGTTTTGTTGAACAGGGATGGAATTATGTGTTTGTTTAAGTACATTTGAATATTTTGCTAAGCTGAGTCTTTTGGGAATTTCTGGAAACACAGTAAAAGAAACATTATTTAAATCATCATAAAGGATATCTTACTAAGGATCTTCAGAGAATTTCCCATGTAAGTTGCGTGGGTCTGTGTGCTAAAGAAGGTAATCATGGGATTACAGAATTGCTTGAGTTGGATGACCTTAAAGATCATCTAGTTCCAACCCCCTGTCATGGGCAGAGATGCCACCCAGTAGATCAAGTTGCCCAGGGCCTCATCCAGCACTTCACCAAGCAATTGCAAAAAGAACAAAGACTAACTTTACTTAACAGAAAAGTTAACTTTTCTTTCTGTTATTATAACTCCTATGTAAGGGAGTTGCAGAATTTTATCTCAGTTTATATATGTCTCCTGCAGGATAAATATTGGATTCATTCATACTTTCCCCTGACAGGATAGGTACCTCACAGAATTTAAGAATCTTTGCAGTAGCGTTCATGCTTTGAAATATTGAGTCATTACTCTAAGTGACATAAATTAATGCCATATTTCTCTTGTAATTATCCTCTATGAAGCCATTAAGTTGCATTGCCAACTTTGCAGTGATTCATCTTTTTCATCTGAAAGGCTTGGGAGTTTGATTCATCTCCTGCAATAAACTTCCTATATGCTTACATGTGCAACAGGTCATACTAGAGCAGACTTCTGTGCTACTCTTATTTCTGACAGTTTTTCACTGGGTTGTTCTTGTGAGGGGAGAAAAACAGTTTTCAAATTGTTCATTTAAAACATCTGCATCCTTTGTTTTACATAAATTTTCCTTCTGGCTCCACAACTCTTGATTTACGACTATGAACAAGGAAGAGGGAAGGCAAAAAGCTCCATTTCAAACTCTATTCTGACATTAGGGGACCTCTGGAAAAAAAAAAAATCATTTGGCCTTAAATTGCTTCTTCAATGAAAAGGGGATCTATCCCATGCACTTCTGAGAGAAGTTCTTAGACAGAAACGTATTATGTCTTGTCCCTTTTCTTATAACCTCTGTTATATCTTCTGCTGTACTTGATCCTATCAGCATGCTGCCAATATAATCTTTACACAGATACTGGGCTGATTCTCTGGGACTTCTTAGGTGTGCACAGTTTAATTTTGTTTTTATCATAAGCAGACTTGGATGAGACAAACACATCAATATCTAACAGAATAGCTACCACAGAAGAATTCTTGTTCCCTACATATCTATTATAAAAAAATACAAAGCCATGGTTTCTCAGGTGCCTAGGCAGGTTGCACTGCATTTTGGATTGATATCCCAGTCTTAGGTCCCTAGCTGCTCCCTGTATTCTACCATAATACAATAACATTTGGTCTTAAATGTGTAGTGTGACGGTCCAAAATAAGAACTCATGTTTAGTGTCCTCAGGTTTGACATCTTGAGTCTTGACCTCAAACTTTTTGAAAGCTTTATTTTGGTTTCATTTAAAGCTTGGTCAGTTTAGGTCTGCTGTATTGGACACATATGCATGAATAGGCTGTCTATCTGCATCTGAGTTATTAATAGAAACTCTCAGTTCCAAAAAGAATCTCAGTCATTTAGCTACTGCAAAATATTGTTGCAGTGTAGGAAGCCAAAAGAGTTTATTTCACATAACTTTTGAAACCCAGAGTCCATGCCCTGGGTTCAAAATATAACCAATGGAGAACCAGTCAGTCAGTGGACCTCAAGGTGGCTTTCAGCTGAATAAATATGAGACCGCTATGCAGTGAGATGAATATCCTAAAGCACACAGCTCTCTTAATGAGCTCTTTTGACTCTCTTGACTAGTTCTCCATGACTATTGTGCAGCTTTTTCCTGGCTTTATTGTCTCTTCCTTGACTACATTGCTGTCTCTTAAACTCATCTCTGATGATGGTTTTCGGGACCCTGGGTGCCCTGAGCGGGAGGACCATGATGACGGTGGGAATGACAAACTCACTACCGACCCTGAACATGTGCGGGATTTGCTGCTCCACCTGGATCCATACAAGTCCATGGGTCCAGATGGGATCCATCCCAGGGTGCTTAAAGAGCTGGCTGATGTCATCGCGGGACCTCTCTCAATTATTTTTCAACGATCTTGGGAATCTGGAGAGGTCCCAGTAGACTGGAAGCTGGCAAATGTTGTCCCAATTTTCAAGAAGGGTAAGAAAGAAGACCCTAGCAATTACAGGCCTGTCAGTCTCATGTCAGTGCCTGGTAAAATTATGGAGAAGATGATTCTTGAAGTTACTGAGGCGCACCTGGGGGACAATGCAGTCATTGGTCCCAGTCAACATGGGTTCATGAGGGGTAGGTGCTGCCTAACAAATTTGATTTCCTTTTATGATAAGATCACCCATCTAGTTGACCAAGGGAAACCAGCTGTTGTGATCTTTTTGGACTTCAGCAAGACTTTTGACACGGTTTCCCATAGGATCCTACTGGACAAGATGTCCACCATACAACTAAACAAAACCATCATACGATGGGAGAGCAATTGGCTGACGGGAAGGGCTCAAAGGGTTGTGGTTAATGGGGCCACATCTGGCTGGTGGATGGTCACTAGTGGGGTCCCTCAAGGCTCCATTTTAGGGCCAGTCCTCTTCAATGTCTTTATAAATGATTTGGATGTAGGACTAGAAGGTGTTTGGAGCAAATTTGCCAACGACACCAAACTTGGAGGAGTTGTGGACTCAGATGAGGGTGGAAAGGCCTTGCAGAGAGATCTGGACAGACTGGAGAGCTGGGCGATCACCAACCACATGAAGTTTAACAAAGGCAAGTGCCGGGTCCTGCACCTGGGACAGGGCAACCCTGGCTATACGTACAGACTGGGCGATGAGACGCTGGGGAGCAGCCCCACAGAGAGGGATCTGGGGGTTGTGGCTGACAGCAAGTTGAATATGAGCCAGCAGTGTGCCCTGGCAGCCAGGAAGGCCAACCGTATCCTGGGATGCATCAAGCACGGCATTGCTAGTCGGTCGAGGGAGGTGATTGTCCCACTCTACTCTGCGTTGGTGCGGCCTCACCTCGAGTACTGTGTACAGTTCTGGGCACCACAGTACAAAAAGGACATTAAACTGTTGGAGAGTGTCCAGAGGAGGGCAACGAAGATGATGAAGGGCCTAGAGGGGAAGACATATGAGGAGTGCCTGAGGGCACTTGGCCTGTTCAGCCTGGAGAAGAGGAGGCTGAAGGGGGACCTCATCGCAGTCTACAACTTCCTCGCGAGGGGGAGTGGAGAGGCAGGTGACCTATTCACTGTAAACACCAGTGATAGGACCCACGGGAATGGTGTTAAGCTGATGTGGGGGAAGTTTAGGCTGGACATCACGAAGAGGTTCTTCACCGAGAGGGTGGTCGCACACTGGAACAGGCTCCCCAGGGACGTAGTCACTGCACCAAGCCTGTCTGAATTTAAAAAGCAATTGGACTGTGCACTTAATCACATGGTCTAGACTTTTGGGCAGACCTGTGCGGTGCCAAGAGTTGGACTAGATGATCCTTATGGGCCCCTTCCAGCTCGGGATATTCTATGATTCTATGATTCTATGATTCTACATTGCTGTCTCTTAAACATATTAATGTTTTTGTATATATTTTTTTCACAGTATAGTCTTCTTTCATGGAGACTGTATTACTTCTTATCTCTCTATATAGTAGTGAGAGAAAAACTAGAATATTTAGTGTCCATGAACTATCAGTTCCATGAAGAAAAGGTTTCTGTCTCCAGGATTGTTGATTTCACACATACCTCCTTTTTCCTATACTCCATTCATGAGGATATCCTGAGTGTACCCGTGAACGTCTTTTGCTCTTACAGTAAGCATCAGTGGCCTTCTGTGTATTTTCACAGACAGAAGCTGTTCTCAAAGCGTTGTCACATAGCCTGCTTGGTGTCATTGGGACTTTCAGTGAATCTTGAGATTTTTGTGACGAACTTTTAGTTGTACAGGACGAAATCTGTGGCTTCTGCTCCAGTCTTTGTTTCTTCATTATTCACTCTTCCCAAATGCAATTTGTTTTCTCTGGCTACATTGTTCTTTCCTTCAAAATTCTGAATGAGCTTGCTGAAGGAATGGAACTTTTCTGGGAAGCTCCACTGAGTTCTGTGTTCATCACATACAAATATTTGGAAAGTCTTGTAGGAGTGAAATGCTGAAACAAATGTAAGATAACATTGTGTACTAATGAGAAGAGTTTCAAAACTAATATTACCACATGGAAGCTCTCAAGGGACATTAATGTGTAAATCATTTTATTTCAGTTCATTAGGGAACAGAGTTTCCATTTTGGTATTTTTCGTATATTATTTCAAAATGTTTTGTAACATAATTTGGTACTACAAAAAAACTATCATCTTATGCATATAACACCTTTTCTGTTTATTATCTATTGAACTATTCTTTTTTTCTGGACTCCTACACATAGAAGCCATAGCTTAGAACCAGTTCAGAATTAGCTCTGCTAAATCCAAATCTGAATAGCCTGAAACTGAGGACAATTCCAGGTAAGTTGAAATATAGCCCACTCGGATTCAGGGAGTGAATATGGCTGATCTAAACATACCGACAAACTAGGATAGAAAAGCTGTGGTGATATTGTCACTGCTGTTTCCATTTACACCCTTAAATTTGTCTTGCAATAAGGCCCAGGCATAGGGATAGTATTGTACCTTACTCAACAAGATGAGGGATAGTGGATGTGTAGTCAAATCTGAATCTTCATGTTTTCAATAAGATAAAACATACTCTTACAGGGGGTTTAAGAAGCAGAGTACTTCTCACCTACACTTAGCTACCTGGAATTGCAAAAGTCTCCGTGGAATGCTCTGATCTCTTTCAAATCTCTTTCAAAGATTTTTTTCCTGTGAGAAATTACAATTATGTCACTGTAGAGTACTGGCATGTATACAACTAGGTTACTAGAAATTTTAATTACTTAATTACTCTGTATTGCAAAAAGGCAAGGGAAAGGAGTGTGAAGAGATCGGAACTTTACGGAAGAAGTGGAGTTACTTTTAATTTGCATGGGTTTAATTGAAATAAAAATCTTTGGGAAAAGAGATATGAAAGGACAATAACTGGCAGAAACAGGGACAATAAACTTGATTTATGAAGTGCTGAGTGCTTTGTTCTCAGTGAATTAAAACAATTTACCACATTTCTCAGGCATGTCAGTTACTTGATTGACTTCATGTCCCAGATTTAAGCAAGAAAAAAAGGAACAAATTTAGAAAAATATAATGAAAGATTGACAAGAAGAAATTCTGGTTTTAATGGTTTACTCAAAGGAATTTAATTGTCTATTCAATGTACATATTTAACAATACTTGGATAAAGATCACATTCACACGAATGAAGTGTTTAGGGTATGCCAAATTACATGTTTTATTTTAAAATTTTTGGACCACAGAACATATTTTCATATGATTTATATTTTGAATGTCTTCCATGAAAACAGTAGATCAGTTTGTTTGTTTTAAAATTGATGACATTCTTAGCCGCAGTTGACCCACTATTAATTAAAATCAGGATGTCCTGGTTCCAGTTAGGACAGAGTTAATTTTCCTCCTAGTAGCTGGTAGGGTGCTATGTTTTGGATTAGGATGAGAAGAGCACATTTCTGTAATTACCATATTCTGACATGCCAGAAATCAGGCTGCATTGTTTTACTGGTCATTTCTGAGTTTACAGTTTGAGACCAAAAATGTAGTATACTTTCAAGACACCTGTGTTGTGCTGTATACAAAATATCACTCGTCCAAACTGCACACAGAAAGCTAGCCTACTGGGGTTGGGAAGCAGTTCATACACAGGTGGAGTCAGAAACCTACAGTGTGAATAGATTTGCTCCAAAAGCAACTTAAGGGACAACTGAATGCTGAAAGAAGGGATGTTCTGATTGTTCAGACCCTAGGTAGACAGACAGAGGCACTGGCAGCAATTTCCCTTGCTTATTTCTTCAACAGCAGTTTCTCAGCAAGAAAACAAGTGAAATAGTAACAGACCTATGGAACATGCCTCTGCTTCTCTCTCTCTCTCTCTCTCCCTCTCTCTTTTTTTTTTTTTTTCCCCTGGAGTAATTGTCTCAGATTTATGAAAACTGATTTTTCCTAGAGTTAACTGTTTGCGCATTTATTTTTATTAGCAGTAGTATTGTGATGTGGTTTAATGCTGGGTTCTCTTATTTTTCTTTCCAGGGTGATACCAATGGTCATTCAATTTTCTATTCTGATTATGCTGCACTCCGCTCTTGTGCTAATCACCACAGCAGAGGATTACAAATGTTTACCCTTAATGCTCCGGAAAACTTGCTGCTGGATTAATGAGACCTACTTGGCCAGGAATGTCATTATATTTGCATCTATTCTGATTAATTTTCTTGGAGCCATCATAAATATCGTAAGCTTCATAGGGAACCAGGGTCTATTATACAGGAAAATATGATTTATGAATTATTAAGCTTGCTAAAGGACTTGCTAACTAATGTGTTTATAAGCCAGCTATAATTTAAATATAAAAGGCAAAGTACCACAGCTTCAGGAAGTTCAGACTGTTGCTTAAACTATGTATTTCTGAAATACGTAATTATTTCTCCCTCATAAGGATCATCTATTTTTAAAACCCTTCTGCCATTTTCTGTTCAATATATCCACAGTTTGAGGATAATTCACAATTTTCTGATGTTCTGATATACTTTCTTAAGGACTGTTAGTCCGTAGCGCTTATAGGTATTAAATTCCTCATCTCACAGTTCTATCAATTACATTACTAAAAAATGAGAAGGGTCAACAAAACTAGAAAATACCTATAGGAAAAGGATAGAGAAGGTGAAGTTGGGCCAGTAACCTCAGTATAGGAGAAAAGTTTAAAAGCCTAAAGGGGTTTTAACAACTCCCCTCAGTCCAGATTCACTTTAGCTGAAGTATCAAGCTATGGTCATGGTCGCTTTCAACTTTCTTTATAGTCAGTGCAGAAAAACAAGTATCCCCAAAGATGTCTTTTAATCATACTGGTCCCAATAAAGAGATTTTCCACTCTCCAGTGTCCACACTAGGAATATGGTCTGACTGGGCTCCTAATGTACGTCTCCACTAAGTCCCAAGTATGACAAATCTAGACCAGATTTTATCAGCATATCTGTGAGAAAAGGCATATACCAAATTTTGTTTCACAACTGTGCTTAGATAAAATTATTGCTAATTGAATACTGTCAGCCTGGCCAACATGTCATTTTCACCATGTCACATGGTAAAAGAGTAACACAGGTGCAAATACAATAAAGCTCTGATTATCCAGATGTCTTTAGAAATAAGAGACAGCTTTGCATGAATTAGGCAGATAATAGTATCGTACAACCTGGTAGGTATTGAAAGCTGAGCCAAGAAGACAGTAAATATCTCAATGGTAGATTAAAAATAACATTTTTATCACACCTCCTTCTTCTAAGGAACCTTTTGGGTATGGATGTAGCTGTGCTTTTTCATCTGAACTTTGTTCTTCATAGATATTTGTTACTTTAAGATTAGACCAAGAAAGCTTTTAGTGACAATAGAAATAATAGCAACTATAACAGCACAGGTTGCCAATATACTAGAACTCAACATGTGTCTTGGTTTCTTTGTGATACCACGCAGTCACTGACAGGGGAGTCGTTTGGAGAAAGAATAATGTCACCACTGAGAAAATATAAATACGGTTGATGACAGGATGTTCAATAGGGCTGAAAACTTCCTAAAGATAAGGACAGTGCTACATTATAGTATGGATCACTAAGGTGTGTTGTAGAATATAGAGGTTTTAAAATCATGTTTGACAAATATCATGTCTGAAAAATTGGAAAGATTTTGGTATAATGAATCTTGCTCTTTGAACAAGGTGACTATACCCAATTTTCTATTGATATGATGATAACAAGATTTTCTTCATGGTTTATTGCGGATTATTTTTGAAGATTGTGCCCACTGTAATCTTGTGTGATGGCTAATCCAAAAATAGTCATAAGAAATGTAATTGGTTTTACTCTTATGCCAGTGGGCTTCCATAAGGCAAGAAATAGTTACATTTATTGTCTTATATTCAGAATTGCAGTGACTTGAGGCACTGAGACCTCACCTCTACAAGAAACCACAGCATGTATGTAATACATCATTAATTTATATGGAAAGGAATCCTGCCTTAATAATAGTTTATTTTTATCTACTTCCTGCACACCACTAAAAAGTGAATTCTATGAAGTAGGTACTGCAGCAGCCACTTCTTTCCATATGGTGGACTGCAGCACTATAGGGACCTATGTGGATTTAAGAGCAGGTAATGCAGCTCAGCCTTGCAGTTATGTGCATACATTGCATTCAAATTCAGCCAGCTGGAGGGAAGTAAGGTTCGGGTACCTTCTAACAAAAGTCTTTGGTTTCACCAGATGGGCAAATGAGTCTAGTGATTCTCTATATCAAGTACATTCTTATTATTAAAACATTAGAAAAAAAGATTATGATCCTGAATATCTTTTAAAGACGCATCCAGAGATGGCACTCTGCCTTGTAGAGAGGTGCTATACACCTCATGAACTTGCAGAAGTTACTATTATCTGTTGTCATGCAGGACCGGATAGACAACCTAGAAAATGTTGCTGCACTTCAGAGATGACTGAGCTGCTGAAAGAACAAACAAGAGAGTTCCAAGTTCAAAATTCATTAGAATTTAATTTTAAGTAATTGGGCTTCATTAAACAAACTATCTAACTTTTAGAAAGAGGAACAAGGGAACTAGCTTGTACATATCAGGTTAATGAAATGACCTAGTATAAACATCCAGATTGGATTAATATATGTGACGGGAAACTCCATCTGCTTTGACTGTCAAAACATGAAAACATTAATGATTTTTTTCCTGTGTTCTAAGACCATGATATATTACAATTCAACACTGGTGTCTTATTTATACTTAATACAGCCATTTTGAAATACCATTAAAATGAATGCAGTTAAAATGCTGTATTTTCTGAAATTCTCCTAGATGTTATTATCAAAAACATTGTATCATGAACCATTTTTCATTCCCTTACATTCTAGATGTCTCACAATTCTGGGACCATGTTATTCTTTGACACATGTCATGATGCCATGGGATTTTTTCCCACCCCTAGAAGGATAACACCATCCATAACAGCATAGCAGGAAAAACATGCCTTCAAGCAAGTGTACACATATAGTTTGATTTTATGCTCACAATATAATTCTGTTGTCTATAATTCATAGTAAAATATAGACATTATCATATGGTAGTTCTTAAGAGTCCAATGTCAGTCCTCTGAAACTCCTGGAGGAGCTCATCTTTCACCTTTGGGAACAGGATTGAATAGGAAGGCTACCCAGACGCTAAATGCCTGTAGTGTGAATACCTTTCCCATTTCCTTTTCATTCCCACTTTTCTGTCTTCATGTTGTCCATTTAACCCTTGCTGGCAGTTAGGAAGCTCGTATGGAAAGGAGCAGGTCAGCCAGTTCCACCCCTGAACCAAGCCAGACAGCCACACAAGCACTTAGTCACTAGCGCACAACGTAGCCCCGATTTATTTATTTTTCTCTTTTTTCCTTTATTCACAGCTATGGTGTGATTTTGACAAACCAGTGCCCCTGAAGAACCAGACATTCAACAATTCATCTGCATCTTTTACAGACATCTGTTCCTATCCTGAGGTATTTCTGAGGGTACTTTTGAATCTGAGGCACAGCTCCACCGAAGTTACATGGCGACTACTAACTAAAATCAATGACCTGTGTAGTGGTGGTGGAGTCAGGTGCCTTAATAGGACTGTGAAGCTGAACCTTGTCATCTATCAATAGGCTGGCAGAAAAAGTAGAGATGGATTACAGAATGAATCAATCTTATGGCCTAATAGAACATTACAACCAGAATCTTTATGTATCCTAAGGTTTTTATTGTCCTTGCTGTTCAGCCTGTATATATGCAGACAGCGTTCAGCAGACAGCTGAAATGTGAGTAGACATGAGACACTGAGATGTGACAAGACCTGCATTTTGGTACAAGTAAAGATTATTATTTTTTTCTTCAATAGAAGTCATTAAGAAAAATGGAAGCCCTCTCTGGCTAGTAATATCCTTGTTCTTGTATGAAATCAACGACAAGTCATTATTAAATGCTTTACCAAACTATCCAGCTTCCTTTCTGTAAGCATCAGAATCTCATTTGCCCAAATTTCTAGCTTTTTCTGCCTGTCTTGTGTATTTAAAAATAATTGGAAACACATCCAGCAATGATTCAATGCATCACCTCAATAAAACATACTACTTAATTCTTAGGAAGCTAATGGAGGAGACTAATATTTTTTATATCAACAAATAAATAAATAAATAAACACCAAAAAAAACTGCAGTGATTTTAAATTTCCATTTGAAACAAACAAAAATGTCCTCTCTATGATGAGCAAGCAGACAGCAACATCAATGGTTTGGTTATGTGCATGTTGCTTAGAATGTCATATGGCAGTGTCATGATATTGCCACAAATTGCAGAGGAGCACTCTTTCCCACAGAGGAACTGTACTAAAGAAAAAACTGTAGTCAGAAGATTGAGTGCTGCAGTCTCTCCTAAGACTGTATGATAGGAGTTAATTTAAACTACATTTGGACCATGTGTGTTGAGGTTGCTATTTCAAATCTGAATAGCTTATGGCCATGATTGTTTTTCTATATCCAGTATCAGCTGCACGGTTTGCATTTGACAGATGACTAATCATTGAGAAAAATGAGACAATGATGAGATTAGAAAATGAAGTCTGAATAAAACTTCCAGGCATCACATTTTAAGAGAATAGTGAAACTGAGCTTTACTTGTAATATTAAAAATAATTAAATAAATAAATAAATAGATAATTGTAATAAACATCCAAACCTATGGCTTTATCCTCTCTTCAGGTAGCATGGGAAAAGGATAAAGCAGGAATATGATTCTCCTGTCCTAATTAATGTGAATCCTGTGAAAGTTTAGAACCAAAGGAATAGAAAGGACTCTCACTGTTGACTTTTCATTAGCCAGCTACTACATACAGCATTTCTCGCTTTCCTCTTTTCATTATACAGGATGCCCTTTCCATTCTAATACTATGAAAATGCAATAAAGGTGCAAAAGAGCATTTCTGCTAATATGGAGGTGTCATGCAAAATAAGAGAAGTTTTAATTGAACATTCTATATGAGCACTTTGTTTCTATAGTAGTCTGTATGCTAAGACTTACAAGAGCACCAAATTCGAGAGCAATAGTTTTTGATACTTCTGATCACTGGATCATTTATGCAGATATCAATGAAGTGAATGTATAATCACTAATCACTAAAAGTAATTGGCTGTCATTTTCTCTTCAGTATTTTGTCTTCACTGGTGTGCTGGCAATGGTGACTTGTGCAGTCTTTCTTCGTCTCAACTCTGTCCTGAAACTGGCAGTACTTCTCATCATGATTGCGATCTATTCTCTGCTGACTGAGACCATTTATGCTTCACTTTTTCTGCAATATGACAACTTTAACCACAATGGAGAGTAAGTGTTCACAGTTTCCTTTCAGAACGGTTTTTTAACAAGGTAAAAGGTCAAGTCTTACCAGAGAGTACGCATATTGGATAACATAATAGTAAAGAATAGGGTTGGCTACAAGAGGCAATGGCTAATCTAACAAGATTTATAATGTGATTTTTTTTTTCTCAGGCCTTTTTATTTAAGTACTCATTTCATGAGGAAAATTAAATACTGAGCAGGGATTATCTCTTAAGTTTCCCATAGTCCATCCATGTTGCTAAAAATATATTATAGTGCATATACACCGCTTGTTTCTAGTCCTGAATACTCCAGAAGTACTGATTTAAACTTTTACCTCCAATTAAGAAAACATGAGTAAACAGTTGATATTTTAGGGTCAGGGTTTTACCCGTATAAATCTCAAAATATAGCATACAGTTGCTAGAGATATAAAGAATACAAGGATGATCTCATTTTGTAGACTCTCTTGTCAGAAAGAGGAGCTGAAGAGCCAGTGGGAGGACAGAAGATCCACCACGATTTGCAGCTAGAGCTGCTCCAAGTGTTAAATAACTCTGAACCTAGAGTAGCAGCGATTTAGCTCATTCAGAAAAATACATCTTTAATCTTTGGTACTCGACCAGCTTGTGCTGCTGCTTGTGCTTTTAAGTGCATGCCAGCAAAACCTGTAACTGAAGAACTGCAAAAGCACAGAAAAGCATGCATTTGCAGTGCAAGTAGTTCTCACAACAGCCACGTCTTTACACACAATAAGGCTCTGCACACATATCTTTCCTTACTAGCTTCCTACAGTACCAAAATACTAATGACTTGAGATGCAATTCCTTTTTCTAATCCTAGTTATGCTCTTACTGTCTAATCATATAACATACAGTATACTCATGACAGAGCCCAGCAAATAAAACAAATGACAGGAAGGAAATAATACTCTGACCAAGAGCATTAACTAGAAGTAGATATCATGGTCACTGTCTGATGATGTCATGATCATATTTTTATTTCCACTAATTAAGCACAGCAAAGAAAGTTTATCCTTGCATGAAAATCTTCAGATTCAGAATAGTTTCTATTTCCCATGGCAATAAAACTCTCCAGGGACTTTACCACAGAGGAAAAAGCAGCCAGGAATATACTTCAGAGCAACCAACAGTCCAGGAGAACAGTTCATCTCAGCTGAGATGCTCCACACTCAGGAAAAGGACTTGAGCTTCACCTCTGACATTAGGAAGCACAAGGTTCACGGCCCTGTTTTCAGCAGCTTCTCTGTTTTCTTAGCTATACTAAATAGTTGAATAAAAGGTATTGCAACTTAATACAAAACTCATCTGTCTCATATATTTGGGGCTATAACTACATTACTACAATATCCAATGATAGAGGCATTTGTAACTATTCGAGGTTGCTGCCCTCAGCCAGTGTATCAGAGTCCTTTCAGAATGAAATCCTGGGGAGGCCATATTTCTTACAACTGCAAAATGGGAAAACACTTGAATTCAAAGTATTTACATTCTTCATCAGACCCACAAGGTCAGTTCAGTTACCTCACTCCCAAACAAGTTTCTATTTGGTTTAGTCTTGTGAAGGTCCACTTTTTTGTGTGCTCTAGTTGTCATGGGAGTCCTCTGACAAGTATCATCTATCTTTTTTTTCAAAATTACTGTGGTAAATGGATTCAGGGTCTGGGCTGTGCATTACTTAAGGTTGGACTGGATGATCTTAGAGGTCTTTTCCAACCTAAATGATTCTATGATTATTCTTATATCTCAAGGTATACAGAAGCGTGTCCCAAAGTCTCTTCCACCTTTCACTCATTGTTTACTCCAGTATGGACTTTTTTTCACAATTTCACGCTTTAAGCAACTTTTAGTCATTTCCTCATCTTCATTTATCTACCTTCAACGAAATAATTGTCAAGTATCTGTTTCCATTCAGCTCCAAATTTTGTTCCTTCTCCCTTTTGTTTTATTATAAATTTGGCCCTACCAATTCCCCAACCTCTCCATTTATGTCTTTCCCCCCTGAGAAACATGCCTCTTTAAAACCCACTGGCATTGTAGAGATAATGGCTTTTTCAGTTTTGTCATCTTTCAACATAATTGCAATTCCTCCTTGTATTTGAAACCTACTTAAACTGTTCTGGGCTCTTTTCACCATATTTCATCACACTTTCTTCATTGCTCCACACACAGTATCTCTGATTCCATTCAGCAGAAAATAGACACATACTTTCTTAACTCATCTTCTTTGTTTCCGTACTATCTACAAGTGTTTCCTTTACTTCCCAGCATAGGCAAACAATACTATGTTCTCCTCTTTGTGTCTCAGTAAAATAAATATAGGGATATTTAAATTTCAGCAACAGCCTTGGGGTCCATCTTTTGTGTCTAGGCCCATTTGCTGGGCTCTTACTGTCACACTCTGGAAGTTTCCCTTTACTAGATTCAACCTAAACCTTTCCCTATGCAGATACAAACTCCTGTACATGGCAAGGGTTGTTGTGTTCATTGTTGTTTATAAAGCTCCCAGGAAAGCAGAATGACTGGCACACAGCTTGCATATCACATTTGAAAGAGAAAGATCATCACCTTCTGTGTACTTACTGTAGGCTACAATTTAGTTATTTAATACATTTGTTTCCAAACAGCAAGCACTCTAATTACATGCCTGTCCTCTTGAACTAATTATTTCTAAGTTAAATGTTCAAATACAGAGGACTTTTTAATGATCAAAAAAAAGTACCAGGGAATTACAGAATGAAACTTCTGCATGATTACAACAAGCACTGACAAATCAATAACTGTATTTTATTTTATTTTTCCAGAACAGACTTCCTGGGTACAAAGGAGGCATCTTTACTACTGATGGCAATGTTCCTTTTAGCCGTATTTTATCATGGTCAACAGGTAATGCAAACATTTGCCTCAACCATTCCCTATATCACTTGCAATTGCAGGATGTGACAATAATTACTTTCAAAATACCAACTGCCTTTTTATCCACTTGAGCATATGACCTTTAACAATTTAATAAGCCATATGCAGAATCTGATTAAAGAAAGCCTACATCTGACACTGCCTAGCATTCTTAAAGAACATGTGCGATATATTCAGCAATAGGCAAGTTATATTGTAGTTGTTTATAGAAGTTGAACAAACAAATGGGACTTCATTTATCTTAGGTATTTGTGCAATTCCAGTGTCATCTGACTACTTCTGTGCACTTGAGCAGGCATAAAACTAAAATGAAGAAAGGGAATAACAAATCAGTTAATAAAACTCCCTTGAAATGACTTAATATGTTGATAGAAGAAAAACACTGCATTTGAGGAACTGAGGAAAATTTGAGGTTATAGAGGTCTAAGCACCAACACTGACTTCTTTGGGTCATGGAACACTTGCAGGAATGCTTTCACCTGGTCCTAGACCATAACAAGGACTTAGATGCCTCGGTGTTTTAGGACTGATACTTGAGGAGGAATCAAGGAACTACTGTATCAAAATAATAGTTAATCAACCAACGCATTCGCTAAAATACATCTAAAGCAGGGTGTTTCCTTTGCAGTGCTTCTGACTGACAACCTCTATGGCACTGCATATCAAGCATGCTGACTGCAGGCAGTTTCTGTTCACATAAAGACAAACAGAACTCCTACATTAAAGGAAGCATCAATGACAATTGCCCTTAGACATGGTCCTGCATATTCAACTTGCTTAAAGATTTTCCCTTGAAGAGGATTAGGCTGATTAATACCAGCATTTGTAGATCCTAATTGGAGTGAGGCAACAAGAGAAGGCTAGGAAATTCTTAGCATAAGCAAAGATACAACTCTAAGGGTTGGCAATCTTCTAAAGTGAGAGTAAGCATTTAGAAAGAAACACTGATTACGATAGAGTAAGAGTTAAGACAGCAATGCTCTTCAGGATCAAAATCTGAGTGTAAATATTTGTATTTTACAAAAAACTGATTGAGGGTATTTGAGACTGTTCTTCAGCCTGGAGGCCTGTTGGCACAACACAACCTTTTTCCAGCCTGTTAATCTTCCTTGTCCCATAAAACAGAGTGGCTATACCCAAACTGCCCTTGGAAATGGTCCCTGACATGTGCTTACCTCTGCATGTTCTCCCAAATGATTCATAGGGCTAATCTATCAGTTTAACAAAATCCAAAAACAATGCCTGAGAACATTTTCTTGCACTGTTTTATTTACTATTATAAAGTTAGCCTAAAAGTATCTGTATAAATACAAACTATGAAATATATATATATTAAAAGAATTATAAATTATAAAAAGAATTATAATAATCCAGAGCACATTAGAAAAACCTCTTCAATTGTATGAACTGATGGAGAATTCATTAAATCTGATAAAGTTGTCCTCCAGCACAGCTTTACTTCTTAAAAACTGCAGAATTAGAATAGCTCAAGATATGCCTCATTCTAGGTGTTTTTGCAAAAGAGATTACTTTTGTAAGATCAAGCTTATGGGCATTTAATTTCTGAACAGCTAATTCTCTGCTATTCTTTATCCAGTGTGATTTAAAGTTAATCCCCACATTTGCAGACAGACTTTTAAATTAGATTCTTATCAAGAAAAGGTTGTGTGAGTATGTCTAATCAAAGTCAGTTTCTTCTTACAATCTTACCTGTATTTTAACCAAAAAATAGAGGCATTCTCTTGTGCTAAACCCGTAATTATATATAGTTCTATCACTGATTTATGACATCAGGCCAAATAGAATAATTCCTCATTAGAAAGCCAATTTCATCTAGAAACATATTCTTAAGATGAGTAGCACACATTTTACAACAATATTTCTGCAAGCTAAACTTGAAAAAAAGTTCATGAGAGAAGTATTGTGGACTATTTTGAGGTTAGACATTCTGTACTTAAAATGTGTTTATGTACTACTTTATCATTTTAATGAGTTAAATAGAACATAAAAGATCCTTCAAAATCTTACCAAAATACAATATCACGTACAGTCTTCTCTATTGGAAATACATCTCTCGTGAAAAGACACAAAAATAAGTAACCTATTAAACCTGAGTGCAACCTACCACCATGGTTTTGAAAAAAAAAAAAAAAAAAAGTTTTAACAAATGCAGAAGGAATAAAACTGCCCACAGAAGGCTCAGTCCTCCCTCTCCCTCCACTCCAATTTCCAATTAGACCTAAGAAATTAGACCTAAGAAGAGACCTTATGAAACAGAGGTCAAAGACTGTCTCTGGTTTCTGTTAGGTTGCAGATGGGTGTTCTGGCGCCGGCAAGTGTTGACCGATTGCTCCTCTGCTTCTGGAGCTATTTGGTACAAAGGACAACTTGAACTGTGACAGGGCTGGCACAGGCAGCTTTGTACACAATAACCTTTGGATGTCAGAGCTGTAGCTTTACTCTCCAAAGACTTTTGGGAAGGGAGGAAGGACTGACATCCCTACAAGGCAACCTATTTGCAGAAATCATGACCACCTTAACCTTCTTCATGCTTGGGAAAACAAGGAAGAATGAGGAAATAGGAAGAGGAGATTGTTACAATTGAAAGAGAAAAAGAGAGGAAGATACATATCTAATTCTGATATTATGCTACAGGTCTCTTCATTAATTTCTCTATGCACAGATTTTAAATTAGTGAGTAAAGGCTATTTGCTTGTTTTATTTGAAGTTAGACAATTTTCAGTGGTTGAATGTGCCCTTTTGTTATGTAAACCCTCTCCTTTCTCATTCTTAAATGAAAAAATATTCTGTCTCTCCAACACTGATCCTTACCTTGTCCTTTCCTTGCATATGGAAATTGTCCGGAGAAAGATTGGGTTGTTTAGCAATACCGGACATAGGGAATGCTAGGCTTGCTGTGTAATGCGTCTGCTCTATTCTCTTCACTAGCTATTGAAATTAGGGGTGCATATGGGGGATATATGGCAGGACAAGAAAACTTGAACATTTCAAGATCAGACAGTTGCAGTCAGATATTTTTACTTCTATTTTGTACTCGTATTTCTAAACCCAAAATTCTACCCTACAATTTTGTTAGTTTTAGCAAGTATCAGAACTTAGCAGAACATCTTCCTAAAACTATTTTCAAACCTCGTATGTAGGACATCCTCTTACCTCTGAACTATCAGCGTCATCTCAGCTATTGAAGATCCAAGAAAAATATTTTCTGCTACAATAAGATTATAAATAACCAAAATGAAATTATCTAAAATATAAACTGTTGTTATTCTGAGTTAGGTTTAGAGATGTGGAAAAAAAAAAAAAAAAAAAGAAAAAAAAAACTCAGCTGTGAAAAAAATGCATTACAGCCTTTTGAAAACCTTTCATTGTAGTGGTTTTAAATATCTGAAGCATCAAAGAACTTAGAATCCACCAGCAGCTCCTGCTCCAAGCCAATCTGTAAAATACCTTAAGATCTTCTTGCAAAATTATAGTCAGTGTTGCCTTCACAGTCAGTTGGTAGAGATAAAAGTCAGATATGATCATGTATGGGCTCTCTCTTTTAGCACAAAAGCAAAGTGAACGACAAGGAAACTCCAAATGTCAGGAAAAATGCTTTAAATATATATTTTCCTGACACAGGATTATTTTTTTTTTTTGGGGAGGGGTAGGGCAGTTAATCTAACAGTCACAAGATGGAAGATCAAAATATTAGAATTAGAAAAGAGACTGATATTTTTTAAAGGTGGCAATAGCATTTAGAGAAAATGTAAATCACTACTAAAATGCATACAAGCTTTGAAAGATTATATCAAATCAGGCTCATTTTTAGCTTTTAGGACAAAAAGCTTCCTCTAGTACAGTCAAACTGTAAGTCCCCTTGCAAGGTGCTTTTGTATATTCTTCAAAACTGTTTGCCATTGGTCACTGCTAACAATGAAAAACATGGACCAGATGAGTCACTAGTCAATGCCTGAACCCCGTCTTAGCCATTCCCACCCACTGCAGGATTCCCCTTGTTATGTGAATTATATCGCAGCCACGTACGTATCCCAATACCTTTTGGCACTCCATTTGATGTCTCTCCCAAATAGAATATGCATTTATTTACTGATGCTATATAACCCTCTGCTGAATATTTGATTATTATCTCTGTTTAAAGCATCTCAAGTCTCAAAAATACATCCTCTCTTTCAGTTTGCATCACAGAAAGGTATGTTTCCATCAGGCTGTAGTTTAATAAATCAGCTTTTGTACAGGCCTTGTGCAAGCTAAAGTATCACCTGCCTTCAAATCTGAAAGCTGTCCTTCAGTGCCATGCACTCAAAAGTCCTGGCAGCTGTGGTCTTGTCCATGTATTAAGACGTGCCTCTCAGGCAAAAAATGTGATGTTTCTGCATGCTCTCCAGCTAGCAGACAGCTTCCATTTTTATATATACAAATATACATGTATAAATATGCAATATATATATATATGTATTTATATATAAACTGTGCTGTGCAGGGATATTACTTTTGCTCTATATACATGCAGCACTGAAAGTGATCTAATTTGGTTAGAACTTATCAGGCACTGCCACTTTGTGGGTTTGAAATTCTTACTGTGCAAACCCTGGATCCCCAGTACAACAGTGACTGAGTACTCAAGGGAATGCCAATAGCATATCTTTCACTATCTTTTAAAAGATTTAAAAAACATACAAGTGCATGTCCCCACAACAGAAATATCTCATTTTGGTGCCACAGACTTGAAAGTCCTCCTTGACACTGTGTTGGACTTTTGGATTTAGTTTTCCTGAAAGATGCTCATCTGTAAGAAGTAAAACACCTTACTTTGAAAAGTATTTGGAATCATGTTTGTTATTTCCTCATGAAACCCATTTCATTAAATATATATATATACATGAAAAGGAGAATATATTTATTTCATACTAATATCTTCCAATTACTAATCTCCTGTCTGATTCCATTATGTTTTTATTTAAATAATAGTAAGGTGTTTAAGAGGAAAATAACTTTCTGAAAATTTCTAGCCACTGACCATAACAGTAATGACAAATATTGTTAGTCCCAATATTTCTCTGAGGCACTCACAATACACAAGGCAAATAAAGGATACTTTTTCTGGCAATGAAATCAAATTCTTTCTGAGTCAAAGATCTTCAGCAATGCTGAAGAAATTACATGGCAGGAGCAGCCTTCCAGGATGACAATACAACAGCTACTCTTATCTTGTTGGGTTTTATTTTTGCACTTCTTTTATTTCTGAAATTACAGCTTGAATACACAGCAAGGCTGGATTTTCTCTGGCGTGTTCAAGCAAAAGAAGAGATCAATGAAATGAAGGAGTTAAGGGAGCACAATGAAAATATGCTACGGAATATTTTACCCAGTCACGTTGCCCGTCACTTCCTGGAAAAGGACCGGGATAATGAAGTAGGTATCAATATTATCTCTGAAAATTTTGTTTAATTAGCAAAAGAAAAACAGATCTGTTCAGGAATTGTTTTTACACCATTCTCAGTAGTACTCAATACAAAAATACTGCCTGTATTTGGCATCTGGTCCATATTTTAAAAATAAATAAATAAATAATGAATTTTTAAAAAAACATGTTTTAATGTTAGGGAAATTGGGAAATTACTATTCTGTGTTCTGCACTTCTAGGTCTGCATATAGAGTGCTGTTTCCATCCAGCTTTAGGGTCCCCAGTAGACCTACCACACATAGACCTACCAGAACAATTTCAGCTTAGGGCCACTAAAATTATTAGTATTTTCAGACACCACGACATATGACAAGAGGCTGAGAGAACTGGGTTTGTTCAAACTTAAGAGGAAAAGGATGAAGGAGGATCTTATTGTTGTCTTCAACTACCTACTGGTTGGTTATAGAAAAGACAAAGACAAACCCTTTTCAGATGAAGGACAAGATGCAATGGACACAAGTTGCAGGAAGAAAAATCCCAGTTAGATGAAAGAAAATTTTGCCTAGGGATCTGGTCAGATATTGCATCAAAGTCTCACAGAGGATGTAAAATCTTCAGCTTTCCAGTTTGGCAAAGGCCATGAGAAACCTGACCAAATTGTTCCTGCTTCTAATGGGACCCTTCAAAGGTCCCTCCCAACTTCTGAGTCTATGTATATCAAATATTCCTAAAAAAAGTTACAGATATTTAACAAAATACCCGTGAAACTTTAAGATAGCCCAGTATTGCAGAAGTATTATTAAAGCCCTGCCAATTATTATGCAAGCAATCTGTACAATAGGCAGCAGTAGACCCAAGCCTCCTGCATCTCCAGACCCAAGAGAACATCTTTGCCATTTCATATTGCTTTGCTTTGAATTGCCTTTTCTGTGCAATTAACAAAGCACCCATTTCAGAAACACAGTTTGTAGCTTTGTTTCTAAAGCGTATTTGCAATACACATCGAAAAGCTTTGTAAGTGTAAGCTAATTGTGCTGAAGGTCTGTCAGATCTAGGGAAAACTGGTAAAAAGTCTGCTGGTGATGGAGTTTCTGCATATTTCTAAAACAGAATTCGGAGAGGGATTGCTGAAGAGATATAGGAAAGATCAGCATTTGATTCTGAAAACAGCAGGAAATCACTTAATCTTTATCTGAAATAAGGCAAATGCATATTTTTTTATTATCTGTGAGTAAAGACAGAAATTATAAAATTGGGATTTTCTCATTTAATGTTGGAATTATATTTAACAATGAAGACATAACAAATGCTTCAAGATTAAAGTTGCCAACTCTGACATACTAAGATTCATTGTGTAGTAAAATGGATTCAGGTCTCCCTCTTCCTGATTCTACAATTTGAAAATAGATGTAAGCAGCCAAATTACACTACACAATGAGGAATCATTGTGTTCTGAATATGTGATTTCAAATAACACCAAGAGAAAGGTGACATAGTGAGAACCTGCAAGGAAAGGAACTGTAGGAATCATGTTTTTGAGGAATACCCACTCTGTGGGTATTAAATGGTCATAAAAACACCACTTTGCACATGAGAAAATGGATGTGCAAAAGCAACTTGGTTAAAACAGTTCATTGTAAATGGAGCAGACCTGATACCAACCATGAGAGTGTTTTGTCATATCTGCATTATGGATTCTCAGAGAATATGTGTCCTCTCTTACACATCAATTCACATAACGCTCACATGCATAATAATCTTCAGAAGCAAACAGATGCCCCACGGATCATTGCTGATGCTTCAATAATTTGCCATTGAATTCATTGCCACCACTTTTGCATTTTGTAGGGCAATTTCCCAGACTGACTATACTTGTGGATGATTTATGTGTGAGTTGGCTGGCTGTAACATCTACCACATTTCAGTACAATCAATTCTGCTGTTCAAGTCTGGCCATTAAGTTAATTTCTCTGCTCTCAAAACATGAATTCCCAAATGTGTACTGTAAGCATTTTCTCATGGATATATTATTTTTGTCTTGATGCTTCTTACCAAAAATAGAAAAACTGAACAGCTGAAGGCTGAGCCAATTCTTTTCTATCTTCAAGATCCGAAGAAAGCGTATGTCTGATTGCATATGTGCTTCAAGTGCATATTGTCTCCTTTTCCATAAGGCTCAATGAACTAGCCTGTGTATTACTTTTTTTCTATATCTGTGGAAGGGAACAGAAATATCCTTAGAGTATGACTTCCATGACCCTGTAGATGTTCTTCAGTGGAGGAAAGTGTAACGGTAATATGGTAATCAATCTCTCTTTTTTTTTTTTTTTTTTTTTCCCCCCTGAATAAGAGGCTGGCAGTGAACTTGAAAACTAGTAGGGTTTTTCTATTTTCACTGGAGGACACACTACTAAAAAGTCTAGATAAACAGTAGCATTAAGAGCATACCGAAGTGCAGGGCAGGGGTTCAGGATGCTCTTATAGGGAGAAGCAGAATGATGAAAGAATAAGAGCCTAAGGTGTTCACATTAAGTGTATGGGGTGCAGTCCTTTTATAATGAGGGTAAAGCAGTAACATTTCCTAAAGCACACTAACAAAAACATTGAGAAGCAACTGCTCCATACCAGCATATCAAGAGAAGTCCCAGAACAGAAACAAAAGTACCCAGACATTGGGCAACACCATGCCAGTTTTTGACCTTGCACTGCCAGGACACAGAAAGAGCCAATGGCTAGAAGTTGAAATTAAAAAGAAAAAAAAAAAAAAAAAAGGACAAATAAAAGAGAACGTGTGCAGCTGTGATATGTTATCCACTAGGAAAGCATACCAGGAGCTGTGGAGAATAAGTCCTTGGCATTTTTTAATTAAAAAAAAAAAAAAGGTTTGGGCTCAAAGAACTGACTGTATTTCACATGTATTTTCACAAGAATCAATACATATATAAATCTTTCATTCAATATCAGAGTGAAACATATATGTAGCATAAGTGAAAGCTTATGCCAGGGGATACTTTATCCTTATAGCCTCCTGCGTCTGGTCCCTTATAAACTACTTCCTATCCCCAGTAACTCCATTATAACCCTCGCGTCTGTTTCTCCCTCCTTCCAAACCCTAATAACAGGAACCTCTCCAAGAGATGGCAAACAGATGGCTCCATAGCCACCTTAGGAGAACCCCAGGTTACCAAAGAGTAGACAAACTTGTAAAGATATGCAGTAATCTAAAGTATAAATTATCCACTTGAAAATGAGTTAATTGATAGAATCTTTACAAAGAATTCATATTAAACATTTAAAATGACTCCACTTGATCCCTGTTATCCCTGTTAATCAACTAATCTAGAAACATATTGGTGACTCCAAACATATAAGACAGACTTAAAAATCTTAAAAATAATAAACATTAGGTTCCTTTTACTTCCCTAACAGTGTTTGATTCTCTGGTACCTATACACGCAAATTAATTCCTCATTCCTTCAAGTGATTCCCCGTATAAATTAAAATCAGAAATTCAACTCTTTTTTTTTTTTTTTTCTGGTGTAGTCTCCTGACCTCAGAAGCAAAAAGAGAGGTTTTCCAATAAAGGTCAAACCCTGCATAAAATCCATAATAAAAATATGAAAGCTGTCAGCCTGCTCCTGTTGAACCTGGCTAGTCACTTACACTTAATATACTAATGCTAACCTCAGTTATGAAGGTACTATTCATGGAAAAAATAAGAAACATATTTTATTTGCAGACAAGGACTTTCTCTTCCCTATATTCCCATTCCAACTTGTTTTTCTTCATTGTTCTTTTAGGAATTGTACTCTCAGTCTTATGATGCTGTTGGTGTGATGTTTGCTTCTATTCCTGGATTTGCTGACTTCTATTCCCAGACTGAGATGAATAACCAAGGAGTAGAATGTCTGCGCTTGCTGAATGAGATCATTGCAGACTTTGATGAGGTAATACCAGCGATTAGAGAAAATCTGGTAGTGCTTAGGTGATGAGTTCCCAAACACCAAATACGTCGTCCTAAATTATCAAATTTACTATTTTTCTTCCAATCATTTTCTGATTTTTTTTTTTAACTCCAGTTGCTGTTACAATTGTCTATTTTGCTTTTTAATTTTGACCTTCCAAACTTTGGTCTGAATGATTAGTGAATTAGAGACTGAAATCAATAGTTACTTGAATATAAATGTATGCAGTTAAAACTAGTCTGCTCCAGCATACCTAAAAGTAGAACATGCCTTTATTCTGCAGAAGGAAGGGTGAAGATATTTACAGCGGTTCTGGGAAATAATTAGCTAAATACTGGAATTTATAAAGGTATTCTTTTGAAGACAATGGGTGAATGGACTCAATAAACATTAAAGGTAAAACAGTGACAAGTAAAATGTGAAGCACACAGCTCTTAATCTGTTGTTGGGTAATGAATGAAAGGTGGTGGCATTTTTACTGATGTCACTTGTCTGATCAGGTAAGTAATACATTGGTTAAGCTGCTTGCTTTGTTAAGGAATTCACAGGTGGAGAGGAAAAGAAGTTTGGAAAGGACATAAAAGGAAACAAGTATTTATTTAGGTATCCTGTCCTTCAAGAAGGTGAACAAGTCAGATTGGATCTATGTTCTGGACTGGAATATTCCATATGGGAAAGAGATTTAAAGAGAAAATGGGAAAAACACATTCTTTTTAGAATTTTTCTGAGAAACACAAAATTCGCACTAACCTGGATTGTAGGGGACTGGGCACGTGTATAGCAAGTAATCTTTGAGGAACAGTAAAAAATTCTACCCTAGAATCTCGTGTTTTGTTTATCCATTGTTTTTTTTAATTCTTTTCTCTTTTGTGATAGAGTATCAAATGGAGAAGTGAAGAGTGTCTTGTCAGGTTAATATTAAGACACCTTCCAAGAAAGCAGAAGGAATGAGTTAATTCCTTCAAAATGAGCTGGGTCTGGATTTCAATCCTACATGAGCAATGTAACCATGGAACAATTTTCTTAAACAGAATAGGGAAAAGTTCTACTTAGGTAGTGCGTTGCAAAAATGAGAAAAGCTTTCACCACTGTTTGTTTCTTTTTATTTTTTGGCTCTCAACTCGAAAGGCATTATCAGAATACAAATTATTAAATTTGAGTTTTTGAGAGATGACAAGAAGGGATACCAGGATTCTGTCTATAGATTAAGCATACAGATTTTTTTTCCAGGCACTTACAGAATTTGGACATCTCCAGGGCTTAGACTACAGCTGAATGAAAAATTGAGAATGTTTTCTCCTTTTTTTCTTTTCTTTTTTTTTTTTTTTCATAATTAGTGTCTCAGCCCTACTTTACATTACCTATTTCCCTTTGAGGATCTAGTCTAAGGGTGTGTTTTTTTTATTGTTTTGTTTTGCTTTGCTTTGAACTACAGACATCTCCAAGGGCTTCAGAGGAAGCTACTGGAGGAAAAGATGAAGACTAGGAGAGTTCATAGAGTGGTAGCTCATGAAAACTGGATGAGGGTCAATGTACCAAATTGTGAGAGACAATGAAATTGAGGCTTAATTCATACAGCTGAGCAAATACTAAAATTGCCAGCAGGAAATAGAAGAATTCACAGATGCATCCTTGTGCATTTCAGTAGAAAACTAACTTCCTCTCCTATGAGAAGAGCTCTGTCACCTGCTAAACTCCTGCTCTGCTTTCCTTATAGGTATAAATACCTCATTCTTATCTCTGAGATCTTGCACAGCTGTCAGCTTGCTTCATGATTAATAGTTTTGTTTTTCTTTCCAGATCTGATTAAAATTATTATGGCTCAAACTTAATGCAAAGCCTATTGCTATGAATTAATTTAAGATATCTTTTCATGCATGTTCATATAATCTTCACAGCAAAATTTCATTGCTACTGAGGTGATTACCGAAGACAACATTTTCATCAAAAACCCTAACGTGATAATGCATTCAGGTCCCCAACACCTGTTCTGTAATTAATAAAGGACCTAATTAGGGACTGCATTATGTCCCAGACATGTTCAGTTGAATAATAGATATGTTCTTGGTATGGGTAGTAAATGAAATTATGTGATCCCCTGCTGACTGCTAACCTATTTCCAGCGTAGTCATGCCATTAGTTTACTCTGTAAGCAATCTGGAAGGTGACAGAACCACTGTGAAGTGAGCAATCCTAGCCATGGAAATGGAACCAGAAGTCATTTCAGGTCCAGTGTTTCAGGGACAGTAATGTTTCCACATAACTATTGACTGGCATTACATGATGTCACTATGTCTTGCTTTTCATTATGTTTCTTGCCGAGATTGTGTGTCTCAACACAGGCCTGGAAACAAAATGCAGACTTGCAGCTTGAGAACAGAGCAGATATATGGAAGAACATCTGTTCTTCACAGAAGAGCATTGGTCCTCAGCATCATGTGAACAACACTGCAGAGACACCCAAATGTAGAATTCTTATGACAGGAGTCTAAGACATTGGTGCTTAATGCCATTTGATATTTCTGAGGTGATATGAGACAACCACATGGGACTGACAGGTCCCATACTGCACCATCCGAAAACTCATCCTGTCCTGGAGCGAGCTGTTGGATGTTTTACCAGGAAACATGGTCTAAATAACACTAGATATCTATGTGTGGACAACTGAATTGAGTTCCTAATCTCAAATCAGATTCTACACTGTGAACCCCCACCTTACCTTTTACAAGTAATAGTAAAAGGGATGTTTTATCCATAGTTCTAGGAATATATTTCTGAATGAAAGCAGTGGTAAAAATCCAAATTGACCTGGTCTGAAAAATGTGATAGGGACATGGGTGGGCATCTGGGTTATTTTTACTTCATTTTAGAGGCATTTATTCGTTACAATAAAACAGAAAGCTTATTATCCAGATCTGTTATTTTGTTTTGCACTTAGCGGATCTGTGTTAGGGAGTCAAAAACAGTCAAACAAAAAGTAGTGAACAGTGGCCTTACAGAATCTGCCACCAGCAGCTGTACAGGGTAGGAGTCCCCAGACAACTCAGGATGTGACTGATTCTTTCTTAGGGAGCCTGGGGAACCTGGTCCAAAAGTCAGTATTGGGGAGTAGGTGACTGAGTCTTCTCAAAGCACAGTCATTACTTAGGATGTTTTTTCCCCTGAAGGCCCACAAATTTGTTGATTTCCAACTTGTTCAGGCATCTTGTTGACTGAGGCAGAATGGGAGATGTTTCAGGAGATGTTGGGTTCTGGACTGACAAAAGGACACTTTTTTTTTTTTTTCTTTTTTGGCACATAACATCATTACATGATACAATTATTTCCTATTTTGTACCCAGGCCCAAAGGTGCTGAAGGGAATATTTCACACTTAAACAAACATGAATATTACAAATCTGTTTTTATAATTACTCATTTTTATAATTACTCATAAGTGTCTGTATTCTTAAGACACATACAGGGCTAAACTCCCATTCTTAGAAATGTTGTTACCAAAAATTAATACCAGAACATTTCTTCTGAAAATTCTGAATCTTGATAGACTTTTTTTCTGTAAAGTAATAGTCTTTCTAGTCATTTAATCTATCGTTTGTGTATCTTAGTGATGGTACTGTTGGGATTTGTTCTTTAATAAGAGTTTTCTAGTTCATGGGTTCTTTTTTCCTCCCTTTTCCCTTATCCTGCAGTGATTTGCATGGTGTTTATAAAAACAGGTTCTAATATACTATGTTGTCACAAACATGTTTTTTTGGCAGCCTGCAGGATCCTGCTTTCAGACTTCGCTGATTACTTTGCAGTTGTGTGGCATTTCCTGAAGCATTCCTTTCCTACTACTTCGTACACGTTCTACTGCAATAGTATACCACAGGGTCTGACCTTGGCTGTACATGAACTGAATGATTAAGCTTCAGTTTCTTTTCAGATACCAACCACATTACAGTGATTGAAAATGTTTCCTGGACTATCTTGGTAAATTAGCAAGCCTACTTAAAGTGCTGTAACAAATAGCTGTTGCCTTAAGCCTGAGTGGGAATACCTTTCCCCAATAACAAATTCCATCATCCTGTCATACTTTGAAGAAAGTAATGGGTAAATAAACCATTATTTGAAGAAGGAATGATGTTGTTTAATAAACAAGATAAAGCAAGAAAAAAAAATAGAGATTTAGAAATAATAATGAATGAGAAGAAATAAAATGTTTATTTCTTTTAAATTTCCTGAGAGCCCATAATTTTTTTCCTCCTTAAAAATAATCATTTTAGATATTCATCATACATTTTCTGTTACTGTGCTCTCTGCTGTTGTTTCCAGCGAGCATGTGAAATGAAAACATAGTCTGTTTTTAATCAAGACCGTTTTCTCCCCTTGCCCACACACCTGGTGCTCTCAGGCTGCTGACAAAAGCATAGCAAAGAGAAACATTCTTTTTCTTTAAGGGAGCAGTTGGAAGGGCTGCCCATGTAGGAGGGAAATGCAGATAATGGGCTTTTCTGGCAGTTTAAAGAAAATGAGAAGCGGGTCAAGTTTTTGGACTTTCCTGACTTGGAAGGGATCCATTAACCATATGGCTTTGTGTCCCCTGCGCGATGCTGTGCGGCCTCCCATTAGAGACAGATGGTGTTGTATCTGTACACGAACAGCAACGCTTCCAAGCCCCTGACACTGTGGCTGACGTATGCTGTGGTTACTTCAATGGCCAGGGATATTTCATGTTATGCCTTTGGTATGTTTTTCCCTTTGAATAAAATATTCCCTTTAGCTTTTAATTGACAGGAAACTGAAACCCACAAGATGGAAAAAGAATGTATGACACTGTATAAAAGAAGGGGGACAACTTCATTAATTTTTTGCCTGACCACAGATTTTTTTTTTTTTTGAATTTTTTTAAATTTAAATCCCAACTTCAGCACTGAAAGTTTCAAATTCGTTGCCTGGGAACAGTGGTTTGGTTGTTTTTTTGTTGTGATTTTTTGGTTGGTTGGTTGGTTGGTTTTGGTGGTGGTGGTGGTTTTGGTTGTTGTTTTCCGGGACTGCATAACCATATTGATGCCTGAATTTATTAGATACCACACTGCATATCTTGAAGTTTCCTAGGGTATTTTGGTATTACCTTCAGTAATACACATCTTTAAAGCCTGTGATGAGGTGACATATGCCCGCTTTCCACATAAAGTTCTGCTGTCATTGGTAGAGTTCACAATCTGAAGTCTGCCTAGGTCTCTCAAGGACTGTAAGACTCTGATCCCAGCTTAATGCAAAATCCTTATTTAAACTGTGAAGATGGGCTTGAAATAGGGACCTGATTGACATTCCCACTCCACTCAGTGCTTTAGTCAGTAGACAATATTTATTCTTTCTCTTTCAGATTCTTAATCTGGCAAGGGTTTTTTCGTTTGTTTGTTTGTTATTTATTTATTTATTTATTGTTATTACTCCTACTTAGCATCAATACAGGTGTTTACTAATTCCTATTGGTTCCATGATGTTTTTGTAGAAGAGGTAAACACATAACAAAAGGGCAGATGGAACAACCCAATGACAACACGCTGGCATCAGGCATGGTAGTAAATAGGGAGAAACATGCCATGCATGAGGACTTGATCTCTCATAGAAATTCTTAGGAGGCATCTACCTCTATCCACTGACTGTGTAAGATGTTTAAATGGTTAATTGGCCGAATTTCCTTTAATACCGGCCTCATCACCTGAAACATTGCCATAAGAGCACTTAATTTAAGCAAACTGAATTCCTCCCAAAGAGATTTAGGAATACTTTAATGTGATTGGGTGTTCTTATATACAAGCACACATACACAGAATGTTTGTCTTCATTAATTTTCTGTGATTATATCTCAGCAAATGCGGGATTCATCTGCATTTTTGTTAGGCTGGAATATGCATGTCTTATATTATCCATTCCAAAATGTACCAAACAGCTTTACAGAGCACAGCAGGCTTTATCTTGAATGTACTCTGTAAATAGATGATGTTGCAAAGAGCCACAGCTCAGTGTGTCCCAGAACACAGAGCAAACTGTGTGCCATGACTGGAAGAAACCATGAACACAAAGATTTATTTCTATATCTGTACAAGCATTTTGCAATAAAAATTACACTTTTTTGTTTTTGTTTGTTTGCTGTTTGTTTTACATGTGTATTAGTTACTAGGTGAAGAGAGATTTCAAGATATTGAAAAAATTAAAACAATTGGCAGCACATACATGGCCGTGTCAGGATTATCACCTGAAAAACAGGTAAGAGAATAGTCTACTCTAAGAAGCAAAGTTTTTTGGTGTGATCCCAACATTCATATTAGAAAATATTAGTGTTATCTTTTTGGTGTTCATAGAGCTGTGTATGCTAAGAAAAAATAGACATTTGGGGCTTCTGGCAGACAACAGTTGCACTTCTTGATGAATTGAAATGCCATCTTGTGCTCTGAACAAGAACCATATGGATTCTTTCTTCAAATTTAAGTTTATCAGAGAGAAAAAAATCTCCTTTCAATCACACTGATGTGAATCTAGAGCAGGTCTATCTATATCTTCGGACATACTCTAAAGTTACCACTGTAACTCAGAGCAGAATCTCACTGGAAATCTGCAATAAATTATGAAAAGAAAGGATCTGTTAACTAGCAGCATGTTTATGTAAGTGCAAGGTTGCATTTAAACATTTATTACAAGGATGTAACTGTGTATTTTTAGACAGAATGATAAACTACACGTCAAAATAAAGCTGACATGTCAGAGCATCATAAAACCAGAAGTCTGCACATTGCCCTCACCTACAGAGGTGCAAAACAACCTGTGCAAAAAAATCAGCCACAGAAGACACATACACTGTCATAGCCATGAACCTCAGATGAGCCAGACGAGAGAAATCCATTCATAGTTACATGCAATAATATGCCTGAAAATGGGGTCTCCAAAGGAATAAAATGATTTTCTAAAATACATCCAGCAAGAAGTTGGCTTCTGTTGAAATCTGTCTTGCTTGGCAACCAGTGCCTCCCCATGAGGAAGAACACCACAGAAGAGGGGTGTGCTGCCCCAGATCAACAGGAGAGTGGGAATCAGATCTGCCTACGTTGATTGCAACTGCCAAGAAAACAGCAACTAGATTAGACTGAGCTTTATAAACTAGAAAATTTCCATTGTTTGTTTAGAATACATTATAAAACATGTGGAGTGTAACTAGCTGAGCATCTCCCACCTACAGAGTAACAAGTGATTCTGACAGCTAGAAATCCACAAAACTAGGCATGCATGAGATTTTTTTTGTTTGTTTGTTCCAGCTTAAATTGCTTCTGTGCAGAGACGAGCAAAGAACTGAACATCAAAGACACAGCTACACAGCTCCTAACTAATTCTTTAGGCTTGATGAGGGTAAAAATTCAAAAGGAGAAAATCTTCACTGCATTTCCAATACTGATTAATTCATCCTTTTTTAAACAACAAAAGCCTAATGAAATTTATATCTATGTTTTAAATATACCTATCTTCATACATATATGTATATGACTGCATCAATATCTAAGAGGTGAGGGTTGCTGAGGGAAGATGACATGCCCTGAACTGAATAAAGCTGAGGACAAGGAATGTAAACAGAGAGGATGAAGCTAGGGAGATTCTTATGATCTGGCTTAAACACTGAGGATGATCAAAATGTCAGAGGGCTGCACTGCATGATCGGAGGTGGGGCTTACAATGCTTCCTTCCTATGGACTGGAAATTTGTTTAATGAAAGAATTACCCGGCTTCAGAATAGATGAGGTGACATTATAACATTATCAGGACAATCTCAATCCTCTTTATACTTCTTTTCTCAGCATTAGATATATGCATATGCATTGTTAATTCCCATTTTTGCCTTTTGGATTATTGGTAGGAAATGGATTTCTTTGGTACTTCATAGAATCATAGAAAGGTTTGGGTTGGAAGGGTCCTTAAAGATCACCCAGTTCCAACCCCCTTGCCATGGGCAGGGACACCTCCCACCACACCAGGCTGCCCAAAGCCCCATCCAGCCTGGTCTTGAAGATCTCCAGGGATGGGGCATCCCCAGCTTCTCTGGACAGCCTGTTCCAGTGCCTCACCACCCTCTGAGAGAAGAATTTCCTCCTAACATCCAATCTAAATATACACTTTTAGTTTAAAATCATTCCCCTTTGTCTTATCACTATCTGCCCATATAAAAGCCATGTACTTCACAGCGAGCCTTCTTGTATCCAGGTATACAAGTGTTGTCATATAAGTGGGAAGCATTACTTTAACTTTAATAATACCCTATCTGCCTTTGATCTAGCACATTTAGACTGTTCTTACAAATTCCAAATCTGTAAGATACTTGGCACTTGGTGGGGATGGGTGGGAGCTGTTCTACAGGCAAATGCAAAACAATTCTAACATTATTTTTAATGACTCCTCAGCAATGTGAAGACAAATGGGGGCATTTGTGTGCTCTGGCTGACTTCTCCATAGCTTTGAATGAAAGTATACAGGAGATCAACAAGCATTCTTTTAACAACTTTGAGCTCCGTATTGGTAAGCAAAGTACAAGCATGAAAATTAAAAAGTGGTTTAAATTAAAAAGGGGAATAGTAGCTTACCCTAAACTCTATGCACAGTTTTTGTGCACAAAGCCTTTTGGCTTTGCACAAAAACTGAATTCCAGTTCTGACCTGATCTGTCCCAGTGGCAGCACCTCTAAACTTCTGCTAAGGGTAAACTGTTATCCTGGATGAAATCAATAGGGTGGGACATGAATGTAGGGGTGACCTGAATGTATGCAACAAAGCAGGAACAAATCTGATGACTGTTTATGCTGACTGGATTACTGGCCAAAAGCAACTCCACTCAGAAGAAACATGTCCTTTACAGACAATCTTACCATTAGAAAAGCTGAAGTGTATTCGTTAATCACAGCATGGAGGGTAGCATCATCACTGTCTGTGCTAACTCAGAGTGCTTCCCAACAGTTTTGAACCATGGAAAACTCCAGCTCCCAGGATTTTTCAGGGAACATTCATCCATGTCCAGTAAATGTGAATTCCTTGCAAAGCTTTTATCCATCATGAATGCAACTGTATTTGGAGACCATGTCTATAAACAATTTATACATATATACGTATTTGCGTATATATATATATAAAGTCTTTTAAGAAAATCTAAAAATGTAAGATCTTTTTCCCAAAGTGCCTTTCACTATCAGTAAACTTATTCTTAAAACTTCACTGTAGGAAAAAAAAAAAAAGGTCACCTTTATATTATTTCCTGCACTGAATTTATGCAACAATATCATAAGATATAGTCTTCCAAAAACTTCATAGGAATACTTTAGTATTTTCACTTCATGGAACATAAGGATGTCATTTCTGGACTGCATAGCACTGACAGGGTTGCCTTCAACAAGTGCAGAGCCAGAAAGATCTTTCCTACTACTTAAGAATAATTTTGCAGGAATTTTGGCAATAGTGTGTGGAATACAGATGACGTGTAAGTACTGCAGTTCCACTGTGATGGACACCCCGTCAAATAGTTCTGAGGATATAACTTTTGTTCTCTACCTTTCCTGAACTTTTTTTCTTACTTTCTTTTATATGCACCTTTTCCTTAAACTTAGAGATAAGCATATGTGAACCAGGTTTCATACAGTTCTGAAGTACAAATATGGTTTTCAGTCATTTTCATCTAACTGGTTGTTCTCTCTCTCCCTTTCTCTCTTTTTTGTAATAGGGATTAGCCATGGTTCTGTCGTAGCAGGAGTTATCGGTGCTAAGAAACCGCAATATGATATCTGGGGCAAAACGGTTAATTTAGCAAGTCGAATGGACAGCACAGGAGTTAGTGACAGAATACAAGTGCCTGAAGAAACGTATCTGATCCTGAAGGACCGAGGATTTGCCTTCGACTACCGAGGAGAGATTTATGTCAAAGGTATCAGTGAACAGGAAGGAAAAATCAAAACATATTTTCTTCTAGGAAGAGTTCAACCAAATCCTTTAATCTTACAACCAAGAAAACTGACTGGACAGTATTCATTAGCAGCTGTTGTATTAGGACTTGTACAGTCTCTTAACAGGCAAAAACAGAAGCAAATCCTTAATGAGAACAATAATTCTGGAATTATAAAGGGACATTATAACCGGAGGACTTTGCTCACTCCCGGTGGATCTGAGGCAGTAGCCCAGGCAGAGGGGGCCGACAAAACTGAATTGCCATAATCAACATTTTGTTTGTGTTCTTTTTTTTTTCTTTTTTTTTTTTTGTATTTCTTTTATATATAAAAATAAATATACAAATAAAAAGGGTTTAATTTTTTTTAGAATAAGCGTGATTATCTTCTGGTGTGACATTTTTATGAGATTCCAGTTCATCCATTTTTACAAATGCTGCCAGTATCTCTCTCCATTTACTGTGATTCACCTCTGAATGTCCAGCCATAGGAGCTGTAGACCTCTGCTCAGCTGTGCTGGTTACCCACAGAAAGGTCAAGAATAAATCCCTGACTTGGGGGGATTTAGAACATAAATTGTATAAATCATGGGAAACTGAGACAATGCACTGTGTCATGTGGAAGCAAAGGCACAAGGAGATTGAGTAGGTTCTTCTCACTTGTAGTTGTCTTCAAGAAGAGTGATATCCATCTAAGTTAGTTGTCTGGTCTCCATAACAACCAGTGAAAAGCTAGTCAGTACAGTCAATGGATTTATGTATGTTATCTGCCTAGATGTGAGGCTGTGGGACATAGAAGGGAGAGATTTTACCCCAAACCCACTGACTCCGTTGAGTCACTGGCTATGGGCTGTTAACAGAGACTGAAGTGTCTTGCCCACAAGGCTGCACTGCAGGCAGTATTGCATGTTGTTACCCACCTGAGCTCTAGCACCCACTCCAGGAGGTCAAGGCTCTCCTGTGGGCACTATGCTATATCTGTCAGTCCCATCTGAAGGGTTCAAATGTGCTAAGATATCTTGAATAACACAAGACATAAATGGACTTGTCTGGAGTCTACAGCTGAATCTATTGTCCAGTCAAAGAATTAACCAAATTCCCTTGGTTCACTTTCCTGAGCTTAGCTCTTAAACCCATCCCCAGTCTGCATTTCTAGCAAAAGAAGGCTTATCTCAAGCTGTAAAACGAGAATGTGCTAAAGTACAACAGGAGACTAAGCTGAACACCCGCTCGGTTACCTCAGGAGGAGGAGAGAGGCGGTGACTGAGGTTACCCCAAATGATTTGTGTGCCAGAACAGAGACAGTCCTGTTGGGATGCTGAAATGGTACACCTAGGTGCTACAAACCCTGCATTAAAACAAGTACAGGATGACTTTTTTTTTAGGATAGCTTATCAGCTTTCCCCTGGAAAAAGTAAATATATAGCAAGGTTCCTATATGCATCAGTAACATGATTCATACTGATCAGTAAAGCGCACAAATGAACCTCTCATCAAGTCTGTATGCTCAAAGGAGCTGGGCTTGTCTCGTCAAATATTATCTTTAAAATAAATCACAGATGGGAGCAGCAGAACCTGCAATCACACAGCAATCCCCAGACGAGACCCCAGACAGCCAATACAGTGCAACATATGGATTCTTGGTAAATACAGCCCTTGCCTTTTTACAGGCTGTCTTTAATGAAAACTAGGATATCCCAGGTGTGTCACCACTGGATTGGGCACATTTTTATAAAGGTGGCCAGTATGGCTAAGAAATATTGATTCCTACATTTTAGGAGACACTATGGTTTGCTAACAAAAGAGGCATCAAAGCACAAAAATGTTTAATTGTAGTATGACAAAAATAATTGTAAAACAAGCTAAAGAATAGGTATGTCAGGCAAAATTTGATCAGCTGAATGCAGCCTTCAGAAACAGAAAATAACAATAAATGGCCAAATAAATTCCAGAGAAAACTGTATCACTGAAGGATGGGTCTGATCACAGATATCAGAAAGCTGTCAGAAATGTTATACACAGTGATAAGGCTGCCAGTAACTGAGCTCTTATTTCAAGTTGATTACTGATTTTAGACCCTACAAATATCAGCTCTTTACACCACCTAGGAACACTGTAAAGCAGAGCCCCTCAACCACCCAGAACAGTGTTGGTGCTGTAGGAGAGGAAGACAAGACATGGCTTATATCTGAAGCAGCTAAACCAATTTCGCATTTAAAGTGGTATTTGAAGCGATAGAGAAGAAAGTTTTGGCTGGTTTAAACTGCTCATAAAACAGCTGTCCTCTCCTCAGCGTATCTCTCTGCTGGATGTGGGTTCACTCCTCCTGGTTTTCTAAACATTTAATTCTTGATAAATGCATATCCCAGCTGAACCAGTTTTCTAATTCTCACTACTGCTGCTGGCCTCTGTAATGGCGATTAGCAGTGAGTGGAAAGTGTTATCTAAACAGGCTGGGAGACTGGAGACTGAGGGCACCTTCACTGTGTTTTAGCACAGGCCTAAATCTCCTGCTTCTTATCCTAGACACGGATGGCTTTCTGTGTTATCCCTCTCAAAATCCCCATTAACATAACTATGTTCCCAAGAAAAATTGTCTGCTAAAGAACTCTGAGCCTGTGTTGACCAGATAAAGAATGTGGCAAATCAGCTTATTACCATGACTAATTCTTTAGTGAGGAATTTCACCTGTGTCTGCTGCAGGTAAATCCCTGCTTTGGTCTATTTGTCTACATGAGGCAGCTATTTGTCACCCCAGCAATTACACTGCCTGTTCCTTTTCCAAGTGCAATGACCTTAAAGGCTCAGCAGTGTTATTCCCCGTTGTAGCATTTGTTTTCAGAGGAACAGCAGCTACTATTTATGCACTGTCTTCTAGTTTTACTCCATTTCATGGTATCATTAGTGCATTCAGCTTTCCCTCACAACACTATCTTCAGGGATTCTTGTTCATACAGAACAGAATTGTTCATACAAGAAGAATCTATAAAGCCAAAACACCTGGTTAATATCCTTTGAAACACACATGCTTGAATAATAAAGGCGAATTGCCTTGATATTGTAGCTCCTTGGCCAAGCCAGCTAGCCAATATTGAGGACATTGCTAGATTCTTCCCATTAAGAGGAGAAAGCCTTGGCAGAAACTCAATATACTCTTTGATGTCATCTTATTTATTTCTACCAATGTACACTACAAAAAAAAAATAAAAATAAAAATAAAAATAAAAATAAAAATAAAAATAAAAATAAACCAGCAGCCAGCTGCTTTGCTCAGAAATTCGTACCTCAGTCCCTCTGACAATCTCCATGCCATAAGCTCTGCTGACTTCAATGTTTTCTAAACAAACAAGCTGAACTCCATAGCTTACAAAAAGCAACATACAATCAACTGCATCAAGGGCAGTTTATGCCAGCTTTGAAGTACTTATTTTTAATCATTAAAGGAGACAGAATATCGACTACCTGGATATCAGTTCTGTACCAAAGTCATCATTCTGCAAAGCTCCATGTGGATATTTGCAACCATTAACCCTGCATTCTAGTAAAGACCATGTGTGTTGCAAGAGTGCTTGTTTGCAGACAGTGAACAGGTGTTAGGGTTGATTAATTTATACCATTAACCAATTTTAGTAGTATCTATCCAGAAAGTTACAGTTAACTACTGATACCTATCAAGGTATCTACTCTAAGCTCATATTAAGACTCAGGAGAGAACAAAGCTTAGGTGTGATATCATTTAGAGGTGTGTGCTAGCAGACACAAAGCAGTTCAAAGAGCAGACTTTGCACATACAGGGAAAATATTACTCACTGTCCTCAGCTTCAATTCATTCCTGATTACTTCACAGTACTTTGCACATTTTGAAAAGCACAGCAAAAAAATATCTCATCTAATCCTTCTCTCATTAGCAGAACTTCATCTGCCTTTTCCTAAGTGCTGCAGAAGTCAAGGAGTTTAGACAAACACACAGCGCAGCGATGGTGGCTCGTAGCCAAAGGGCCCGTCGCTGCGCGCTGCCGAGCTGCGATGCAGGCAGCAGAGAGCCCTGCTCCACAGCCGACTTGGCGAGCACGCAGAGAAGTGATCAGAGGAGCAGGAAATAACCACATTAACCATCGTCAGTGGTACACGGCAAGCGTTATAATTGCACAGTCAACTTATTAACCTCCCCGTGAATCCTTTTTGTGTTGCTCAAAGGCAGTGACATGACGAGGTGTTTCGCGGTTTCCCCAGCTCTGAGCTTTCCTGGAGGAGGGGAAAATACGACAGAGGAGCAGTCAGCAGATGGGAGAGAAGGGGTAAATATTCAATATTCATATCTCTAGTCACTTGAAACTGCAGTTGAGTTGCTATTTATGGAATGCTTTCATTACCTCTCCTGGTTAAAGAAAAAAAAATTAGTCATTGGTTTAGGTAACTTTAATAGATAAGGTCCAATTCTCCCCCCCAAAAAAAAAAAATCTTTTTTTTTTTCAGTCTATTTTCCACTAAGAGCTTGTTTAGGTGAAGGCCGTCAGAGTTACAGAGACATCCAGAGACTGATTCATTCAGCTCTTTGATGTAAAAATGACATCAATGTGCAGTGTTGGTTAGACAACATCCCCTGTAAAATGCAACTCATGCTTCTTCTCGTGACCTAGATCTCCCTCAGCCCAAGGTGCATTTTTTGTGATTTTGTTTTGTTTTGTTTTCTGATGAATATGTTAATGCTGATTTTTTTTTCTTTTTTAGTATGCTGTAAAACCTGTTTCACAGGGCATGTGCTTTTTTAGGGTCTAGAAATCAGCTCCTCCTTCAGCTTTCCAATATTAAAATAAAATAAGTGCCACCATTGTGACATAACAACAAGGGAACTAAAAAGAAATGTCAGCTGGTTTGCTGAAAATCTAAGGTTTTAAAACAAATGACATATGTGTGAAATGACTTCTGATTGCAAAGCCCACTCCCAACAGCAGTGACATGGGATATGTTAAGGGATATTCTCACAGTAGCAGGATATTAAGTATAATTTTAATTAACTCATCAGTTACTTAAAATAATAAAAACACAACACCCTCTTCCTAATCATTTTCCCTCACAGTGACTATTGTGACAAGCTGTCAGTTTTCCAGTTTTTTATAAATCACAGAGCAATTGTGTTTCAGACGAATGATTGCCCCCTCCAGATGGATCCAGATCGATGGTGTAATGCTACTTTCAGGAGTCAGGACCCCAGCCCCATCTTTGGGGTCAGTGCACTTTGTATCGGCAAAACCAAGACTCACAGTGGCATCAACTCTTTCCCCTTGGTCCTGTTCCTGAGTAAGGCAAGGGCAGGGACTTGGGCATGCTAGGGAGTTGTAATTGAACATTTTTCACATTTAAACAAGGGTGGGAGGAAGACCCCAGCATGATCCATCCCACAAGGTGAGTCCAGATGCTGCATTTACAGCTCGTTTTTCATTAACAGCCTGGTTAATTGCAAGGTGTTTTAATGGCTTCTCAGCAGCTTGGCCATCCCAGACCAGCTCACAGGGTAATGAGGGCACAAGGGATATCTCCCCTGCACCACAGCTGACACAGCAGTATGCAGTCACCTCTTGCACCATTAATTTCCCCCTTTCCTGGCAGTTAACTTGGCAGGACCCATGACGTTTCAGAAACCATTGTATGGATGTTAGAAGACAAGTTTCCATGGAACCATCTTTAAAAAAATCTTTTTTTCTTTTTTTTTTCCTTTTTTTTTTCTTTTTAAATGTTTCCTGCAGCGAAAAAAAAAAATCCACTTCATTTATTCATTCAGAATTTATTACAAAACTAAAACCACACCTGTGTCCAATACTGAAAAATCAACTTAAGCAAAAGCAACATGTCTTCCTCTTACACTTCCAGACCAGGTTGATCGTGTGTCCATTGCAGCTTAAGGAGCCCCACCATACTTCCCTGTCAGAGATATTCAGCTCTACCTCAGAGTTATCCCACCGAAGAGATCTACATACAGAATGTTTGCAAGGAAACCTCAGCCCCCAATTCACCCCACCTCTGCTCCCATCACTTTTAGAGATAGCGGACTGGTGCAGAAGGGCTTTCATGGGCCTGAGAGGGATGGGAAAAAAAAAAAAAAGAAGAATTCTCCATGAGACGAGTTCCAAGCTATTTTGAGTTTTACAGCTGAAAGTGAATATTTTACTTGCAGCTTCAAACTCATGGTGAACACAGAGACCCCCACTATCACCCATTGCCCCTAGCACACAATTTCACAGGCTTTACGTTCACATTTGTTGCTGCCTCCGTATTTAATCTCTATTCCCATGTAAAGCATACTGACATTAGCCAGACCTGGCTGGGTGTAGCAACACATGCCTTTGTATTCTCTCTTTTGGAACATCACCTAACAAACATGTCATGCTTTTTTTGACAAAAAATTTCATGGCAACAGCTGCAATGTGAACTTCCACTGACAGATAGTTAGCCAGACCCTAATCCGTATGGTTCAATTAAGAGGTCACAGATTATCCTTACAGCTCCAACCTATTCTCCCCCTTTTCATGCCCATGCTGGAATATTTCTTGCGGATATCATAAAGCATTAAGTCTTGGTATCTAAACAGTCAAGAAGAAATTGGTTTTGCTCCATGTTCCAAGGGTAATTTCCAATTAAAATAATCAAGTAAATAAACAAATAAATAAATAAAATCTGACTTTGGAGCAGAGACTGGTATCCAACCAGCATTCCTCCTCTGAGGTGAGAGCCATTACATCTGGACACCAACCATAATTATTTCTGCTCAAGACCATAATTTCAGTTTTGGGCACCTGTTTTCTGTGTAAATGCATTTTATATTTCAAGTTCTTTCAGCCCTGGTTCATAGTTTTGTAATAGCCTTAGATGCTCCTTCTTCTGATCCCTGAGACTGTCAGAGATGATGAAAATGAGTTAATAATGAATTCTGCTTGAGGTCTGTGGCAGAACTGAGTCAAGCAGTGTGGCTTATTGAAATAAAGCCTTTGCTGGAGTTAATTGATTTAATTCCAATATATGAATACTTTCATGGGCTAAAAATAGAAGTTTCTGCAGAGCTCTTCAAGCTAGGGAAGAAAAGCAAAACAAAAATGATGATGGGAAGTTAAACAAGGTCAAATTGGAAATAAGGCACATGCTTTTGACAGCAAACATGATTAAACACTGGAACAAACTACCATGCAAACCAGTGAATCTATTATCTCCTCAAGAGTTCAAATCAAAATGATGGAGATCTTTCTAGAAATTATGCTTTCTTTCAAATACAAGTGCCTGGGTCCACTCAGAGAGGAACAATAAAGCTTTCTACAATGTGTGAAGCCCTGAAAGGCAGACTGGATAGTTTAAGATTTTTATTTTTTAATACCACGAATTTGGCATTGTCTTCACCACTGAGCTAAACGAGCTAAACAGAAAGAAGCAAAATCTTCTGTCCTGGGAATGTTTCACAGGTCTTGCTGGTACTAACTGACGATGGGGAAGGCAAACCTATTCCATTTCATGCATTGATTCAGAGTCCAGAAAACCATGATTTTTCATATGTCTCCCTTTGTGGAAGCGCTAGAGGTGTTGCAAACCAGTGGCTCAGCTCACAGGCAGACACTGTACCAAACTGTTCAGCCTCCCTACCATTCATAGAGCTGCTTCATTAATTTTAGCAAAAACTCTGTAGTCAAGCATCAGGAAAGAAATTGAATTGGTCCCCAGCTGCATTCCACCATTCCCACCCCACCACCTCTCTGCTCTTTCTCCTTACTTGCCCTGGTGCTCAGAGCAATGCACACATTGCATTCGTTCTAAGGAAAGGCTATTAGGGACCCTGAGGAAAAGCATTTGTTTCTTAACAGAATGAGTCTTTTCACAGAGCATTTGATGAGATCTCAGGAAATCTTTGTGTTAATTCAGTGGTGTGACCTTGGCTACAATGAGGGTGCTACTACTTTCCCATATAACTGAAATTATGACCTTGAGTTAAACGGATGAAGAGTTCCATATAAGTGTAGTTTTCTTTTTTTTTTGTCACAATGTCTCCCTGACATTTTTATATAAGCATATGATACGACGTAAGTAAGAGACCCAGCCTGACAAGATGTCTGGAGGTTTTTGTTACACAGCCAGAAATGCTTCTGCTGAATAGAAAGCATGGGATGAAGTAAAAGAAGAATGAAAATAAAAGCTCAGAGGATCTGTGGAGGGAAGAAAGGGAGGCATGTTAAATGCTCGGAAAGTATCTTCCAAATAACCCAATTACCTATTTGCAACCTGTAATTCGTGATGCATTTCTCTTACTTTTCACAAAGAGCGACAAGGAGAATTTTTCCCTTCCCCCCCAACCTGCACCATTACCTAATTCTGTCACCGAGATGAGAACAAGCTAAGTCCTAATATTTCACTTGGATTAGCAGTTCCCACCAAATGACAGAGGCAAAAGATTTGTACTGGAAAGTAACAATGGCAAAGCAGAATAAAAGACTCTGCTGCTTTGAATTATTAATAGTGTATCACCTCACTGCACACACCAATCACACTGCTCTCTTTTCTGGAGCCTCAGGAGAAAGGAACATAGTTTTCCAGTGTACTTCAAGCCTTTTAAAAGTGCTTCGAATCCGCCCAGCTATTTCATACCTGGGATAGTTTCAGGGCAGGGCAGCCTTCTTAAAGACATAGCATCCTGCCTAGGGATATAACAGGAGGCTTTCATGTGGGTTATTTTGGGAAGACATTTTCAAAAGAAGCTAAATGGAAGGGGAACAGTTTAGTGTTTCTCAACCCTTCAAGTTCTACTTTAAAAAAAAAAAAAAAGTGTATGATTTTCTGGGCTGCTATGCACCATGATTCCCTTCTGCTGGGTGTCTTTATGCACATTATCCCACAGATTATGTTTAAGCCTTTCCTAATGTATCTAAAAAGCTTGAACAGTATTTTGAGGAAGAGAAGCAGGTTCTTCAGGACAACTAGAAATTGTTTTGTTGGACACCTCTTATGGGTGTCCTGGAGTTACTGTGACTTGAGAGAAACATCAGCAGGGACAGCTCAGGGGGTTGTCAGCAGTGTATTTGCTGAGTGCAAATAACAGTTCTGAAATATGACAATCTTGCTTCCTAACAAGTTTGTGGTTTAAGCTGCAGTGGACTAGAGTAAATTATTTCCATAGTGCCCTTCATAGCGGCCTCCACTATGGCTATTCCTCACCTATGTAAAAAATGCTTCCTGCAGAGGCATCTTTATTTGCAACCTCTCTTGTCTCCTTCACTTTGATGGGTGAAGATTCAGGATGTGAGAACTTGCAGAGGAATCATGAATCTCTCATATTGGATTGAATTAACTAGAAAACTTAGGATTTTATTTCTATAGCAGAAGCATACGTTTTACTATTTGAAAGAAGAAGAAAGTATTTTAAACCTGAAACAAACATAAATGACACAGCAATATCTTTTTGCACCTGCAGGAAGGATTAAACTATCGGCCCAAGAAATGAAAAAGATGAAGCATGCACAGCTGACCAAGTTACTAATTTTGACACCCAAAGCAAGGAGTAGCCTTTTGGGGGATAAATCCTGCCTGCCTACTGCAAGCCTGCCAGAAGCTGCTTTTGTGTGGGTACCCTCTTCACAATGCCACCACAAGGAGATGCATGTACAGAGGCATGGACATTGCTTGTTGGTGCAGTTCTTCTGCAAGTTATGTGCACGGACTCATTATTTTATTACCTTGCACTGAAAGCACCTAGGACTGGATAATCTATATAAATGAGTTTAATGGTCCAGCACAAAATTAACATTTTTTTCTAATCTTGGTTACTTTTAGTTTGTGACCTGGAGTCTGTCATGCTAAGTCCTGCAATTTCTATCCCAACGAGAAGGACAGCAAATACTTTTCTTAGTGGGGCCTGCATCACATTTCTTCCAATAGTCACGGAAACCTAACTCCTCCCAGATGTCTGAAGACTCCTTGTTCAGTTCAGGCTCCACTGTGCTGGTGCAAATCTCAGTCATGGAGAGATGGATTGAGGATTCATGGGAATAGATAAACCCAAAGTTTTACAGCAGCACCAAACAGCTCAAGTGAGACCTTTCCTCCCAAGCCAAACAGCATAAAATGGCTACTGAGATTTTGCATCTCAGACACCCCTGGGAATTTTCCTCCTACCCTGACCTTTACTCTTGACTTTCCTTCATGGTCATGATCCTGGCTGGAATCAAGACTCCAGGAGCCTGGTGCTCATTGCCATGGATGTCAAAGCACATTAGAGACTGTTAAAGCTGAAGAGCCTTTTCCAGAGCAATCAGATTGTAACAGATACCTTTCCAGACCTTTGTGACAGCACTTGGCTGCATTACATTTAGTTGCTTGGCACTGAAACACTTGTATGCACAGTCTTAAAAAACAAATGTAGCAGATGAAACATCCCACACTTGACATTACCTGAACCCTTGTTAGAGTTCAGTGCAAATTCTTCCTTTGCTTTCAGTAAGACAGCTGGTCCCATGATCATCCTTATGGAAGCTATAAGGAGCCACAGGTACAGAAATAGAAAGGATGCAAGATCACATGCAAAACCTGTACATGTGCAAACACAGCCCCCAACCTGGATATCTGACACAAGATGAAAACAGCACACTGTTGAGTCTCACGTCAGTTTTAAGAAAATAAAGACCAAAAGGTCTAGGATGCTTAAGGGGAAGAAAGAGAGAAAGAGAGAATAACACAAGCTCCTGTTGGAAGCAGGGAGCTTGAAAAAAAATAATCAGAATTTCAATAAGGTTGTCTTAAAAATGGTTTTGGAAAACGATCGCATCTGCTGACTATCACAGTCTAATTCATTAGGAAATCTGTCATACTGCTTGCAGAGGAAAGCCAGTAGCATCAGAAACATTTCCAGTATTTTCTGAGAGATCCATTTACCCTGTAATCATTGTTTAGGTAGTTCGGAAATACTTTCCCTCTTTCTTGTTTTCCTGTAACACCCTTAAATAGCATTCACTTTTTCACCAGCACTGAATGCTAATGTGCAAAAAGGTCAGCTGCTTTTGTCCTCTACAGTACATCATTTTTTAAAAGAAGCTCTTAACTCACGTGGCCCTCTAACAAATAAACATCAGATGCTCTTCTCAAGCTCAGTGCTCCCTGCCTAGAACAAGGAAGGCAGATATATCTAAAAATATAATGCTGTTGTATTTATAGCCGAGCAAAAAGTTTAGTGCGCAAATTAAAGCGCATGGAAATCATCTGATTTCTCTCAGTGATCACATTGGTTTTCCAGAAGGTCACATAGCATTTCTGGATTTTTCAGGCCAGCTGTAGGGCCCAAACTGACCTAGAGGGGTTTGCCATATCAATTTGGACATATGCGGTTTTAATGTGGAATCATCAGGTTTTGAGTGGGATAGGAATTGAAATGAGAAGGGGGACAAGAAGAACATAGACTTTTCTAACCTGATTTCTTCTTGGCAACCCCCAGAATTCCCTGTGTTTCACTTCAGCTTGGACAGGGATTATTACAGTATCTCCATCTCTATACACATGTGCCAGGAAGACTTAAATGAAAGTAACAATGAGCAATAACATTCAGGACATCTCCCTGCTGGGCCTCAGTAAGTCCTGAACTTATAGGACTGCAGCTCTCCAGCGTATACATCTCTATATATCCAACACACAGCACTGCAGTAGTCAGCACAGTGTATTCCAGCTGCACAGCCAAATTGTTGTTCCCCACAGAGGTACCAATTGCCATCGACTGGGTGCCTGCTGATAGCCCCATGCAATTGCAAAATAAAACCTGTGGGTTTAAAACTACCTTCATGATGTGTTGCAACTCATAAGGTGCTGGGATCTCTGGTCAGGAGAACACAGCCCAAGTCTGTGAATGGCAACAGTCATTTGAAAGACATCCCAATCACCTGGGAGAGATAAAACTTTTTTAGTAATTTCACTTTGTTGAATACATAATTAAGCACTTTCTAACATTAAATCAGACTTATATACATATATTAAAAAAAAAACAAAACACTTTCCTCTGGAGTTATTGTACTAGAAATCCCCAAAACACTACCCTATGTGTTATATTCTCCAAAACATTATCTTCCATAAGCCACAGGCAATGTCCAAGCTGTTTGGCTAATTCCTCCTACATTTCTTTTACTTGACACCAGACTCTTGTTGATTTGTAATACAGTCTCTAGCCAAAGTTGGAATCCCACTTCACTCCACTCCATATGGTGCAAATGGAGTTTGTTATCTCTTCAGTGCCCAGGGAAATGTTATCAGACACAAGACCAGGTGCAGTCACAGCTGATGAGGGGAAGTATTCAGGAGTGGTTTTGCATTATTGCAGTGGGACTCCACAAGATGCCCTCGGTGGTTCTCAGGTTGAATAAATCACTTCACCAGCCACTTCTGAATGTGTGTCAATAACGAAGAGTTTGCAACCAAAGCGGACAAAATGGATGGAGAGGAAAAGAAAAGGAAAAGTACTAAGTACCAGAGGGATTTGTTTGATGATGTTTGGCCTGTTCATGTCAGAGTCAAAATTGCATTTCAGGTCCTTGATCCTAACACAGACCTAAAGAACTGAGTTGTGTCATTTCAGATAGCCTACAAGGCTTTTACAGGCTGCTTTGTTGAGCTGACCATACACATCTGTCAAACTTTTCTCTCTCCCCATAAACAAACCCTTATAGAGGTGTTCCTGCCTGAGGAGTCTAATCCTCTTAGAGCCTCAAAAGCGACTCACATGGATTTTTGTCTGTTTTCTGTCACTGTTAGAGGATTTGATTGATTCTTTCATTATTCTTCCAGCTAAGAATAATGGAGAGTGGCATTTTTTTTGGAGAGGTGCACATTGGCTTAAAAAACACTCCCAATCCATCCTCAAGTACCTGCTTCTGCTAGAGCTCTGGAGAGCTGAGCAGCACTTACTATTTCAGGTTTTCAGTCTGACACAGAAAATATTTCTTTTTCCCTTGTATGAAAGTGTTACACCGAGTGTGTGGTTATATCCTGCATGGGTTTCTCTTCTGGTCTTAATCAGGGCTTGGACAGGGCCCTTCCAGTCCTGGAGTAGATCTGGGGTTGACTCTTGCAACCCTGAAGGGGAACAGCCCCACACTCCATCCCAGCAAGCCATAGCAGTAGCTTGAGGCAAAGATAATTGTAGGACATGGGGCCCTGGTGCCAGGCAGATGTATTGAGAAAACTGCTGCACGGCTGCAGGTGAGTCCCCAACAGCTCACAGATTTCTGCTCACAGAGGCACATGAAGAGTGAATGGCTGTGGTGCAGGATGGAGCGCATCACCCCATGAACGGCAGCAGACAGGGCACAGTGATCATTGCTTCTACTTCGAGTCTAAGCAGGGTTTTTCACTAAATCACAGCAAAAAAAGTGGGGGGTTAAGCCATCAGCTCCATATTTCAGTATCTACCACAGATGACAACGGGGTCACACTCCACTTCTCTAGCTAAGCAGCAGGTTGGAGCATGTTGATTTGGGTGGAGAGGAGCCTCATGAGGTTCAGCAAGGGCAAGTGCAGGGTCCTGCACCTGGGAAGGAACAACAGCATGTATCAGTACAGGCTGGGGGATGACCTGCTGGTGTGCGGCTCTGTGGAAAGGGACCTGGGGGTCATGGTGGACAACAGGTTAACCATGAGCCAGCAGTGTGCCCTGGTGGCCAAGAAGGTCGATGGGATCCTAGCCTGCATCAAGAAGAGTGTGGACAGCAGGTCAAGAGAGTTGATCTTCTCCCTCTACTCAGCCTTGGTGAGGCCACAGCTGGAGTACTATGCCCAGTTCTGGGCTCCCCAGTACAAGAGGGACGTAGAGCTTCTAGAGAGGGTCCAGCACAGAGCTGCGAACATGATGAAGGGATAGGAGCATCTGTCCTATGAGGAAAGACTAAGCGAGCTGGGCCTGTTTAGCCTAGAAGAGTTTAAGAGGGGATCTCATCAATCTCTATAAATACCTGAGGGGACAATGTAAAGAGGATGGGGCCAAGCTCTTCTCAGTGGTGGCCAGTGATAGGACAAGGGGTAATGGGTATAAATTGAACCACGGGAGGTTTCATTGCTATATGAGGAAGAATTTCTTTATGGTTTGGGTGACAGAGCACTGGAACAGGCTTCTCAGAGAGGTTGTGGAGTCTCTTTGGAGATATTCAAAACCCACCTGGATGTGATCCTATGTAACATGTTCTAGGTGACCCTGCTTGAGCAGGGACGTTGGACCAGATGATCTCTGGAGATCCCTTCCAACCTCAATCATTCTGTGATCCTGTGATGCTCCCCCTGGGGCAGACGCTCAGGCTTCATTTCTGGTAATAGACACATGGTGGAAGGATGCCCAGGTCTTACACCCAAGCCCAATAGCTTATGCATATGAAACTGTAGTTAATCCCCAGCCTCAACTAAATAGAAATACCATTTGTTACACTTGTTATTTGCTATACTTAACACATCCTACTACCACATTCGCTGGATGCACCCGGCAATGGAGTGGGGTCCTACTTTGAATAAACAAATCGGCCTTTGCATGGTCCCTCTTACCTGTGTTCTGGAGTCACCCAGAGCACATTTTTCTGTTAGGTACAATATGGCAGTGGTGGTTGCAGAAAACACCACCATCCTGAGGCTACGGAACGGCTGAGATCTGGGTTCATATCCAAGCTCTAACACAGCCATTGCAAAAAGCTGTTTCTCTCTGCCTTCTGTTTCATTTATTTAGAAACTGAAACATTCAAATGGTGAAAAGCCTCCTTCATATTTTAGAGGTTATTAACATGTTGATGCCCTGGTTGCCTGCAGGATTGCAGAATACATGAATGAAAATGCAAGATGTGGCACAGAACCGCTGCTTTGACTAAATCTCTATTTGCATTCAGCACAGACACTGTGGCACATAGACACTCCCCCAGCAACTTGAACCCGGTTTAAACACCCTGGCTCCTGTTTGAATAGCTCTCAGTAAGGCTGCCAGATGACAAAATCCCCCCAAATGAGAATTCCTTTATTGCTTAGGTGTCATCTTAGGATAAAACAGCCAAAAGTGGGCCGGTTATGCTGTCACCAGAACACTTCAAGTGCAACCCTCACTATTAGTGTCAGTGCTTCCTCAGACAAAGAATGGTTTAGAAAGAGAAGGAGAGATGTGGGGGAAAGCACTTGAATTTGGCAAGAATATAACAATTAGCGCTAGAGATGAGGATACTGAAGCCCAAGAGACCTTTCTTAGCTGCTGTGCTGTTATCACATGATGGGGGAGCATATTTGAAGGTAATAGCAAGTGACTTCATTAAGCTCTCAACGGACTGGGAAGCTTGGAGAGCATTAAAAAAAAAAAAAAATCTCTCTTTCTCTCACCAGGTGGCTTTCAGCAAGCTCTCCTAGTTCCCACACAATGGTATTTTCAGTATCATATTAAACACAGTAGGAAACTTAAATGCTTAAATGTCCTTGAATGTTTTTGTCTCCGTTTTGGCAACTACTTTCCTTTGCTGCCCTCTTGTGGGATTATAGAAAAAAACGCCCATTCAGAACAAACATAAGAGGCTTCATTCACCAAAATACATTCTGACCTAAATTCACCTAGACTGGAGGCAGATGTTTGTGAAACTAGCTTGTTTTATTTCATATCGTTTCTTCACGAAATATGTTTTTCTTTGAGTGCCAGGGTCTGTATGGTAAAACATCTCAAATGTAAAATATCCATTTTGTAAAACATCATCATTCAGGTCAGGTGAAACCAGCCTGAAGCAATATTTTCTTGAATGACCTCTGGGGAAATATATGTATGTGCATGCATATATATACCAATATATAAGCAGGTATGCAAATATGCACATATTTATGCATACATATGTATCTATAAAGTGCAATATGAATAGGAATTTAGTTACTGCAGCCCCAGCAGGATTCTCATCCTTACTGCCATGATTTCTAGGACAGACAAACAAAATATTTCTGGATTAGCTTTGAAGCAAATCCCATTCTTGGGAGACTGCAACAGATTTTGAAGAGAAAGAGTCAGACAAGATTAACAGCCAAAACTTGCTTTCCGTTAAACAAAGAAATGCTGAAGTGAGCAAGTTTGCAGCAGCACATCAGTTCAGAGGATTGCAGCAGCACTCACACTGTGCACACATCTCACATTACAGACGACTTTGATCTCATTGTTACCCAAGATTTTCCAAGATGTATATATTTTTGGGTAAAGCTTTAAGTCCCCAAAAAGAGCTGAAGAACGATCATTCATGAGTTTATCTGCTTATGGAACTGTGTGAGCTGATAAATGATTAAGATTATGCAACTTCTTGCTTATTATGAGGGAAATATTTTTTCACTTGCAGAAATTATACTGTAATACATTCTCCATGCAGGCAGTCTTTTTATGCAAAATATGGAAAGGATAGAAAATCCTAAATACTATATATATATATATATATAAATTGTCATAAGCTAGATCCTATAAAGACTGCTTAAGTAGGTAGGACTGATAAAAGCCACTAACAATTTAAGGTTGTCTTCTGCCAGTGGCATCATAAATAGACACTGTATGACTTCATGGTGGTAAGTTATTAGAAGTGACCTGAATTTTACATTTTATAGCCATAGCAGGTTCTCTTACAGGGTACTAGTTTATTAACATCTTTAATTCCCACTGAATAATGCAGTCACGTGATCTTTATATATGAGTAACTAAATGTTATTATCCAATACAGGGTGGCCAAGAGCAGATAATGCAATCATCGCTGGATGAGCTGCAGCCAAGGCTGCCTCCAGCTTGCTGCACTGTCAAGGAAAATATCCACAGAGTACATGACATAAACCTGTGAGGCCTGAAGGTCTTTATGTTATCCCAGTAAAACAGTGTTGTGAAAGCCTGTGGGACTGCAGGGCTCTGTAGGTACAGCCTCACAGTGAAACATGGTCTCAAATTAGGCACTGAAATTGGCATCAGCTGAGACACTTAAAATATGCTATTTTGGATTTTTTTCTGCTTTTTTCCTCTTCAGTTAAAATTTATCTTTTTAAGAAGACTAAGCTTGTATCCCATAAAAAGCAGGCATATATTTACATATTTTATAAGTGCCTAATATTTCCAAAGCTCAGGCAGTTTATTTACCCTAAGCTCTTTCTCTGGGCATGGTCTACCATTAGCCTGACAACAAAAGCAAACAGAGGCTTCATAGTGGTCATTAACGCAAACAGAGAAAGGAACCCTCTTCAGTAAGTCCACCACAGGCCCCTTTCAGACATCTCTTCTTTGGGCAATGATGGCACATACAAGCAGGCCATGTTAGCTGTGTGGGGAAGCTAAATATTAACCCTCCGGGAAATAAATTTGAGTGGTTATCCCACCTTCCTCCCCCAGATTTATTCATGCAAAAAGTGTATTCTTTGGGATACTTCACAGTCACTGCTGAAGTAAGCCCAAACATTAGACTTTCTTATAAAATGTTGGCATTTACAAATGTGTGTTCATATTTGATATTTTCAGGCATTTCGTACTTTCAGGGGATATTTTCAGGTATCCATATCAGTACCCTGTTTTTTTCAGAGGATAATATCCGTACTCATCGTATTGTCAGACCATGCTGCATCATAGAGTGTAATTCATTTGGAAGCCAAAATTCAAGGCAACTACACATGCTTTGTGTTTGTGATTCTGCAGTCATTCAGAGAAACAAACAGCATTCTTTTTGTAAATTCATTGAATTACTTTAAAAAGTTTAAACGGGGAGATCACATATCCTAGAGGAGGACATGTGGCAGACAGAGTGGGAAAGTTAGTTGTCCAGCAATTTATCTATGATGCTGGAACAATACCGAACAGCTACTTTCTGTGCAAGTTTTGAAGGAAACAATAGCGAATAACTTGTCAAAAGTGGTAAGTGCTGTGAGCCCGGATCTCAGTTCCAGAGGGTGAATCACTGGGGTGGAATGGAATCATCTACTATGAGCTTGGCACTACATTTTAAAGTACTCTAGCTAGGCTCTACTAGACAAAATTAAGAAGGCATCATTAGGATGTCCTGTTCAACAGTTTATCTCCAAATATTTTCCAATAAAGATCAGCACCACAATGCCACAGATGAGAAAAAGAAGGCACAAAGAGGCAAATCAATTTATTCAAGGTTACGAAGCAAGCAAGAGAGCTCTGTTCTTTGAATAAGAGACCAGTACTCTGCCCACTTGACCATATTGCATAATGTTTTCATTCTCTGAGGCCAGAAAATGCTCTATTTGTTCACATAATGCCTAGCATAACTAGCTGTGAGTGCTTTTCTGAGAGTGATGGATGCTATTCAGTGTGCTAAATAGTCTGGCCATTCACCAGTGCTCTCCACCCATGTGAACTCCAACTATTTACCTCCTATCTGTCCATGCAAAAGCACACAGTAAGTGACAGCACTACCTTATGTTGCAAAACAGAGTCAGGAAAATGTTATCATCAGCAATTTGCTATAGTAATTATTGTTTTGTTTAAAACAGTGTCATTTCAATAAACTCATACACCACTTGTCATAAATCTCATTAACAAACAGTCCAAACATGAAGAGTAAAAATATCTATTACCTTGACATGTGGGGAAGGTGTGCAAAGAAAATTAGGATGCTGTTCTAGGCCAATGCAAATTTCTTTAAATCACCTACTAGTGCAAATTGATACAGCTCTGTTGCATTGACTGAAGCTACATTAATTAACATGGGCAGACATTCTAGCTGATAAAGCATCATTTTTGTCGTGTCTAATTTAAGGAAAATCCTAACCAATCAAATGCTCTTAGCATTAAAAAGAAACCAACACCCTGAGGTCATAATTTTCAGCAATCATTGTTCTTGTGTCCTCAGGCAGAATCTGGCAAAATGGGTGAACTCATTGTTCAAATCACAGATTTACAGTCAGTGACCCCACAGTGGCATTTAACACCCACAGCATACAGCATAAATGATGAGAGAAGGAAGTGATGCCAATTAGTATCTGACCTGTTGATTTTCAGTAATGAGCAACACATTCAGTTCTGCAGCAATTCAGGGACACATGGAAGAGTCCTGGCTGCCAAACTGTACTAACAGCCTGCTCACTCAAACTTTGTGAATTCACCACATTATTTTGTCTTGGAACACTAACAATACATTTATTCACTGGGAAAAATAATGTATCTCACTTCCAGGCCTTTGCTTTGCTCCTTTTTTTTTTTTTTTTTTTTTTGACAGCAAAATCTGTAAAATCTAATGAATTGCAGAATCACATTGTACTGTGCTGTGGCTGGAAAAGTCACTGTGATATATGTTACTTTCATGTTTCAAAACCTTTTTCTTTTTCTCACTGGAGCAAGGAGCTATATATTTTTCTTTCTTTAAATACATTTATTGTTGTTTTACATAAGCACCAACAAAGAGTAAGGCCCTTTTATCTTTATAACTTTGTAAATTATAGCCATCCTCAGAGTATAACAACAGAGTATAGGATAATCCCAATCCCAAACCTCACAGATTAAAGGAAAAGGACAGACACAATTATTGGGTGGGTATAGGAAGTATGACAGGAGGCAGCAGTAGTGCCTCTTACCCTTATGCTGCTAGTGTTTGCCTCGGCATGTGAGGTTTTGTAGGGAAGAAACGGAAAAATATAGAAAATAAGCCAATGAGAAAAATAAGGAGCAGGAGGAGGTTTAGTGCGATGGCTGGAGCTCAAAGAGAATGGCAAAGTGTCTGTGCTTTGAGAAAGGGCTGCCCACACCCACAGAGAAGAGCACTTGACACAACCCTAACCCCATCTCTGTCTGACTTGTCCATGCACCTACTCCCTCAGGTCCCTCCTGAAAAGAGAGTGAGCCATTAGTGACACCCAGCCACTCCACATCTACATGGCCATGCCAGCTCTTCACCTGGGTACGGCACAGTAGTTCCTGGTTTCAAGAACAAGGCTTCAATAAACCACCTACCCTGTGGCCATGATCAGAGAGATTCTCATGGTCATAAACACCTTGGTCTGGGACATCACAGTGCACCCTGATACAAGGACCTCAGTTTCTCCTCCTTGCTCCTGAGCTGTTTTATTGGTATTTTGAGCAGACATCAGCATGGTTCAGCAGCTTTCCCAGGAACTGTTTCTTTTGCACCCTACAGCATGAGCGCAGATCACATATCAGGGCTGACTTCCCCATAGGAGATCTCCCAAAGCCCAAGTGGCGGTGAAAAAGTGTCACTGCAAACAGAGGCTAGGGAGGACATCTTTGCATGGAACTGTAAGTCCCAGGAGAAGAAAGAGTCCTTACCTCCAACAGCCACTCGTTAATTTATGCCCTGCTGGTGCACCATTAGTCAGATGTGATGAGATTTGGAAATGTTCAGAGAAAAACAGAGCAGTTACACCCCAAGGAGAGCCTCATCTATTCAGCTCAGATTGACCTGGGAGGCCTGGGAGGTTTCTAATCAACAGCCTTGCTTTTGAGCTGAATCTCAGCTGGTGGCTGGACGGCCACTACTGTAGTTTGTGATGGCAGGACTGCAGCCTGCGGCGTTATTTAGCTAGACTAGTTTACTTTCTAATGTTTTCTTTTTGATTTAACTCCTCCAGTTTTCCAGATGCCTTAATTTTTGCTCTTCGCTCTTCACCAATTTGAATATCTGCCCTACTTACAATGCTGCTCTGGACACATCGATAAGACTGACACCTCTCAGATAAATGATCAGTTTGCTTTGCTCAATTATTTTTTTTATGTAGACCAAAAGATTCAGTAGTGGGTTATTGAAAATTTGCAGAATCCTAGAAAATTGGACAGAAAATAGGACATCTGGACCATCCTCCTGACCCCAACCCCATCTGCTCAACCTCTAACATTCCCACAGCTCTATTTCTGTCTCTATATTTTATTCAGCACCATTGATTTTTCATATTCTTCTAGCCACTGCCTAAAACAAACAAACAAACAAAATTTCCTCTTGATCAGTTTGCTTCTTTTTTTCTAAACTGAATCTCATTTTGCATTTGATAACAGCTCTGTGTCTTTTTATTGTTATTTCTATCTCCTGCCTAGTGTTCACATTTCCCCTCGATTTAATAGTCTCTGAAAATCGCATTAACAAGCAGCCAACTCAGCCTTCCTAGACCATTAACACGGGTGTTAAACAAGACTGACTCTAATGGTAACCCATTAGCCATCTCCTCAAAAATGCTGCAGTTTCAGTGGATTTAACCAACTTTTCTGCAAAGACATTTTGAATTAATGTTTTGGGTAAGGTTTCTTCAGACATCATTCAAATTATCCCTTCAAAATCCAAAGCTGATTTTCATGTTTCTTTCCTCCATTTAGTTCCTGCTGTTAACAATGTTTGTAGATGGCAAATCTTTGCAGTATAATTCTGTTAAAAATCGAGTCTTCAAAATGTATCTCATGTTTTTTGCACATAATGCCAGTATTTTCCTCATTTTAGGACTCTCCCACCATTTCACCCACAGTTAAAAGCAATTGCCAGGATCAGTTTCCCTTCATCCTCTGAGCACTCTTCTCTAGATTTTCAGAACTGTCCCCAGCCGTCTGTTTTTCAATCAATGGTGCCGTTCACCTCAATGAACGTGTTTCTTTGTGACTCAGACTAGGTTTCAGCTTCAAGGGGACGTGAGAAAAAGAGCGAGCCTCTTTTGTAGTACTTGATGGAGCAGCTGGACACTGCATCTGGGCATTGAGTATTGGGACCTGAAGGCAGTTACAGCTCTGAGAGGGACTATTTAGAAAAAAGGCTCTTCTGCTGCTGCTGAGATGTTGAAGGAGATCCCATGACCTTCAGGGAGGTGATGGATGAGATTCAGCTTTTGGAAGTGGGGCACACCTGGGGACCTAAGTGCTTGTGTGTCAGCACCTGAAGTCTTCAAGGTGCTTGCTTGCCTCAGGTACCCTTGGGATTTGGTTCTCCTGAGACCTTTGCTCATTGTCACATGGGGCCAGAATACCTCAGTTTCAGCCCATCATAAAAAAGGGAGTATAGATTCAGGATTGTCTCTTTCCAGCTGACATCTGCATTACCTTATCCCCAAGCTAGGCATTAATGGCTATGCAGAGATGGCAGGTGTCTTTGCCTTGAGGTGACTCACTTGCTTCAAACTGGATAGTTTAAAAGCTTGGTTAAGAAGGGTTGATTATTTTGGGGAGATATTCTCCAATGCTCATAATTGATTGACGCTCATAATGTTCATAACGCTCAATGCTCATAAATGCTTAACGATATTTAGACTGTTAGATATTTAGATTTTTGGATAGCAGAGAAATTATTTATTCACAGGAACAGAAGGCTGTATAGATCCTTGCTCAGTTTTGTGAGTGGGAAAAAATATTCCAAACCTGTGGTTAGATGGCTTGAAGAACAGCAATACAATTATACATTTACCAATCTTAGAACAGGAAATGATCTGTTTAATAGACTCCTAATTCAACCACCTACTTTAATTAGGAGAGAATGTAATTAACATTGAAATCACTGCCTTGAGACATAGGTTTATAGGAAGAATGAACCAAAGATCTTACAGCCTCAGCCCACTGGCCAAATTCAAAAGTTAAGGGTATTTAAATAGCCATTTCATATCCAGGAAGTACTTCTGAACTGCTGAACAGTTACTTTTTCATACACTCTTGACCAGTTTAAATTTTATTCTTTCATTATTGTCATGCATAGAAAACATTAGCAAAAATAGTGCTTTCCCGAAAATCTCAGACTTACATCATTGCATGCTCAGAACTAGCCCTGAACAGAAATTCATGAAGAGCTAGCTATTCAAGCCTCATACAAAGGGCGTAAATCTCATCTCTCTGAACTGAGAGAATTTTCTGCAAAAACTTGCATATACTTTTTTAGACATCTTTCCTAGATATCTCCACACCAAAGCTCCTATTTGTGCACCTCAGTTCTATGAAGAGTTTCTAATGAGATCTAAAGTAGCACACGAAGGACATGTATTTTACAGGACTGGTAAAACAGACAGACATTTTATAGAGAAACACATTAATTGACAGTCTCCAAAGAGGACTCATTTTTATTCCTACAGAAGGCTCCCCATGGCAGGGATATAACCCATGACTCTCCTGTCAGCTCATAGTGAAGAGTCTTGCACTTAATGCTTAACTAAAGGCCTCTTTCCTATCTCGTTAAAACCAGCTGGAGCCTTTCCATAGTTTGACTAGGCCCCATCAAGCTAAAAAGAGACTGTGATTAATGCTTAACATTGGTAACTTCAACACAAATAGCAGCACTGGTAGTGACTGACTCTTAAGAATTTTAAATCACACAAGCAATCTGTTGAATTCTACTTGAAAACTCATGGGTTTGGTTTATTTCTATGTCAAACGCTGCAGACACTGATGTAGATCCACTCAGCCAAAACACCAAACCTCCGCAGCTGTAACTGATGTCATGGAGAAAGAGGGCACAAAAAGCTAGGGGAGGTGTACAGCGAAGTACTAAGGGTAGAGTTTAATCCACAGTGCATCTGTCTGCTCCCTCATGGACTGGCACCTTGCAATCCAGACCCCAAGAAGGAATTCATCCTGACTGTAGGCACCTGTCTGGAGCAGCTCTCTAACTGTCCTTGTAGTCAACGGTGAGCTAGTCAGCAGAGTCCGGGCTGTTACCTGTCCAGTTAAATGCAGGCACCTATTTTGCAGTGAAACCAATCACAACCTGTGTTCCACTGACTCTACTAAGCACAACTCCACTGATTGTAAAACAAATCTGTGGTCACTCGTTCCATTAAAAGTCTATATTATAAACGCTTAAAACTGAGTGAAAGAAATTCCTCTACAGATAACCGCTATCCTGACGTTTGGGGGCAGCAGCTGTCATACAAAACTTGGTGGTAATGTAATGCAAAACTGAAATGGTACCCTAGGGAGGGTGTCAGCTCTTCTCAGCAAGGAGAACTGCAAAGTTAGAGGTCTGTCTCCAACCTTCAATCAGGGAACTGGGTGGGCATTGCAGTACTTAGTGTCTATCAACAAGATCTGCCAAAGTCATTCTGCCTCCCCTCACTCTTTAATGTCCTCAATAAAAAATAATGATAAACTCCTACTATGCTTTTCTTTTTCAAGGATTAATGGTTCATTATCTTCCTGCTTTTCTTTTCACTGAATAAATTGTTTATTTAATTCTCTAGCTAATATTGAATTTGATATTAATGTACTTGTCATAAATTCCATTTTTATCATTGTAATTAATCTGATGTCTGTCATTCAAGCAAAATTCAAATTTCTCATAAGGATACTATACAGAAAATTAAAGGTGATGTCTCATGGTTGCTGAAAAAAGCTCCTCTCCATTATCCATCATTACCATAATGAATTGTCACCACTGACAAGAAGAGGTGCAAAATCAGTTTTAAAAATATCCTGCCTCTCAAATTGAAGTTAATCAGGTCATCCCTGGGGATGAAAAGATTTTAATTTGTAGTACCTGTCAAACCTTGGCCAAGGAAAATAACTTGTATGTATGTTTTAAAGGGAAACTTTATCCTGCAAAGCCAGGGGGGTTTCTTTATTAACAGCAGGGTAAGGACCCCCAAATGAGATTAGTCTCCTTCAAGTTTAGTCCTTTTGAGGCCATGCAAACACTTTCACTATAAACAAAATACTACAGGAATGGAGAAGCGTTATATCTGTATTACTGTAGGGGTGCTAAAGTAGGAAAATCCTAACTTGAGAAAGATCACAGAGAACGTTGTAAAAGTCATAACTGACCTGAGGCCTTACTCACAGGATCATCTTCTAACACCTATTCTACAGCTCTGGCCAATGGAAAGCTCCCTCTGACCTTTTACAAATGTCAGTGTTGACCTACACAGAGAGTAAAGATCCAAGGTCCCTTTTCAGTCCTTCCAGAAATCAATTAATGTGGTGTCTTCTTCAGCTACACAGAGTGAGATTTACAAATTAAGTTTTTATTAGCATTTCAATTACCTTGTATAAGTTCCTAGAAGTGCAACATGTCAAAGAACTGAATATTTCACTGAAATGACATTATTTATCAACCATATATCTGTACATATATCTATACCTTCTTTCATTCTGGAATACTGCAAAGCCTTAATGTCCGTGTTGCCAGGTTGTTTTATCAACCTCTCACAATTAGGTAGTCAGCAATCAGTGAAGACATTTCCCTTGAACAGCAATTATATTTCTTGCCATATAATCAAGATAACCGGTATTGACATTGCTGCATCTTCAGATGGAACAGATTAAGTTTCCCTGTCATTAATTTATGAAGACATTATGACTTATGCAAAGTCATATTAGAACCTCTCCTTGCACATCACTTACAAATGTGTATCTGCTCAAAGTACAAATATGTTTTCGTACAAAGAAATGTTAGTTTTATTCAGATGTACAACTTCGAAGTGCAATGTGAACTCATATTTTATTCAAAGTGAATTTTATGAGATTGAATTTTGGAGAGAATTTACTAGCTCTACTTGGCTAACGATCCCTCAAATGTAATAAAAGGACATATAAAATTAATATAGCTACTGAGCTAAATTATTTAGCACAAGTTAAGGAACAAAGAAATAAAACATTTTAAGTAAAATTAAAGAAGTTTTTGCACTTCCATGAGAAATGAACCTGGCAGATGTCCACTGCAAACAACCGGAGGAGCCTAAGTGCTGGATTTAGCAAAGGACTTGCACTTTTACCGGCTACGTAGGTGGTCAGCTGAATTAACAGCTAAGAAGAGCACATGTAAGGGTGATAAGTGAAAATTAAGAAGATATTTGAAGCTTTCTAAAATGACATTCTCATTTAAAAAAAAAAAAAAAGTAATACATCTTTATCAATCCACCTCAAAGTGTCTGGAAAATTGATTGATAAATGCCTTGTAAAGTTTCATAATATTAGCTGGCTATAAAATACAAACCGAATTTCATGATCCGGACTCTCACTACCAGTTTAGATAACTTAAAGACACACATTTGTTAAAGCCACAGATTAGATGAAACTAGGGAGGGATTGCAAATACTTTAGATTAGGGACACAACACACATGTTCTTTCAGTACATTAGATGAACCTCTGTAAACTGAAATGTTGCGTTGCATATCTGAATGAGAAAGAAAATATGCAAATACCACATTAAGAACAACAGGATTATCAACAACATGGCCTAATAATAATAATAAAAGACTATGGAAGCCACATCTGAGCAATGCTTGCTGCTGTTGTCAAAAAGACAAATTTCCTTACATAAGGGATGAACAGGTATGGTGTCTGTAAGTTGTGGGACATCATCACTCTTGTAGATGTCACACTATTGAAGCATTGGTTAGAGAATCAAGCTTAGATCTTATGCTTTAAGCAGTGAATAAATCTGTGACAGTCCAGATAAGAGGAACAAACAAGATAGGAATTTTGCAAAATATGGCTTCTAAGATTTGGGTGTCAGGAATTGCTGTTTAGTTCTGAAAAGAAAAAGAAAAAAAAAATCATTGTTGAAGAACCAGAAAAACGAAAGAAAGGAAGGACTGCAAAGAAACAAGAACAGATGAGACTTTTAATAAACAACAGTTGGTACTAGGAACAATTGTGATCTGCAGTTTGCTAACAGTGCTCCTAATTCTATTTTCCACATGTTGCCAGATGAAATCCTGAGTTAAATTTCCATCATGGGAAGCCTCAGTTAAATCTGAGTAAAACCCTTCCAGTAACATGGCCAAAAAAGCATGGAAAGAGGATATCTGCTGAAGACCATGGGCTCTCCTTCCCTTGAATTTTTGAGACCTGTCTGGGTAAAAAAATATTTTTTCCATGAGATGGTCAATGTTTAACACATCACTAGAGCAACAGGTTACTTCTGCCATTATACCCAGCACAGCTTTGCCCACATTCTCTCTTTGCTCCTACTGTACTGCCTGTCAGGAACAGTCTGGATGCATGTGCTCTTATTTTAGTACCAAGTTCCTTCCATCTTAATGTTTCATTATTTTTCTTAAGTGATAGGTTTTTCTTTTTTTCTAGAGAAACAGACAAGTACCTTAAAATATTTACGCTTTGTGACAATACCAATGGGTTGCTGTAGTCACTGTAAATACCTACAGTGAACAAAAGTTAAAACTGGATGACAATTTCAGCAGGTGATTCTGGGAATATGACTTTTATTGTCATATATTAAAGTTACTATGATTTATTTTCACCAATTCATATAAAACAAGATAAATGAAGTGAGTTTAAAATGGACAGTGAATCTTATGAGTTGGCTACAGAGTCCCAGGAGTGAGCTTTCACCAAAGCAATGACTGAATTAGCTTTAAAATTTACACTTTTCTTAATTCATTAAGGGGTGAGTTGCTCATTGCCTCTCTAATATAATTTTCCACTTGCCCAGTCAGCAGCCTTAACAGAAGATATCATAACTATCATATATCAGGGCTGCTTCCTCCCTTGTGTTTGATGGTTTACGTGTCCTATATAGGTATCACAGAGCTCACTACCTTATAAATTAAAATGAGGCTTAAGAGTAACCATCCATCTGACTTTGTTATTCTTCCAGTTTCTGGTGGCTTTGTTTCATAGCTTTCCACTTCCTTAGATAGATAACACTTTTTCAAGTTGTAGAAGAAATTATGGCATTGTTCTCAAGGGTGACTGACTGGTTATATGCCTGATCTTAGGAGACTAGCAGGAACATCATTTTGTACAGTCATTTTTGTGACTTATGGGATCTAAAGAACATATTTTTCCACCTGATAGTGCTTTTCAATCCCTATAAAATGCTGCATGCCAGAAAGGAATGTGATGACTTATTTCACGCACAGAGCAAGGCAAAAGCAAAGGAGGTATTGTAGGGTAACTTGACAACTTCTTTGGAGAAGTTTCTTGTTTGAGAAAGTTCATGCTCCAAAAAAAAACCTTAATACATATGGCCACGGAAAAAGCCTCATTACAACAATAGCAATTAAAATTCCAATAAATAATTCTGTAATGGGCTTAACAGGGGATTTTGCTCTCTGCATTTCTGTGTGCATTTTTTCACAGGAAGACTGTGTGTGGCTTGTGGTTTTTGGTTTTTTTTTAGATTTGTTGCCATTGTAATTCCTCAGCCTTGGGTCATTGCAGGGAGGCAACTGCAGAACAATGAAAGTTTGGCAACATTAACCATGAAAGTATTATAGCTTCAGCTATCTCCTCTCTTCCACAGCTACACATCACTTTCTATATTCATGCAGGCTCCTGAAAGGCTTTGCAGGAATACTGCTCAGTATGCTATCCCAAAATAAAGTGGCACTCTTACAGATCACAAACATCACTGCAAATATTCACTAAAGCTTTAAGATGGTAGAATATATATGGCTTTATCCTATTCACACTGTCTGTTGCTAAGGGGAGCTTATAAGGAAGACCATATGCAAAATGAAGTAAAGTACATTGCAGTTATGAGCAGCAACTGAAAAACTGCAGATGCAAAGATATAATCTGATTCCCACTGCTTTTTATTCATTATCTGATAGATCCCATATCAAGTCTCTATCACTGTCACTGACTACAGCTCATAATCCTCTTGCTTCATTTCTACAGGCATTGCCGCTGCAGATAATGATATTATTATTTAATCAGATTCTATAGATAAACAGAGTCAGACTACAAAATTACAAAATTTGTAATGTCTTAGTGGTGTCTTGGCTCCACCTAAAGAAGAAAAGGCTGACCTGCCTCAGAGGCATAACCAACCTGTGGAGAAAGTAAGTCAGGAAGAGGAAGGAACTCCTCTACTGGAACCCACATGTGAGATCTGCCCTCCCCTTCTCACCTTAGGCTCACGTAGTTTGGGGGTCAAGACCCCAATACTCTACCTTTGCAGAACTTTCTTCCACTGGAAAAACAATCAGTATCTGGCATCACAGTTGTAGTCTTTCATGGACTTTCTGGGTTGGATTCTCCAAAAGGAGAACTTGCTAATATATTTATGAAAAGCTTTTGCCTACATTTGAAATGAACAGCTTTTCAGAGGCACATATGAATCATAACTACATTTCCCAGTGTGTCATGAAAATTAGAACCATAATGATAAAAAAGCAACTATACCCTTTACACATGCAGGATAAAGATTGAGTGGTAAGTAGCATCACTAAATACCCTTTCTCACTTCCTCACATACCTTATTGTTCATTGCTTTTCTACTGTTATATTGAAGAGTCATCACAATTATAAGCTCTGTCACGGAGTTTCCATTGATCATCACTTAACTCACCACAGATAACCCTAATCAGATAATGTAAATTTTTAACTCCCGAAATTTCTTAATTGGTAGATCGCTGTCTCAGATGGTTGCTAGATAATAGTCCCTATATATTTTTAATTGATAGCTCTTGTTAATCAGCAGTAGCTTTGTAGCGGCTTCTTCAAGAACCTGTAAATGCCATCTGGCTATTTCTGGAACTGGTTATCTGAAATATTTGAATCAAGGCATCTCTGATGAATTACTCCCAAGGAGAGAAAAGCTAAGCAAGTGCTCACATGAGATATCTCATGATAAAGGCAGAGTCTATATCTACTTTGCTGAAAGCAGCTCCAAGATCAGTCTCATGAGAAGTTCATCCAATGAGCTTATACCTGAGGTGTAAGGCCCAGGTGACTATCCCATTCACCATGTAGGTTATTCACTCATTTTTTGGGGGGAAGAAATGAACAGGATGGGAAGGATGCAGTGCTGTGGCCACACTTCTCACACACTGTAAGCTAAAGGTTGTTGAATGGTGAGAGCCCACACAATTTGTATTGGCACAGCAGCAAATTTCCTCACCCCACCTCCAACATATACCCTAACCCTACAGGGACAATTTTTCATCTTGCTTTGTGCTCCTCTGCATCCCCAAACTAATTGGCTCATGCCCAACACTGTAACACAAGGTGGAAAACAACCATGGAAGACATCAGGCATCTTTTTCCTTTTCTCAGCAGTCTGAGGGCCAGAGACAAATATGTATTTTCCATCTTCAAATGTTGTGAATTGCACAGTTCACTAAGTGCAGAGGGAAAAATACACTGTACTGAATATTAAACTAGCATAGCTTTCTCCAGAGAAGGGGAAACCAAGGAGTATGCTGTAAAACTGACTCAAACGATTTAGCACAGAACATGCCATTACCTCTTCAGAGATTTAATGAAAATCTGATCACTGAATTTGCATAGACACACATGAGAGCTTAAATAAAGTATAACAAAAATAGAAACTTGTTTTTGAGCCACGGTCTAAAAATACTGGATACTAAAATAACTGGCTCTGTTCATTTTTTTTTAGCCTTTTATCTAGTCCTCTTGGAATAGTACTTCATATTATTTAGGGTGAATAGATCAACTGAAATCTCCAATTTTCCTTTAAATCTTACAAACTTCTTTCACTGCCTACAGCCTGGCACAAGTGTTTTGTTTTCTTCCCCCGATATGCACTGCAAGGCAGAAAGTTAATATGCTCGTTGCAAATGGCATAATCAGCTAGGTGATATGGGAATGCCTCTGAAAGCCTTAGCAAGTGCTCAGATCTCTTCAGCAGCCGCAGAAGCCTTTAGGGATAAATATTGAATGTGGTGTAGTGGGATTTAGCACCATGGCTCCTATTACCTTTCAGGGAAGGCATGCAGCTGAAGCTTTCTGCACCATGTTAAAAATTTAGGCCTTGATGTTTAAATATTGAACAAAATGTTTAATGTGAGAACATCAGTTGCTCTTTGTCGTTGAGGCACTAATCAAAGGAGGATGGAAAGAGCTTATGAGCCTTCATATTGGCTCCTTTCACTGATGCTATTATAAATGAGGGCACCGTTCAGCCAAAATGTGGCCCCCAGCCAAAGGCACAGAAATGCCAATTTTAATTTATTTCATGGTTCATAAATGCACATACAGGGAACATTAAAATTTCCATCCTGGCTTTCAGCATCATAAGTGCTACAGGATGGCAGACTGTTAGGGAAGACAAAGGCATCAGATTATCATCTCAGGAGAGAAGGTTCTGCTTCCCACAAGGTATAGGAATTACTGGTTGGTGGGAATTTGGGTTACCCTAGGGAAAGTGCAGCTGCCATATAAACAGCAAGAGCAAGGATCTTCCTTGCACATGGATCCCTTGCCACTTAGTGAGACCTTTTATCTGGAATATTATTGATATCTGCTCCTGTGTTACTATTTCACTGTGTATTTGTCGTGCAGAAAGGACAGTAGACACAGAGTTTTCTCCTCTTGTTTCACTGTAGGAGACAGTTTAGGCAATCAGTAGGAGGGAGTATTATGTGAGTGAGGATTATTGGTGCTGGCTCTTATGTGGTAATACATCTTCTCAGCACCCATAGGCTAACCACTGTCTCCTAGGACCTACAGAGCTATGAAGTTCCCAGGAGCTATGAAGGGTATGAGGACACAGAACTTTGCATAAAGGATCTATCCCCATCAGACTCAGAAAATTGTGAGAGCACAGACATGGCAAAAGAGTTAAAATAGGTCTATTGCAACCTTATCATTCTGTGATGTAGATAGTTTTTACCTATGATTTCCTTCTCCAGCTCTTCCTGGTTGTTCATGCTTTTATCCTCTTTGACAGAGCCACTGATCTCCAGGAAGTGATTTTGTCCCCACAGTTACATGTTCAAGGCAACTGCCTGCAGGCCATGGATTGGGAAACAGAATGGCCCTCTACTTAATGCAACAATCCAACCTGAATTGTCATTGAGAGGAACCCTTCCCTCAGTTGATCTTGTAAGGAGTTCATCAAATATTGTAAAAAAAAAAAAAAAAAAAGCCACAAACCATCAAGACAACCAATGGAATAAGGACAGAAAAATAAAGGGAAAGAACAGTGGAGAGAATTGGGGACTGATGGGGGGGGGGGGGGGGGCGGGGATTCAAAAACAGAAGGAAAAGGGGTTAAAATAGAGGCAGATTAAGAACAGTGCTTCCACATGCACACATAAAAAAAAATGAAGAGAGTGGATGAAAACAAAGAGGCGTGCAGCTCGGAGGCTTCAGATACTGCTTAATGCTGCATGCCCCTTTTGTAACAGCTGCATCCCAAGAAGAATCTAGGTGGACACTTGGTGAGTATAATTTTAGGATACTCCATCAGTACTTTATCTAGAAACCCAGGAAATTTGTCAGCATGGTCTTCTTTCCTGGGTAGGAGTGTAAGAATCCCTTGAAATTATGCAGTAGAAAATAAGTAGAGATTAAGTGAACAGACAGGTCTTTGAGGCAAGTGATCAGGAAAAAGTACTGGAAGCCTGTCTTCCTCCAAAACATCATCTCGCAAGTGAGTTGACACTGTTCTGTGAGTTCTTGCATCCAGATTCATTTTATCATTCACTTGGCTACAAAGAGGAGCTGAGGTAAATCAGTCTGTTTACTGATTTGGCCTAGGTATTTCCTGCATAAATGGAGGAGCTATCTACTAAGTAGTGCATAGAAATGAAAGTCAGACAGCTGTGTGGTGGTGTTTTTTTGTGTTGTTGTTTGTTTTTTTTCAACTTGCATATTAATGATGATCATGCGACATCCTCCAAGTCAGCTTAGCTCTGAGACTTTTGGCTCCTCACCTGCAGAAAGGGGACAGTGAAGTTTTCCTCACAGAGGCCTCAGATTCCTAAGAGGCAACATAAACACTATCAAGGGAATTGAAAATGGAGAAAAAATGCCTTTTTTTGCTTTTTCTTCATTTACTTTAATGATATTCCAAAATACAGACACACCTAGGTGTTTCTGCCTGTTCATTTTTCTTTTATTTAATAAGAAGAAAGAATTCTATCCAAATTGGTTAAGCTTAGCAACATGGATTTCGGTAGTGAATATAAAAATTTTCAATTTCTGTCATACAGACAAAGCAGCAGTGCCTCCCCACAAACCTCTGGTGTGATGTCAGTGTAACCTTCCACAGCAGCAACTACGGCCACTTTTTAACCATCTCCTCTCAAAGAAAGTCTTGACTACATGGGGCACTGTTTTCTGAACTATAGGAAACACAACTTAAGGGAACTGCATTTTTGTCTTAAATTCTGCCAGCCACCCTTGTAGAGTGCTAAGGGAGAACTGTGTTGCTGGTTAGGCCACCAAAAGCTTCCAGCTTCAAAAGCATGAGCTGAGACCTGGCTGCGGACTGGCACTGAAGGCCATCTCCAGCTGATCCAGGTGTGGTGGTTTTACTCATCTGGGCAGCTGAGCTCCACCACACCACTCTCTCACTCGCCCTCCTCGAAGGGAAAGGGGGAGAAGATACAATGGAAAGGCTCAAGGGTTGAGATAAAGACAGGGAGATCACTCAACCATTACCACCACAGGCAAAAGCTCCTGCTCCTGCATGGGCTCCTCTCCACGGGCTGCAGCTCCGGCCCGGGGCCTGCTCCTGCGGGGGCTCTCCATGGGCCGCAGCCTCCTCCAGGCCACATCCACCTGCTCCACCGGGGGCTCCTCCACGGGCTGCAGCGTGGAGATCTGCTCCGTGTGGGACCCGTGGGCTGCAGGGGGACAGCCTGCTCCACCAGGGGCCTCTCCACAGGCCGCAGGGGAACTGCTGCTGCCTGCCTGGAGCACCTCCTGCCCTCCTGCTGCACTCATCTTGGGGGCTGCAGGGATGGTTCCCTCACATTTCTTACTCCTCTCTCTCAGCTGCTGTTGTGCAGCAGTTTTTTGTTGTTGTTGTTGTTTGGTTGGGTTTTTTCCTCCTTTCTTAAATCTGCTCTCACAGAGGCACAAACAACATCACTTATTGGCTTGGCTCTGGCCAGCAGCAGGTCCCTTTGGAGCCGGCTGAAACTGGCCCTTATCTAACATAGGGCAGCTGCTGGACTCCTCACAGAGGCCACCCCTCCTGCCCCCCACTACCAAAACTTTGACACGTAAAGCCAATACGGCTTGTAAGTAGGTACCTGATCACTCACACCAAGAGTTCAAGATGGGCAGATGGAAATGATGGTTATACCTTCCCCTCTCCTGTCCAGTTAGCTGTAAAACTGGAATGTCTTCAGTCATATAGCCACCTGACTTGAGGCTTTTCTTAGATTTTAACTGCCTTTGTTCAGAAGGGTGCAGAATTCTACTCTAATATTGTATTCTATGATCACTGGTTATTAACCAGAAACAAACGAACAAACAAAACAGTCAGCAGCAAAGACGGAGAATGACCCCCAAACGGATGAATTTATCTAAGGGAAAATGAATTATACAGTGTGATCTAGAACATATGCAAGATGGACTTGCGCAATATGTCATTTAACATAGGCTACATTAAAGTTCGTCGTAGTGACTAAGATGCACTTTCATAATAAATAACAGTGTTTAAAATTAAAAAGGCAGCTCAGAATTCCCTGAGGGCAATCAGCTGAACATTGACTCTTCATAATAAATAACTAAAGAGAACAAGCTTCACACATAACTGTAGAAAGGAAATGCTAATCAGGAATAGGAAGATGGTATTGCCTTTGCATGAGGAGCTCACTGCTGGGATACTGAGCCCAGATAAGGTTTTCACTTGAAAAATGATGGATTCTGCCAACTGTAAATTTAGTAGGACATTTCTTTTTTTTTTTTATCGTTTTAGTTAGTTTCTAGGAAGCAAAGGTTCCAGAAGAGTCTAAGGAAGGGTTGGAGATAGCTGTATGGCAAGAGAAGAAAAAAGCTCAATATAAAAAAGCTTGACAAAAAAGGAAGGTGAAAGCACGATTTGATGACAGAGTATAAATTCTCCCATGAGGAAAAGAACACTATAAAGACTATTTAATGTAATAGAAAAAGAAAGAATACAAACCCTTATAAAACTAGGAAAAATCAGACTGGAAATAAAATTACACTTTTTAATGGATAAATAAGCATGGAAAACCTTTATTTGCAACGTGATTGAATAACTATCTGTATTTAAATGCATAATCTGTGCCACTCTGCCTCTCTAAAAATATCTTTTTTAACTCAGTCACGGATGTGACACGGAATCATTGAATGAAACTCTGTGGCCTGAGTGATCCAGGAAGTCGTATCACTTGGCAATAACAATAAGTTAAGACAGTGGGACCCAGTTCTTCCAAAATCTTGCTTCTTTAAAGCACTTGTGTAAACTTTATCTTGCTATGTCCTCTATATTACCCTTGCAGGTGATGGAGCACTGGCACAGGTTACCCAGAGAGGTTGTGGGGTCTCCCTTCTTAGAGATATTCAAAAGCTGCCTGGACATCATCCTAGGAAAACTGCTCTAGGTGGCTCTACTTTAGAAGGGGACTGGGCCAGATGACCTCCAGAGATCCTTTCCAACCTCATTCCTCCTGTAAGTCTATGTTTCAAGTAGGTGAATTTTCGCTGATCTCTGTGAACAAACCTTTGATCACATCATAATGTCAGAAGGTAAAGGACAGTACTAGGGGTATTATGCTAAGTCTATCTTCAGCAGATCCTCCTCCATATCTCCTTGGATCATCATTAACTGAAAGCGTTTACAAAAGTATCCATCCATGCAGGCATATTCTGGATCCTTAGACTATGGTATAAATTCTCTATGACTACAAGTTCCTGTGCATCTGTCACTCAGAGATGCTGATGTAAGGGTGCTAAAAAAAAAAGAAAAAAAATGAGGTAGTTTCCCCAACAATTTCAATGTGCATTTTGTGTTTTGATCTCCTTGACAAGATAATATTTAGAATTTTGCTGGTTATCCTCTTGGTTGCTAAGTGACAGCAGAACTGAAGATGAGGAAAATTCACTTTGCAGGAGAGCACCCACAGAACACTGTTCTCAGGGTAGCGCTTTTACTATTACAGTGCAACACATGTCATGGAAAATGATATGCTAAAGAACATCCAAGAAAGGGACTCCTCCAGCAAAGCTGGCAGCTTGCAAATTTGAACTGAAACAGTCATTTCTTAAAATAAAAATTAAAAAAAAAAAAAAGAAAAAGAAAAGTGGGTTTCAGGGTGAGATCCAGGCTGTCATATTCAATTGATGCTTCTAGTTCATACAGCAGTCACCCTAGGGCTCTGATTTTATTGTATTCTTGAGCATTCTGCTAAAACCTATCCATGCAAGTAAGCATGTGGTATCAGTGGCTAAGTTTATTCTCTGAAAGAGATGATACAAGTGCAGGTGCAATCAAAGAGTGCTCTGCCTCCATATGGCTGCCTCGGGTTTTGGTTGTGGACTGCCTGTTTTTCTCCACGCTCACAATGCATGCCTGCATGTGCCCACATGGAAAACCTGGAAATTTTCAAATAGCTGCTGGCTAAACAATCTTTTATTCCTGAAGGCTGAGAAGGCAGTTGAAGGACATCAAAGCTGATATCTCCAGCCTGCTCCCTGATGGCATCTATATGCTATTCTTCAACAAGATGTCAAGCTTGCTTTCTCAGAGCAAGCATCTGTAAAGAATATCTGTGCTATTGGGCAAGCCAGAAACATGATTAATCCACTGAACTAAATGGATGTCATACCTCTTTATAGATATATCTCAGTCTGTTACAAACATGCCTGATTTAGCACACAGGTCCTTTCACTGGCTTCAGTGAGACTGTTCTATTTAAAACTGCTCATGTTTAAGACTCTTGTAAAGCTACAGTCCACAGACAGCATAGCAATTTATTATTGGTTAACATTAAATTTAACTGTGATCTAATCTCAGTTGTAGTCTAATGACAAAGAATATATGAAACTACATTTAACAGGCAACAACATTAATTCTACATGAAGCTAAATGTCTCAGAAGGACCTCTTTAACAATCTAAATTCTAACTGAGACTTGAGAGCAGACTCAGCAAGTTTGCCGATGACACCAAGCTGTGTGGTGTGGTCAATATGCTAGAAGGAAGGCATGCCATCCACAGGGACCTGGACAGGCTTAACAGGTTGGTCTCTGCAAACCTCACAAGGTTCAAAAAGGTCAAGTGCAAGGCCCTTTATCTGGGCTGGGGCAATCCCAAGCACAAATACAGGCTGGGCATGGAATGGATGGAGAGTAGCTCCAAGGAGAAGGACACCTGGGGGTGTTAGTTGATGAGAAGCTCAACATGAGCCGGAAATGTGCACTTGTCGCCCAGAAAGCCAAACATATCCTGGGCTGCATCAAAGGAATTGTGGCCAGCAGGTTGAGAGAGGTGATTGTCCTGCTCTACTCTGGTCTAGTGAGACCCCACTGGGAGCACTCTATTCAGATCTGGTTGTTCATCCTGGAGAAGAGAATGCTCCAGGGAGACCTTACAGCAGCCTTCCAGTACCTAAAGGGGGCTACAGGAAGGCTGGGGAGGGACTCTTTGTCAGGTAGTGGAGTGATAAGACAAGGGGTTATGGCTTCAAACTAAAAGAGAGTAGGTTTAGATTAGATATAAGGAAGAAATTATTCACTATAAGGGTGATGAACAGGTTGGCCAGAGGAGCTGTGGATGCCCCATCCCTGGCAGTGTTCAAGGCCAGGCTGGATGGGGATTTGAGCAACTTTGGTCTAGTGGGAGGTGTCCCTGCCCATAGCAGGGGGGGTGAAACTAGATGGGATTTAAGGTCCTTTTCAACTCAAACCATTCTATGATTCTTTGATAACAGTGGTGTTCACTGGCCATAGTTGCATAGTTATTGAATAATAAAGATAGCAATAATGGGGTTTGTGTGTGTTCTCTGCTTGTTTCTATGTTTTGCTATATCTCGGTCTCTTTTTAGTACTAGTATTAATTGCACAATTTGTTTTCTGAAATCATCCTTGAAAATATATTAAAAAAAAAATGCTGGGAACATGTATTCTCCTAAATTAGAGACTTTTTATGTAAATGAATGCCATATCCATTAATCTTAATCATACATGAACACATCACTCATTCTAAAATTCTTACTTTTTCAAAAAGAGTCCATATGTATATTATAGTATTGTAGGCTTTATGTTTTGCATTCTCACAGAGTTAGATTCATTTAAAGCTCTGAGGGCAATTTGTTTTAGTTTCTTGCTTTGTTTTTGTCTTGAAACTTCTGGCAAGGTGAAAATATTTTATCCCATCTGTTTCATTTTGTTTTACTTCATTCCTTGAAACACATCAGTATTTTTCTATGCTGCCTACTTATGAGACTGACCAGCTGGCCACGGGTCTAATATGGCCAGCTGTTAGATGCTCCAGAGGGTGAGTACACATGCAGGGGAAGGTTATTAAACTGATTTGCAAAGTTCATATACTGTTGTGAACACTTACGTGTAAAATAAGCACTCTCTGGTCCTGTAAATAGATTAATGCAGTAATTCTCACTTTTCACAGTTGTTCACAGCTTTCTGATTAGTGATTAATTTGTAAATATGACTTCTGAAGACCAACTTGGTTCTATCTATTTATTCACTGATGTTATAAAAGATTATAAATAATCAGCTTCAAAAAGATACATATTAAAAAACCCTTTCTTCTTGTTCTTGCTGTAGGCAGCATATCAAAATGAAGACTATTTTTTAAATGCACAGCTATATTTACAGTTATAGTTTATGAGTTAATTGCATGTTTTCTGTAGCCTGACAAAATCTCTATTTGACCATTGAATACGCAGCAGTACCAATCCACTAAAATATTAATCATAAAGACCACCTACAGGTCTTCCTGTTTTCTAGCAGCCATCTGGCTGTTAGAGAAAACCTGGCTCAGAAGGGAAAGGAAGAAAATCGCAGAACTCAGAAATAGCACATATTTGTTGAAAAAAAAAAAAAAAAAAAGCACTCAAGCTCCTAACAATCCCCCTCACCCCCTCAACCCTCAGTGAAATAAGAGATCTTGAAAGTTTGGCCAGGCCTGAAGCTGCACAGCAAAGCATCTTGGAAGTTTGTGAGACAAGCCATAATAACTGCATAAAATCTTTAGCTAATGAGTAGACAAAATAATGAATGATAACAAGAGTAGCTTAGGCAATATTTCATATTTTGCAAGAGGCAATAGGATTTTTATAAAAAACTGTCACAATATATCAAAGTGTCTGTGTCAGTCTTTATTTTAGTAGAAGCATGAATCCCACAATAGGAACAAAGCCAAAAACTGCTTTAAAACTACAGAACGGTTGTGTGAACAGGTCTTCATTTTATCTTCTAATGGCCATTTTATTGTTATTTCATAGCAGTTTCTAGGTTTGCTTTACAATGAAGATGGACATGGACTTGCAACTCTCACCTTCAAATGAGCCACCAGGCAGGTGGCAGTGCCATATACACATAGGTAGGAGTTTTGCAAGTTGCTATGTGTTATTCCCCCCTCCTCGGACTCTCTCCTCTCTGTATACATACGTATATATTTGTACTTGTATATACAGTTAATTACAGTGTATATACAGTAAATTCCATATTTTGCCACAGTACCTTGAATATTTAATGTTCTCCTGTAAGAGCCAAAAGTCATCTTATATCCTTAAATTGGCCTCTTAACAGATTCTCTTTGTGAGTTTTCTCATCTGTAAAACACTTAGTTGTCAGTTATGAAGATTAATGAGCTGATGTTACAGAAGTGCATGGAAAGCAAAAAGTGCTATATTAGATGCTAAATACAATTTGTATCATCATGTCAAAGGTTTTAGTTCAGCTTAATATGTGACTGGCCATCAGATGTGCATTTTCAGTCCTGTTATATGTCATATCATGAAAATATTTTAACCAGAGTGGGTAAAAGTGTTTTGAGAAGTACTTGCAAATCACAGAATCACAGAATTATTTGGGTTGAAAAGGACCTTAAAGATCATCTGGTTCTATCTTCCCTGCCATGGGCAAGGACACCTTTCACTCTCTTTTTCTCCATGGTCACTCCAGCTGAGCCATCAGATGAGCAGTTACTTCTCCAAGTGCTGACCAGAGTCCTGATACAACCCTCGCAAGTCATGCATGCTCAAGGGGTTGAGGGCTGAGCAAGCAAATGTCTTTGGTAACTTAAAATTTCTCTATGCTCCCATTTTCTCTACATGTTATTTTATGCTCTCCTTGTACAGGTTTTGGGAGATACAGTGAATGCTTACAGAAGAAGAGGCTGAGCACATTTGGGTTGTCTAGTCTAGAGAAAAAAAGGCTGAGAGGTGACCTCACTGCTCTCCAACTCCCAAGGAGGACATGCAGAGGGAGGTGCTGGCCTCTGCTCCCTGGTAACCGATGGCAGGATGTGTGGGAACAGCACATAGCTGTACCAGGAGAGGTTCAGACTGGATATGTGTAAAGATTTCTTTACCATGAGGGTGGTCGAGCACTGGAACCAGCTTCCTAGAGAGGTGGTTGATGCCCTATGCCTGTCAGTGTTCAAAAGGCATTTGGTAATGCCCTCATTAATATGCTTTATCTTTTGGTTAGCCCTGAAGCAGTCAGGCAGTTGGTGATCCTTGTAGGTCCTTTCCAACTGAACTATTGCATTCCGTTCTGTCCCATTTCATTTCATTCTAAAACATTTTGAGCATCCCAGATGAATGATTTGTATCAGCATTTGGATTATCACTGCTTAAGCTTCAACACAGTCACAGCCACAAGGGGGACCATCTTGTTGCAGGGTAAAGTTGCCATTTTTATCTCCTTGTTTTCCTTTTCACATTCTGTTTGGAGTAAGTTGGGTGATTTTTCTGTGAATGATGATTTGTCTACTTGGGCACTTGTGCCTAAGTCTAGTGAGGTATATCCAAAGCTCTGCATAGATCCAGCTTTCCTTGTTTATAAATCAGTGGGAAACTTCTCGCTGCCTGTACTAAAAGAAGAATGAGGTCTGTGTTCAATTGTTTTGTCTCCAAACTACTTAAATTTCACTCTTGAAGATAAATCCCTTACCCTTGCCAAACACCTTTTTAGAAGACTGCAGCAATTAGAAATCCAGGAAGAACAGATTTGTTGCACTATTCCCACTGCTAGCCCAGACACTGTCAATAAGAAAAGGAGCTGGCAGACTAGAAGTTGGAAACTCTGAACTTACAGGCTTATCAATTCTGGAAGCTTCAAAAACCACACTTATAGGCCTAGTACTAGCCAGATGGAAAATGGCTATTTATTTAAGGAAGACTGAGAGACAGATTTTTTTTTATATTCAGAGTACATCTTTTTGTCAAATACTGATTTCATTTCTAGTGTAGTATCAATATATAAACTTTTTCTTAATTCTGTTAAAAAAAAAAAACTTTTAAGAGTCTATAAATATATATATAGTAACTAATAATATGTGAGACCAGAACTTGCCCCATCAAGTGCAAGTTTTGTTTTTAAATGAATCCATTTCATGTCAACAAACAATATTAGCAAGGTTCAAAATAACTCCTGAAGGTGAATATAAAAAATTTCTGTATGTATGTACATATACATGCATACACATGTACACACACATGCTTTCAGACTCTTGTCTTTGGTTTCTATTCTCCTACCACCACATTAATTCTAGCTTCATCAGATGGAAGAGAAAAGCTTGAGTTAAATGTTAGCTGTTCAGAAAGTCCAGAAGACATCCTGAGAAGAGAGCTGGATACGAAGAGATAACGTAAACTGGCTTTTGAGCTGACCTGATTAGGACAAGGACGCATTCAGCAGGGGCATGCACAAGGCAACCTTAGCAATACTAAGTTACTAATTCCAGTTACTAATTCCAGTTTTAAAGAGTAATTCTGATCTAATCCAGGGGTGAAATATTAGACATTTGCTGAATCTGGATATACCTTATACATTCTGCTTTCCCCCTCATCATTTGCTGTGAAACTAGTTATGAAACTAGTTATGAACCAATGGATAGCTTCTCCATTCAATCAGATTTGCCTGTAAAGCAAAACTTCAGGTTTAAAAGCATTACCTGAGAAAGAAGCCACCTGGGCTTCCAGTGTGTGTGCATCGATGCCCAGCATCCTGGTTTCTAAGGCCTAAGATGAGCATGTGATAAAAAGTAGGAGAAAAGGAATTAATAGAACTCACAAAACCAAAGGATGTTTTACCTCTGAAGTCTGGTTGAAAGTCTCGGCTGCAGCCAAGGTGTCCATCAAGGTGTCCACAGCAGTTAGGTGTCCGTCCTTGGTCCTAACAACAGTTCCCCATGGGATTAAAGCATGTGTGTCGACTGCCTACTGGAAGGGGAGCCAAATGGCACTGTTACCAGGTCCACAGCCTCCTGAATGCAAACGTCCTGACATTTGGGATGTCATCGGAAGTAATGCATGTATATAAATTCCAAATAAATCTGCCTTCACTTTCTAATTTCTGTCTTCACCCCTTTTTTATCTCTGTTTTGGGATCTAATGCAAGACAAGTCTCTCCACTCTGCAGACGTTAGCGGAGGTCAGAGATGTACTTGATCTTCTCAGGGGAGGAGTGAGAGACGAAGAGAATGGGAAAAGAAAGTTTTTTAGCACAAGAATGCAACATTTTCCTTTCTTTCCAAGCAAGTGCCCTCCCTCTGCTAGAACAGGTATTTCTTTCAAGGCTCTGTCTGTCTGCAGGCAGATCCTGTTGTCACTAGGGCTCGCAAGAGAGCTGCTGGAGCCGGCCTTGGCTTGCCGTGGAAATCATTGCTCTTCGGCAAAGCCCAGGCTTTAGGCAGCGAAACGTGCCAGTCTGCTGCCAGGAAGAGATGGAAACCCTTGGGAGGCAGCCTGCACGGCGGAGAGCCACTGTTCCTGTGCTGTTTGTGAGCTCTTACAGGCAAACACTTGTATGATGTATTTTTCTTGTCTCATTCCCATGCAAGCCTTGTCAGAGAGAGGAAACAATTTTTCTGAAACAACCACGCTGTTCCACCCAAACAAACACCCCTGAGCAGTGAAATGACCTGTGATCATTTCATATTTAATCACATGGCTTCTCCTGGCATAGCAGATAGCACCATGGCTGGTGTGAACTAAGTGTGGGTTGCGCCTTGACACCAGCACCGGTATTTTGCTGTCATCTTCCTCCCTCTCCAGCATCCCCCGAGAGCGCTGCCGGGAAGGGGAATGTGACCAGCTGTGTTTCTGGAGCACATGCAAAGCCATTTCTGTCTGTGATGTCTATACAGGGCTGGGATGGCTTGACAGAATTATTGTGCCACACTGAACAACAGTGCCTTTAACTGAACAACACAGCCGCTGTCAGAAAGCTCTTTGATATGCACTCACTGCCAGCTTGTAGAAATAATTGGTTCAGATTTTCACAGGTGCTGAGCCTGTGTAATTCCAGTCATTTCATCACAGGGTACATAGGGGTAAATGAAGAATGGCAGCTGCCATGGCATCACCATGGATGTGGGTTGCCATACTGTACTTACAAGAAAAGGGGAGAAAAGTTCTCCTACCTACTCCCACTTAATTAACATCTCATTTACATTTGGCTATGCAGCTGCTCAGCTACATTCCCAGAATGTGCAGCTCTCAGAAATAGGGGACCTGAAAATAGTATCCGGGGAAACATTTTTTTCATACAGCCTATTTTGCGCATCAGGTCTTCATCTCTGTTTTGAGAATCGGTCCCCTTGTGACTCTGTCATTCAGATGAGGACATTGCCCTTAGGAAAAGCACAGTTTTTGTCATTCCTAAAAATTGTTCATCACATTTGATTTACTTGAAATTGCCCTTTGGGAGCACACAGATGATTCACTAGCAGAAAACTCAGTCTGAGCTCAAGACTGCCTTAAAGAAGGGGGCAAAGCAATGGCCCTGCAGCCCTGCTGAAAGAAAGCCTCTTGCTGATGTTGAAGACCTTTACACCAAGGCTTCTTGGAGCCAGCATTTCCCAGGCTCAGTTTTAGATGTCTTATTTTGTTCTTCTGAGTTAGTGAAAGAGTGAGAACATTTTGGGTTTTCTGAACCTGTTGGGTAACATCTCTAATGCCTCATGGCCTCATTTTTCAGTGACGGAAGAAAGCTCAAGAGCTGTTATCTGATGACTCCTGGAAAAATAAAAATAAAATAAATAAAATGAAATGAAATGAAATGAAATGAAATAAAATAAAATAAAATAAAATAAAATAAAATAAAATAAAATAAAATAAAATAAGGATGGGAAGGAGGGACTTAGAAAAGCAGAAAATATCCAGCAGCATCAGGAGTTACAGATGTGTGGCTGTAATGTGAAGTATGGGAAGGTGGAGAGCTGCAGAAGAGTCTTCCAAGGGCTCGCAGCCTGATTCCTGGGTTATCTCTCCCAGCCTCTTGAAAACCAAGCAGCTCGCTGCTGGCCTGAGCAATTAGGAAACCAACTGACCTAGATAAGAAATATAGGGCTTTTGTCACCTTTCCATTTGTAGGAAAAAGGTGTAAACAGAAAGAGTTCCACCTGGGATATATCACTGTATGAAAAAAAAAAATAGGTGCACATGAAGTGGTTTATCCAATTCCCATATCAGAACTCTTTGCACAAGAGGCAGAGAAGAGCAAGGAATCAGGGGGAGAAATCCAGGAGGATAAAAAAGTGAAGGAATCATCCTGAATGAGTCCAAGAGCTCATCCTGGAGAGAAAATTAAGAACTTTTGTGTTCAGAGCTGGGATGGTTCTTGGACAGAAATTAGAGATGTTATTACTTGTTTTCTTTCTCCTCTGTTCCTTTTTCAGGAATCCAGGACTTCGCACATTAACAAAATCTCATCAAACTTTGTTTGTCACCTCTCTGCATTTTACAGAGAGCTGTTTGAATTCTCCTGTCCATGTGGGCTAGGAAAGACTGGTGCTATTTTTCTCACTAACAATGATTCTGCAAGATATTAATTAAAATGCTTGTAGAGCACTTTAAACCTTGAGTTAAAGCCACAGTATTTGTGAATTGTATCACTTGTTTTATTGCTATCCTGGGAGCTAGACAGTAATATTTCTTTTATTTGCACATCTTTGTCCTTTTACATTTCTGAAGCACTGCTTTCTGTTTGTAATTTCTCCTGTTTTTTAACCAAGATGAAGTTTAAATTGCCATCTTTTTTGTTTACATCCCTGTTCAGCAGCATCCTCATTCATTACCTGTCAGCACAATGTCAGGAACAGCAGAGCTTCTGAAACCAGTGTTGCAAATGTCTCTCACTCCACTACCACAATCAATTAGTCACTTTGGGGCAGAACCATCTGTTTAGGTGTTCTCCTTCAAAATCTACATACACTGCTATTCTCTTCGACATGACTTCTTGTTTTCCAAGCTGATGCACGCTGACAAGACAGCCATAAGAAAAATAAACCCATAAAACAAAGCTATCCAGAGTCCATGGTACAGAATGTTCTGCTTTTTTTGAGTAATATATGATCTCTGAACTCTGCTTATGCAAACAGTTGAGACCATGGATGGCTGCTCATGGGAGAGGCAAGGTTCAGCAGATTGATAAAGAACGTGTCATCTGTGGGGCAGTGGGAACTTGCCTTCCCAAGTGGAAAGATGGGTTAGAGGACAGAGATTAAGGTTCTTGCAGCCTTAGTGCCAAAAGTGAGATTCAGCTCCTATTGACTCATCCATCTCAACTTCCAGGCTCCTTTGAATTGGTGGAAAAGTGAGACCAGGCACCAGAGTGAAAACATTCTTCTGTGATTCCTTCCCAGACCTGCTCTTCTCCACTCACTCCCGAGGGATTCTAATGTTTGCCAGTTCACCTAGGGCTGTCAGCTGAAACCCACAGCTCTCACCTTCCCAACTTGGTTAGAAGATGCAAATATCTGACTGCCTGAGACTTCAAAGGAATTCCTTTAGAAGAGCTGAAGGAGTAACAGAATGCTACATGGAGCATCACTTAGAGATCATGTGGGACAGCTTGCCACTTCTGTCAGGTTGTCTGTGACTTAGTACATCAGCCACCAAAATAAGTAAATAAATAAAAAAGAGAGAAAGAGACAGAAGAAAAAAAAGGGGGGGGGGGGGGGGGGGAAGAAGCAGAAAACTGTCACTGGACATACATAGAGAAGCTAAAGGTCATCCCCAATTTTGAATTGTTCTACTGCCTCCTTCATCTCTCCTATCCCCATGTTTTATGATCATTTTCAAGTGGTTTTGTGCAAGCATAAATCTACCCTTTGAAAAAAGTAGATATGATGATATGGAAAGTAAAATCAAAAGCTTGTTCTCTCCCCAAATGACAATAATCCAGGAAAATATTTTCTTCACAAACTGGTTTTATGTATAGTAACTAAATTTAGTAATTAGAAAAGTAGATCAATTTACCAGCTGGTATGAATCAATAGAAAGACAAAAGGGTAAACAAATACAAGCTGACATTTGAGTTCCTTTAAGGGCAAATTTATTTCCTTTCATTCAGGGAGAAGAAGTGATGGGGCAGAGTGAGGGAAAAAAAGCAAATACTGAAGACACAATGACCACAAGTCACTGTTACTTAGGCATTCTTTTCAAAAGAGAGACACAAGGTCAAAGTTTGCCTAAATGAGAGAAATGGGCTGAGAAATTTATTTATTCCTTTCACCTCCTCCCACCTAGCTGAAGGACAAGTTAGTGCTCCGTATTTTTGATTAGCACATCTGAACAGCGAGCATGCTGCAAGCAATGAGGGAGGCAAGGCTTGGCAGCCCCGACTGGGGATCTGCTGGGACCAGAGTCTGGTCAGTCATCTCCTGCAGGGTATTCACGGCCTCCCTGAGCAGTCCAGAGATCTGCCTGGATATTTTTAGAGCATTTTTGGTGACAGTCAGTCAGCTTTCCTAAGCACTGAAAAAAAAAAAAAAAAAAAAAAAAGAGAGAGAGAGACAAACAGACCTTTGTAGTTAGTAAATACAGGGCAGACTGAGGCCAACTGAGGCTCCTTATAAAGAAACACTTCCCCCCCCTCCCCCATGATGAAACGCAACCATGAGTTCTCCTCTTCTTTCCCCTTGTAACAAGGGTCATGTCCCAGCTGTTTTCCCAAGGCTGCTGCAGATGCACAGCCACGAGGCCACCATGCACAGAGCCCATGCAGGTGAACCAGGGATGACAGCAGGGTGCAGGCTCTCACCAGGGGCTCATATTCCTCTCCATCAGCTTGCCCAAATCAGGCCATGATTTGCTGCTCATCCCTGCTGCCTTGCGGCCAAGCAGGGGTTTGGGAACATTGGCTTCTCTTAGCAGTTTGTCTTTTTGGATATATGTCAAAACCTAATCTGAAGAGATGCTCAAGGACAGGAACTGTTAACGTGCAGGAGCCCCAGGCTTGGCAGGGGAGGTACCTGTCTGGCTACGCTGCAGGCTTATCAGCAGACCCAGGATGAGGTGCGGCACCAGCTGCTGCTGCCAAAAGGGAGCCAGTTACTCTCTAGAGCCAGTCTGTCCCTGGTAAACTCATTCCTGGTGAGAAATAAAAATAATGTGCCATCCGAAGCAGCAAGCAGGGTTCTTGTTCTGCCAGTTCTTCTTCAAGAACAAGGAGGCATTCACTGAAATTAAACACTGAAAGTTCAAAAATGGGTTTTCATACACCACATGCAATTAAGCTGTTTTCTGTGTAATACAGCAAGTTGTCAAGTCCTGGGACCCATCAAGATCATAATGTACACAAGTGCAGTCTTGTTATCCAGGCTGTCCCAACCTGACTAAAGTGAGAGTATTTGGCAGAGCCAATTAACCTCTGTTTAAGGATTTGAAACAATTTGGCTATTAGAGATCAGGGGACAGATGGTGGAGGAGAGGGACTTTCAGGTGACCACCTCAGAGCTAAACCTTCCTCTGAAACAGCCAGAACAGCCCTTTTAAAAAATAGCTTGCCTTGACTGAACCTGTTTTATGGACTTGAGGGACTGAACCATGTTTGTTAACTTCTGGTAGGGTTTGTTAAATACTGCTTAATACCAAAATTAAACACGAAGTGTCCAAACACCATAAGTCTGTGGTATCGTGCTAGCCCCTTGGGATGTAATATGGGCTGAGCCAGTGGCCGGACAGCACAGTTTCAGCCTTGAATATTGTGCGTGCCTGTGGAATGGTGCATCGCCACCTTCCCCTGGGGATATGCATGAGGTAGCATAGAAGTGGCTCGGTTTAGCAAGGTTTAGATTTGGAAACAGCAACCCCTTTCCATCTCCAAAAGCCATCAGGATGTTGTGGCCTAATTGCTAGCCACAGCAGTGCAGAGAGAGGATAAAACAGAGTGGGAAAGGTGCACCAAGATAGTCCCCCCAGAGACCTTTTTCCATGGCAGTCAGTCCCCCTCATATAGCCAGGCCTTCTCTCACTGCCTGCTCCAGGCATTTGCAAAAATTACTGCTGCCTTTGGCAAATATTTGTATAGCCTAGAGCCCAACAATTAGTGGCTTTGCATAGGGACATCCTAACCATGCCCTTCTGTCACTCTGTTCCTTTGCCACAGGCTTGGCAGGGGGTAGCCTCAAGCCAATTCCTCGTTTTTTTCCAGCAATTTCTTGGCTGGGGATGGGCAGCAAGGACGAAAGTACCCATCAATTGCTAGTTAAATGTAGCTTTTAAACTGTCAGGGAGAAAACTCTGTCTCTAAAGGACCTGCCATTTCATACTGTTTAGGAGGAAAGAAGAAGCTGTTTCAGGGCTGAAGGCTCTCGGCTCTAACTCCTCACCTGGGAAATATTTAATTTCACACTAGAAGTTCTCATTTCTCAGTAGGCTATACTACCTGGATGCTGATCCCACAAAAAAGGCCACCACCTTAACTTTGCAGGTGAAAGCTAATACTTTAGCTCCTTTTCCAATGATGTAGTGCACACCAGTACGTTCACAGGCATTTGGGGTGGTATCGCTTGATACCCATGCATTATAGAAGACTGTCTCAGAGTGGGACTGCTACCCTAACAGTATTGCATTCATGCATAAACAACACAGAGAACATCTTGCAATAATATTCGTTATTTATAGCAGCAGCCAAAAGTCTTCTGGCTGTCTGTTCTGCCTGAGGGCAGCCCATACCCATCAGATCATGGCCAAGCTACTCCAGCACAGCTATTTACTAATTTGCTGAGATTCGGGAATGGTTAAGCTTTAATAAGTTTGCAACAACTCAAACAGGCACCAGAGATATTATTTAACCAGCTGTTCGCTAACTTCAAATTGTGAATAAATGCTTCTGTATGAGTGCCTTTCTCTTCTTTTCTCTTGAACTATTGTAAAATATCAGAGCTCTACTGAATTAAATTCCCTTTTCAGGAGTTTTATACTTTAATGTTGGTTAAGATCTGTCAAATTGTAATGTTAATAAGTTTTATTCCTGGCTCTGCCACTGGCTTGCTTACCAAAGAAACTTATTTCACTTTTGCTTCATTGTCCCCATCTGAAAACAGATTTACTAATATTAAGGACCTTTCATTTCAAAGTACTTTCAAGGCTTGGAGATAATTCACCATACAGATTTTAAGCATTGTTGTTATAACCTTGGCCTACCTTGAAAGCAAGGATTGTATTAAGCCAAAGATCTGTTTTGAAGATATCATTGTTGCTGAAATGGGTCAAAATGTGACGTTTTTGCAAGAAGACTACCAGGCAGCCTCACATCTCATCATTTCTGTCTTGTGTGACTAGAGGGAAGTTAAATAAATACACAAGAGAGGCTGCATACAATGAAGCAGGGAATAGGTTTTACTGGGCTTGATCACATTTGTTCTTTTTGAACTCAGTAGTGCTGCATGCCAGAAAACTTCCATTCATTGCCGCCAATTTAGAGGTTTCTCAGCATTTGAAATAAATGAAACAAACAAAAAAAAAAATAATGATTGCTTAATAAACAGCACACTGTCAAGTCTGAATCCATTTTTCTTTATATAAAAAAATATGTAGTTATTCTGTCATTTTTTCCAATGGTTTCCTTCCTTGCAGTCTCTTGTCCCCTACTGCTGTTTTACTGTGATAAAACAATCACTGGGCCAGTTTAAAGCTGATACTTTAATACTTTTATAATGTCTATATCTTGATGATAAACAGTAATAATAGAATGATCTTTGTCTTTGCTGCACATTACACATGACAGAGCTTCCTGGAGATACTACATGACGGAGACCACTCTTACATCCAAGGAAAATATGAGCCAGAAATGCCTGTAAGGCTTCTTAGCCGTACAGCACTTAGGGTTATAAATAGAAAAGTAGTTGTGTAAATAAGTACATAGGGGGAAGCAAAGTTTGTGGGAAGAGGCCATATCTTCTGTCAGAGCATAAGTTCAGAAAAAGGAGATGAGCTTCATCGGGTCACTTAGACCAGGCAACAATCATTGCAGGTGCAATAACGCTGGTACTGCAAATGCATACACATTTACAACAGACCTGCAGAGCCTCAAATACTGAACATGTGGCCCATGATTGTCTTCTGCCTTGTGTTTCCCTTCAGATTGGGCAAACATGGCATCATGGCCAGGACTTCCCAGCCACTGTCTTCACCAGACCTCCCAGGTTCTTCTCTTCCTGGGATGGGGACCATGCAGGATGTGCTGCTTCAACACAGTGAGGAGGGGGGCCCAGACCTATGTCACAGCTGCTGATGTGCCACAAAAATGGAAAGCTATGTTAAAAGAAGCCCTGGCAACAAGCATGAATCATGGCAATGAGCAAACCTATTCATCAGGGAAACTCTTCAAACAGGGAAGTTGGTTGCACAGCTCTTGGGTATGAAGATAAAATTTGAGAAGTCCAGCTGGGACAGGCCTTTACCCACAATTTAGGGCCTAGCAGATACAGAGTACCTGGAATTCAACTGATCTTGTTATGTGCTTTTTGAAACAATGGTAAGAACCGTTGTACCATTGGGCACATACCAAAAGTGTAATTTGCATTGTGTGGGAATAAACTGTGAATTCATTAGCTGATCTGCAGCACAACACAATGAAATGGACAATGAGTAAGAGAAATCAGAGCTGATAGTCTTCATACATTAGCATGCAATCTTGTAGCTTCATGGGTGGTTTCTGACCAGCTGTATGCAAGTACTGTGTGGCTTGTTGGACAGTTTAAATAAAAAACAGACAACATAACAACACAGATATCCTAGTGACAAGGGTCAAAGTCCCTGGCTGAAGAAAACCACAGAGGTTGGACAAACATATACCACTAGAAGGCAGCCCAGGCCAAGCATCACAAAACCCAGCTTGGTGGCCAAATCCCATAACCTAGTGCACAAGGTCTGGTACACAAGAGATTTGTGAAATTTGATAAATTAGGTAATCCTCTGTTCAAACCAGTGATGTTTTTCTTCAGCTTTGTTATGCACTGAAGCTTTTTGTTTGTTTGTTTGTTTTCACAGAGCTGCTTGTATCAGTCTTGCTTTACTGAGAGGCCAAGGAGATGTTGTTTTCCACCACTTCTCCACAGCCCGGGTGGTCTTTGGAGCTAACCATTTCAAGAGCTGGACACTACTGCTTAAACAGACTTTATAAGTATGTAGTATAGTATAGTGTATAGTACACCTGAAAACTGACTATGGGTTGGAGAAAGGAACAAGTGACTCCCTAAGTAAAGACAGACACTAGCAACATCCCAGCTCCTCCAATCTCTCACACTAAGTCTCCCTAATAAATGCTGAGGAATGGAAGCATCAGGGTGGAATGTCCTTTCTCCTTTGACCCAACAATGATAACCTAGCAATACATCTAAACTCCAGTCCCCTGGAACTAGCAAAAACATTGTTTGGCCCTTTGTGAAGTGTTTGTGGATAGGAAAAGATGAACATGACAAGGATTTTATAAGTTATTCCATAACACCCCAAAATGTTAGGTGAAGATTGATAGCTCCATCCCAAGCACTACCTATGTGAGACATTGGCATACATGAGCCACTCAGGTATGCTCCAGCCTCTCAAACCCTTATTATGGCTGTATCAGTCATGTCAGTAATGATCAAAAAATGAAAGTATTTAAAATTCATCTAACCCTTCTGCCCAATTATCTCCAGTAATAATCAGCTATCCCAGAATGCCAGCAAGCTAGCCACTAATTTCAGTGGGTTTCCCTCCTGATGTTTACTGAAACAGCCCAGAGGAAAAAAAAAAAAAAAAAAAACCTTCATAATATTAGCACTTTCATAAGAACTACCAGCCAAAATTTTCAGAGCACTTTGTGAACACGAATTAATCTGCATAGTGAAAATAGAAGTGAAGTGACTTTGACTATTGTCCCCTTAGATTTAAAGGAAGAGTGTACAAGCTGGTTTTGCATAAATTTATTTCTGGGTCAAGCCTTGCATTCTTTGCCAGCATTAGTATTCATTAGAGAAAGAAAAAAATATGCAAGAATGGAATGCAGTGGATTAAAAATTGCTTTCAAAAATGGCCTTGAAACATAAGTCTTTCAAGGAAAGAGACAGTAAAACTTCAATAATACCTTTCTAGTTAATGAAATAGAAAAAGCATTTTAATATGTTTAGGTCAATAGAGCTCAGTAATGAAGGATATTCACTGACGCTGCACTAGAATGGAAAGTCATTATAAAAATCCAGATGTGGTCTATTTCACCACAGATTAAAATGTAAAACCAGTGATAAACCTTGATGTAAGGTGATCCACATTCTGTTCTAGACCATCATGTGACAAGTGACTTAAGACCTTCACAACTTTATATACTTGCTTATGATACCCCCATCCCAAGACCTTAGATGGGATGAAATGATGGTCTTTAAAGGGGTCCTCGTAGCTCAGAACCCTAACACTATACCTCATTAGCTTAGAATGCTGGACTCAGGAGATGGCTACAGCATTTGTTCCTTTGTTGTTAGCATAGACATATATTTGAAAAGTTTTTCCAAGCTTTTTTTGGCCGTTCTCCAAAATGAGGTGCAGAGAGCCAAGATGTGCAAAAGATCAGGAACTCCAATGTTAGGTGTGGGTGCTGAGTAAAGGTGGGTACCAGGGAGAACACTGTAGCTATAAGAAAAGATTGGGTACATTTTACTTCATTATCTTAATTAATTATTTACTAACTTACGAATTACCATCATGGAGAAACATGGATATCACATCTCTTTTTGGGCCTCTCATGACTGCTAGCTCATAGCCACAAGGTCAGTTTTCCTCCTCTCTTCTCCCCTGCTTTCTCCCACTTCCTTTATTCTTTTAAGGCTTACTTCAAATTACTTCATGTTTTTTTCAGTCCCAGCCCAACAGCTTTAACGGAGTATTTACAGAGACAGGACCAGCTGCACTGTACAAGTCACATCTAAAAAGTCTCAAGACCTGGGGCACTGTCATTCTTATCCTTACAAGCCAGGGAGCAGCCAATTCCTTCCTGGTGTTGCATTGTAGTCATTCCATCCTCTTTCATGCATCAGCCCATCCTGCATGCAGGTACCATGGATATGTAGATTCATTTCACTGTTTGATCAGGCACACATGGAATTACACGACCAGAAGAAATGGCAATAGACCATTTTACCCTAAGGACAGGTAAATATCCAGACTGTCTCTGAAAATTTTTTGTCCCACTCTTTTTAGAAATTGGCAGTGAAGAAGATCCCACAGAATCTGCACAATGTCTGTGCTTTGCAGCTTTTGTATTTTGAAACATTTTCCTAATATGGAATTTGCCTTTTCCTAGCTGATTGAATGGATTTAAGTAAGCTGATTTCTTCCTATCCTACCAGAAGCCCAAATAATGACATTCTCACAGGCCTCATCACAACGTTGTGCATACCATGACCATGACTTTAACTTCTCTTTTCTAAATCAAAAAGTACTTTCTCCAGACTTTTCAAACTTCACTTATTTCTGGTGATTTAATCTGGATTCTTTTGATATTAATGTATCTTTTTATTTTAAGTTATTTTAGAACTCATCTGTCTTATCCACAAAACCTTGCTCAATACCTCTCATAAGGATATTTGTTAACTTTGCAACACCATCCAATTTTAACTCAGATTTAATTTATCAACTATACTCTCCATATTCTTTTTAATAGCTGTTTCAATAATACAAGCATTGCCACTTTGTCTATTTTTCTTCAAAAAGTACAGCACTTGGCTGCTGACTTTCACCAATTATCATCTGTTTTCATATAGTCTCTCCAGTCCATCAAGACTCTTTTCAAGGCTGATCTCCTACCAAGAGCTTACACTCCCATCCAGAGATCTCTTCAGCTGTCTTAATCATATTGTCTCCTAATCATCAACATCACCCAAGAAATAATGACCAGCACAGGAACCCAGATTGGGCCCTGTTGAACCCCTCTTTCACCGTGAAAATCCACTCTTCCCCTGTGGTCCCTCAACCAATGTTTGCACCTACTGGTACCATATAGACCCCAGTCTCTAAGCTAGGACCCTCTGCACAGAAAGTGAGAAATATGAAGAACAAACTAACACAGACTGTTATTTATTCTGCTCTAACCCTGTGCAGGTGGATGTTGGCTGTCAGAGATCTAAACTATATTCTCCTAGTTTATGTGAGACTGTTGACTGGAAAACCATCAATAACTTCACTAAAGCTGGATCCGTAATTTACTAAAGAGACCTCATCTCCTGCTTCTACACAATTCTCCAATTCTCTTTCAAAAAAAAAAAAAAAAAAAAGGAAATTAAAGTAGCTTGGCCCAATTTGTTCTTGACATACATATACTCACTGTTTTTTAAACACCTTTTTCCTATTCGACAAACCTGCAGAAATTGATTATTTAATAATATTTGCTGGTACCTACCTGTGTAACAGAGTTAAACCATCTGATCTAGAAATCCCTGATAAAATGCGTACTCTTCCCCAGTCCTCTGGGACCCCAGAGCCCTTGCTGAGTCCTCAGAGATAATCGCCAGCAATTCAGAGCTGCCTTGGCTGGATCCTGAAATCCTCTGAATTTTATCATGCCCTGCTGAGCTGAACACATCTATTTTATATAAATAACGGTTGACTTTTCATTCACTCCCTGATCGCATTTGCATTTCAATCTCTTTGTTAAAATTAATTTTGTCATGTATCTAGACATAAGTAATCTTTTTGGAGGAGAAAAGTGAAGCAAAGATGGCAATTATTTTCAGTCTTCTCTACAGCAACTCCTTTTTTTATTATTCTCATTAAATAGTAGGCAGCTATGTATTCTCCTTTCCATCTTTATATTTCTAATGTATTCACAGAACATTTTCTTGTCATTGTGGTGATTTTAAACATTGAATTAGAACTTGGACCTTTGGTGTTCAGTCTTTACTTTGGGGAGAATTTAAAAAGGAACAGGGAAAGAATCAAAGGAGAAATCCAGTGAGCAACTGAAGAAAAAAGAAAGGACAGGACAGGAAAGGAACAGAAGAGATGAGATAGAACTGAGTGTCACATAAACTAACATCTCAGTAACCGACATTCTTTATATCACAATCAGTTTAAAAATTTCTTCCATGTGTGAAGATAAAAAAGAAATGTTAATCTAGCGAAACTAGATTTTTATATATATTATTCCAGTTTCTGGGCGCACATGAAGGGGGAGAGGTTACCTCTGAGTCTGACTTGCTTTGTCATCTTAAAAATTAGTTGTGGTTTCCCAAAGCACCACGTGAGTCACCCAGACCATTTTTGGCTGATGCGGTGGTAAAGGTCGCTTTTCAAACACCATTGACGTCGGCAGAGACCCTTTGATACCTGGTACACTTGTATAAGACAATCTCTTTCTGAAGTGCACCTACAAAGACACAGCTGATAGAATCGGGTCATTGTTTCGCCCAGCCCCAAGGCCTTGCAGGGCATCCTGGCAAAGTCTCCATTGGCTTCACAGGCGCCAGGATTTCACCACGTCTTCTTCTAAAGAGAAAAATGAGACGGGTTCTCTGCTGATGTCTCCAAAGAAGGAATAGGAGCAGGTCCATTGAGTACACACAGTGCAGAACAGTCAGCTCAGGGGTGACATTAACACAAAGACTCTTTGTTATTTGTCCTCCACTGGAATTCATTGTTATTCAGTGCCACAGGACTGCAGGGCAGGTGTCATTTTAAAGATGCTGAACTGCGGTGATGTGCTGCTTTTTTGACCGCTGCCTGTAAGCCCATCACTGGATACGGCAGAAGACAGCTGATCTCCTGATACAACCTGCAAATTTGTCACCACTGGAGAACGAATGAATGATCCAGTAGAGAATTATCCCTCTGCCAGTCTCCTTAATGACTCCCTGGCTTTTGTGGGTGCGTGCACAGGTAGAAGCTATCCAGCTGACAGGTTGTGAGAACCAGCAGGCACTTAGCGTGCAGATCTTGTAGCACACTCCTTGGGTAGCATTAGATTCTTTGATCTGACTTCACATTTCAAATTTATTGAACAATATTGAATTTTAACTACCTGGGAGAAGCTTGGCAGCCTGTGCTTTCCACACAGCAGACGTGGATCGAGCACAATGTGGATCACATTTAGAGTAAAGCTGTCAAATATTTGGTAGCTGTTACTGGGAGCTCAGCAGACTTCCACTACCCCATTAATTAATGTTCTTTCATATCATTGCTCTTCTCAGGTGCTTTCCTGATTTGGAGCTATGGCACTGAGCCTTGGATTTTAATGTCAACTATTATTAACATAACTGCCCAACCATGCTGGCTGATTTATATCTGAAATAAGAGGAACAGACCCAGGTCTAATGAGTTAATGATTTTAAAAGGTGTGACCAGAGAGAAAATGGGAGAGAAGGATAGGTTAATGGGCTCTGTGTTCAAAGGAATTCCTCTTAACCTACGCATTTGTCCCTAAAAGGCACTGTATTTTTGCTACACTTTCTTTTTCTAATAATCAGAGTGATGAACAACAGCTGAACTAAGGCACTTTTAAATGCTCTGACGGCATAACTAATCACTGGCATGGCAAACTCTGGGCCAGAGCTCCATCATCAGAGCAGATCTTTAAATCAAGAAGCATATTATGTTCCAGTTATCCACAGATGTATGCATGTGATGCAGGATCCCATGGGTGGTATCTTATGACATCTGGTAGAGAGAAGATTGGATTATTTTGTCACAATGATTTTTTTTCAGTCTTAGTATGTTCTCATTCCAATTTTAATCTTGTTCTAGGAAAGCATCTCTATTTCAGAGAGCACTAAACCATATGCTTACTCTGCAAAATGACTCTACCTTAAATTTTGAAACTCCGCAGTGGCACAAGTACATGCAAAAGAGTTTGTCTGAATTGGATTGAAGTCAAAGGCAGGATTCACCACGTCAGCAAACAGGATCCTAATTTCTTTCTTTTTGCTGCATCATCATTAAACACCATGGGATCATTAAGAGCAGCCTGAGCTCACTCAGGTCTGGTCAGTCCCAATCCTGTGTGTTCTGGAAAACGTACGTTAGGAACCTTACATAATCTCAGCGTCTTTGATGTGGTTTGGTTTATTTATAGCAGCTAGCTCTTGTGAATAATGATTCCTGCTTCAAAGAGTTCATAGCTAGTTTCAAGCTCTCGTCCCTACTGTTCTCACCCTCCAGAAAAATAGCATGTTTCTCAGTGCATTTTTCTGCCATGGTGGAGCAAGCGTGCAAGATGACAATACCGAGTCCTATGTACTTTCTGTTGATTGATTCACTGCAGGTTGGTCAGGACAATACCAACAATAAGGAAATTAATTCTCTTGGTGGCAGGCATTTTCAGACATAAGTCTGATGTTCAGCCTGAGTCTTTTGTCCTCTACTGCATATTTTTAGAGGCTTTTGCCACTGGCACTGGTGAAATATTTACAGATGAATTCTTTGACTTTTATTGGCAGCCAAATGCTTTAGGTGGCAATTAAACCTCAAAATAGAGCAGTGACAAATTTGGTGTTGTGAAAAAAGTTTCTTTGCTCGGGAAAATATTTTCACTTTAATCTATTCACTGCATTTCTATTGACATACACAGGAAGTTTGCCCAAGGGCCCTTGAAGAGAGAATAACCATTTGTGCCAGTATTGCATAAAGATTTTAAAAGCATTGGGTTTCACCAATGTGATCTGAGTTTCTGTCCTAAGAGAAAAGCACTGAGTATTTGGAAAAGAAGAGTCTGAAGGAAGAAATTCAAAGAGTTTTTTCCAGCTCTTGGGTTTGCGGTTATAAAAGCAGTATTTCAGGGTCAGAAGGCATCAGAAATGAATAAAGCTTGTGTTTCTGGATTAAAATGGATTTTTACATTACTAACTAACATATCAGAACTGGCTTTCACCTACACTGTGGTCCTTTGAAGCTCTGGGTGGTGTGGAAAACCACATGTGGAGCCCTTCATGGAGCAATTAGCTCATCATTTCATCTTTTCAAGGATGTGCTTTAATCTACCTCATCTTTTCTTCCTTGGTCAGTAATTTCAGGCCCCTAATCATTTTTATTGCTCTCCTGAAGCCTTCTAATTTCCAGTAGTTAGAACTTAAAGCAATATGCCCAGTGCAGTTACAGCAAAGTCTCTAAGAGCTACAAAGAGCTTCAATTACCTCTTTGGTCTTTAACTGCAATTCTGCCTGGCTTTATTTGCTGATAATATCAAATTGACAAATTATATGTCCACCATCATTGTAATGCCTGTACTTAAATTATTTTCCCCACATTATATGATGCCAACTAGCATTTTTTCTGACACTTATTTGTTTACTTTTTGTTCCATATTTCTAGCCTGTTTCTTTGTGTCTTTTTTTTTTTTTTTCAGGTTTTGTTAGCAAGCAGAGAAGCTTTAGTCCATTTAAGAGCTGTATTTAGCTGCTCCAGGTCTTGTGAGCAGTCACCTTGTTATAAAAATCAGTCAGCTCTAAGGAACAAAGGCAAAATGCATCTGCTGTCAGGGAACAAACCAGGTCTAGATACAGCCCTGCAACAGCACAGTGTTCACCTAATGAAAAGAGGACATCCCCATACAGGCATCAACACCCAGACTCCCTTTATAGTAAAAAGAAAGAAATGAGAACTTTCTAGGAGAGTATTGTCTGGTCTGCTTTAGGCACCTGTTTCATCATGATGTGCCCTAAAGATGCTGAATCTCTTCACTGACTGAAAGGAGAGGAGGTTGCCTCTCTGGTGGGTAACACTCTACAGTGTATATGTCTAAAGCAAGGTGAGATTAATCCTATTTTCTCTCTCTACTGCTAAAGCCCCATTCAGAGTCAGGTACAGGTGCAATAGATGCCTAATTTCAGCTACAGCAGCTACTTTGACATCTGAAACAGAAGGGGGTGACAAACAACTTGGGTCGGGACTCGTTTCCTAGGATCTGCACAGACAGCAGGAAATGCTTACAGCACCTAAGCGAGGTTCCTAGAATAGGCTAATTACAGCGTTCAGTGTCTCTGACCCACTTTCACATTTTTAATGCTTTGATCGTGAGAGCCTCTGAGACAGGCTCCTGCCTCTTGCATTGCCTGTGTGCACAACCTAGCATAACTGGCACAGTGTGCCTACGGAACCCTGGGTGTGTCTTAAGATATAATATCAGAACAAAATGGAATTTTGTTTTTCATAGAAAATGTTCACAGAACTTAATTTAAGTGGCCCGGCACATTAAACCTAATGGGTATTTGTCTGACTGTATGATCAACTGACTGCATGAACAAGTTCTGTAAATGTCTTTCCTGTAATGAATACTAAAGAAGTTAGCTGACCATTATTACTGAAGTCAAATTTCAGCTTTTGGAAGCCGAAAATCCTGAAATGCAGCATTGGGTCATAAGAAGAATGGAGTGCAGTGAATAGATCTGCTCAACCCACCAAGCACCATAAAACCTCCACACAGGCACTTTTTAATTAAAGAAGCTTCTTGTAACCTACCACTGTGCCTCAGTCTCCTTCTCCTTAACTCAGAGATCATAGCAGAGCAGTGTTCTGCGGGGTGAAACATACTGATATGGAAAATGTCCTTCCTTCAGTGCTTCTCTGGTGTTATGTCCATCTTTCCAGGTCGTTAGCAAATCTGCCTAAAACCTCACTTGACAGGCACCTAAACTGTAAAAGTCTAAGCACTGTAATGGTGAGTGGAAATGCTGAGATTTCACAAGCTGTATTCAACTCATTAAGCTATAAGGAGCCTCCCTCCAGGCACATGCAGATGAGTGAGCTAGCCCAGGAGCCAGGGTTGGCCTGACCACTTGGGAACGTGTTCCTAAAATGGCAGAGCCAGACCCAGCAGGTCAGGGTACCAGTCATGAGACTCTCAAATGTGCACAAAGTTTTATATCACCTTGGGCTCCAGATTCAATATTACTTATTTCAGGAACAAGCAGTAATAAAAATGGGAAGAAAAAAACCACCAGGTTTTTACAAGATAAATAGTTCCAGAGGGATATGCAGATAAAAAAAAAAATCCTCAAAGGGACAGAGGGCTTTTTTTTTCCCCCTGGTTCCTGCAAAACAACTGGCTTCATCATTTTTTGTTGTTCATTTGTCCTACTTCTTGCAGCAGCATCTTTGCTGAGACTTTCAAAAATGGCACTGACCTCTATTTACATTCCCGAGCTTTTCTCCTCAGGAATGACTCTGTACTCCAGAAAAATGGGAGATATCACTGTGCTGGGCAAAATGGAGATGGTAGCAGGCTTTGTTGTGACCCAGGCTCTTCTTGTCACAAACACAATATTGGCAGGAATTAGCTGCCACTTAAAATCTGTGCCTGCTTGAGAAACAGAGGACAATCCTGTGTTTAAACAATCCTGAACACCCCTCAGGAATAAGGAACTGGAACGATCTCCAGAGCCAAGTCTCATCACCAGCTGCCACATATCACTGAATTCATTTCATAAACTGATCACATTTCGTCTTTAAAAAAAAAAAAAAAAGCAGAACAGGAGGAGGGATTTTTGTTCTCATTGCATTACTGGACTGTCTTCCAGAACCTCACTGTCGTGACAATTAGAAACATTATTTTATCTTCCAGCCCAGGTTTATCCATAAGCGTTTGACATCTAATTGTTCTTCCAGTTGTATCCCTTAAACTAATTCATTTTGATCTTTCCCTCGTGTTCACCCACTGGTGTATTTATAGCTGACAGCCACATCCCTTCTCACTCTTCCTTTTGCAAGACCAGACAAGCCCCAAGCTCAGTCAGACTCTTTCCCAATGATGAACTCCCCCTCCTCTGGTCATCACCATGACCTCTCTCTGTCACTGCTGCAGTATGAACTCATCCTTCTTTTCAAATGGGTGGTGAGAACAGTGCAGTGTGCAGACACTTAACACTTTCCTGCTGGAAATACTTTCCTTGAGACATTCCAGAATTGCCTTTGCCTTCTTCACAGCTGCGTCATTTTTGTGGCTTCATGCTCAGCATTTATCTGACTGTTGCACGAGTCACTCTTCTCAGTTATTTCCTGCTGATGAACTCCCAGCTTACAGCAGAAATCCATCTTATTACTCCCTAAGCCCCTGCTATAACAAAGTATTTAAGTTCCTAATTCCTATCGAGACAACTCTTAGCATCCTGCTGAAATCAGTAGGAATCGACTGCTGCTACCCTGCTCCCACTGAAATTATGGGGACTGAGGTTTTGTAGTGTACAACAGACAAATATACAAAAATACAATTTCACACAAGGACAGAAAAAAAGTAAGGCAAATAACAGATGATAATGCAACAATTCTGTTGTTTTACTTTTCTTCTTTTTTTCTCTTCTCCTTTTCTTTTCTCTTTTCTTTTCTTTTCTTTTCTTTTCTTTTCTTTTCTTTTCTTTTCTTTTCTTTTCTTTTCTTTTCTTTTCTCTTCTCTTCTCTTCTCTTCTCTTCTCTTCTCTTCTCTTCTCTTTTCTTTTCTCTTTTCTTTTCTTTTCTTTTCTTTTCTTTTCTTTTCTTTTCTTTTCTTTTCTTTTCTTTTCTTTTCTTTTCTTTTCTTTTCTTTTCTTTTCTTTTCTTTTCTTTTCTTTTCTTTTCTTTTCTTTTCTTTTCTTTTCTTTTCTCTCTTCTCCTCTTCTCTTCTCTTCTCTTCTCTTCTCTTCTCTTCTCTTCTCTTCTCTTCTCTTCTCTTCTCTTCTCTTCTCTTCTCTTCTCTTCTCTTCTCTTCTCTTCTCTTCTCCTTTTCTTTTCTTTTCTTTTCTTTTCTTTTCTTTTCTTTTCTTTTCTTTTCTTTTTTCTTTTCTTTTCTTTTCTTTTCTTTTTTCTTTTCTTTTCTTTTCTTTTCTTTTCTTTTCTTTTCTTTTCTTTTCTTTTCTTTTCTTTTCTTTTCTTTTCTTTTCTTTTCTTTTCTTTTCTTTTCTTTTCTTTTCTTTTCTTTTCTTTTCTTTTCTTTCTTTTCTTTCTTTTCTTTCTTTTCTTTCTTTTCTTTCTTTTCTTCCTTTCCTTTCCTTTCCTTTCCTTTCCTTTCCTTTCCTTTCCTTTCCTTTCCTTTCCTTTCCTTTCCTTTCCTTTCCTTTCCTTTCCTTTCCTTTCCTTTCCTTTCCTTTCCTTTCCTTTCCTTTCCTTTCCTTTCCTTTCCTTTCCTTTCCTTTCCTTTCCTTTCCTTTCCTTTCCTTTCCTTTCCTTTCCTTTCCTTTCCCTTTCCCTTTCCCTTTCCCTTTCCCTTTCCCTTTCCCTTTCCCTTTCCCTTTCCCTTTCCCTTTCCCTTTCCCTTTCCCTTTCCCTTTCCCTTTCCCTTTCCCTTTCCCTTTCCCTTTCCCTTTCCCTTTCCCTTTCCCTTTCCCTTTCCCTTTCCCTTTCCCTTTCCCTTTTCCTTTTCCTTTTCCTTTTCCTTTTCCTTTTCCTTTTCCTTTTCCTTTCCTTTCCTTTCCTTTCCTTTCCTTTCCTTTCCTTTCCTTTTCTTCCTTTCTTTTCTCAGTGAGTAAGAAGAGCTAAGTGGAACTGCATTGAAAACAAAATGGTCCCTCCTAGCCTGCTGGTTCTCATAAGTCAATAGTGGTATCCACATGAATACTTCAGTTTCAGGAGATCCTGAGTTGAAACTTTGCAAAACAGTCTTTGCAGAGAGAGCAAAATTATTTACTTATTTATTGGTACTCTATGTAAGACATTTCAAGACATTATCTAAACCTGTCATATGTTTCCTTTAGTGCTACAGTCCAGCCTTGCTATCCTGCTGAATTATCAAAGGATGACACAGTTGGAGACATCATTTCAAAGACAAAATAAAACAAAAACAAACACAAACAAACAAACAAACAAACAAAAAGCAAACAAACAAAAAAAAAGCACAAGAGGAAGAGACATTTCTTTGGTGTAAAAATAACAACAATTTAGGAATTAATTATTTCCAAACAAACCAAAAACAGTTAATTATTTCTTGGAACAAGACTAAAAGAATATTTCTGATTGTTGGGCTCTGCAAGGTAATAAAAGTGTGGATTTTATTTCCAACTTGCTTCATAAACATTAAACAATGTAACAAGCTGCAACTATGAAAGAAGATTGCATTGTAATAATTACATGACTGCTCAGAAGAAAAGGCATATTAATTTTCTTCCAGGACACTCAGTTTCTTGGAATTTTACCAAGGATAGCTGGCTTTTCTTAGCATCACAGAGATAAGCCCTTACTGCAGGAATGGGTATGAGAATTGGGAAACCAGACCCACTGGGAGTGGTTCTCTGTGGGGGCCCATTGCAGGGACATGGTGAGGCTGCAACGTGCAGAGCAGTCATTTGGCTGCAGCTCCTCCTTGCTGCTCAGGTCTGCACCCAGCCTGCCTGTCTATTTGCCCTTCAGCTAAATACAGAGGATTCGGTTAAAACATTACGTTCTTTCCTTACCAAATGAAAGGCCTTTAAATCATATAGCAGTGACTAGATGTCCCTGATACAAGCACACTGGAAGAAAACTGCAATGCTACCTAAAGAGAAGCCCCAAGCCAGAGGTGACATGGGGAAGAGGTTATGTATGTACTAAGGGTGACAGAGGGGTGTAGTTGAGATGTGCCCAAAATCTCAGCCTGAAGATATGGCTGAATATTACACCACTCCACGAGGCATTTTGAATGATGTAAAAATCCCTCTGGCCCCCAGAAAAGTCAAGATTCATGGTGTCAAAGGTAACTTTATGAAGCTGGTGCTGAATATTTAACAAGCATCATGAAGAGTCTTAACCTCAGGGCTGTGAATATGAAATTCATCGAAGACGGTGAGATGCTCAGGTACTTCCTAAAAAAATCGATCAGTTAACAAAGGTTAAGGTTAACAGAAATATTTCCATTCTGTAGATTAGCTGTCAGGTCTCAAAGAGTGAGAGGCTGGGGGGCAGAGGGCCACCTGCATCCTGCGGAGTGGCACAGGCCATCGCATTCTTCCAAAAAGCTGGATTAAGCATGTGTTTGGTACAGATAACTAATCTTCTTGTAAAGACATCAAGTGAGGGTGAGTTCAGCACCTTTGCTGGTAGATGTTCCAAGGTTTAATTAACCTCAGTTAGGAAATTGTATCCTCTTTCTAATTTATAATCATCATGTTGCAATGTCATAGAGGACAGGGCTGGAAGGGACCCTGAGAAGTCTCTCCATCCATTTTGCTGCAGAAATTGATTGGCTTTATCTAAACTACTGATGTATTTGACATCTGTTCTTAACAACCTCCAGAGATGCACATAGGACCAAACCCTTCTTTTTTATTTTCACTTGAATAACCTGAATAGATTGAGCTTATTATTCCTTCCAAAGTAAGGCTCATTTCCTAGCTCCCAGTCGAAGTTTTGTCCTCTTCCAGACTTCTCCTGTTAATTCCATATCTGTCTGGAATGATGATGTAGTGGGTTTACATGGCAGCGTTTTGGTAGTGGGGGGCTGCGGGAGTGGCCTCTGTGAGAAGAGTCTAGAAGCTGCCCCACATTAGATAAGGGTCAGCCCCAACTGCTCCAAAATGGACCCGCTGCTGGGTAGAGCTGAGACAATAAGCGATGTTGTTTGCACCTCTGTGAGAGCAGATTTAAGAAAGGGGTAAAGAAACAAACTGCTGCACAACAGCAGCTGGGAGAGAGGAGTAAGAAATGTGAGGGAACCATCCCTGCAGCCCCCAAGATGAGGGCAGCAGGAGGGCAGGAGGTGCTCCAGGCAGGCAGCAGCAGTTCCCCTGCGGCCTGTGGAGAGGCCTCTGGTGGAGCAGGCTGTCCCCCTGCAGCCCACGGGTCCCACACGGAGCAGATCTCCACGCTGCAGCCCGTGGAGGAGCCCCCGGTGGAGCAGGTGGATGTGGCCTGGAGGAGGCTGCGGCCCATGGAGAGCCCCCGCAGGAGCAGGCCCCGGGCCGGAGCTGCAGCCCGTGGAGAGGAGCCCACGCAGGAGCAGGGGGGCTGGGGGGAGCTGCCGCCCGTGGGGGAACCGTGCTGGAGCAGGCAATAAATTTCTCTAATCTCCCTATGCTGAGTCTGTTCTGCCTGTGATGATAATTGTTGAGCAATCTCCCTGTCCTTATATCAACCCTTGAGCCCCTTCTGTTCAATTTTCTCCCCTTTTACCTTTGTGGAGGGGGGGTGACAGAGCAGTTGTGGTGGAGCTCAGCTGCCCAGCTGGGTAGAACCACCACAGATGGTCAGCTCAGTTGAATGCACTATTTTCCTAACAAACCACCCAATAATGTTTTCAAAGTGCCGTTCCCCTACAAATATTGGATACTCTCTTTTTTTATATGTCTCCTGTGAGGACATTGGTAAACTTTCCTTCCTGAGCTTGTACCTTGATTAGGGTGTATGAAATTAACTTTCTGGATGGACAATAAAGAAAGCAGATGTTTCCATTCATACTCCTCACAACATGTGTCAACCAGCAAGTATTTACTACCACCTGGTACATCAATGATGAAAACATCATATGGTATTGAACAAAGGGTTGATATCTGGACAAGCCCTCACTCAAGAAGAGATACATTAACAACTCCATTTCAAGGTCTGCCAGTGAACCAGTTTTTCATCCCTCTTTTTTGTGTACTGTTGATTCCTTTTAATACAAGATTTTAATCAGAGTTTCAGGTGATATGAAGTGGCTGGAACTGGCTGGATGGTCACTAAGAGTTGCAGTCAGCAACCGTATCCTGGGCTGCGTCAAAAACAGCATGTCCAGCAGGGCGAGGCAGGTGATTCTCCCCCTCTGCTCTGCTCTTGAGAGACCCCACCGGGAGCACTGCGTTCAGATCTGGGGCCCCCAGTATAGGGAAGACATGGGCCTATGAGAACTATTCTAGAGGACGGCCACAAGGATGATCAAGGGGCTGGAGCACCTCTCCTGTGAAGAGAGGCTGAGGAAGTTGGGGTTGTTCAGCCTGGAGAAGAGAAGGCTCTCGGGAGACCTTATAGCAGCTTTCCAGTACCTAAAGGGTGCCTACAGAAAATCTTGGGAGGGACTCTTTGTCAGGAAGTGTAGCGATAGTAAAAGGAGTAATACAAAGAATAAAGGTTTTAAACTAAAAAATAAAAAATAAAAATTTAAAATAGGTATTCAGTAGAGATTCTTTACTATGAGGGTGGCGAATGGTGAAGCACTGGAAGAGGATGCCCAGAGAAGTTGTGGATGCCCCATTCCTGGAAGTGTTCAAGGCCAGGCTGGATGGGGCCTGGAGCAACCTGATTTAGCCTGCGGTGTCCCTGCCCATGGCAGGAGGTTGGAACTAGGTGATCTTTAAGGTCCCTTCCAACCCAAGCCATTCTAAGATTATATGATTCTATGAAGTGCCTTGGAGAAATCCAAAGGTACCACTTCATCCAAACCTATAATCTTAAAAAAAAGAGATAAAGGACCTATCTAACAGGATGCAGACTCCATTAAAAATATTTTGCCTTGTGTCAATCACCTTCTTAAGCTCTAACTGTTGATTGACAGAGTCCTTAATTCACTGCCCAATGGTCTTGTCTATAAGGGACGACAGAGTGACGGGCCTTCTATGGTTTATTCCTTTAATCTCTAACTACTAGATAACTAGAGGTTAACTAGAGGATATGCTGATGATTTGGTATTGCCTTATTTGCCAGAATGAGTTCCCAACTAACCACAGAGCTTTAGTGTAATTCTCACCTGAGCCCTTTTAAACTCTTCAGTGTAAATTATTTTCTTGATTTATTTGAAAAATTCTGGTATGGAATGATGCTTCATTCCATTTTGTTGTGGAGAGTAAAAATTATTTTCCATCTACAGCATCACTTTGACTGATTGGTTGTGGTTTTTTTTTTGTTTGTTTGTTTGTTTGTTTGCTTGCTTTTTTTTTTTTTCCTTCAAATAGAGAATGGAAATATCTACTGAACAGTTTCACTTCACTGTTTATGATTTAACCATCTGTACTCAGTAAATGACTTATACCTGAGATTCTTTTTTCTTTCCCTAAAAAGGTTTGTTCTTGGTGTCTGTAATCCTGATAATTGTTGCTATTCTACTTATTTCTCTATAAATGACTTATATTTTAAATCTTGTCACTTATAGTTATTAGCATTCATTTCTTACTTGTTATTTAAGTTTGGTAAATTTTTATGCTTCACTGTTGCTTTTCCCTACAGGATACTTTTTTTCTCCCAAACCAACCTTCTTGTGTTTGTAGGTTCATGATTTTATGGGCCTTCAGGAGTATTCAGATAAGCACAGCATTCATTAAGATCTGCTCCTTACATTCCTACATTGCAAACACATGTTTAAAGAAAAGTCAGCTGAATATTTCAGTGAAAGCTGGGCAGTCTTAGTAACTGCTAAGCATCTTATACTTTAGTATTTCAAAACTATAAGCATTCAAGTATTCCCTCTGACCTTGAATCACATATGACCCATAATGGTAAAATAAGATGTGATGAAAAATGCCTTCTCTTTTTCCTTTCTTTTCCAGAGTTACAGAACTGAATGGACCCTTCTATATTGCTCACCTATCTACCCTAACATTTTCTTCCTCTACTCCTGAGAGACCTTTCTCTTCCCTTTTGCAGTGTCTCCCAGGATCTGTGCAACAAGGCTTCTGATATTGTCACTGGTTCTAGTACAGATCACTGCTGGAGGACTGTCTCTCACTTCCTTAGGGTCTCATCTGTAGATAATAAAAGCTTCTACTCTTTCTCCTGGAAAGTAGCTGGACTAGTATACTTTCTTTTGCAGGAGACCTACTCAGTTTTCCTAAGACTTTTCTCTGTATTTGGCCAGTTATAGCTACATTTTGGGCTGCCCGGTTTAAGTTCAGACAGAAGTTATTTATTTTCTTTCCTATTTTTCTTGTACCTGTCTTCCTGTTTATTCTCCTGTATTATTCACTGCTGTCTAACCACATAGAGACATCATTTCCCCTTCTCTCATTCTCTGAGCCGTTTCTTTGCCTTCTTCTCCCTGTCCTTCTGATATGTTTTCCATTTGTCTGACAGGATGTGCAGTGGTATTGCTTGGACCTGGAGGTCAAGGATGTCAGCTGTGCTCCTAAAACATACCAAGATGATCAGTTATTCCTCAAAACCATAATTCTTCAATACGTTACAGGCGAAGGCTCTTCCTCTTCAAGCTGGAATATCCAAGGCATATCTTGATCTTTAATTTCTCTACCAATCCTTGATGGTGAATCCTTGAATTAAAGTCTTACCAAGAAAGCAAGGCTATCAATCCTTCTCCCATTTTACATTTCTGTGTAAAATCCATTAACTAAAGAGGACTTTCTTTCCATAGCCCCTTACAAGCTTCAGTGGGGAGAGACTGAACAAATGTGCTAGTCCCTCTCAAAAAGAACTAGAGCAAAGGACTGATATTTCAGACTTAGGGAAAAATGTGTCTCATTGGGGAAAGTTAGCTATTCAGATGCTGAGTTTGTTTCACTGTAATAATCATGACTTCCAGAAATATAGACAAGCAAATTACCCACCTTTTCCCTCAGTTCAGCTGAGATGTGTTTTGTAAATGCTACCAAGAAGAAGATACCTTAATGTTAGAGTGTGCCCTAGCATCTATATAAACAAAATGCACTAGGGGAAAAGCACTCCAATTTCCGTTAAAGATTCAATCCTACCATCCTTGTAAACACAAAGCTTCATACATTTTCAGCATATAGACAGAGGATCAAAAGAGGGAGTGCACAGTAAAACTTCCTACCAAGAAATGTAATGTCAAAAGCTGTCTACTGAGTTTCCCATTCTTTTGTGTACATTGCAGATCATTAAAATGTCACAGAGAGATGCTTCTTAAATCTGGAATTCTGAAATGAGAAAAAGAAGATGAAGAATCTAGGTCGGGTAATTTCAGAGCCTGCAAATGTGAACAACTCTTCATAGTCTGGGGTGATAAACAAATTCAACTGCATCAACTTCCACAAGTAAAATCTTTTCTTTTCTTCCAAATTCTTATTCCAAATAAAATGGTCTGATCAACCATTACTCATTCTGGATAGGTTTTCTCCTGATTGATTGGGGTCTTCTCCACATAGTTTTCAAAATGGTGCCATTTACACATTGATTTTCAATACCTAGTTTATAAATCATTGGAGAGGATGAAATGAGCAGTAATGAGCCTATTTGTGCACATCACTGAGTTACATGATCTTTCTGAGTTTGGAGTGAACATACCAAACCAGACTACTGCATTCTTAGGTCTTTCTAAATGCCTGCAACACCAAGTTTCTTTGCATTAGGATGAGGACATACAGGGTGGAAGAATGAGTTTTACTGTACATCAGAACCTTGATCCCTGAGTTACTGTTCATAATAAGGGAGGGAAAGGGATAAAATGTCCTCCTGTCTGGATTACCTGGGGAGGGTAGGCAATTGCAGTTCCCCAAGAGCCATTTTCTAGAATGCCAGGTCAGGTGTCCACCCATAAGCCACTAAGCAGTTTAGGTGGCAATGTGATTATTTCAGTGTGCATGTGGAAGGAGAGTTGGATCCAAAACTCCTCTCTGTGCACCTTGTGTTTCAATGGCTTTCATCAACCAGGGTGAGCCACTGGTAGATCAGTGCACTACGTTGGAAAGGCACCAGCGTAGGAAAGGGGCCACAGAGCAAGAACAAGCCTGGGCCTGTTTGTTCAGTTGTCTGTAGACATTTTGAGCATGGAGCCACTCCAAGAATGGACCCTAAATCAGCAGGTTATTGCTTGGCAGGCTCTGCCATGTGCAATTTACTCTTCCTTGGAATTCCTCTGCGTCTCTTTTGCCCTGCCTTGAAAAGCATATACAGTTAATTTATTACCACACCTGCTGTCCCCAAGGTGTGTTTCAGAATGACCTCTCTTTGACTCTGTGTTATTACCATTCCCCCCCATCACCATTTGAATCATATCGCCTTCCTGCTTTTTTCCCGTCTGAATTTCAAGGAGCTAGGGAAGCAGAGCTTAATTACAGTTTCACTGGCTTTATTATGTTATGGCACTGAACCCCAAGGCTTGGCTATGAGGGGAGCTTTATAATAAGCTATAATGGTTCATCTTTTCTTATGTACTGTGAATTTTAAGCCTCCCTCACTGATTATTTATTATTTCAATTTGGTATATAAACTATTTAATTCTTCAAAGCTCTAGCATGTATGGAAAAAAAAATCTGAGAAGCAATAAGGATCTAGACTTGCTTCCACTGAAGACATAAACCCAGCCCTTGGCTATTTCACATAAAAGTAGCACTAACCTGTAGAACTGTTTAAATGGAAATTACTTCATTACTTTTAATGGACTTACAATGGATTTACAAAGTTGTCTAAGGAGTTGGCTTTCAAGGCCCATGTGGACACACAAGTAACATCCTGGTGCAACTCCTCAAAGCAATTCCTGCCACTGCAGGATCTTGTACCATTGCTGGAACCTCACCTTGTCCAGTCATCCCTGATTCAGACAGGCTAGAGCCTGGGGTCTGTGAGAAGTCACTGGTATGATATTTATGGTCTGAGTGTAGAGACTACATGCCATGATGGTCTATCTTGGCTTTAAGCCTGGAGTAGGTATGAAAGGTTATTCCTCAGGATTGGCAGACAGTACTCTTCCAGGAAGCAGTCACTGGTTGGAAAGGGTCCAAGTGCTGCCAAAGAACAGGAGTGAGAGCCAGAAGGGATATTTATGCAGCTCCTGGAAGGCATCTGAATCTAAGGGAACAGATTCCAGCCTTCCAGGCAAAGGATCACCAAAAAATGTCTGCAAAGCTCTTTGCAGAAGTTCACTTCACTTCTGAAGGGAAGTGTCTTTGAGGACAAAGAAGATGCTACCCATGCCATGTCTTCTGTCTTCTGTTGCTATGGTAACCCTGAAGGGTTTTTTTTGGTTGGGTTTGGTTTGGTTTTTTTTGATTGGTTGGTTGGTTGGTTGGTTGGTGTTGGTGTTGTTATTTGGTTGGTTGATTGTTTTTTTATGTTTGTTAGTTTGTTGTTTTTTGATTTGTTTTGTTTTGTTTTAGGACAGAGCTCTGTAAGTTTCATTATTTACATTAGATTTGTTTCCTTACACTCATCATGTTTATTTCCCACTCTCCCCATTCCCACAGACTGCCAGTACACATCGTTAAATAATTAACACTTCTTTGTATTATGCACCTGGGAGAGCATTGCAAACATCCTCCTTAAGGTGCAATTTGAAAGTACAGAAATTGCTCTCTGATTTGAAGTTGAGCAGGGGGGATGTTCAACCTTGAGATAATATTTTTCAGTGCATTTACATTTCTTTGTCACTTACAGCAAATTTTAAAAACTTAATTTGCATTTCAATGTTTGTCATTCCATACTTGCTTTCTGTATTTCGCTCCACATAAAATATGAAAATAGACTGTGAAACTTACTGGAAGCTAACAAATCTGGCTCTTCTTTTCTAGCAAAATGATGCAGTGTTTGGCTTATAAACCCAGCAAGGGAATAATTCCAATCAAAATTGTTTTCATTGGAATGCTTAAATACAGAAACATTTCTATTGGTTAGAATCTCCATTTTACAGAACCTAAATTCAGCTCCAACTCAGCTTGTTGGTATACTTTCTGAAAAATCCTTCTGTGCTTATTTTCTTCCCAGCCTACAGACCCTGCAGTTGACTAACCTTTAAACAGAAGGAAATCTTTTAAGGAAAGGCTTCCTTGGAGACAGCAGAACCGTATTACTTTTAAACACAGTGATAAGCTTTAGCATTTCTACAAAGCATTTCTACAAAAAATTTCTACAACGAAAGAAATTCAAGAAAGAAAAATATCCCAAATTATATGAAAAAAAAAAGGCCAAAAAAAAAGTAATTTGGGAAATGTTTTTGGTGCAAACCTGAAACAAGACAACCCTATTTTCTCCTATTTAATTAGAAGTAAAATACAGTTTTTTAGGGTTCTTCATCTCCTCAGGGCTGGACATAACCTACCTTTTAAAGTTCTTCAAATCTTAAAAAAAAAAAAAAAAAAAGAAGAAGAAAATCCAAATTTGGATCTGTGAACTGATTTTTTTCCATTATACTTTATTTTTGTAAAACAAGAAGTTTATCTTCATTATTTTCATGTCCAAAACCAATAGAGAATGCTTCCAAATGCAGCCATGTGGATTTAGTGTACTTCCACTGAAAACGTGTAAATCTACAGCTACCTTTCTTCGCCTGGAGGAAAATTCATTACTTTTTTTAGCACGTGAAATCAACTACAACAACAAAAAGTTGATTTCTGACAATTAACAGTTGCTTGTGATGGAAGAAGGTAACCAGGAGCTCATCTCAAATGAATATCTTTATCATCTTTAACTATTTTTGTGGTGCTCACTCTGCTCTAAAATGGCTTTCAGACCACCACAGAAATAATGCTTATTCCTTGTGACATTGAATATTTCTCTGCAACACATTGTTTTGAAGGCTTGGTTCTTGGTTTTTTAAGTCCTCCTGGGAGATCTTCCTATTACATCTGGAAGCTCGTCCGGGAGATCTTCCTTGTGTTGGAGAACTGGGCCACAGCTGAGCACTGGAGCTCTGGAGTCACTGTTGTTATTAATTAATATATACCCTTGGAGGATTTGAAGCTATACCACCAGTTCTGCCAGCTAGAATGAAAACAGAGTCTAGCTGTTGTTCAGCAGGGAAGATATCTCTTTTTCTGCTTACCTTTACTCAATCAGTAATTAATCACAGAGCCTTCCAGAGGAAGAGAAGGTCACAAGGTGGGACAGTTTGCCCTGTCACCCTGTTTTCCATGAGTAGAGGATCCTGACTCATCACTTCTTGGTATCTTCTAACATAGATCAAACCCCAGTCTGAGATTTTTGTCCCAAAACTTCTGCACACCGAAGTAATCATTGCTATGCATGTATATACCCCAGCACTATGGCAGGACAGGTTGTCCTCTGGACCTAAACCCAGACAGCTCTAATGGGATGCAGAGGGATCTGGTTTCTCATGATTTAGTCACCAATCATACATGAATGAGATCACTTCCATAGCTCTGGTCAACTGACAGCAATGTGGGAAGTCTCATCTACTCTCCCTGCTCCTAAACAAGGGAAGAAGGTGCTGTGTGTCTGGGGAATTGGGGTTGGCTGGCATTTACTGGGATGCTGAGCATCTTTGGATCCTGCTTGCTTGGCAGTCATGTCTTTAATCAAGTGCCAGTTCAGTGCTCTGTAAGGCAGCCCAGAGCAAAGCTCCAAAGTTGAGCTCTGCTGTGAAAACACTGAGAAACAGAAGCAAAGGAGGAGGTCTCCGTAGGCTTGAAGGAGGTAGCTGTAGAGATGAAGAGGTCATCCAGCGGTAAGACCATTGGCTTCCAGGGGGGGAATTTGAGCTAAGCTCTTGACCTCCCACAGACTTCCAGTGCAGAACTGAAAGCAAATTATATGGTCTGCTTATGTTTTAGGTCCTTATGTACAGCACCAGCATAATTCTATTTCCCTGCTTCACAGAAATGTCATGAGGATGAAGGGAGGGAGAAACTCTCAGACTGCAGCAGTGACAGCCACAGGAGCATGTAGGATATGAAGCCCTGGATGGGAAACAAGTTTGGATTTTCTGTGAAACTCAAGAGAGACGGAGTGAGTCGACAGTCTGCCGGGACAAGACTAACCACAGGACGGGAGCTGAGACTCAGAGTGATAATTTTTTCATATTCCCACAGCAACTCCAGAAAATTATAATATTAATAATAACCATCCACTGTCCTGTTTCACCCAAATAACCAATGCAAAGCTCAGCCAAATGTCAGTTCTCCTCCACTGTAATAAAAGAGTTTGTGCAATGCTGACAGTCAGAAACAAACCGTTTAGGGCAATGAGGAAGATTATAACAAGAAATGTCAGGGAGACAGAAATAGCTGGTCCCCTCACAATTTCACCCTCAAGAAACACTTTTTTACAAAATGAGGCTGGGGATGGGACGAGGTAAAGGAAGGTCATGAATTGTACCATGTAAAGTCCTTGTTAGAGAGTTCTATATAAAACCTGCAAATAGAATTTTTGCCCAGCATCAACCGAAAAGCAACACTGTTCTGTAAAGAATGTCACCAGGAATGACGCTGTTACTGAGGAGAGATGAAAAGTTTAATTTTGTTTATTTGTCCTAAAATGAACAATATGCACATTTTCCATCATGTTCGCACATCTGAGACCTTGTCAAGTGTTAGTGCTTTTAACCTCATGAAATCCTTCAGTAGCCATAGGTGCAGTTGAAGGACATGGTTTCTAGGACAGCTCACTGCCAAGAACAACAAACATCCTCAGCTGAAAGGCAGCCATGGCATGGCTGCCTTCCTTGTTTATGCCAAAATGCAGCACAGCCAGCCAAGGATGGCATAGATGGAATGAGAATATGATGGCTGCAAGGAACCATGTGCAACATTTTGCCCAGCTTAAGACACCAGCCTCAAAGCACACAAAGGAAGAGCAGAAGAGGGGTTTGGAACATATTCTTCAAACCTATTCAGTGGCCACTCAACCAACCTAATTTAGGCCTTAGGTAGGCCTAAACTTAGACCTGAGATTCTTCACCACATACATCCTTAATGCACGTTCTGCACAAGACTGCTAGGTAGTTTAGATCAGTCTCCACTGATGCAACTTAGACTGTGAGCTGTCACATATGTTAGTATTTGGCCTTCCAGCCTCATGAGAATCTCACTCAATGAGAGTTTAAGAAGGGTTGTTGAGAACTAGGAGCACAGAGGGAAGAAAGAAGCCACAATACAGAAGGCCACAAATTATATTTGCCCTGCAGCTGTATTTCATCAGCTGTTCTGCAGGAATGTGCACTATCTCAAGAGGGAGCAACCGGGCTGGTCACACTAAAGGTGTAAAAGGACATGAGAGAATCGTGGTTAATCAGCCAGGCCCCACACCCCACATCTCAGGGGCTTCATAGCACTGCGTGCAATGCTAGTGAGGGTTTTCTCAAGGGATTAGCAGCTTTTCCATTTTAAATAATTTACACAAAAGCATCTTTCTTCCCTAAGTCTGGTTATTTTTAGGCAGAGAAAAATACACACACTTATCTATATAAATAATCAGGACCATATGGCCTAAGCATTCCAAACAGATCAGTTAAACCAGCTTTCCAAGAGAACGACTTTATGTGTGTGTGTGTGTCTCTAAGTATGCTTAGCACAGATGAACTGTGTACTAGTCTGGCTTCCTCAGAGACCTGAGTACAGGACTGATCCACTACTGACTTACAACAGGTTCTACAGGTGTCTCAGGCTCTACAAAGAAGGAGACAGTTTATTTTCCACAGAATATTCATGCATGGCTGTGTTTTGTGCCCAACCCAACACTGCATGTAAGTGCCAAAGTGAGTACAGAAACGAAGACCAATGCAGTCCTTGGAGCCACTAAAAACTGGAGAGAGTCCAGGCCACTGAGATAATCAGAATGCTGGAGAACCTAACGTATGAAGAAAGGCTGAAGGAACTGGGTTTGTTCAGCCTCAAGAAGAGAAGGCTTGGGGAAATCTAATTACCGTCTTCCAATATCTAAAGGTAGCTATAAAGATCAAAGTACTTTCTTCACAAGGATGCACAATGACAGGACAAGAAGCAATGGGCACAAGAGGTTTTGAGAGAAATCCCACATGGATATAAAAAAATTAGAACAAATAAACATTGAAATAGATTTCCCAAGAAACAGTGGGATCTTCCTCACTGGAAATATTCAAGGCTTAGCTTGCCAAGGCCCTAAATAACCTAGTCTAGGGCCCTGCTTTCTAGAAAAGCCCGGGCCAGATGATCTCCAGCAGGTTCTTCCAGCCTAGACTTCTTTGTGATTCTGTGATTCAGAGCTCTTCATGTAGGCCAACATTCCAAGTTCAGTAAATACATAAATAAATAACTAAATAAATCCCCCTAAATGTGTAAGTTAAGCTCAGATGGTGATGAAAGGCTTGTAGCCTGTATCCAAATGCTCTGAGTTCTGCAACCCAAAGGCTTTGATAGTCAGAGGGAACTGAAAATGAGTGCACAAAGGAATAATCTTGAGACAGGTGCACAAAAAATGACTTGGGCAAGTTTTTCAACAGGTTTTGCAGCAGAGCTGGCCCTGAGGCCCCAGCTGTCAGGGGGGTCCCAGTGCTGAAGGCATTGTACCCTGCAACAGATTGACCATTTTGGTATCAAATGCAAAAGGATAAGCAAGATCAGTCCCCATGTTTCTAGAAAAGACAGTGTTCCCTTTGCTGCAAATACACAGCAACTTCCACAATTCATCTTTGGCTTCCACTCCCATTCTGCCACATGGCAGGTCTGCACAGAGCTCTGGGAGATAAATCTCCACACAGCCAGCAGGAATCATGCAGCAACCTGCACATGGGAGCTGAGGAGACAAACACATCCCCCAGGAGATCATGTTTATTTTTAGGGCTGAAGAGCCCACTAAAAATCTGTTGAAGAAAATAAAGACAGAGTCCCGTGGTGACAGCTAATGCTATAAGTAAGAAGACAGATGCATGTGTGTGTGGAGCAGATTAGTTGAGAGAGCCCTGCCAAAATCAGTTGGCGTATAATTTTCAGGTCATAAAACTGTTTTTAATAGTAGGGCAGGAGCAAGCTAATATTGCTTCTGTGTTTACTTGTTTGTTTTAATTCCTAATCCTAGGAAGAAGTCACTTTGAGCATTTTGCACTGTATATATGCAGTCAGCGAGCCCGAAAATTAAGAGCCTTGACTGGGGAGTGAACGAAGCTCTTTGTGCTGCCCAGCCTCCAGCTCCTCTTGGCCAGCTGAGTTTTTCCCTCATGTGGGGAACTCTTTGACAGATGGTATAATGGGGCTCAGAGGGGCACTAATCCCACAGGGTTTTGGAGGGTCGTGCAAAGAGTATGAAAGGCCACGCTGAAGCATACTCCAGCTACTCTCAGCCAACAGCCACTTTGGCACCATTCCCAGCTGGTGTAGGTTATTGCAGTCTCTGGAGTATTTCTAGCTCCTGAAGGGGGTAGGAGTATAAGAGGGGAAGAGAGAGAGAGTGAGTAGGCTGCAGCATCTGTAATTCCCTCGGTAGAAAGTATGGTTGCAGCCTTCGCTTTATACACACATGCATGCACACACTCACACAGTCATGCTTGGCACACACAGCCAGGAGCGACTGAGCCCTGGGCAAGAGACACTGCCAGCAGACAGAGCCATGCCAAGCTAGAAAAGCTGATTCCAAGTGGATGTCGGGTCCCCACACTCAACAGAATATTATTGATCTGTGCTTGCGCTGGGCTCTGTCTGTAAAACCCATCAAAATGGGGTGATGAGCAGAGTGGGGTGCCCTTAGAATAGTCCTTAAGTGGGCGACTGAGAGTAGGAGGATTTCAGAGATTTGATCATTGCTGCTAGCGAGGGGCAGCAGTATATTTTTAGCCACCAAAAGCTAACGGATGACCAGATATCAGTATTGCTAGCGCAGCTGTACTGTGACAAAGTGGTGAAACAAGGCTACGTGGCTCATCACTATGTTTTCCCTCACCTCACGGTAAATTAAACACAGAACAATTCTCCTTTTCCCTAGCTCTCCTCTGGTCTTTTCATTTCCATCAACATGATTGCAAACTCCAGTCCTTTTGACCTGTACTGGAAGAGAGAGAAAATCAAACACGCACATCTCTTAAATTCATGATGTTAAAGTTATTTACCTCTGTTATCTCTAGCCGAACAGAGTACTGCAGGGGCTTTCTCTTGCAGAAATATTTGTCACTGTTCTGGCTTCAGCCTCTTGCTTTTTTGTTGGTACTTTAAAAGGAACAGTTTTCCTTCTAAACAGACACTTGGTTTTAAATCAGTGTTTAGCCCCATTACTCATCTAAGTACTCATTATTTCTCAGTTCACTGATATTTATTCATCCACATTTGATGAAACTGAGTTCTTCTTCATATGCTCTTCACAGCTTCCACGCTTTGACTGTGGTCCCTGGTGTACCCAGCTGCTTTTCTGCCTATAAAATTTCTCTGTATGTATTTTATTTTTTGCTTCATGCGTAGTTAGAAGCAAGATGAATCCTCCCTTTGAGTGATTGCTTTAATATTCATCCCTTTTTGTGCCTTTTCGTGTGCATTACTTGTTTTTGTACACGTGGGATTTGTGTCAGGAGGTGCTAATTTCTTCCTCTGACGTGGGTGTTGTAAGTGACAGGTGTTAATAAGGTTTGATCTGTGACTTTTACTTTATTCAACTTAAGGGTTTTTCTTCTCACTTTAGCTGTCTCTTTAACACCTTTGATAGATGGCATACAACTGCATATCAAGGCATTTTGAGAGGTCTCATTGATATTTATATGTTTAGCATGTACTCCACTAGCTCTCGCTGTGAACTAACCCTTTAACTGAAGAGCTTTTCATTTTGTGCTCATACTTTCAAGTTTCTGCCCTGACTTCCAAAGAAATGCATCCAGCCCTTCCCAAAGGACCTTGAAAAGAGTAAGAAAAATGAGAGTCACAAAGAAAGCAGTGTGACAAAGAAATATCCACATATGTTTAACCCTTGCTCTTCCTCTAGAAGAAAAATATATATATATGTATATATATATTTTTTAAAAAGATTCCATTTTTGCTGAGACAGTTTTTTTCAATAGTGATAAGAATATCCTTCTGAATAAAAACTTCCCTCAGGTTGAGACTTAGTCCTGACAGCAATGACTCAACTGCTATAAATTCCTAACTGGAAATAAGCCAACCTTTAACCTGGTTTGGACTCTGCAGAAAATCATGGGCAAAAAGCAGTTTTGCACTTGCCTGTGGGCAGACTTTTCCTGCCTTTGATGTGTTATCCACATGCTGTTGCAGGGAGCTTTTGTGATATATTGGCTGCAAGGATGGTGCATTTTTCTGTACCAGTTCTTGCAGTGAAAAGTGATGTTTCCTTTGAAATGGGTCACCATGGTCTTTTTCTGGAGTTAGTGTTAATACTGTTAACTTAGATCTTATTCCCTTCTCCATAAGCTGCTTCCTCTGTTAGTTTACTTGTTATATTAAGTTCTATCTTGCCTAGGGTTGCAGTGTAGGTGGCTGTGGCTGAGCTGTTCAGCCTCTCTCCATAGTCAGTGGGCAGAAATGAGAATTTCCATGAAGCAGTTCATTGCATTTGGGAATAGGTGACTTAACTGGAAAATAAACCTGTCAAGGCCCAGAGACTAACCCAGTTGTTGTCCTCTCTGTCGTATAAGAAAGGTACCACATTCCAGTTTAGGTACATGAACCCCAATCTTGCCATCTCTTCACTGATCATTTATGATGCCTTTTACTCCCCCCTGACTTTTCCTCCATACAGAAGGGCACAAGGATCTTTTTGTCTTACTTCTAACTACTGACCCACATTTAAACATACTGGAAAAGCTTTGTAAAAAATCTTTTAAAATCTCCATTCTGCCAACACCCCTAAATCCTGATGGCTTCTTTGATAAAGCTCCTAAAGAGTAGTTGAGTTGCTCTGTGTTTATCCTAATGAAGCAGAAAAGGCCTATATTACCTAAAAGATCTAGATTTCTACATTTTGGGATGCCACTGAAGACTTCCAAGAGAACAGGAAACCTGACCACCATGAAGGTCCACCAGCATGAGGGCTTTCTCATCAGCCATACCATGAATCTGCAGCCTGCAGCACCTGAGATGGACTGAACGCTTGCTGTTTGCCAGTACCAATATAAAACTCCTCATATTATTCTCCTCACCAAGCAACAGGTCATTAAGGTAATAACAGTAATTTAAAACTGTAATTATCCCACCAGCAGTCAGAGAGAGAACAAACTATGGGAGAATCATTCATTTATTTCTTGCTCAGTGGGACATCCTAGCACTAGAGAATATGCCACCCCAAATAGCAGAGTCCCATTTCCAGTGAATAGGAACCCACATCATAAGAAGTCACATTAACAGCCGTGGCAGAGAGGTCAATGAATTTACATTGATCCAAGGTACCAGCTGGAAATGGCAGGGGGTCTTTCCACAGCACCATGTCCTGCTGCGCCATTGTTTATCTTCCATATGCTGTGTGGAATAAATAGAAAACGTTAGCCTCCAACTGCCCTGCAGTCAATAAATGTCACGCAGGATTTTTAAAGAAAAAAAATAGCCATTTACATTTAATTTGTAGCTGCTGAAATGGGAGAGAGGAGAAAGGAAATTCACTTGTATCTATGTATCTCATGATTTCTGGACATGTTTGTCAGACCTGCCCTGAGTTAGCCACATGTTTTGCTGTCAATGAGAAAGTTTCTCTCCTCAATTTTTGGTTGGGTTGAGTACACGTTTTGATTGACTGTTGGAAAATCCTCACTGTAGCTGTGCACTGAAGGGAGAAAAAATCTTCAGTCGAAGGGAATAAAACTCCTGAGAACTACATTCTCTGCCACCCTGTGCTAAATGTGGCCATCCACAGCTGCGTCAAGCAGATACAAAACATACAACAGCAGTAAGCAGACACATGGACTCAAAAGGGTATCAGGGAGCCTGGCCTTTGTAGTGGAGAGTCTGTGGATTATGGAAGAACATGCACTTTCTGCATGTATGTATTTTAAGTAGCTCTGTGTGCATAAACAGAGAGAAAACAAGCTTTTCAGACTAGCTATGCCTCACCGCTTTGAAGCTATGCTGTCTGAGTCATGAAGGAACTTATTAAGAGCTCCAAGGCACAAATGTTAACATGACCATGGAGATGTTGTTTTCTCTTTCCAACACTCGGAAGAGAATTCACTTGTAATGGTCATAGGGAAGGTGATCAATAGAATCAGTGTGTCTGGCATGCCTTTCATCTCATCCCAAAGCAGGCATCTCAGGTAGCTGAGATGAATCACGCACAGTCATTAGTTATGTAAAAGCACTAGAGATATAAAATTAGGAGCAATGAATCTGACCATCGAGGTTTACTTCTGAGTAAGAAATTTTCATGATCTCTAAGGAAAACAGGAAAATATCCTCAGAGATTTGCTATTTCTGTCATATAAAAAGCAAACATAATTTGTCTTCTCTCTTACTGATAGACTAGAAAACAGTAACTTTAGGGACTGGAACTCCTGAGGTCAGTAAAAGGGATTCCTACAGACACTGGTAGGTTTTGAATCAAGTCTGCAAGAAGAGGCTGAAAAAAGATCTTCACATCAATACTTATTTAAGGTAGGAGCAATGTCACAGTCAGTGTCAGTGTTCAGTCCCAAAGACTTGACAATTGCCTCCAGCCAGGATGCCTCGCATAAAAGTTGGGGGTTGTGGTTGATAGCAAGCTGAATATGAGCCAGCAGTGTGCCCTGACAGCCAGGAGGGCCAACTGTATCCCGGGGTGCATCAAGCACAGCATCGCTAGTCAGTCGAGGGAAGTGATTGTCCCACTCTACTCTGCGCTGGTGCGGCCTCACCACGAGTACTGTGTACAGTTCTGGGCACCACAGTACAAAAAGGATGTAAAACTGTTGGAGAGTGTCCAGAGGAGGGCTACGAAGATGGTGAAGGGCCTAGAGGGGAAGATATATGAGGAGCAGCTGAGGTCACTTGGCCTGTTCAGCCTGGAAAAGAGGAGGCTGAGGGGAGACCTCATTGTGATCTACAGCTTCCTCACAAGGGGGAGTGTAGGGGCAGGCGCTGATCTGCTCTCTTTAGTGACCAGGGATAGGACCCCCAGGAATGGTGTCAAGCTGAGGTGGGGGAGGTTTAGGCTAGACCTCAGGAAGAGGTTCTTCACCGAGAGGGTGGTCGCACACTGGAACAGGCTCCCCAGTGAAGTAGTCACTGCATCAAGCCTGTCTGAATTTAAGAAGCATTTGGACTGTGCGCTTAGTCACATGGTCTGAACTTTTGGGTAGACCTGTGTGGTGCCAGGAGTTGGACTCGATGATCCTTATGGGTCCCTTCCAACTCGGGATATTCTATGATTCTATGAAAAGTGCTTTGCCCCTTTTTAAACTCGCATTTGTTCCTAGCCCATTACTGGACTTTCACAGCTGTGATGGGCCAAACCCACTTCTATAGAAACGTTGGACTTTTTTCTAAAACTGGTTCAAATTTCTTAGTATGGTTCATCACAAGCTGGTTTAAATTTCCTAGTACAGTTCATCACAAGGATGGGTGAAGGTGTAAGGGATTATGTGGGAGAGAGAGCAGAAAAGGACAGATATACCTTGGGAAGGCTTGGCTGCCATGCTTTATCTTGGGCAATAAAAAAATCAAAGGTTTTGCTCATGCAGTGGGTAAATACATACATCTCTCATGTATAACGGTCTGATCATCCCTGAGCTTTCACCCTGCTGACAGTGTTCTTTGGCACTACAAAAGAGAGATTCCCAGTGAAAATTCCCCTCTGATACAGCAGCCTTTTTTCCAAGTATCATGTAACAAAAAATGCCATGGGGTTCCACAGTAATGTGAACCACTTGATTCAATATTTATCAACCTAAGCAGGTGCCAAACAGTAGAGTTATTTGGGTATTTTCCAGAAATGCAGTTTATCATTGGAAAATGCCAGTTTGTTGAAATGGATATTTGCTTGGGAATATGCCAATTTTGATGAAATTTTCATAAGAAAGGTTGCCATGGTGGGGTTGGATTTCTGGTCAAAATGCCACAGAGAAAGAGAGACACTTATCTCTCTTCTAGAAAAGCCATTTTTGCTATGGTTAGGGTATCTGCTGAAGTCAGGACATCCAGCTCTAAATCTATATCCAGACCACAACCTTGGACCTGGCAGCTCAGTTATCTTGTTGAGTAGTTTAGCAGCCCATTTTCTGCCCTGAGATGACTGTGTTTCAGTGTCCCCTGTAAAAGCTGTTCCACGCTCTCTGAATAATTACTGGTGTAGGAATTTGAACCTTAGTACAAACAACAAGGCTTGAGACTCAGCTAAGCTCTTTCTCCTTTTATGGCCAAATATTATTTATTCATTAGAAATTTAGTAACTAGAAGGAATAGCTGTTCTTCACTTAGCATCAGTGTGTGCCCCCAAATCTCATTAATTGTGTCTAAGCAACACTAACTGTGTGTGTACTATACGGGTGACTGGGCACTGGCACAGGCTGCCCAGAGAGGTTGTGGAATCTCCTCCCTGGAGATCTTCAAATGCCATCTGGATGTGGTCCTGGGCACCCTGTTCTGGGTGTCCCTGCTTGAGCAGGATGGGACCAGATGGACCGCAGGGGGCTCTGCCAGCCTCAGCCATTCTGGGATTCCGTGTCCATGTTCATAGCTGTGTGTGGTTTACCTTCCACCCACACTGCAACCTTGCAGACAGCCTACAGCTTGCATGTTGAGAAAACAGTGCTGAGCAGCAACATGTGAGCCAAAAGCCTGCCTACTTAGTCCCACATGCTCTGGCAGGCACATCCCAGCAATACTGAAATCAAACACTTAAATGAAACAAATCAAACACTTTGATCAATTGAATTGGATCAAGTGCAGAGAGGGGTCTGGTCTGAATGGAAGACTGAGGGGCATCTAAATTAAGGCAGAAAATGAAGATGTTGACCTCAACAAGAGTTAAGGACATTGAGCACAGTGGAAAATGCTCATTAGGAGTGTTTGGATCCACATCCTTAAATGAATTAGTTGAAGTTCAGAGAAGTCTTATTTATTTGAATTCAGTGAGGGGTGCTGGATATCAGCTTCTGGTTTTGGCATATGTCTGATGTCTCCAGCTGAGTGAACTTCTGACTATTTTTCTGGTAAATTTCCGCAGTTTTATGTCCTTAATGTCATCTGAGCAGACAAAAACAGCAGTTTTATTTTGTTTTGTTTTGTTTTTTTTTTAACCAAGAAACGTTTCATTATAACCACAGCTAGTCAAGTAACCTCACTGTGGATAATAATTGGTTAGAATGTTTTTATGTTTTCTCCCTGGAGTAAATATTATTTGCAAGTATATGATCCGTCAGGGTTCTCCAAGGAACAATAGAAAACAGCAGCATAAGCAGGATTTTTTCTACCATGATCCAAACAGTCTCATGCTTATGTAGGAAATGGTACATAGGAAGAGAACTTACAGTATCTGAAACATTATTTTTTTTCTATATCCCACTGCCCAGTGTGCTGAGTGGAGGCAGAAAAACTGGGTGTTTATCTATCTATCTATCTATATGCATATATGCACACTCACTTACGGGAAGGAGGAGGATCGTTCTGTTGATGAGTCAGAGTAGGTTGAGTTGAGAAGGGAAGGGGAAGTGTGAAGACTGCAATACCTGTTTCCCCTATCTAATTTCCAGTTACACCATTTAACATTCCCCCAGTCATGAGACCGTGTGAGAAAGAAGCCATGCAGTGACTGCCCAAAAGGCATCCATTTCCAGAGAGCTGAGATGGAGGCAGAGCATTCGGGTTTCCTTAGTCAGAATGGAAGCTGTGGGGGAAAAGTGCACTTATAAGGGTAAAGGAAGGGACAGAAAATAATAGAAGGGAAAGTCTTTGTGGGGGAAAAAAAAATCTATGCTTCCTTTGCTAATGGCTGCTGAAGACACCTACCAGAGCCCTGCATGAAAAAGCTGTGCAGAACTGGGTGTTCACAGAATCACAGACTGGCTGAGGCTGGCAGGGCCCTCTGGGGTCTATCTGGTCCCACCCTGCTCAAGCAGGGACACCCAGAGCAGGGTGCCCAAGACCACGTCCAAGAAACTTTTGAAAATCTCCAAGGATACAAACTCCACAACCTTGCTGGGCAGCCTGCACCAATGCTCAGTCGCCCACACAGTAAAGTGCTTCCTGAAATTCAATGTACAGACAGAATTAAATGCACAGACAGGAAAAAAAAAGTGCTGGGGCAAATGGTCAAGCAAATGGAAACAGGAAAGAAGGTTGTCACTACTCCCTGGGAAGGAAGTGACGTGAAGTGACACAGCCACGGAGGGTGTGGAGTTGTTTCCATTCACTTTGGCGTCTGTGGGGGCTCCGCTACTTTACCTCTCAGCTCCAGGTCTGGCTATCACCAAGCTGCAGGCACCAAGCTGGGTGCCCTGAGAAAACAGAGGGCTCATCCATCTGGACTTCCCCTGTTGCAAGGTCTCCCTCTGCATTTTTGAACAATAACCAGTGATTGCTCCTTCAGGAATACCACAACCAAACTAAGACACTGCATACCAACACTGTCATTTCTCACTTCCAAAGTGCCACCACTACATTGATCTTTACATAAAGGGTGAGTTACAGCTTGCATGCCTGGTGCAAATGACACTGAACTGGCACTTGGTAGTTCTGAAATCTCAAATGTACACACCCCCTTACATAACTCTGTGAGTATGCATTTTCTTTTAATATAATAAAGAGATCATCAGGAGAATAACAGATTATCAATTTTCTCCACTGGTAAATTTAATAGAGGACAGACAAATGGAGCTTTAAAGCTGCAAAGACTAACATTGTCAAAACAAAGAGATGATAAAGATTTATCAAGTAAAAAGCTGAGATTAAGGCATTAGTTTGGGGCAATCCATGGAATGTAAGATGAACATCTATCCTCAACATGCCATTGGTTTCTACAGTCTATACTGAATTAAAAACTGAATGTAGTTCCACCACTGTGATGAATTGCTTCCAAAGTATGATCATCTTAAATGTTTATGTTTTCAGTCATTATGGTATATTTCAATGCTTTATTACATTTACACAGACTTGCATGCATGTAATAAACAAGAGAGGAAAAATTAAAATCCCAATCCTAGAAAAACCTGGACATTTGTTATTTCCTTTGGTCACTTGGGAGTGAGCATAACCAGAGCCTCAAAGGATGAGGTCAGTGCTTCAGGCTTTTCATGGCTTATAGGCTGTGTCCTATCAACCACATCTACATGATCTTAGGTCTTAGTTGGACAAAGCATGCAATGAAATCCAATCCTGACTAAGAAAACATCTAAACACATGCCTAAGTTCTGTTTTTAACAGCAAAGAGTTAAATGTGTCCTCAAGTCCTTCACTGGCCAAGGAGCTGAGGTAAGTACGTAGCTCCGGGACACAGTTAGCTGCCACATAATGCTTGTTCCATGCATCCCTCTGCCACTTGGTTGGTCCTAAAATATAAGTGAGAGTGTTTCCATCTCTCTCCTTGCAGACTGCAGCCACACCTGGAGCCCAGCATCTCACCTGGGAACACGACCATCCACCACGGCTCACTGGAAGGGGTACGGTCACAGGTTATCGTCACAGGAGCCACCACATGCATGCACTGCTTTCCTTCAGTAAACTGAGTGTCTCTCTTTCTGTCTCTCTCTGAAAAGTCACCACACAAAGGATAAAAGTGGTTATTTAGATGAAGTTACTGAGATGTAGCCAAGTGTTTGGAATAAAAGCATTACAACACCTAAATTGTGATTAACCACTTTGCGCTTTAGAGTAAAGCTGGAAGTTCATTGCAGCTGTTTCAGAGGTCATCATAACGCAGACTTTCACTTGGGTCTAAATCAATTACTTCCATCAAATCATAAATATGTATATATGAGAGACCATCAGTAAAGTTTCATTTATTCATGAGCCTCTGTCTCTACTAATTGCAACATTTCCAAGTATAACAGAAAATACAACAGTCTTCCTTCCCTGACTTCCTTCTTGATTATAGCATGATATGATGAAATAATTAATTGCTGCAAAGATTGTGCAATTAAATGTCTGGCTATTATTTCACAAGTCTGAGAATAAATCAGAGATTCATTTTGTTGTATTCAAACTTGGCCATAAAATTTACACAGGTGGCATCAGCACCAGATCTTATGTACAGTTGTCTCAATTTCTATTTTAGTAAGCTTTGAGGAAATTAGAGCTTCAAAGCAGTTTATCTAGCAGAATGTACAAATTTGACCAGAGATCTCAGCAGTAATTGCAAAATCCACAAGTCCTGAGCTATGAAAAAGTTTACGAATACTAGTGGGTTTTCAAGACATTCTCAGAGGTCCAAATATTTGCTGCAGATTGCATCAAAATGAATCAGCCAGCCTCCTGAGCCAGGAATGAAATAACTATGATTTTTTTTTTTCCAGTTTAGGCTAAACTGAGACTCAGAATTTTAATTCCTTCCTCTTTTTCTTCCATCCCCCCAAACCAAAAAGAGAATATAAACCTCTCGTTTTTCATAGTCCTGGCTCGAAAATGCCTACTCTGATTTAGTTAAAACTTCCTGGAGAACAAACATGTTTCTCACAGGAGGCCATGCAGCAGAGAGCAGAGCAGAAATGGAGGGGTTTCAGGAAACATTTCTGAATCAAGCTTCTAGTGCAGAGTGAGCTTTAGCCAGAGGAGACCGAGGAGTTTTGCTTTTTCTTTTTTCTTTTTTTTCCCTTTATTATAGGAAGAAAGTGTCATTTCATTGAAACTGAAACTTAACAAGGAAACTGATTGATTTTTTTTTTTTTTGAAAGGTTTTGAGGCCTTTACGTGGAATATCTGGGCAAAACTGGCAGAAAAGCAACTACAGTGATGTTCTGAGGCCCTGTAGCTGGGGCAAAAGCCTGGACTGCTGCTGATAACAAGTAGGTTCAGCCCTTCCAAACTTGTGAGAAAAAAAATGAATCCTGGTCCCTCCCCACAATTTGCCTGCCTTCCTTTTGGGGCAGTAAACTTTCCAAACCAAAAAGATTATCTACCCATGTACATGCAGCAAAACAGGGGCTGGATTTGGACTGGGGCTTCTGACTACTGTCACTTCATAAACAATCACACCCCTCTCCGTTTATTTTTAACTATTGTCAACCTGCTGGCTGCATGCTGAGCTAAGTTGTGCCTTGTGCTGGCCCGAGACACTCAGAGGAGTAAAGCAGTGTGCTGTTGAGAGCTGCGCTGGCCGCTGATGGAGTAGGGACTGGCGATGACCCTCAGGCAGACAGGGCTGCAGGTGCTATTGCAGCATGAGGACTCCCTGCAAGGAAAGACTGAGGGTGCTACTCTGTTTCAAGAATTTAGATGAGGACTGGGATTAGCTTTAATTATTCTCCTCTTCTTAAAACAGCCTGAGCATGCAATATTTAAGCTGGGTGCTGGCAATGCTAGGACCCTCATGGTAATTCCTAGGTCTTTAAAATCCTGAAACTCATTACAACCTATCCCTGGTTTTCTTCCTCTAGACACAGACCACAGACTCTAGAATCTTATACAGTGTTTCTTCAGTGACCTCCATACACTCAGTCCATGTCAGGCCCCAAAGCTTTCACTGAGGATACTTTAGCAGAAAACTGCTGACTTCAGCCTCATGCAGCAGGACGAGCATGGTAAGAACAGATCTGAGGACAGGCACTGTTATCCTCGGATTCACAGTTCACTTCTGCTGCAGTTTTTAATATCTGCTGTACCTCTGTTCTCCAGTACCCAGTCTTCAGTAACTTTAGGCAGTTCAGTGTCAGCTCAAAGCCACACGATAACTTCAGATCCCGGATCCAAATTTAAGCTAGTTTCCATAACCTGACCACTGCAAGCTTAGAGGTTTTGGCTCAATATAGGTTTGTAGAATGTGACTGAGCAAAACCTAGCCAAGGCAGATTTGGGTTTGCTTTCCCTCTTAAAAAGAAGCTGTAATCCATTCAAAGAATTACCAAGGTATTTTGGAACCAAAATAGCTCATTTCTCAAGTTCACACCAAGGTAATGTGTTATTAACCTCCATTGTTCAGTTTTAATCTCTGTCCACGTGAACAAAGTTGGATTTTGGATTTTTGCAATCCTGCAATCAGGATTTTTGCAATCCTGACAAAACTCAGAAATGAATGGATCTGTGTGAAGGAGAGGACAGCAAAGGGCACTGCTGTGCTATATTATTCTGAGGCCAAAAAAGTGAAGGACAGAAACTATTTTCCGGACCATTTAGTACCATGGGTTCCTCTATCATGGGCTTACTCAAGTGAGCAGAGTTCACATCTCTCAGCAATGTCTTCAGCCCTTGGTGCCAGGGTGCTCCCAGCTGGGGAGGCAGGGAGGCAGCCCACAGGGAGGGGAGGCTGCTGGCCTCTGGGCTCTTTTGCATAGGATCAGAAAAGATCCTATGCAAAAGAGCCTCAAGTCTTAATCCCCTGCTTCATTCAAATCACCAGAGAGCATGACAAACTCACAGTGACTGTGACTGAAGAAGTTCTCCAGAAGCCACCAGTTGGCACTTCCCAGTGGTAGCTATAATCCAGGTTTACTGGCCAATTCCTTCTTAAGCTGATTTTTTGCCATGTAAAACGGGTCTGCCTGCTCTGCTGTGCTGATAGGCAGAAGTAAACAGAAGCTAGCCAGAACGCCTGGGAGCAGAGCTAATGAGAAATGCCAATTAGCATTGCACAACATAATGCGCTTAGTGCAGAACTGGCAGTGTTTTGTGGCCTGTAGGTCAGTCAAAGGATATTAAGGACCTTCCCACCTAGGAAACATGGATGATAACTTATTTTCTGATTTTTTTTTTTGTTAGTTGTTTATTTGTCCTAAAATAAATAAATAGATAAATAAATAAATCAGAGGAAGTATTGCAATCATGAAATACCTTCACCAGCTCCCCAGCCCTCCTTGCAGCAGGAAGGAAAGGCTAGTGAGGGAGATGCTAATGGGAAAACATCTGGCACAACACCTGGCAGGGCTACAAGATGGGGATGTGGGTGGCTGCGTCTTCCTGAAGGGGGCCTCAGATCTCAAAAGATTGGGAAACGTTGCTCCGAAGGACTGTGGAAGAAGTGAAGTGCTGCGAGGGTTGACTAACAGTGTGATATTGTCTGTGTAGAGCCACCAAATACCTGTTCACATCCCTTCTCCCTGGTCTCTGTTCTCTTGGCAAGGAGATCCAGAGATCCAGCTGTTGATTTCTCCAAAGTCAGCAGATTTTGCACTCCTTTCTCTGTTTTCTCTGAAGTGCAGTTTCTGCCTTTGTCTTTCTCCTTAATTAATTCTACATCCTCCAACTGCCCCTTTTGCCATTCCTGATCTTTAATGTGCTCAGATTTATATGGTTCTCGATGATAATCCTTAAAACTAAAGTGTATAGCTATCTATTTAATCCATTTTTCTGCCTCCCTTGCTTTTCATCTCTGTAATATGATTCTCTCCTTCCTTTTTTTTTTTTTTTTTCTGCAGGCAGCCAATGCCAAAACAAAGCTAGTCTTATTACTCTGGTCATACATTTTTAATGAATTTTTGTTTCACGCTCACTATTCCATTTTTGTGAATAGATTTCTATCTCTCTTTCATGTATTATTATTTATAAAGCTTTCTCACACGTCTCCCTGCTGAGACGCTTTGACATTATGTCTCAGAGAAGTAGAAGGATGCACATTAGCAAGCCAGGCTGGTTTCACTGGGCTTGATGGGAGCCCAATTGCTCGGTACTGCATCTTGAGTCAGGCTCAGCGTGATGTTAAACAGAGCTCCACAGCCTCTTGCTGAAGGTTGCTCGGATGTAGCTGGCTCAGAATTGGTCAGAGTGAACGGTGTCTCTGCATCCATTGCACAGCTACATCCCCATAGCATTAATCTCAGAGCTAAACTCTTCTAGGAAATGGTTGTCCAAGCAACATTGCATGAACTACAATTCTGTTTGCTTTTCTGCCTCTGTGAAGCGGCAAGAATATTTTTTGCATGCTGCCTCTATACCTTCTGTTCTGGCCTAGTTAAGTTCATTTAGTATTTTGCTTTGGTTGGGCCACTGGCTCTTCATTTTTCTCTTTCCCAAGAGGCTTACAAATGCATTTTTCTTCAAAGTCCTTGAAAGGAGCCATTTCCCCATCACAGTTCTGTATCTTTTCATTTTCACACTTTACTGCAATCAAGATGGTGCAAAGTCTTTGGATTCCTTCTATTCTTGTATTTCAGATAACATAAGCAGTAGTCAAAGTCTCTTCAGGTGAACAGAAGGCTCCACTTCTCCCTGCTAAAGAAGAATCTGCTAAAAAAAAAAATCATATTTTTTTTTTCCTCCCACTTTTTTTGCTCAAATATTCCACTGCACAGAAATCAAATAAATTGTTCAGAAAACTTCAGATATCTTACCTTCAAGACCTTTCTTGGGCAGCTAGGGAAAAAATTGGTTTGTCAGCTTATTTTTTGACTCCACGATGGTACTGTCTAATCTAATTCAAAACTCCGAATCTAATTTTGAGGGCCCTCTATGGACTGCAGTTAGCCTATATCACATATCAATTGTTTGTGTTGAAAGCTGTTCTGTCTTTAAAGTCTATTCAGATGAAAGGACTTACCCAAAAATTCGCATCGAAGAAGCTGGGAAAACAGTCCATGGCTTCATGTTTCATTTCTATTGGACTCCATGTTTCAAAATATCATCATTGTGAGCAACAAATCTGCTTTGCCTCAGAAATAATTTGAAATAACTAGGCTGAGAAGCTACATAAAAAGAGAAAAAGTCCAAGGGTGTTCTGCAATAGTATGCAAGAAAAAACAAGATTCTTCAAATATACAAAATCAGATTTTTCTATATACATTATTTCACACCCAATACTTAACCTGTTATTTCTTAATTTCATGTTTAAGCTGTCTAGACTGTCTTAAAAATCAAATATTAATAAATAAAATTTATGAGGGCACCTTTTCCTGTTTCTTGGAAGCAGGGCAAAAAAAAATGTTATAGGAAGAAAATATTCTCACAGCATTTTTATATTTTAAAGAGAAAATTAAAGTCTTTGGAAAACTCTGCAAGTACATAGTAAATGCGGCTGCCCTGTTGGCTTCCTTTTCCAAATTCCACAGTGATATGGTGGATTTTGTACACAATAGTGGCTGACATTTCAATAGCTTGCAAGAAGTTTTGCTGTTAGCATCCCAGCCTCAAACACCCAGCAGTATTTCCATTTCCCTCAAAAAAAAAAATGTTTAGAAGGAAAAGAATTCAGAATTGAGTTGTCTGGAATTATTTTTGGACTGAACTTGAATCACCTTTGGCATTAAACATGTCTTTCATTTTGGCACTTGAACTTTGCTCAAGGAGATGGGGAAGAGCACAGGCACAGTGCCATGTTTTAGAACAAAATACCCATTTCACATCACATTCCCACTGCCTGTATCTAATTGCATGTGAATATCTGACAGGAAATGGAACAGGATACTCAGTATTTAATGCTTTTAGGAAACAGATAATCAGTAAATTGCTCTTTGCTATAGTTAAAGGAATGATTGTTTTACTGGACTGACCAAAATCAAATTGTACCAGGGATGCCAAAGCAGAGAGACAATCTGTACCATACCAGCTGTAAATGAGATAGTTCTTTCTGGCGTTTTTTTGTTGTTGTTGTTGTTCTTGTTTTTTGTTTTTTTGTGTTTTTTTTTTTCAGTTTTAGATGCATTTCTTTCCCTAGTCTGATGGTCTCTCCTAGTACCTGCATGTTTGGTAAGGAGAAAAAGTTTAACTTTCAACAGTGTTAAGATAATTAGCTGTCATATGCAGTTTCTGCCATGTCCCCAGCCAGGATAACATCATCTATAATAAAGTATCAGGGCTGGCCCTACATTACAGAAATTATCTGTATTCCTAATGATCATTTTCCAGCTTTTGCGATAGGAAGAGGCTTTGCACTTTTTAAGTGTCTTGAGATGTTGATCTTTTTTTTTTTTTTTTTTTTCCCATAATTCCCTAATAAAGAAATGAGGGGAAGGAATCCTTCTGGAAAAACAATAATGATAACAACAAGTTTTCCAAGGAGAGGCAATATTCGTAGCCTCCACCTAGTGGTAACTGTTAATGATCTTCCTGTGAAACTTTCCCAAAGCAAGTTTCTTCTAGACTGTGCCAAGTTCTTGGTGAATTTATATTCACTGAGAGACACATTTAAAAGCCCAGTACTCAAGGGCACTCTCCTCTCCTTGGAGACTTCAGAATTACTTTTTGCATTACTTTAGCTAACTTGTCTAATATGTCCTTCCTCCTCAGTGACAGGGGGAATGCAGATGTATCAGATGAGGTATGCTCCCTAGCCCCCATAATCCCACACTTTTTAAACAGATCACAGACTCTGGAGGAAGAAGGATAAAGTCAAATTTCAAAACACAGCAGGTTATTTGGATAATGCTTACTCATTTCCAATGAGAACTTCTAAATTCTAGTATGGCTGGTGATTCCATATTTGAAAACAAGCCTTCTACTTCTCAGGGTACATTCAGCCACTGTTCAGCACAATGGGATCTGAAATATTGTAGTGGGGTTCCCATGGGTCAACCTACTCAAAATTTCCTCCCTTGCTTCACTAGAGATCGTATTTCCACCTAGTTCAATAAATGGTAGAAAAAATTGACCTGATTTTTTTGCTATTGTTTTTGCAAAGCATCATACAAAAGAAGCGCATCAACTGGATGGCAATTTTTCTTGTCTTCTTTACAGAACATGCTCTGTAAGTGACATTAATGTCATTAGAGTGCATGTGGTTTGTGTAGCTACTGTGGTCTCAGCCTAGGAAATGTAGGACTGTTTTCTTAGAGAGTTGTCAGTCTTTGTCATTTTGCCCAGTGTGGTTTTGTTAGTATTCATCACATTAAAATATAAAACACCTACTAAAGAGAAAAAATCTAATTGAATGATACAGCTAGGTAGGAAAATTAAGAGATGAGCCCAGGGGACATCTTGAGTAGCTTTCACTGTTCTAAATGATTTCCCTTATAATGAGAAAAAGAAACATTGAGGAAGAGTATGAATATCTAACAAATATATTACATATGACTTTAAATTGTGCATGTGGGCAGAAAGATTATATTTTACTTTACACATTCTTGCATGAGAGAAATAAAATATTTATTTTAGAAAGCAATCAGAGATGCAATTTAAATTAAACTATTTGAAGATGACTGATGTGCCAGATGACAGTGAATTTAATAATACTTTACAGTCTTTGACATCTCTAACAGTGGGATAGTGAAGCACTCCATTAAACTTTACAATGCCCCTGCCAGGTATTGCTATTAGAAGCTGCTAAAAGGAAGGTGACTTGCCCAAGGTAGTACTACATGGGCAATAAACCTCACAAATCTATAGATATTCCCTGATCTAACTATGAAACCTGAGCTATGTCAGCCCACTTACCTGGTCCCTCACCCTGGGACTCGGTGGTGTTGTCAGACCTCCATGTCATGGTGTATATGGTGGATGACTCCTGCAGACAAAAGTTGTTTCTGCCTCTGTCTCAGCTGACTTAGTTGGTGTGTCTGTTTGCTAAACATCATGTCAGAAGGACCAAGGTTAGCTTTTGTGGATTTTTCTTGGATTATTACAAGTTCAGCAGTTTGTCTCTCATTAGATTCCCAAGCTGTGACTGTATGGGAAATAAATGACAGCATTGCTGTACAGAGTGAGAATGTTGGCTTTTTCTAGTGGGAGCAGCAAACACAAGCAGCTCTGAAAAATTATACAGATGTCCATTTGTTTCTTAAAGATACATTCATCTTTCAGAAAAGTGTTTCTGAAGTCACATTTGGACTTGGCTTTCTTTAACATCCCATATTGCTAATTGATTTTTCTGACCTTTCCATCCCATATGAAAACAGCACGGTTGGGACCTCTGAGGGAAAGTACTGTTTGCTACCACAAGAACCACATGGCCAGCAGCCAGCAGCACAATTACACCACGTGCCTGGAATGATAATTGAGATAATGCTCCTTTCTTTACTTTTAACCTTCATATTAGCACTGATGCAGACTTTGCTTGACAGAGAGAAAGATAAGATGGGGCACTTAAGTATATTATGAAAGCACTTTAGAGAAGGATCCCAGAAGGTAACACAGAGAGACTCTACTCACATTGACCTGATGATGGGTAGCCTGTGGAGAAGAAAATATAAATTATGATTATGATTATCATTATCATTATTACTGCTGCTACTGCTATCATTGCTGTTATTACTACCATTACTTGCTGCATTGAATGAGGATCTGGGAGGTGTTAAGGTGGTAGTGTCTACTAAACAGAGAGTAGAAAGGAGAAGAACATCTTGCCTCATCCCTGAAAGTGTAGGCCTCATCCCTGGAAGTGTTGAAAGCCAGGTTGGATGAGGTTTTGGACAACCTGGCCTAGTGGGAGGTGTCCCTGCCCATGGCAGGGGGTTTGGAACTGGGTGATCTTTAAGGTCCCTTCCAGCTCAAACCACTCTATGATTCTATGATTCTATCATCTCGTCTCATGAGGAATCTCTACCATTTTCTCTCCTCCCATCCCCTTTGTACAGCTTTCCCAGACTCTCCAGATCAGTTTCAGTTTTTTCCCTTCTCCCATCCCTGTTTTTTTTCTGTAGCCTGACCTCCGCTCCTCATCACTGAGGCCACAGAATGCCTGGGAAGCCTTCAGATAGTTCCAGACATTGGATTTGCAACAAGGAATGAAGACCCAAGCCAAAAACTGAAATCAAAACTGGGCCACCAGCAAAGAATTTGGCAGCATCTTTCTTTGGGGATTAGACCCTTTGGAGATCTACGGTGCTCAAATCTGTATAGCACATAATGAGAGACAGTCCTTTTCCTCAAAAACACTATGTCTGAGCTTCAGAGGGGAGGCCAAAGAATGGGAAATACATGCTGGGCAATAATAATATAGGACACAAAATAAGATTCATCGAGACAAAACTTTGCTTTAAAATCAGAACTGAGGCAGAGGGGGTAAGCAGTGGTAAGACTACAATGCATTTCATATAGATCTAGACTGAAATAATAATTCCAGATTATAGTACTCCTAATTTTCTGTTGGATTTCTTTATTTTTCTTTCTTTCTTTCTTTTTCTTTCTTTCTTTCTTTCTTTCTTTCTTTCTTTCTTTCTTTCTTTCTTTCTTTCTTTCTTTCTTTCTTTTTTCTTTCTTTCTTTCTTTCTTTTTCTTTCTTTCTTTCTTTCTTTCTTTCTTTCTTTCTTTCTTTCTCTTCCTTCCTTCCTTCCTTCCTTCCTTCCTTCCTTCTTATTTTTTCTCTTCTCTTCTCTCTTCTCTTCTCTTCTCTTCTCTTCTCTTCTCTTCTCTTCTCTTCTCTTCTCTTCTCTTCTCTTCTCTTCTCTTCTCTTCTCTTCTCTTCTCTTCTCTTCTCTTCTCTTCTCTTCTCTTCTCTTCTCTTCTCTTCTCTTCTCTTCTCTTCTCTTCTCTTCTCTTCTCTCCTCTCCTCTCCTCTCCTCTCCTCTCCTCTCCTCTCCTCTCCTCTCCTCTCCTCTCCTCTCCTCTCCTCTCCTCTCCTCTCCTCTCCTCTCCCCTCCTCTCCCCTCCTCTCCTCTCCCCTCCTCTCCCCTCCTCTCCTCGAGTCTCCTCGAGTCTCCTCGAGTCTCCCCTTCCCTTCCCTTCCCTTTCCCCTCCCCTCCCCTCCCCTCCCCCCTTCCCTTCCCTTCCCTTCCCTTCCCTTCCCTTCCCTTCCCTTCCCTTCCCTTCCCTTCCCTTCCCTTCCCTTCCCGTCCCGTCCCGTCCCGTCCCGTCCCGTCCCGTCCCTTCTCTCTTTTCTTTTTGTGTGTATATGTGTACAGAAGCCCAAATTCTGTTACTTTTCTGTTCCTTTTTTAATTGCTACTTTTCTTCAGTCCAGATTTTTTTGGCATCTTGGTAATGAGATATTTTTTTTTTCCAGGTAAATCCCCAAGGTTTTTGTCTATCTTTAGGTTTAACATATGTCTAAAAACTACCTCTATGTTAGCTTAACACTTCTATTCTCCCTAATGGGTCCCTTTACCAATATTTTGCACTTTTTATACACCTCTCATGGGTACTAGGCTAGTAATTTTTAAGCCCAGATTTACCATAAGAAGTCAACCCATATTTAATAATAAAATAATGTAATAACAATAAACATAACACCACCTAAAAAAAAAAAAAAAGCCTTTGAGGCAGCATGAGTCATAACAATCCATTACTTGTTGTCCTTTGCTTTTTTCCTCTTCTGTCTTCCACAATTAAATCCTAATGGTCTCAGAGAAGAGATTCTCTGGGGCTTTTATACAGCGTATTTTTTCTGAAATAAATCTACAATCACTTGTGCAGTAGTGTTCAAAACATATAAATAAGCTGCTCCTTTAAATATATATATCTATCTATATATAAATATATAATATAACACATATTATATATAAATAAATATAAATATATATAAATATATAATATAATATATATTATATATAAATAAATATAAATAAATATATATATAAATATAATAATATATATATAAATATATATATATAAAAGTAGGATTTTAATGCGCACTGAGCAGTTTTAAAGTGCTCTTTGCCAATTAGTGTTTGAGAGATGCCACGGAAGAGATGTTTATAAAGCTGTACTGCACAGTAGGGGTGGACGTAGCCAAAAACTTCATGGGGACTGTGCATCATTGCTGCCTCTCCCGTCAGACTGAGTGCTGCTGACAGGAAGATGAAATCCCATTAAACTACTGCTTTCTCTTCTTCCTAGCCTCCCTCCCCCAGGAAATTTGTCCTGCAGCGGGGTAGGGATCAAGGCAGTGCAGATCACATCTGGGGCCAACTCTGTTTTTGCATCACTGCTTGGAGCAGATACGACTAAGACGCGATTCCCCAGCTGCATCCTGACTCCTCTCCCTGCTTCATCTCTGCTCGACTTCAGAAGCTGTAAATTTCCACCCACTAATGACACACGAGCTGAGTGAGGATGGCTGATTTGGCCACTCCTACTGGAAAAAAAAAGGGGGGGTAGGGAGGCGGGAGGAATATTAAAAACACATCCAATAAATGTCATGCCAATGTCAATTAATTAGGGAGAGGGAATAGTTCTGAGATGGCTATGTAGGGCAGCGCTGCTTTAGTGACAATTTTTTAAATAATCAAAACCAAAGTGTTGGGATTGCTGGATGGGATCTGAAGAAAAAATCAGGGTTTAAAATACGTAGAAAAAGAGGAAATTTAACATTCTTGTAGACCCAGTCTGGCGTAAGCTCAGTATAAGCACAAGAGTTCAGATTCAGACCGACACTCTATACTTTGCTCATCGTCACTGCTCTCACAGCCACAACCTACCATCTCTTCTGCAATCCTGCCAACCTCCATGTTTTTTATTATATCTCACATTATTTCAATTTTTTTCTTAAAGACACAGCTCCTAGAAATATACTCTGCATAAGAATCTCAGTATTCTCTTGCAGAAAATTAAGTTTCCAGGCCTTGCTGTTGCAGGACAAGGCTTGGAAAACATGAATCTTAGTCAAACCTAAAAGCCTGAGAAACCAGAAGGAAACTCAGAAGGATAGAACCATCTTCTTTTTTTCTTTTTTTCTTTTTTTCTTTTTTTCTTTTTTTTTCTTTTTAACACCTCCTTGCCTTTAAGCTTGTCACATTGTTTTTCTGGTACCTGACTCATGATTTCTGAGTGCCTGAGGCTGGCAGTCCCGCTTCCCGAGATGGGAGGTTTGCCAGCAAGGAGCCTCACAGTTCTGAGCGAGAGGCAAAATGAACACAACAGCAACCCTGAGCTATGCAAAACTTCAGTCCACAGGGACGGCCCCTTACATGCTTGGAAACCAAATGCTAGGCTAAGTCTGCTGACAGCTTCCCTCCAGGCTGCACTCCCCTTCGGTGTCCGATTGCATGAGCCAGGCAGGAAGGCTCTGTCAATATTTAGCAAATGCACCTGAGTCAGGAGCATGTAACCATTAAAGAGGGAGGCAGAGGCCTCTCCAGAATGTAAATCCAACCACTTTGCAGAGGTGCTTCCATCATCTGCAGACAAAGCTTTCTGATCACCATGAACCGAATCCAGACATATTAATATAGTGCCCCAGCTTAGATTGGATGAGTCCAGGCTGAATCCTCATGTCTCCTGGGGATGCTTCTTGGAAAAATGGGGACTGCAGAGATTTTTACTGCAGCCATGGAGTGATTCTGCAAATAAGAGTTGGCATTAAGGAGCAGTTACCTGAGCCTATGTCACAGGAGAATGTTGATAATCCACTACTCAACGTATGGCTCTTATTTTTCAAAGTGGGTCATATGAATTAGAAAATCCCCCACATTCATCCCTTCTGCCCACAGGACATCTTGCTGGTATACCAAAAAAAAAATAAAAATAGGAAGAACAGCTTCCTTCAGCTTCCTTCAGATACATATTTACGTACTAACAAACATATCGGGAAATTTGCCTACATGGCTTCATACAGATGTGCCTTTAAAAAAGCCCTTTTTATTGGATGTTTCAAGCCACAAATTGTGTAATTGTGTTGAGCAGAAGAGAAGGAGTATCCCTCACAGCAAGAAGCAGGGACTTGGTCGCAGAGGTCACTAGGATAGCGAGAACGTGTCTTCTGCAGCTCTCCTCAAAAAAAATCTCCTTTTGCACACACTCCTCTCAGACTTGCTGAGTCAGATGAATTCAGCAACAGCTCCTTCTGCACAGGCCAGGCTCTGGGCAGCAGATGCAGGGGCTGACCAAACTATTCCCTCTGGTTCCACCCCAAATATTTGTGGTTCCAAATACTGGAAATGAGAACCAACCATTTCTCCATGTCCAAGCATTAAGGAGGAGAAGGTAGCTGGAAGGTAGGAGTTAAAAGGAGAGGAAAAGAGGTTGCAGAAGGCACAGGGGTGTTTGGGAGGAGGAGGGTTGTGTGATCAGAAGCAGAGGATCTGGCAATACATAGATGCAAGCAAACAAATGCCAAGAGGTTGAACAGAAAGAAGAAAACTTTCTGAAGCCTGAAATTTGGAAATACCAGAATTAAAGTTACCAGGGCAACCATAATTGGCCCCATGTTATATAAGCTTTAAGATATGGTCTTTAATTAGATGACCACATGCTATTTATTCCCTGGGACCTAAAGATCATTTTCAGTGCAGGGCCTGGGTGCGGCGCTGGGCACAAAGGCTGCTGCCCCCAGCAATCCTGGTGCCAATGGCCGGGACAACAGGGCAGGGTTTCGTGAGCAGATGCTCCCATGGCTGAGGAATGTGAAGCTCCAGATCCAGCAAGACAGGACTTTTTGCTTACTCTTTGACAGCTCGTGGGGAAATCACTGATTTTTTTATTTTTTTGTGGCTGGTTGCTAATTGATGCCCTCTGTTGGGGATATGGCTTAATACTCCAGGGTCCAGAGGCGAACATATGGTCTTGAAGTCAGTGGGATCCCCTGAGGTGTGAGGCTGACCCACCTCAAGTCCCCTCCTCCACGTAAGAGCAGGCCTTGGACAATTATGGCCTTGTAGTAAACCCTCATAAAAGCTCCAGGGAAAAGTAGCATTACAAGTCACCCTAGGGCCGGGTGGCATGCCTTCAGAGTGGGGTCACAAGATGAAATATCTGCCGGGGCCTTGGCAGCAGACCAGCACAGGACCCTAATCTACACCCATAGAGGTGTTAGGGAAGAGGGTTTGCAGTCACCTTTACCATGGGCATTACCTCTCCGTTTGTGATCATCACCTGCAGCTGCCACGTTCCTTTAGCATTGCTGGGTTGGCTACAACATTAGCATAAGAGAAGCAGCAGCGGTGGGCCCAGGGATGTGTCACGGTGCTCACCTTGCTGCTGCTGGCTGGCTGGAAAGTACCAACAGACACCAAGGAACCTGATGGAGGCCATCACCCCGAGCCCCTGCAGCTCCTCTCCTAGTACTTCGTTTCCCTTTTGTTTAGATGGGTAATTTACAAATTGCAACTCATCCTCACTGCCTTTTCACAGCATGAGATGTGATTTCAGTCTGGGTTTTCAAGCCCTCCTATAATCCAAGGAACAGCATTTGAAGTGCTGCCAGTTGTTTACGATGCCTCCACCATTACAATGGTCCCAACATTGTCATTTCCATTTCTCTGTTCAGCTCCGACACTACAGAAGCACACACAGGCATTTGTGACAGCAGTTTTCACTGACCCAAAGAGGACTGTGTTATTTTGGATCTTCCTTTCAAACACAAAGAAAAATGAAGGAGAAATGGGAAGAAAGAAAGCGTCTCACGCAGCAAAATCATTTTTGAGCCGAAATGACTCAGCCATTTTCCACTTAAACACAAACATATACACAAAAATATCCCCGTCACATTATGCAGAAATCACCCTTATTTCAGCTGGAAAAATAAAAAGCCACTGAAGCATTATGAAAGCAGCCATGGCCGGCCAGCTTCTGTGCTGAAGCCACAGCACTGCCCTCCTCCTCCACCCCGTACTTTTGTGGATTAAATCTGACCAAAAGAAAAGGGTTTGAAAATCAGGAGAGGAGGGGGGGGGATCATTCCTGTCCTGAAACCAGAATTCTGCTGCCAGCTTTCAGCCAGAAGCAATTTCTTACAGCTGAGTTATAAAACTGGGAAGAAAAAGAGAGGCTGGGAGAGGGAGAGGGGAGGGAGACAGAGGGGCTTGCAATGGCCCCACACACACACAGGCATGACCTTTGCTTCATCAGTGCTAGTGGGTGATGCTGGGGTTCTCTAGGGGCAGAAAGGTCTTGAATTAAACCAAAAGGATGAGAGGCCTTCCGACAGCAACAAGAAAATATCTTGAGATCTTTTTTATTATTATTATTATTATTATTTCATTTTCAGGACATTCTTGGTCATTTATCTGGCATGTGTAAAATAGCTGTTAGTTGAACCACTGAGTCATATAATTGGATCTTGTCGTTTTACTGGTGACATTGTCTTAGAAATGTGTTTTTGGCCGGTGTTTTACCTTTTGTAATTATTGAAGACCCTCCCCCCATAATTGTGCACACCCAAGGAGAGTACGTATCAATTATAGCTCATCTGTGTAAGAATTGCTTCTTAAAAATCCTGTTCCATGCTTACTGAGGATCTCTATTAAATGCTAAATAGCTGGACATGTCCAATTTCAGACCAGTGGTTCAAACAACAGCCATTATGCACACATACATATTTTTGTGACAATTTAAACATGACACTGTGCTTGTAGTTCAGGACTACTCTGATGCCCCAAGTGTATGTATAAATGCTGAAGAGGAAAAACGTGCCATAGAGAGAGGAGAGTTGTGAAGTGACTTGACTACTGTCACGTGTAGGCTTTTGGCAGAAGGAGGATCTGTGTCTTGTCTCAGAGTCTAGAGTTGTACACCCTTTATCAGTGCTCTGACTTCAGGACTGTGTTTCTCACCCATGTTAATTAAAGGATGCACTGTTCATTTGGAAACAAAATAAAAAGTGTACAAAGAAGAAAAAATCGCAGACAGTTTGCTGCAGTGTTGTCACAATGGTTTTCATTTCCAGCCAAATAAAAAAAAAAAAAAAAAAAAAAAGATTAAATGTTAAACATTAATTTGTTACTTTTATTTTGCCCCTGTTTTTTTGCTGGCATGTTTGTGAATTTCGGTGTAGGAGGATTTTAGATGGGTGGGAATAGGGCTAACAACACTTGTGCAAATGCCTTCTGACGTTCTGTACCAGTCAGCTTTTTGCAAGGGTTTTGCTCTGGTGTAAGCTGCTTCTCATGTGGCTGACCCATGCTGCCCATACTGATACGCCCTCGCTCTGACCTGCAGAAAACACTGCAGTGCAGGAAAATAGCATTTTGTCTTCCAGCTATTTGCATCTTTGGTCTTGTGGCTCATACCACCAAACATGACAGCACCTGTGATTTAGGTAGTTGTTTACTCGAGACCGGCTACCATAGGTCATTGAGCAGACATTGACAGCATCAGTGTGTGTTTTCTCTGGGCTTGAACTACAGACAAGGAGAGAAAGGCCATTTAGCAGCAAACAAAGCCCCCTGCTCTGCAGTTCAGGCCTGGGATGAGATTTGTCTGCAGGACATTTCCAGCTGCCTGAGGACTCATGGGTCTTGTCTGGACACCTCTGTAGCTGAGAGCTGGAGACAGCAAGAGGCAGGATTTGATTCAGTTGAGAGTGGAGATTCCTACAGTCGTTGCTGATCTTTAAATGTTTATTTATTGTATTGTGTTAGTATGGGGCAGGGCTTCATACTTTGCATATTATAAACAGCTGCATCTGGGCTTGAGGCACCATGAGCACCAATATTGAAGATAAATGTTCTTTAGGGCTGATGAACAATTCATTCCTTTTCTGTTTTCACAATGCTGTGAAAGGCTTAATGTGTCCTTCAGTCAGTTTGCAGAACTGGTTGCAAAACGGAGCTGGATTTTAAGGAAGCAGGGACTATGGCATCTCCTCCAGAGACAGATCAGTTCAGTTGATGCTCAGGACCTGTGCTATTCATCTGCTGGTGGCTGTTCATATGCATGGCCAAGTGGGAGTCACTTATTTAGGGCCTGAATAAGAAATGTGAAGGAGACACTCACCTTGCTGTAACTGGGATTCCAAGTCATAAAAATATATCTCCCTCCTCCAGACTCAGCATTTTTTTTGTAGAAGACCCTTCAGTGCACTCTGCTGCACAGGAGCCTTTTGTGTAAATAATTTCTTTTATATTCTCTAAAAATAGTTCCCAGTTTTGTATCAAGTACCCCCTGCTCTGTGTCAGAATTAGGAATGGGGCCAAACCGTATCCACTTACCAAAGCCACCTTCAATGCTGGAAAGTCTGAAAAAAAAAATAAAATCCAAAGTTATCCTTCGGTTTCATTTTACAGCAAAGTTTTGCCAAACCACATTTACATGCTACCCAATTCGAAAAAGAAAGATTAAAAATTCTTTAAGATGTTTCAGAACTGAAGTCCATTTTTATATATCATTTCAGCCAGATGTTCAAAACCAGATAAGCATCTAGCTCCCACTAACATGAATTGAGGGCAGTTGGGTTCTGGATGTCTTAGATATTTGAATGCTCTGGACTTCAAAGGTGTTGGATCTTACATCTTATTCAAATTCAAAGAATTGGACTTGCAAATGACTTCTCCTTCTGACTGAAACTATTTAACTAGCTTTATCCTGTTGTCAGCAAGAATTGGTCTTTGAGCTAAAATTATGTCCCTTGCACCTTCCCCATTAGAAAACTGAAAATAAATCCCCTCTGATTTTGATATCCTGTAGTGAAGATGTTCAGCCTTTTATGTGGTTTCATTTTCTGTAATATACAGCTGGTGTAAACTGGCCTCAGTTCTGGATAGAGCTTCAAGGTTTGGCCTCTTAGTGCGTCCTAAGAACCTGTACTACCACTATTTGCCACTCAAATTCCCTGTATTTGCTTCTCTTTTGATGTGTGGTGCCACTTTCACATGTGAAATGTCCTCTGCAGGATGTTGGTTTGACTTTGCATCTCCATCAGCTCTTCAGAAAGTCAGCAATTACATCCTAAACCAAAACCAAAATGTAGTTCAAAGTACAATGCAATGCAAAACGCTAACGGAAATGCTTCTGTCTACTCCTAGATTCTTCAGTCAAAAATCATTTTTAGATATCTGGCTACTTCCCAGCCTTTTCTAAATGGAAAACTCAGTCAGCTCTAACTCCACTCCTTTTAGATGTTTGTCGCAGAGTTGAAATTGACTGGAAAGATGCAGGACAGGAGGCTGTCTGCCAGGAGGCAGGGTTTTCATCCCACTCCTACGCATAAAGCTATAAATCATATTCTGCCATCAGATCATTATTTTTCTTCTGTTTCTTATAAACACAGCAGCAGCATCAAATGAAATATGAGCTTTCCAAGGCTGTTGGATTTCCTTGTACGTACTGTAGAAGGCAACATTTGCAGACATATGGCATGCAGGCTACACTTAGAGAAGCATTTTGAAAACTGAACTTGGACATTTTTCAGTCCAATAATGTGTAGGTGGTCTGGGTTACTAACCCTAAATCACTTCAGTGGTAACTATTTTTCCTGGTCCTCCACATCAGTCTACATGACATTAGGTTTGAGGGATGTGTGGGTCTTTCTTTATTATTGCTGTTCACTCGGTCACAGCACCCAGCAGAATGCAGGTGAAGGACACCCCATGCACCATGCTCTGGTCGAAAGGCCTTGGGTTGGCTTCAATCAGGTTGGATCTTATCCGAGTTCCCCCACTAACCTGTCTTTCTTCCTGCCTGTTTCCTCTCCCTTTGCTGCTGAGGCATCACTAGGATAACAACAGAGAATTTGTCAGGAATTCAGTTGCTGTGGGAGAAGCTGACCATGGAAGAACCTGAAATACTTTATTAGTCTTGTCTTTTCGGTTTTCATTTACCTTGCTATGTATACATATGGATATATGTGGATATATATATTTAAAAATTTATGTACATAAAAACATACACATTAATAAATACAGACCATATATTTTTTAATTAACTATTTTCACATGGTTTACTTTTAAGTTACCCTCTTCTGTTTGGGAATTGGGGTTCACAAGCCTTTTTGGAAAGGGTGCAGTTCAGGGAAGGCCATAGAAAAGAGGATAGGAAGAACAGCAATGACATTTTGGCAGAGGGAGCTGTATGGGCACAAGCCTAGAGACTACAAAGGGCGATGAAGAGAGCAGATCGTTGTGGCAGGCAAGCAAGTGTGAAAAGCTCTGCGAAAGACAATGAGGCAGGAGCTGGCCCCATGGGACCTTGAGTGCGATGGTGTCAACATCGTCCTGACAGCAGTGATATCCAAAATCCCCCTGTGAACCCTGCTAGGCTTTGCCTCTCACACACTCTGCCACTGGATGCCCCAAGCCTGAAGTGAGCAGCACAAGGGCTGGACCCAGACACAGAGGCCCCAGCTTGCAGGAGTGGGCACAGAGCACCCCAAACCCCACCTGGATCAGCAGGCCACATGTGCCCAGGACTATTTCTCAGCAGACTTTGGGGAGCAACCCGTGTCTGCCCTGCAGAGTAAGGTGACCATGTTCCAGCTGCCCATGGGGAATGACTCCTGTCTCATACTGTCTCCCCAGACAAGCCCAGAGGTTTACCAGAGATCCAGTTTGAACGAAGCCATCAGGATGCCAGGGGCTGACCTGACAGTTTAACAGCACAAATGATCCAGTCCCAGTTCCCAGATACATTCCCTAACACCATCTAATTTACTGCTGTGAATACAGCAGCCCTTCACCTTGCTCTAGACACGAGACGCTCAGACACACAGCTGTGAGGAGTTCACCTGCAGCCTGCGCCCGTGTCTATAATTTTCTGCCTTAGCATATGGCAGATGTGGCCCATCAACTGTGAGATTGGTCTGAGGCCATCTTTTGTGCTGAGCATGCAGCCAGTTTAATCACACCGTGCATCCTTTAACATGATTGCACTCATATTTATTGCTGCACTGACACAGGCAGTTTAGCTACATTGCTGATGGATGCCTTAGAAAACCTCATACATTAGCTTGGTTAGAAAACCTGATTTCCTGTCTCTAAGTGAACGGAGAGGTCCTTCAGAGGCTGAATCAAATGCCTTATAATCCAGCTCTAGCATACCATTAAGGAAATTGTCTTGAGACCAGACCCTGCAGATTGATAGCCTCAGTTTCATTTGCCAGTAGCGCAGGTGCAGATGCTATTAACAAAATGCATCAGAGCATTTTCACAAAAGCTACCGAACAATTTACTCCAAGGCTAGCCTGCAGCAAGGAGTTCCTTGAGTTAATTATTCACTGTATCAGTGAAGACACAATCTCAAAATTAGAATTAATAAAACACTAGAAGGTTAACCCCGAAGGGAATACCTTGGAGAAAGATCCTACATTGACAAGGAGATTGAGTAGATGACCTAGCAAGAAAAAGTTATTTCCTTTTCTATTTTTTGTATTAAGACTTTACCATATGTGCTCAAGTCCCAAGCACTTTACACACTTCAGAGAACTTGTCCAAACTTAAGTGCCTCTTGAATCATTTTTTTTTCTTTGGATATAATAATCCTCACTGCTGTCTCTTTGGCCTTATTACTGCTGACAAGCCTGATATGCGCATTCACACTATTCAGTTCAATTAACACTTACTGTTTGTGTTCAAGTGTTCACAGTGAAAAACCTTTATTGAACACTTCGGATAAAGCATGAAATCCTAGTAGTTATTTGCATCTCTTTGTTCTCAGCCCACCTCAGCTTTTATTAGTGCCTGCAGAATTAAAAGTGTTTAACACTAACAAAGTAAGGAACACAGGCAGAACTGAATGATCAGATAGGTCTTCTCCAACACCGAACTCTGAGATGTTAAAGGGTGTTTAAAATTCATCCAGAGCTGCAACCTTATTTTCTTGTGCTCACTCAATACTTGATCTTGAATGGGAAACATTCATTATTTGTCCACATCTGTCATTCATAAATCTGTTTATTATGAAAGGGATTAGGTACTTCTCCCATACAAATCCCATTATTCTTTTGGACTTACAGTCTCAGCAACCTTCTGCTTTGAAAATGCCACTCTGCCCTTTAGTACCATCGAGCATTTGATACCATTTACATAAAGACAGGACAAATTCCAGGTTCCAATGACCCCCAAAACATCTGCACTCAGCCTCCGTGACGCACAACTTTCCAGCCACTTGCACTGAGTAAAGCAGTAGTAAGAAGAAACACAGCACTGGAGAAAGAGCTGAAGGTCCTTCCTAACTCTTACACATGTGGTAGGGGAAAGTCAGACCTTGAGAGCAGGGGTGCAGAGGAACAACAGCTCTGGCATGTTGGCACAACTGGTGTCACCCTCAACACATGCAGGGACAAGTGGCAGGAGAACAAGGTCCAAGGACTGCACAGGAATTAAATACTGGTAGGAGTGATGTCTCTAGCAGGACTGAAGAGATGACGATAGAGAAACAGAACCGAGGGATCAAAACTGCAGCAGATGTAGCAGTTGTCCTTAGAAACTGAGCTGACAGACAGTTCTTACAGACAGTGAAGGCACTTGGACAACCCGTGCCAGCTTTTTTCACCTGATAGCAGATTTATAGTATATGCATTTTCAAATTGAGATCTTTTCTTTGATGGATAAGCATCGGAGCAAGTACCTTTTTGAGGTATAAATTGTCTGTACAAATGTCCCCAACCAGCAGCATAAACCTGAGATTTTTATTTTATTGTCACATTACTCCCTGAGCGAACAGGATGGCAGCACGTTGAGTAACAGGGCGAGTAGACACGGCTTTCTACTTCTTTATACTCTTAATTGCTTAGTAGGAGCACAAGGAAATGTGACTATCCCAACAAGAGGCTTATTCTACTTTTGTCCCTCACCCAAGGAGACCGCAGAAAACTATTAGTACATAGTATGGGTTCAGCTACATCTAGACACACCCAAAAGCAGGTATGGTTGTGCAACTCCCTGCATTTCCGAGCGTGCTGGTGGCTGTGTGGCTGCACTGGGCATTGTGTTCTGCTTCCTGAGCAGCCAGCTCCACGCAGCCAACACAGCTTTTCCCCAACAAGGAAGCAGATGGCTCCTGGGACCAAGTCATCCCTGGCAGAAGTCATTGGGTTTCACTCAGGTAGGACTGCAGCTACACTCATCCCAGGGGTCCAGACCTTGACTGCTCATCTGCATTGCCATATGCTCTGCTATAATTGTAAGCTGTAAATTAAAAGGCACAAAAAAAGTGCAGCTTAAAGAATCCTTCTCTGTGTGGTGTTTCATTTAAGGGTTAGGTGAATCAGCCTCCCCAAAGAAGGCAATCTCTTACCATATGCCCATCCAGCCCCACAGCTCCCCCGCAGAGCTGCTGCAGGGCAGGAGGGAGGTGAGTACTGTAAGCTATGTGCCAGCTCTGTCTCTCTGCTGTTAGTGCCTGGCTGTAACAAAGAATATTTAGAGAAACAGATCTATCTTTAAATGAAGCCCCACTGGGTAAATACCTGAAACTCAATGAGGACTATCTGGAGCTCTCAAAGGAGTCTTGGACCTTGTTAACACCACTGGCAAAATTCCCACTGTGATCACTGAGCCCAGAGGATCACCATCAGACTCGTCTCTTTCAGTGCACGAATTCAGAGCTATGAATGTTTAAAACAGAATAACCTCGTCTCTTCTTAATGTTTCCATCTCTGAGGCAGCACTGAGTTACCTGAAGTTCTCCTTTTATGCAGAGGAGAAGCAATTAGCACAATGAGTACCACACAGTCAGGCATCAAGCTGTGACAACCACGGTAATGGGGCACCAGAAGACAAATAGGCAAGCACTGTATTTGCTCCTTGAGACAGGGACATAGCAAAAAACCGACCTGACTACCAATGCATAACAGCAGAAAGTACAGAGAAAAGGTTAAAAATAGCAGTCAGCAGTTAAATTGTAGCACCTTTGGGGGAAGAAAATCTTAACCTGTGTATCTGACATGAAAGCAGCTCTAGACTAGTGATACTGAAAGTTTCACAGGCAGAAGCTGTATCCTTTATCAAAACAGTTAGGATAATGAGTAAAAACGGAACATATTAGCAGGTACACAGCCTCCCTTCAGGTCTGTGAACTTCTATAGTTGTTTTTTATGAATGCTACAGACTTGCCTCAGACTTTTCATATTCCTGCTGGTTCCTACCCAGACCTTTTCTAGCTGACAGAAGGTGTGTTCTGACTTAGACCTATGCCAAGCTTCAAATCACTCTCTGAAATCAACCTCTGCAATTTCACCACTTTTATAGCTATACAAAGTGAGGTCTCAATGGGAAACTAGTCAGATATTCTCTCCATGAGTCAAAAGGAAGGGCAGAATGCTGCTTCCCTCTCCCTTAAGTGGTGGTCTGCACAGCTAGCAGAAATAAAACACTATTTATGTCACTGGCAGTGGTATGTTTTATTCCAAATCCTTTCAGAAAATAAATAAATAAATAAATAAATAAAAATCTCTAGAGTAATGAAGGGCCAATAACTACAATAATTTATTTGGAGGAGAGAGATGCTTTAAAATTGCAAGAAAGTACTGGGCATCTTGCTCTTATGGGAACCATTCATCTTGCATCTGCTCTGTCAGCCTTCTCTTGAGCTCCAGATATGCAGAAGCACACTTGTGTGCATGGAGGATACATATCCACTTGAGTCCAATAGGCCAAGAATTAAGAGAAATGTTTTTTTTTTCTTCCCTTTTATTTTGTTTTTCAGATTTTAATACAGGCCTACTTACCCTATGGGTCTGTTTTAAAAACTCAGGCTGATAAAGGGACAGAATCTCTTTCTGCAACTAGCACAATAATTCCTATCATCTCAAAATTTATCCTAGGCACATCTTAAAGTTTTCAGACAGAGAAGAAATGTCTTTATATTAAAGGACATAGGTTTGTTACGGCTAAGAAATAAACTTTTGTTTTTTTTCATCAGATTTTACTTAGTTGGCTGGAAGAGACTCATTAAATTATTTCAGATAACAGTCTATCAAAAAAACACAGAAGGTATTAAATCAATAAATGGACGACCCTGCTTCTTTTCTGATTTGCTTAAATTTTGGACCATTTTAACTTCAGTTAACCATATTTTAATTAATATAAATAAACAGTATTCTATTGCAACCAATAACTTCAGAGTAATTTCACCAATTGAGGTTTTGGTCAATTATCTCAGTAGAACTATTGGTATTTACCTCAAAGCAAATAAAACAACATTCAAGTTCCGTATTTTGTACAATTTCCTGAATTTAAATATACATATATGGAGATATGAAAAAAACTATTGAAGAGGTGGGAATGGATGAATACAGAATATCCACAGGATTTCCTAAGTAGGAAGATAAATAAGTTTTATTATGCACAATAATTAGCACTAAAAACACCCTCAGCTCTTCCATGGTGCTGCTCACACAGCAGCTTGGTTATAGCTATTTTTCTGGGTTCACTTGTTCCTATACCCCAGACAGTTTAGATCTTAGTTTGCTGCATAAAGATGAAAAAATTAATTTAGCTTAAATGTGTCAACAGAGAGCATTTCCATCAGTGAAGTGCAGTTGCCTCCTCTTAGCCTCTACAAGATTTCCAGTAGAGACATGCCCATTTACCCACCTTCCCACTCGCTCTGTAAAGCTCTGTAGGATAGAGATAATTTTCTCGTACCTCTGTATGTCTTTGATTCTGAAAGGGAGAGGCATGGATTAAGGAAACACCCCAGCTGAGCAGCTGTTATTTGTGGATCTATCCCTCGGGCTAATCATGTAGCTGAAGACCTAATAAAGCAATGAAACTGGAGCCTCAGTGCTGGCAGGGCAATTTTTGGCATGAATTGAAACTCATCCTAAGCAGAAAAGAAAAAAAGAAAAAAAGTAGAATGCTAAAAAACTAAGGGGGTTACAATATAAGCTGTTAGACATTTTTCATAATAAACCAGATTCTGGACCTCTTACCCTGACTTTGATCAGACAATAGAGGCAGGACACCTCCTGACAGCCTGAAATTTCAGGTACTCCGGTGTATGGCCAGGAGAGAGATCTTTCTGCTAAGGGGTTTGAAGTAAATCCAACAACTCATTGTTAAACAGCAGCAATACCCTGAAAAGCAAGAGTTCAGAAAGAGTCCTTATATGAAAAGTCTGCTCCCCGTGTTCACAAACCTGACAACTTTCATGTGGAATTTCTGTATGTACTGGTAAAAAGGGGAAAAAAAGACTTTTCGTTCATAGATGGATTATATTTGATCTTATATCATCAAGAGACAATCAGAAGGCAATTCCAAAATTGCTCATATCATATTTTCAACCATTGCTTTTTGATCTTTACATTAGACAGCAGCAAATTTATCTTACCTTCCCCTCATATTTCTCTAACAATCCTAAGTCAGGGGGCATGCAAATTACTGACTTCTCAAGTTTGGGAACGAAATCTGGTGTAGCTCAATGAACTAATAAGAAGCATTTACAGATTTTCCTGGTTAAATGAAAAAGAAAAGAGAAAAGAAAAAAAGCACAACAATGAATTTCTATTTTGTCTTCATTTAAAGAAAAAAAAAAGAATGAATTCAATTAATATTTTTAAAAATGCCACTGCCAGGTGCTACTACCTCTTTACTCAGTGGATTCAGAGTCCAGACCGGAGGTAGAAGCCTGGGGTTCGATTCCTATTTTTTGCACTGAGATCTGAACCTAGAGAAAGGAGTTACAGCTATTGCACAGGGGAATATTCTGCTGAGAAATACTTTCTTTCATTTTGTTGTTTTTTGTGTTTTTGTTTTTTTCCCTGTTAATGTTGTTCCACTGTATATAAAATATTGAAATATTCATTAAGCCAGAGAGAATGGCTCTATATCATGATGTTTAGGCTCTGCAGTGGAGAGGAAAGGCATTGCTCTCATGAATATTTCAATATTGTAAACAAAGTAGAACACATTCTATTGGAGGTATTGAAAAAACAACCTTCCTTCTGTCTCCCTCCTGCACCAGAAGATACCTAAGGGTCTGGTGATTAGCGGCCCTTCCTGGGAAATTAGGGCAAGCTCAGATCTCCTCAGGCAGGTGAGGAAACTAAAGCCTTATTTCCTGCATTTTAAATGAGACATTTGCCCAATGAACTACTGAAAGAAAGGGGAGAGGTGGCTTTTAAATCAAGTAATCTGTCATCATGTATCTCTCTCTTTGCCCTTCAAAAATGACAAATGAATTCTAACTATTGAAACAGTCCTATGTCCACTGAAATGTCATGTTTGGGCAGAATATTTAACCAAAACTCACTCAAACCTGAGCATATTTGATGTTCTTTGTATGTCCTTTAGAGCTTTGGGTTCAGCTCAAGCATTCCACTGATCCTGTTTCTGCTTCATTCTACACCTCCTACAAGTTGCACAATGTCTTACCCTTTATCCTCCTGTGCACTGCAGGTCAGGTTAGTGAACAGTGACGGAAGGAATAAACGGTCCAGAGAAGGCCTCTGATAAGTGATCATTTCAGTTTGGAGGTGGAAACTTCTCATTTGTTGGAGAAGTAGATGGGTGGGTTCAAGGGAAGAAAAGTGGTGCACTATTTTAAATAAGTTCTCAAATACATCTTACTTTAAGTAAATAGAGGTCTATTAGAATTGACACTCATGGAACATATATATATACATACCACATTTCTATTCTACAGGATTATAGACTTAAAGATAAAAGTTACTACTAAAAGTGCCAGGGGCTGGAATTGGTCCATGATGTATTAAAGCTACAGTGTTAGTAGCTGAAGAGGAAAAATTCTTGTGAAGTGCCTCAGAAAAATTCCTAGCCACTATTGCATTTCTGTTAAAAAAAAAAAAAAAAATCAACATGGTCTGGTGACCAAGACTTCTTGCATTATGCATGAGGCTACATTAAAGCCACAGCATGGTATTTCTTCACAAGGAACACGGTGTGCCTTTCCTACGTATTAGGAAGTAGCCTAATAGTGTTAGATTTTAGGCCAACCATTTAATTTGGTTGTGAACCTTGTTTTTATGCCTGTACAATATAACCTGGAGACATAAATAAAGTCAGGTAAGAAGCGGAACAGCTGAGGATGTAGCAGAGCCTTTAGATGTTCAAAGCTTTAGCATCCCTGGAACCCGAGTGATAAGCATACATAGATCAGGACAACATTTCTTCTGCTGTCTTCAGAGCTGAGAATCGCTCTTTAACTGGCCAAGATAAATAATGCTTTGAAAATCTCTGCGTGAAATTACACTATTTATACGATTGGTTTTGTCAGACAAATTATTTTGTCTGAATTTGTTGTGTAGCAAAGATTCTGGAAGTAATACAAGAAAAATAACTCTGCAAGGCATGATACAAATGCAGTGAACTCTTGCTCCATATAGCTCCAAGAAATGCTTTTCAGATATATCCATCTAGTTTTCAGAGAGTTTACTAAGAGTCCTAGATGATAGAAATTTCAGACACATCTATCTGCTGCAATTTATTCACCAAAGAACAATCCCTGGGCTCATAAATACTGGGGGAACCATTGATGTTCTGGGAGAGAGACTGTCACATAGAGGCAGTGAGATTGCACATTTGTCTGAGCTCCTTACAGGCACACACAGCTTCTGGCTATGTCTGCATTTGCAAGTGAAATGGTGCAACAGGAGCAGCAGATTATCCTATTGCAGATTGCAATTGGAGCGAAACTGTTTGTGCTGAGGACCTAATAGCCACACTGTGTGTTTGTTGTGGTTTTATTTCAGAACAGCTCTGACATGGTCATCAGGACAGGATGCCTGTTAGTTGTTGGAGCACATTAGGTGCTGGCCTGGAGCATATCTTTTGGTTTACTTTCCTCTTAAGAAATCTGGCTCTTAAACTCAGAGATCTCCATGATGCAAATCCAAGTACGGAGAGTGGGGACAATAAAGAGAGTTAAAAACGTGCACCTGCTAAAGCTAAAAAGCTAAAGTGGATGCATCCAGCTTTTGGAACCAGCTTGCTTATTGTTTACTTCCAACCTGTCATTTCTATACTGTTAAGTTTCAACCCAAAAAACTGTGTCCTTCATAGGAATATCCAATCTCCTGTCTCTCCAAGGTGAATAAAACCAAAGACTGTCCCAAAGCCACCAAAACCATGGCCCTGGGGTTCCTTACAGCCCCAGGCACAGCTGCCTATGCTAGCTGTGAGCCCTCCTGGATGACTTTGTGATGGCAGCTGAAGCGTTACAGGCTCACAGCTGGGCTGGATACCCATCTAGTGTCTGCTCAAGCTCTGTCCCTGGGCAGGACCAGGTGAATGCATTCATGCAAAGATCTCTGCTGAAATGGCAGTAATGCTGGAGACAACACATCACAATGAAGAAGCAGTTCAGATACTCTTTTATGATTATCCAGCTGCGTGGAGTTGGTGGCTCAACCATCCCAGCTGGCCAGAGAATGATTTTTCTTGTCAGTGAATATCTAAATGCACCTTAGGCCAAATACGCCTATGTTGAAAGAGAAGCTATTAAAATTTAAGGTAAGTGTATTACAATGACCTGAGAGATGTCTGATGGCAAATTGGTGGTGGTAGTAGTAGTAATATTGTGATCATTACTTATTTAGTGGTTGTGCTGAAGGATGCAGTTCATGCACTGGCAAACAGCTCCTTCCCTGTAATGCCTGAGGAGAGGGAGTTGAAGCATTCAGGGGACAAGACAATACCCAGGGATCCTCATTGTGGGTGGTTATCCAAACCTTTGAACAAAATTATATGGCTTTGATAAATCAAAACTTCTCACCTGCTTCAAAACCAGTCTGTTTAGACACCTGTAAACCTCCAAAAAAACCAACCACCACAACAAAAACAACTACGGTGTTAAAGTTTTCCATGCAAAAGCATAAAAATACATGCATCTTTCCTCTTGCAAATCTGTTCTAGCCATAAGAAACATCCTCTTTCCTTACTCAGTAACATCCTGAAGGGGTGTTACTTGAATCAGATCCCATAATTTTCTGATTCACACATATAAACCCAGCTTTTGTTACTAAGTCAAAAAGATACAAAGAAAGAACTTACAGTTATAAAAGTAAATTGTCCTAAAATACTCATGAGCCTTTTGGAGCTGGGGCCCACATCTTGGCAGGCACAATGGGGTTGCAGAACACCACAGTGGTTCCTCAACACAAACAAAAAGAATCAAAATCATTTTCAGTGTCCGCACATCTCACACCGTAGGGATCAGACCCAACTGGCCTCCTGATGACAATGTCATATAAATATTAAATATTAATACTACTTTTATTGTTAATTTGGCAAAATGTGATACTGTGTAAATGGAAGTTTGTCTCTTTTGGCTGTGCTACAACAAGGAAAACACATGTTCTCAACATTTCTAGCTGGATGGCTTTCTGTTACAAATGTTTGCTTTTCTTAAATTAACATACATGAGTGGGCTGGGAAGAGTTGTTGCCTTTACCTGAAGTCTTTCAGCCCCCTTTCTGTGAGTCACATTTACACCTACTGGAGATCTGGGCTTGGGTGACAGATTTTATTCATCAAATAATAACTGGAAAGAGCTATCTGAAACCATATTTTCTTTTACTTTTATGTGTTTTAATGCAGTTCTTGACATAAATGTAGGTCAGACACTAATTCTAGTGGCTGCAACAATTATGTGTTCCATTTGAGGCTATTGAAAATCAAATAAAACACTTAAGTGTTCAAGCATTATACGTACATATTTATTCTTATGTTTTCTTTGTGTTGTGATAAGGAAATTTTTATTTTCATGCAATCTAGAGACACTGTATTAACAGTGAGAGAAAAAAATGCTCATGAATATGGCTATCAGGATGTTTGCCAGCTATCTCCTTTAACATAGCAAAAATATTTCTACTTTACCTCTTCATAAATGTACTCAAATCTTGGGCAATGAAGTACAGGCTGGAAGAAGAAAAAGTCTGGAGGAGGCATTCCAAGCCATCTCCAAGTACGTATGGTAGAATATGAGTTGCGCTCTCTTAAATAGTTGTGCTGCTAATAGCTGTTTGAAAGTATGGGAGCTTAAATGTTATCAGATGTGACACACCACAAAAAGGTGAGGTCTTTTTGGCCAGAGAACGTGGACAAAATGAGAAATAAAAAGGAAAATACAGTACCAGGTGTGACCTCTAGAAAGAAAATACTAAGGTACAATGTAAAAGCACAGGCATAAAAAGAGTGAAAGCTGGTAATGATTCTGTGTTCAGAGCTGACTGTTGAATACTGATGAGAAAATCATGGAAAACTCCTTTATTATCTCAGTAGGGAGAGGGGAAGAAACAACACACCACAGAAACAAATAACAGTGTTTGTGGAGGTATGTGGCAGATTAATCAGCTGAGACAATGCTCTGGCACTTTGCAAACATGATGAGATAGATGCAGCTGCCCAAACTGAGATGCCCAGGAACAGCAACTGGAGGCCAAGCAGGGGATCCAAGGGCGTTTCAAACAGCCCCAGCCACCTTTCTAATAGGAAGATATCCAAATGTAGGTGTCTACATGTGTGCTAGATGTCTAAAGTTCTGTATGTGGAGGCTGACGTGTCCAGTGTCCCGTGTCATTTCAGGTTCTGTGGAGTATTTGGCCTCGTCTCCATCTGCTACTCTGTCATATTGGGCAATCCACTGCAGATGTTTCAGATATCCTAGGGGATCTCAGGCAGCACTAGACTGGTTTTAGGCAATGACATTCCCTCATCTGTCATTACAGGCAATGGGGACTGCAGTGGAGATTGCAATTCAGCCATTCAGCCTCAAAGTAGGTGTGCAAAGCTGGCCACCTGAGTCCTTTTTTCAGCTCCACTGTCTCTGTGGACTGGACTTTCATTGACTGTGGAAGCTTAGACACCTCATGCACATGTAGACACACAGAGTGCACATGTAAATGTTTTATTTTGGGGATGAACTCAGCCTGAGCAAACAAAAGCTTGGAGAAATAAATATAAATTTGGTGTAATTCTTGGAAAATTGTGAGGGCTGCTGATTTCTGTGAGGGAGAGGATCAGACAGTAGCAGGTATGAAGCCAGAAAGGGACAGGTTAAAGGTCTTTAAGACACACAACAGAGACCGGAGTCAATTCAGTTGTTTTAAGTGGCCTCGCATTGACTGCAAGAGAAGGCTGCCAGCCACAAACCAGTACGCCCACCGCGAGCCTGCAGGATCAACAACTGATTCATTTCCATGCAAACAGTGGAGGCAGCTGCAGTGCTCATCACAGCAACAATGAACACTATCCGGCTGCAGAAATGTGCCCGTGTGTTGGTGACATACCAAAAACTTCTCTAAAGCCACCAGATGAAGACAAATCCTCAATGTGAAATTCTCGCAAGGCGCATCGCCTGGGTTTATGGAAGCAAGCGTAAGACCCAGCAGGAGGCAGGACAATGTAAGCCCTGATGTGGTACAGCAGAGCCAGAAAATGTCCTCAGGGTGAGACAGCAGTCACTGTAGGTCAAGCACTCCGATGCACAAGGACACGAGACAAGGAAGTGAAGCTATAAATAGGACATATGCAGCCAATGAGGGATGAGAAATGCAGCAGGGAGTCACTGAGGAAGGAAGCTACAAGGCTGCTAAGAAAATGGCTCATTACGTCTTTTGAAACCTGCTCAGACTGGCTCGCTAGTCCGATAGCACTGAAAACCTTGCAGATGCTTGGGGATCTGCATCAGCCCACAAACACTGAGCAGCATCACAAAAGAAATGTCACTGCTGATTACCAGTGAGTGAAGCCAGAGCACTTGATTTGTTCAAGGCAAAACTGTCTGCTGAATATTGCATCAGGATGAGTCTGCAGGGGAAGCGCTGTGGATAATGAATTTCTTTGGGCTCGAGCTTAGCCTCAGCCACCCCAGGGAGGGTCTGGTGAACACCAACTCAGTCACTAGAGGAAACCCAACCAGCAACGTTTATATGTCTTTAAGAGTGCAACCAAGTGTTTTCTGGATTAGAACATCTCTGAGCACACAGTAACATAATCTGAGGGGGCAACAGCACGAACTGTTGGCATTTTGCAATTACGTGGCTGGCCAAATCACAAGAAGCAACCCCCCTTCTGCCTGAGAACATACAGCAAGAGCAAAGCATGCAAAAAGCGTCCTGGCTGTAAAATCTCAACCAGGTTCTTGGAAAAGATCAAAACAATCTTCTAAGATGGGAATTACATCATAAGGGAGAACTTTCCCAGTTTCTAGTAGGTGGATAATTTGGAAGGCATTCAGGCCAAACTCTGATGGGGAAACAGAAAACACATTTTGCAAGATATGACATAACCAGGTCCCGTACTCAGACAACCGAGCACATGACACAGTAGCAGAGTTCAAGTGACTCAGCACTCCAGGAGAATTTTAATACAAAACCTCTTCCCCTGGGTAGGCAGAAAGCAATAGGAAAACCAGATCAGCACTAAATGGCATGAGTTAAACATCCATCTGGACAAAAGAACAATCGCGCAGGCAAATCTGGCAGGCTTATATGTAACAGCAACAGGCTCAGGACAGCAGATGAAATGAAACCAGTAGCAACAGCGGCATAATGACAGAGAGCCGAGCCCACGTACAGCTGGGGCCACGGCCAGGAAAGTGTTGCAAGATGCTCAGCAATCAGCTGAGCCAGAGGAAACGAAAGATATGAGAAGAGCAGGTCCCAAGGAGGACCACACTGAGCTGCTTGGGGGCAGCCACACATGGGAGGGCAAATCCTGCCCTCACAGCAAGCACGTGCTGGCAGCTTCGGCTTTCTTCAAAGACCCACGTGGGAGGAGGACGATGCAACTTTGTAGGTTACAACAAAATGACTGTAAATGGAATGATCATATACCTGAAACCTCAGTTTATCAAATTAGTGAAACAACTGTTAGTTGTTAATCAGTCATTAGTGGAACAACTGTTATGAAGTTGAAAGACGGAAGTACAGATTGCAAAAGCACACGTTTTGGAGGAGGCACTCAAGGCGCTGTGGGTACACGTGACTGGGGTATTGAGACAAAAAGGGGAAGACAAAACCATCTCAGGACCTCTGAGTAGGCCAAAAGGAAATATAGACTTGAAGCTCAGCTGCCTTTTTTTTTTTTCTCTTCTTTTCCATATTCCCTCCCAGCTCTTGCAGCACGTGCTGCCTCACCGTGTGCACCCACAGATTCTGTGGGTCAGCACTCAGTGTATTGAGCTGGAAACACTGCCAGCCATCTCACTTCTGCTGCTAAAAGCCTCACTAATATATTCACTCTTGTAGCTCTTCTGCTTCAAACTGTGCAGAGGCACATCAGCACAGTTCCCCCTAATCCTCTTTTGCTCAAACATCCCCTATTGCTCAGGCGCATTTAACTGCTTATTATGCCACCGCTACCTTAAGGTCAGTCATGATTATGCCGTTTAAAACTTCCAAGTGTTTCTTTCCTATTGACTAACCACATCATACAACGGACTAATTAACCCACCAGGTTCTCATTAAGCAGTATTTCTTCACTCTCCTCCAGGACCACCAGCTGTGCTTCAGATTTCCTCAGAGTTTAGGAAAATAACAAGATTCATTATCAGAAATGGATATTTTTTTTGCCTTGGCATGTCAGGAGGCCCACGGTCTGGTTTAAAATAACAACCCCCAGACCTGGGGGTTCAGGGCAGGACTGAGACAGCCTCCCGCAGGAGATCAGGATGATGTTCCTGCAACACAGAGGGGAGTGAGGGAAGGATCCCAAGACAAGGAGACCTGGATTCCTCCCCACGTGCCCAGGATGGAGGAGGAAGCGTGTTTTACTCTTTCACAGACCGAGATGTGATAGGTATCACTGATTAAGACAGACATCTCACTTTGGAGGCCACAGCAGGCCTCCAACCAACCGTGTCTCCTGCTCTTGTGCAATTCTCCTGCCATTCCCGAGCTGATGCTCACCAGCTACCTTGTTTTCCAGAGGAAGAAGTGCAACACAGATACCTAAGCCCACAAACAGAAAAAGGTGCTGAGCCCACGCCAACCTCAGTTTTCTCACCCATGAGTTGTGTAACAGCTTCAGACACAGCTTCAGACACTGCATAAGGGTTGGGCAACCGTCCTAGCTGTCCTGCATCCTAGTGAAGGAGTGGCCCTCACCTCCATCCAAGCTCTGCTCAGCCCATGAATGCACACCCAAACTTCAGGCCTTGCAGTACAGATCATCAGCACACCGATGTCCTCTGATCAGCAGGTCAAAATATGTCATTTTCACCTTACTTAGGTTGGCGGTGAACAAGTTAGACACCAGTGTGCAAACAGCTGTCCCAGGTATGAGCTGGCTTTAAAACCAGAAAAAAAAAATAATTCTGATTTATTCTAAACATAATGGACCCTATTTTTTGTGTCTCCTTAACTTCAAGGTCAAAGTGAACAGTATTTTTGCTATTTATTTTAGCCAGTTTAAGAGAGAAATTTTCTCTCCGTTTCTCAAACATTGGCTTCATGCTGTGATTTGGGCCATGTTAAGGTTATAAAGGAATGTTTATTCACCATTTAAAATACCACTGATGCGTTTCTGTAATGAAATTATATGTTAATTTGTATTAAGTGTAATAAAATGTCTATTGTAAATAAAAAATTGTAAGTAAAACAAATAAACTAGTTTAGGCAATTTCATGAGAATCAGCAGCCTTTAAAATATGTTCCCGCCTTGAACTGGAAAAAACAAACAAACAAAAAAACTGTCACTAAGACACTAAAATATGGGAAAAAATGGATTTAGATCTTATGTGTTATGTGATCCCAGTCACTTTGAAATTTTTCATTTACAAATTAATATTGCTATTGTTTATGAAAATACATTATTTTAAAATAAACATTGTTTTGACTAAAATTGTTCAGTCTCCATATCAGAATATTTCAGTCTTTTTTTTTTCAATATCACAGTTCTAAATACATGATTTATTTTTTTTTACTAAAATGGTTTTCTTTTTCAGTTGATATATAAGAAAAGAAAAGGTATATAGGAAGATATCAAACTCACATTTATCTTCAATAACAGATTTTCCTTGTATAGGAAACTTTAATTTTTAAAGTTTCTAATTTTTTCTTTAAAATATGCAAAAGGGAAATACAGGGGATAAAACATTCATAAGAAAGAAAATCCATATACAGCTAAAAGGCAGTATATTACCTGAAGTACATTACAGTGTATTGATTTTATGAAGTTATCTTTCAACTGCTAATTATATATTCAATATGGGATTATCAATCTTAATAAAGTGATGGAGTCAATGTAGTCGAAGGAAGAAGCCCTTTCAAATACATGAGCTGTAAGACTACACTGCAGGTTTCCAGCATCACACCCAGGCGGGTCTGCCATAAAAGCAAGTCTTCAGGCTGTAGAAGACCTTTGTGTGAAGCCAGGAGCAGCTCGATGGGTCTTCTCCCTGCTTGATTTTCCTGGGTGGGATTTTTCCCCCTCCAGCCCTCTCTGCAGAGATGCCTGTGGGACTGTCTGAAGAAGGGGCAAGCTGCAGAGCAATACAACAGCTCGCCAGGAAGCTAGGGGCTTCAAGTGATGTGCACAGAGAGAAGCACCTTCCTGAACATTGAACCAACGAATAAAGAAGCCTTTTAAACAGAGATTTCACATTGTCTGGGAATATTTTCTCCTGTTCCAAAATCCCTAAATAATCAAGGCTCAGTCTTGTGCAAACTGGTATCGATGAGACAAACACACACGTCCTAAGAGTAAGTCCTTGCTCAAATACTGTTTTTAATTTGGTTTCACTCAAAATCACAGCAACGTGAACTGTTTGATGCTAAACAGGCAAAATGAGAGGGTTTGATCCTGAAAACAAACAAACAAACAAAAAGTGTGAGCCATGGGAAAAAAAAATAAAAAATAAAAAAATAAAATAAAAAACAGGCAGGATCAAGAAGTTCTTGTTGAGAAACTTCTGGCTCAAGTGACCACAGAGCAGGATCTCTACTCACATCAAGTGCACAGCCAACCCAAGTAAAAATAGATTACGTAAAAATATGTTCTTGAAAGTGTAAAGACTGGGTCTGTGAAGCATACTCCACTTGAATCCCATGCTCACTCAAGGAAGCTTAAAGCTTATTTTTAAATTACTGTGGTTCACTTGCGCACCCCTACGAGCCACATTCAACCCAACTGGTGAACTCTGCCCCGCTCTGATTTACAGCATATTCTGCTTTACAGAACCGACTTCGTCAACATATGGGAACAAGGATGGAGGAGGAGCCGGGAACATCTGCTTTTCTTGTCTTGGGCTTGCACTGTTGCTGCGTACAGCTTTTTGCTCTGGAAGACTGTCAAGCCTGTAATAGTCACCAACCACTTGGATACAACAGAGCTCTCTGATGCTGGGGCTGTTTGTCTTCCTGCTGCGACTAACGTGGGATTTTTCTGGTTTTGACAGGGTGCCGACGTGCCCGACAGTTTGCTTGTAGGCCTGGCTGTAGGGCAGGTGGTCAGGGTCCCCACACCATACCTCCAGCAGTCATCCCGTGCTCACGCTAAGGGTCGCCGCTGTTACCGATGAAACAGCTCTTTCTTATTAAAGATTTCCAAAGAGCTGATTCAGAAAACAATTTGGTTTGACACCAGCTATTCTATCACTGTCACTTTCTATACGCGTTTCTGGGGAAGAGATCATTATTTTCAAGAAAAACCCGCACTTTTCGCTTCAGATGTGGTGGAGTGGGAGGGGATGCGGCCAGATGTGGTGTTTGGCTTCGGAGCGTGATAGGGCTCGGGTCCAGCAGACAGAGCGGAGGTATGGCTCTGCCTTGCAGTGCAGAGACTGCCTGGCTTCTGTCAAAAATATAGATGTCGCCTACAAACTGTTGCCTCAGGGAAAAGAAAAAATAATGTACAAATCTTATGAAAACAGCTCTGAGGATCTTGCACGAGCATGGGTTTGGTTTGTGCTGCCCTATCAGCAGGTGATGCTGAGAGTGATGCAGCCAGCGTGCTTCCTCTCCTGCTCCGTGGAGGTGGCAAAGGCCAGGCTGCCCTCAAACCTCCTCTGCCCTGGGCTAAAAAGGCTAGAAATGCTCTTTCTAGCCCTTGTGGGCTCTCAAAAATATGAAGGCTCTCAAAAAAATGTTGGGAGGGTGGGGGGAACTTGGCCCTTCAGCTGATGAAACTCATGCCCCAGCGTACGCAAGAGGAGAAATTGCCACTTGTCTGAAATGCCTGATCGCAAGGGTAAGTGATCAGCAATCACACAGGAGCGATCCCCAAATGTCTGTCTCAGGCAGAGGGCTTTCCTCAGCCCCCTGGTGCACATCGCAGCTCTCCTACAAGCATTCTTGTCTCCGCTGCACTGCTGATGGCACGGAGAGCCGTGGATGGGGGAGCGAGGGGGGCCGCCCTGCTCTGCTTTCCTGCCGTGGTGATCAATTATGAAATCAGTGTCTCCCAAGGCACAACAGTAAGCACTCCACGATGTGTTAAATCACTGTAATGATGGCCAGGAGAGATGGTTTCAAAGCTGCCAAGAGCACGGCTGACTTAAGGGTAAGAAAATGGAGCGGCTCCTATTGTTCCCACAGGGACGGATCCTGCCACTCATACGTCTGCTCCTTTGGAATCACCGCAGCCACTCATGGAGGATGGCTGCGCTCGGAGCATTAAAGAGTCAGCAGCCAACTTGGCTGTGCTGGTGGGTGGTGAAGCACGTCAGGGCTGAGAAATCACCTTGAGTGAGGGGGGAAATGCAGCCTACGGCCAGAGGCTCGCTTTCAGACTGCAGGACCAGGATGCTCGGAGAGACACCCAGAGAGGAGCAGTAGTCTGTGAACTGGAACAGATGCCGGTTGTCCCGGGCAAACAAATCCCTTTCCTCCGACTTGGTGACCCTGCTCCCCAAAGTGATGATCCATGGCCTCTGAGCGCCATGGGGAAGCTCGTGTTCAGCTGTGAAACAGGAGAACCGTGAACTGGAAAATGGCCCTGACATTGCTATCAGGCTGTGCCCGCTTCCCAAAGCAGCCTCCGCTCCCAGCCATGTAAGCACGGGCTTGTCTGCAGCTCAGAACTATCAAAAGTCACCACTAATGAATTTCTTCAAAACTGCTGCTATTTTCTGTCTCCATCCCTTTTCTCTCCCTTTATTTGCAATCTTTCTGGGTCACACACTGCCAAAGGATGTTATTTTGGTTGTCTTGCATGTTTGGTTTTTTTCTCAGTGCAGCGGATAAAAGGTTGCCCCAGACAGTGCGTTGTCCACGGCTTTGTCATTTTTCTGGCAGGTTATTCCCCACATTGCGAGGTCATCCTGTGCTCTTCAAACCACTGAGCTGAAGGAGTACTTGGTCACCGCTTTCCCAGTGAGCAGCGAGTAGGATCGCAGCTGCAGAAAACGAGCCTCTCTCGGGCTCTCGCAGCCCTCTCCCAGCCCCAGACGGAAATGGGTTTCCAAGTGCAAAGTACAGCTCAGGACACTACCCCAGGTGGTGTCATTTTTGCGGCGTTCACATTTTTCACACACCGGCAAGGAAGCAAACAACGAGGCAGATCACTGCACAAGCCCTCGCTGGGTGTCACGGCTCTGTCTTCCTGCCTCCCCGCATTAAATTCAAGCTTCAAAACCTTGCCCTTCCTCCTGGCATGTCCCCTTCTTGCTCCCGTGTGTGGGATCGTACACTTCGTTCGTGCTGGTGATGTGCCAACAGTTTCTCAGCTTCCTGCTTGTGAGCTTTTGGGGTCCTTCAGACCTGGAGGAGGGTTGGGGTGTGCCATGGAGCTTGATGGATGTGGTGGAGAATTAGGGAGAAAAAGATTAGGGAGAAAAGGAGCGACAGCCTCCATCATCGGCCTGCCCTGCCCTGTTCCTACATCCTCCCTGCCTGTAGCCATACATTCAGGCTGGTTTTATCCATCGGTTCCCCTGTTAACACCAGTCTCTGCTGCGTTTTCCTGAGGAACCAGCTGGGCTTTACCACTGACAGCTCTGTTTAATGACTATGACTGGATTTTCTGAGGACACATCTTTTCTTTTATGTCTCTATGTGCATCCTCTGAACCCACGTGACAATTTCAATGAAATCTGGAGGAGGACATAACATCCTGAAGTGTTTTCCGCATTAGGGGTAAGGCACTCAACTAAGGAGAAGGCTGCAGAGCAAGCTCAACCCTTGCTGAATACGCGAGGGAGATCTCATCAATGTTTGAACCAGCATCAGGAAGTAAACATCAATAAGCCTCAAAGCAGAAGAGGAATTTAGTTTGCATCATTTCTGATCCTGAGGTAACAACTTGCTTTCAAAAAGTCAAAGTCAGACCCACCAGGGCTCACCTATGAGATGTGTGATTGTGTCTGTGATGGCAAGACCAACTTCATTTCCCCCCCCCATCCTCCAGCACTCCTTGTTGTGGGACATGTTTTGGGGCATGCTTTGCCAGCAAACTCTGTAGGGCCAGGATTTAAACCCACAGCCCATCCAAATGGCACCAGACTCATTGCAGAACAGAAACTAGCCATGGGATAGACCCTTGAACCCAGACTTCCACAATACAACATTTGGCTCTGGATTTCTCCAGGCTTATCTAAAGGATATTTCACTTTGTTTTCCCCAGGGGGATGACATTTGGCTTCCTGTTCTTCTGGGAAAGGGAAATCTGCTCTTCAGAAATGTTTCTAGGGAGGATGACAAATGAATATTTCTGTTCCGTCAACATTTTAGTTTTAGTCCCATCCAACATTGTTGAAATATCCAAGATGTTCCAGATTTTAGCCCTTTAAGCTTCATAATTTCCCTTGATGTTTTGTATCCCGTTTCCTGCAGCCACTGAGGCAAGTGGAAGGCAGTGTGGAGGAGGATTACAGATGGTCACTCCAGAGCCCAGCACTTTTTGTCGTCTCATCTGCAGTTATTTCATCACCCCAGGCCTCACACTTCCTTTTTAAATGTTCTACCTATTGCCCAGTGGCAAAGTGGTAAAAGAGAGAAACTGAGTAAGCAACAAGGGTTTTTCTCTCCCTGCTTTCAGTGCCCTACAGGAGGCACTGATCCTTCTGTCCAGAAAGTGCTTGCCCTCGACAGGATGTTTCCAAGCAACTAAATTACGCACCAGATTGCTGAGAGTCGATGGAAAGAATGATATCCCTCTGCAGGGAGAGCTACAGCTTTTACTCACCAGGTGGGGAATCGCTGGGGTGAACCAGTCAGATACACTGAGAGCAAGACCTCACTTGCATTCAGCAGTGTTTTTCCCCGAGATGAAAATAATTCTCTAGGAGGCTATTGGCACCCAGGCTGAGATTTTCTCTGGATCTGGGCATCCAAATTATATATCCATGAAATTATAGTATGCTGTTTTTGAAAAGTCAGTTCCTATCCAGCCTGCTTGTCTTCACATCCTGGACGCTACGCCCGAGCAGTGTTGTGAACATTAACTCTTCTCAAAATATTCTCAAATATTTTGGCAAGCAGCAGGGCAGAGAAAAAAATGCAAAACACTCTGACTCAGTCTGTGCTACCCCGAGTGAGTGGCAGAGGAAACTCAGTAGCCTCAAGGATTTGTCAGCTAAGGAACAAAACAACATGAAAATGTGTCCTGAGGAACATCTGCCAGTCTCAAAAGTGTGTGCACATCTCCACCATAGTGGTTTTCTGACACCTTCAATAAGATCTCACTGTGTTCCCATGGGTACTGCAACTTTGATTTTCTGTGCTATCCTTCCTTTAGAACATATAGAGACCAGGCTGTTGTCTCTGCAGCCAGCAAGAAGAGATCACAGATCTTGCAGCCAGCAAGAAGAGATACCTTCTGGAGGTACAGTGTAGATGTCCAAGTTCCTTGCACATCCCTCTAAGGAAATAATTTGATCTGGGCAGTTTGCTGAGTTTGTACGCTGGTAGGGGTTCACCCCTGGCCTTTGTAACTCAGTGGTCATCCTTGGTGATGCTCCTTTGCCTTTGCTTGGAAGCAAGAAGCCCTAAAGCCTGACTCAGACTGACAACAGCAGGGTCTCTTTGTCTGGACCCCAACATTATGTTAAATGCTAGCATGGTATCATCTGTTGAAATACCTTGGTATTTCAGACGTTCCAGGGAAACAAGGGAGACAGCTGGGTTTCTGCTCACCTTCCCCTAAAGAGCTTTCTTGTGAAAAGGGAAAGGAAATGCTGAGTTGAGGAAGAAAGTTGTTTTTTTTTTAAAAAAAAAAAAAAGAAAAAAAGCTTTTCATATGGTTTATAGAAGAGTACAAAATATCTAATAAAAACCATGAATCTGTTCATTCTTTGATTCAACACCATGAGTATTGGGTAGAAATTGGACCAGTGACTGGCACACACAACATAAGCTTTGTTTTATGGTATAAATATCTGAAGATATTCTTGAAGAAGGAATGAGCTGGAGTTTTTGTGACAGCACTAGTCAAAGGACAGCCCGTAGAAATGCAGAAACCCACGCAACCAAGACAGACATGGAACGAAACCAAACGAGGAAAAGGCAAAATGTTGTGATAAATGCACCAACTGTATTTAAGAAAAATTAGAAGCAATATTTTGCTTGTCTTTTTAAGTGACTTAATGATAGAGAAACATAGCAGAGACAGCCTTGCAATTGAAAACCTTCCGTCTCTCCACAGGAGGGATTATCACAGGCTTTGATGCTCCTAGCACAGCTTCTACTAAACAACACTGCTCCTGAACTAATGACTTTGCAAAGACATTTTCCAAACCATGTAGAGACACTATCATAAGAGGTAACAAGCTGCAATGGATTAGTCTTTACTTGGACCAGAGGTTTTATTGAGCTTGCAGAGAAAACGAGAACTTCTGAATTTTTGATTTTCCTTGTGAATTACAAGGAAAAAGCTACAAATGACACGTGTTTGACAATAAATAAATCTGGCTTTAGAACACCTAGTACCAAATAAAGGCCACTGCAGCTTTATAATACAAAACACTTATTTGATAAAAATTCACTCTGCGCTCAAATTTCTTCAAGAAACTGTGGGCAGGTTAATTTCATCGTGACGAACTTTAGGCTGGAACAAGTAATCATCTCCTTCCACTGTTTAACTTGATGACAGACCTCTGTCATGCTAAAGCCAAGTTTTAGCCCAACATGAAAACACAAAGCCAGACTGAACTTCGTGGTGGGTGCTCACCTAATTCAATGGAAATGTCTTTCTCATGTTTGTTTCTCTATGCTTGATCTCAATCAAAATTAGTGTTGCTGAGTCATGCATTAATGCATGGTCTTAACAGCAGTGGGATTGTGGTCTCTGTGCTTTCCTACCTCTATCTGCGGGTTTGAAAGAGTTGATTTTTTTTATTTTTTTTCCCCACGGAATGCTTTAGAAAGATAAAGTGAACCAATGCCAAAACAGCAAGCAATCATTGTCATCAAAATATTAGCTTAGCTTGACTAGGGCCTATATTGCAGTGATGTGCAATGCTGCTATGCAGATTTCCCCCGGACTGTTCACATATGAAAGCTGGGGTCTTTTCAGATGCCACCGGGCCACCTCACTGTCTCTGCACTGAGTGAAAGTCACTTCTGCAGCATCCTTGTTAATGTGCCCAAGCCACCGGGTGATGAGAGAAACACAGCCAGCAGCTGCATGGACAGCGAGGGTGCAGAAGATCTCTCTTTGATAAAACAAGCTTTTTAATAATTTTTGCCTGCAATTTTCCTCCCTTTTGCTCCCCTGTGGTAGCTTAACCAATTTTGGGAAACAAGATAATCTGAGACTCAACAGGCAATTGCCCACTTCTCTGCTGAGGTCCAAGGATTTTATTTGCAACCAACCTTTCGGCCAACTATATATAACCAAAACCACCAGTTATGTGTGAGAAAACAGGAGTTCTTTGCTATCTTTAAAATATATTCCTCTGTATTCAGTGTCTTAATGTCAGAGGTTGTTCATTTCTTCTTCTTTTGCCTGTCAGGACGCAGGGTTACTTCTTAGATAATGCAGATAATCGCATTTTACAGCTATCTGCCAGCAGAAAATTTCACAGGTTAAAAAAAAAAAAAAAAGATAACCATCAGTTTAAAAGTCACAATACCTATTTAATAGAGTTAGTAACCGTTCTTTAATGGCTTCTTGCTCTCTGAGCAGTCCATTCTAGGAAGATACATATGTGTGTTTTTGGTAGCAAATGAATCCGAAATGTGCTATTGGACTCAGTGAGTTCTTCATGACATTTGAATAGGCTTTGTGAAAAGTGCATGTGTGCACAGTCCCTGCAAGAGAAACCTGTGTATCTACATGCAAATAAAGAAAACAGCTACCTTCCACATGTCTCTTGGTTACTTCTTTTCCCCCATCTCACAGCATTTACTTTTCCTTTATTCTTCAAACATGGCTGGTAACAGCAACGCTTTTCAGTTCTTAAGTAGAACTGTGCTGGCAAATTGCAAAGTATTTGGCAAAGGAAAAAGTCTGTGGTTATCTCCATGTTACCAATGAAGAAACTACTATAGGATGGTAACATTGGAGGGTTATATCTTACTTGCAGGGTATTTCATTGCTCAGGTATTCTATTTGTAGTAACTTATAAATTATAAGAGAAAACTTCCCTTTCACTCAAATATTTTCAGGTATTCAGAAAAATAGCTATATAGGGCTACATAGGCCAAAATAAAAAGTCAAAGAAATGAAAATGTCAATGAAAAGTCAAAATAATAAAAATATTTCATAGATCAAAAATCCTAAAATTATTTGAGTTCATCAAAAGCCTTATTTTAAGTATATGGAAACTTTTTTTTTCTTTTTAATCCTGATTTTTTTTTTCTACCTACTAGTGCTGGTTTACTAATGACTTAGATCATATATGTAACATTTCCATGAACCACAATAGCTAGCATCTCAGAAGTAGCTGTTTTGTGTAATGCTGTTTATTTAGTTTTATGCTACTCAAAGTAGAAACAACAAAGCAAAACATCAGCTCAGGAATTCATGATCAGCAGAATGTGTTGCTCCCATTATTAGTTAAACAGTTAGCCTTTTTCTGTTTCCCAACACCATGAATTTCCCTCAAACAATTCAACACACCTGGACCCAGTTAGGAAGAAAAATATAAAACACCTCCTAAGTATTGCAATTAGGTTTGTTCTGGCAACTTCTGCATCTGTATTCGAGTGGCAATTGGCTTCTGGCACAAAAAATCATGCCAAAAGTAATGTTTTCTTTTGCATACAACATATGGAGCTTTTTCGCTGAATTCCACCATGCAGCATGCTTCTGGTAAGGCTGCTGTCAGACCTGGGAGTGAGACAGCCCCACACTGCTAATTTCTGCTGGGACTTCCAAGGTGTTATCAGTGCTGCTAAATGGAGAGAGCAGCTGAACCGTGATCACAAGTCAGCCAAATGGCTTTAAATGTCATCAAAATTACCTGCCAGCCAGAGGCTTCTATAAGTGGGATTTCTGATATAAATGTGATGGCCACGAGCAACCTCAAACTCAGCAGGTGGAAACAAGAAGGGAATTTATTGAAACGTGAAAGAAGGAGAGTTTTCAATTTGCAAAGACTTCCAGCCTGATGCTGTACCCAAAATGGCTAATACTGTAGGTAGCACTACCTCTGGCTACCACATACGGTTTTATGGTGATGAAGCCAAGGCCTCAAACACAAAAGATTTTCTACACAAAGTTTGAAAATCACATGATGATAATGTTTGCAAAATTTTACATGTTTTCTGTTTGCTTTTAAATTTAAAGCACTTCTGGAGATGATTTTCAGGCTTCATTCAATAATGCTGTCATATTTTCAGGTTCAGAGTGAAGCATTTCCTTAGTGAAACTCTTTAGAAAATGAAACTAAATTGTCATGAGCCAACCTCAGAACATATTTTTTTTCCTCTTTTTCCAAAAGCTGAGGGTGGTAAATGGTCCTTGGAGGGGGAGTAGTGTCCAGCCCCTTCTGCCCACTCGCCCACCTTCCAGATGGTGACTTTGGGCCTGGGCTGCCTTGGTGAGGTGCCATGTAACAACAGGGACTGATTAAAGCAGACCAAATACATTAAGAGGAGTTTTGTTGTCCTTCCTCCAGGCCCACAAACACTCTATTTTCTGGCTAGTTTAATAGAAAAGCCCTTTCGGGAGCGAGCCTGACGCTGACTGATGTAGGCCTAGAACAACAGCCTGGAAGTCCAGGGGAAGGAGGCTGTACCTGCTGTGGACTGTCTGGAAATAGCCACAGCCAAAGGTGGGAGAAAGTCCTGAAGAATAAATTAGGGCTCTGGAAATGGTGAAATGTTCAGTGTGGAGAAGAAACTGGGTAATTTAAACTATAAATTAAAACAGTCGTTTCATGTTCAGAATCTGGGCCAGACATTCCCAAGGAGATGTTATGAGTCAAGGCAGGGCTGCAAGGCAGCTTGCGGGGGGGTTGAGGGCCTTCAGGGAGTTCAGGACCAAAACTAGCACGTGTTGGCTAGATGTGGATCTAGAAGCATGGCAGAAGCACCAGCAGAAAAGCCTGGTCAGCTCAGCCCAAGAGTGAGAAGTTTGTTTTCCACCAAAGCATTTTCTACAGCCTCCTGCTCTCCTGAAGGAGAAAGAGAGCTGGGGCAGGAGCTGACATGGGCTGAGGAAATGCTAAGCCAAAACATGGCCTTCATGTGTGTGTGAAAGGCCTCACATCGCTGAGCAGATGGCTTAAGATAAGGAGTAAGAAGAGTAATGGGGACTTTGACATCTTTTACAAGTAATTTCCTCAACTTCCTACCAACCCTACAGGGGTGGTTTGTGTAGGAGTGTAGGCTCTTTGTGTAGGCTCTTTTGCAGGTGGAGTTTTTCATTGAGTGCAAAGCATTAAGTGCTGCAGAAATAGGAAGTTGTCTTTTCTTCTGAGGAAACCAGTCCCTTTCAGACCCCTCATTTGGCCCCAGTTCTTGCTTCTGTGGGCACATGAGGCATCTCAAATAGCTTCCAGGGACAGAAGATCTGTGCGAAGGGCACCCAGGTTGTGCCATATACCCCAGCATCACTTCCGGGAACAACAGAAGTACCTCAGTCAACATTTTTTAAAAAATGCCAATTTATGTGGACCCTCAGCAAAAGCAGATGTATTTTAAAAGCAGAGTCTTACAGTGGAAATGTTTGGAAACCTGAGACACAGCGTGGTTGGAGGCAGCTGTGCTGCAGGGGCAGGAGAAGGCTGTACAACTGCTCTGTCTGTATGGACTCCTGTAAGAGCTTCATGATCCAGGGAGGGCATTCAGTGTCCTGAGTCTTGCATAAATCTGTTCATTAAAGTGAAATTTTGCTTGCCATCCAGAGCAAATACACCAAAACATTAATGAATTCATCCTCAGAAAGAGATCGGTTAAAGGTGAGTTTTGGTCTTCCATTTTTTTTTATTTTTTTTTTTCACTCCTGAACTTTAACTCCTGAGTTGGAAAAGTAAACCAGCAATGTTCACTTTAAAAAAAAAATTGGCACAGATGGAGGACAGTTTGGGAGACTTAAAGCAGATCTTGGCCTCAGCTCTGTTCCAGACCCCTTAATATCATCATTGACTGAGTTAGTTTTAATGGGCTTTTAAAAAAAATAAATACATGAAAAGGGATGTTTCAATCAATGCACTATCTTTAATTCAATATTCATCCCCATTGATTTTCACTTCCAAGTTTCACTTCTGCATGAAACACGGCATTGTGTTAAGGAAGTTGTGGGGGAACTTGTAGGTTTTGGCAGCTGGAGTGAGGGGAAACTGTGGTTTTTAGATTAGAGGAAGGTGTGGGAATCCACTCTTCAGCTGGCGGTCGGAGCAGCCGGGCTCCTATGTGTTGTTTGTTTGTGCTTTCGTTGCCAGCCCTTCGGAGTTGTCACCCGGCGGAGGTGAGCGGGATGCGAAGGCAGCCACTTGCTCTGGCCCCAGTGGTCCCTGTGGGGCTGCACCAGGATGGGGCCACCCGCACTGAGCCCCATCCTGAAGCACTGAGGAACCACGAGAGCTAATACAACTCATCTGGAGCAAAATGCTTTGGGGGAGGTAGTTTCAAGCCTATCTCCATGGCCAGGAGGATGAAGTCTTTCCCTTTGGTGACATGCAGGCTCACTGGGCAGGGCAGGACCCCGCATGGGTCCCACTTCCCGCACCCCAAACCCAAAATGAGCTACAACCACATTGGGATCTGCTTCATTTTCAGGTTGCTTTGATTTTCCAGTCTTAACAGAGAGCCTCTGCCTTCGGGCCAGGCGATGGCACCAGGCCATCCCGACATCCCTGAGCTGCTCCCCAGTGCTCCCCTGCCCCCCTAGTGAAGGCGAACAATTTCCAGGCACCATCCCAATCCAGTGCCCACATCAGCTGCCTGGGGAAAAGAAATCCCCTTTCCCAGCTGGGGCATCTCCATTTACAAGGCTGCCAAGCTCCTGAGGACAGCAGCTCTCGGGCAAACATATTTCCAGATATTTTCTGCGGCTGCACTATATACTCTGTGATTCAGTCTCATGAGATATGCAGGGCTTTCCATGGCAACCACAGAGATAGTTTTCTTCTTAAAGAAACAGTAAGCAACAGCAAATGAAAAGTTTAAAATGAAATTATCAACCCATTTAAGGACATCAGGAAGCTTATCAAAACAAACTGCTCGCAGGAATGCAGCTCTCTCCCTGCAGGGAGCAGGGGAGTGGTGTGTGACAGACGTTTTCATGGTTCTGGACACATGTAAGAAAAAGGGAAATTGAAAGCAGGAGGAGCCAAGCAAACATACACCCTGCTTGTACCTCACCTGTCTCTGCACCTCCTCACCTTGCTGAGCTGAGCCCCTCCCAGTTTCCGCACCAGCTCCTGGGGTCTGCTTTTGAGTCACATTTACACTCATTCCCACCAAAAATATGTGGTTTGCTTGTGCTTTGCTACAATTGCCCAAATGCCAATCCACGTGCCATTTTCACCGTGAACACAAGTCATTCTCTTTTCTACTTCTTTCACCAACCACTAATGGTCTCCATTTCTCTCTATCTCCTTTAGAGCTCATTTTTGTCTGAAGCTCAACAACGTTATCTCAACCACATCAATAGCTGTCATTGCAATGCCTGGATCATTTATAATGGTCTGTGTAGCACTTTGTGCATTGTTACTCTGCTCTTTTAATGGAAGATGCTTTCTGTAGGTTTCTTCCTAATTTGGGGTTTGCTGATAAAGGGAGGGAGTAATAACTCCTGAATTATTCTGCTGGCTGAATTACTCTGTGACTGTTATATGTGCTAGATATCATTAGAGCTGTAATGGAAAATGTAAGTGTTGACAAATTACAAGCAAATTCAGAAAATGACAACAACACAAAGGGACCGAAAAGGACTAATTTAGTATTATTGAAAGCTCTAAATATTCTCCCCAAGAAAGGGTATAGGAAGGTTTTGTGGACTTTGCTAAGTCCACAAAGGTGTCAGGGGGACAAACAGAAGGAAAAAATAAGTTCAGGGTGGAGCTTGAAAAGCAAGTAAAATTCAGAGGATAATATTAAGAAACAAAACCTTAAGAGAAACCTTCAAGTAATCTCTAATGGCTTGAGGAGCTGCCGTGAAGGCAGGTGGCAGAAATCTCCCTGTTGACACATTTCCTTATTACCAGTTTTGCAGTGTGGTTATGAGCTGCAGCCTGCCACCATCCAGAAGAGAACCAGAGCAGCCAGCTATAAAGCCTTCTAGGACGGCACAACTTCAACCCCTCTTGTCTGAAACACTTCTACCTGTAAATAATGGCACACATTGACTCAAGGATGTGAATCATGCTTCAGTGCTACTGGAGCAGAGATCCTCTTCTTTCTCTTTCCTATGAGACTGTGCTGTGCTTGCAACTCAGTGCTTACCCCCAGGGAAGTTCAGGGATGAAGCTCCCTGAAGTGATTGATTTCCTTGAAGAGATTTGTCCTCACCACAGGGAGATGAGGCTTCATCTGGAAGCTTCTGAGAGTGCTCTGCCCAAGGAGCCAGCTCTCCATACCTACCAACATGTAATAAAGAACTTGAGTACCTAAACCAAGGGCTGCCACAGCTACTCCCCTCCTTTAGGTAGCTCTAAATGCACAATAGTCACCCACATCCATGGATGCTGAGAACTACAACCTAAAGCACTCTGGACTGCACACCTGGGAATTAAAGCTCAAGCTTTCAAGGATGCACCCTTACCAGAGTAAGAGGCCAGCATTTCCATATGAGAGCAAATAATTACCCTCCCTGCATGTTCTGGGGCAAAACGTTAGTGTGGTCATTTGGAGAGGTAATCAGATAATTTATTTTATTTTATTTTATTTTATTTTATTTACCAGTCAGGGGATGCAGTTACAGGATGAAGTGACATGACACGCTAAGTGCTACAGAGCACTTTGGAAAGCAGGTTACACATTTACTCCATGTCTCATGGAAACCAGGGGCAGGACCAGCAGCTGAGCCCTGGCATCCCCCAAATACAAGCTGTAACCACAAAACTATCCTTCCTTCCTCCCACAGTTGCTCTTGTGCAGCTTCACTGGAGAGGGGAAAAAAGCTGTAAGTGCTCACTAACTGGAAAATGAACTTAGTAGCGAAAGCAAGTCTGTTTCCAAACTTTTAAACTATAAAGGGTCAAGGTAAGGAAGAGGGTAAGCCTATAAAAACAGATAATCTACAGTGTTCTGCTAACTGGGATATCCTATAATCTTTATAAGACAAATGTTTTCCAGCTAGAATATGTATTCATTCTTACAAAATACCTGGAGTGAGAACCACAATAAATTGTTGCAGCTCTTTGAAGTCTGCCAAGCTCCTGCGAGCTGGGCAGGCTGAGGACCAGCTCTGGAAAACTTTCTCTTCATTTGAGTATTAAAAGGGCTAATAAAACAATGAGGACATGGCAACTTCTGGAGGTTTTTCTTTAGTTGCCAAGGGACAATTTGGATGTAAGCATGGTTTTTAATAGCACTCTTTACTCTAGTCCGTTAGGCGTACTTAGAGAACCAGTCGCAAAGAGCATCTCCTGCTGCTTTGCAGATTAATTACCCAACGTTTGCATGAAGTGCTGTGTCAGTGCTAAGTGTTATTGCTTCCAGTAGCACTGCTCCACAAAGAGTGCAAGCAATGACTTTGAGAGAAACATCAGCACTTCTGCAATGTCTCCGTGTTTCTCAAAATTCTGACAATAACGTCCTGCCTTCTGCTCCAGCAAGTGCCATTTCTCCACAGAGCTGGTGATGGGGGTGCTTGGTATGGGCAGCAAACAACACGTGCTGGGATGTATGGCTTTTGTGCACACTGACACACTGAATAGGCCTCAAGGGAAGAAGCCAGATACACCAAATCCTGCCTCTCTACTGTGGTTGCCAAGGTTAGCAGCCCAAAGTGTTTTTGGCCTTTCATCTTCCATTTCCTGTGTAATCGGACCCTATATAATGATCCCCAAGGAATTCACACAGCCAAGGAGTCCAGAAACGCCTAAATGTGAAGGTGAAGGCTGTTCTATATCCTGTGATGAATGTATGGATTCTGCCATGACTGTGGCTCCCTGCAGAGTGTCCCTAGTGCCTGGTCACAGAAAGCAAGGTTTCAGGGTCAAAAATACCTGCTCCTTACACTCCCCAGCAGTGGCTAATGAGAACCACAACAGAGAGTAATTTACATTTTTTCCCAGTCCTTGGGACAACGTGATCGTTCTCTGCAGAAGTGCATGTATATGTTTGTACAGTGGAAAGACTTAAAATGCCTTTTCTGTCCTTGCCTGTTTTACTCAAAAGCCAGCCATCATCACATCCTACACTCAAGAGACATGATCTGCGGTCTACTTGCATGTTCCCCTTTCTCCAGCTACCTTGAACTCCTGTTTGCACTGATATCCTGGTAAGACCCCAGCAAGGTGCAGCGCCACTTCGCCCTCCTCAGGGCATTACTTAAAAGAATACCTTTGGCAGTTTTCCCTCCTGCATATGCTATGAACCAGGCTGTGCACATTCATCATCGTTTCCAGGACACAAAGGAAGATATGGAGCAGATCAGAATCAGTCTGTGTTTTATAACCACCTTCATAGCAGAAGTCTGGGAGAAAAGAGGAAATAGTTCTGAGACCTGAGGTTCCTCTTTATTTCTATAAAAATTTCCTATAAAAGGGGTGTGCATTTTCCAAGGGAATGAGTTATTCACTCAACACTTGCACTAGGAAAGTCCTGTGGGGAAGAAAGATGGGAAGGGAACACTTAGAGAATATATATCCATCCACAGGAAGCTTGTATTAATGCAAGGTCACAGCCTGTTGCTGAAATACACATGGAAAAAAAAAAATCTACTTTTATACTGCTCGCTGAAGGATTATATTCCTAAAAGGAGCATTGCAGAGAAGATGGAGCCAGACTTCTCTGAGGTGTACAATGAAAGGACAAGAGACAACTTGATCTAACTTTGAAGCTGGCCCAGCTTTGAGAGACCTCCAGAGGTCTCTGCCAATGTTACTCTATTGTTCTATGATATATAAAAATAAAATGTAGAATGTCTATTAAGAGGTAACATGCTTTTTAAAGATGTCTGATATTCTTTATTACTGAGGTTTTATTTAAAATCACCAATAACTCCCTGAAGTTCTCCCTTGAATTATTTCCATTTAGCTCAAAAATTCCCTGGTTTTAATCAGAAGTCAAAATGAATCAGCTGTCTCTGCATAAGAGCATCAGCTCATTAGAAATACCCTGCCGTGTCAGATCTGCCATCCATCTCCTCCACCAGTAACAGTAGGAGATGCTATTCAGGGAGAACACACAAGCCAGATACTGCCTGTGGTTTATTTCCCTTACACTTCCCCAGCCTCTACTCTCACTGGAACATGGATGTTTAAGGATATGTCCCCATCTGTTCCCTCTGGTTGCCGTTCATGGCCTGTTTCACAGTCTCCCCTAACATCAATACCAGAAGTTCACTTCACCCTGTGTAAAGCAATTCTTTCTTTTATGTGTTTTTAAAAGATCTCCCACCGGTTTCAGTGAGTGCCCAGTAGTTCCAGTACTGTGGGATGTGGTCAGTACCAGTTCTGCAGTCACACTGCCTACCACCTCCCTGAATCTGAAAATCCCAATCAGATTTCCCTTCAGGCTTCTCTTCAGACAGAAAAGTCCTGGCCTCTCTGGTGCTATTTTGGCTGCCTTCCTCAGAACTTCCCCTAACTCTTTAATGGCCTTGAGATGCAGAAACCAGGATCACACACAAGATTCAGGGGCTGGGAGCACCAACAGTGCAGTAGCAAAAAGACTCCTTGCCATGTTTGCAATATCCTTCCTGATGATGCCTTTTTATTTTTATAATGCCATTTTATTGACTTTCTTGGTTTCTATTTAACATTAAGTCAGTGATTTCAGACAGCTGTCATTGATGGCTCCAAGACATCTGTCCTGAGTTGTTTCTGTTTGTTACAAAAATCCATAAAGATACTTAAGAAAAAGAAAGCTCTGTGAGTAGGCGGTGTAATATCTGGACTACCTAGAACGACCTAACTCATTTTTAAATAATGAGCTAGTAAGATAAACAATTAAAAATAAAAAGCTTAGGACTACAATGAAAATAAAGCTTAGCTGCACACTTTTAACTCTGTGCACTATCAGTGAGATGGCTTTGTCTTTACCTACATTATCATGTTATACCTCTCAAGCAATGCTTTCGTTCCATTACTACAGCTCAGTTTGTTTCCTTGCAGAGTTGTATTTTGTTCGCTACACGTTTTCCATAGAAATTTTCTCACACCTTGTTCTTGTACGGTGTTTAGAAGAAATTATACTCTCACTGTATAGATGCTTAAAATATCAACACTAAGGTGTACCTTGTTAAAGTGACGTGTGTGTTTTACCTGGACAGTGGGGATATTCCTGTACACTGGTCTGGAACATGGGTTATTTCTCATATTTGACCAACATACATTTTCCCCTTCCATGCTCAGCATGTAAATATGATAGACCTATTTCTCCTACAGAGTTTCTTTCCATTGACTAAATGTTTGTCAAGAGGTATACTTAAAGAAGATGTAACATACCTTTGAGATGTGCAAATCCACTCTAAGACTTTTCAAAAGAAGTGTGGTCTTCTGGGTGAGAAATTGATGAGCAATAGTTATAGACTCCAAAAACAATATTAGAAATGCATTGTGCCTTGAATAAGAGCAAGTGTAGGAAAAGCTAGGCTATTAATCAGATAATAGACTACTACGACAATAGAGTGCAAATGAGTAGGAAAAGTTTACAGGTCATTATCTGCAGCTAAACTAAAGTAATATATCTACCTTTTGTGGTTATGTGATCATTCAATCACACCAGCCTACTGCTTGTGCCGGCAATATTCACTCCTTCCATGTTTGGCAGCTGCTGAGTTCTGAGCAGTTCGGATTATGCAGTCTGAATTTTTTAGTGACTTTTATTTTGCCATGTCCTACAATTATGAAACACTTGCTCTAAAAAGCTCTTAGTAGCTTTTATCATTGCTGCCTCTTCCATTGCCATAAAACAGAAACGTACACAACCTAAGGCTAAATTCTGCTCTGCGTTGGACAATAGATAAGTTACTATGTAGAAAGTTGTGTATGCAACTCATTTCAAAACCTGCCTCCGGGTCCTGAACACAAATTTAAAATGTACTCATACTGACATCAGCTTGCAGAATAGAAATAAAAGTGGGTGAAGGGCAGAATCATCCATCCTGGGATTCAAGCATCTCTCAAGGCAGTCCTGGTACAGCAAACCTGAAGTCTGTCAAGCCATGATGAAGAGACATGGGAAACAACATGAATATAGAAACCTTCAGCATCAACAAGAACAGCCAACTCCTGTATAACCCGATTTTCTTCCTCCCCTGAGAAAGGCCAGCTCACTTCTGCCCTGTCAGCGTGCCAGTGTGGTAGAAACATTTCCCTGGTGCTGCTACATGGGAGCATTCAAAGCAAGACCCAGGGTGTGAGGGCCACTGGGGGTCTCTAAACCCATGCTCCCACTCCCAGTAAACTTATTCTAGTTGCCCTGGTGGGTAATGACCCTACGATATGACAGCAATGGAAAGCACACACCCAGGTTCCACAGGGGTGAAGAACAGAGGAGTTTTATGTGATTATGCCTCTGATAACAAGGAGCTTGGACAACATAGAAGAATTTAAATCCTAGATGAGGGATCACTTGGCTTTGGCACAGTTTGAGCTCCTAGCCTGGGGACTCACCTGTCCAGCACCCATGCCAAATACTGAACTTGGCCTTTGCCCAGGTGAAGAAATGTCCCTCCAAAACTCCATCCTTTTTAAAAATCATGCCTTTGATATATAGGACACTCACCTTTTTCATCCACTAAACAGCTTCATGGGCGTACGCAGAATGCAAAGGCTGATCCTAGAAATCACACCCTGCAGGAAAAGTCACGGGGAGCTGGAGGAGTTAGGACCCGGAGGCTTCACCACAGGCTGCAGCAAGGCCGCCTGAAAGCAATTAGCTCCTGCCTGTGCAGGGATGTTGTCTTCTCTGCCTTTGAAATCACTGTGGCCAGGCCTGCCTGGGCTACCCTTATGGCAACTAGCTTTAAAAAATAAAAATAAAAATGTTAATAACTAGATTAGCATATTGACATCACAAACTCAGCTATATGTGAATTAAGTACGTCCGTATTCAAGCTGTGAAGTTATTTAGTCAGGGCCACTGCATCAGCAAGGAGAGGGAATATTTATTTTTTTAATGATGTCATGAGCAAGACCTGGAGTGGCGCTGCTGCTGCTGTAAGAGTCAGTGATTAAAACAAGATGATGTTTATCCAGAGCCAGCACTAGAACAAGTTGTTTAAAAGGGAAGTTTGTTTACAGCACAGTAGTACCTGGACTCCCCTGAACGTAGGCCCTTTTCCAGGAGCCATCTGCTCTGCAACGGGCAGAGCTGTTTTAAAGCAGCTCAACATGGGGGCAGCACTGCTCAGTGAGGACAAACAGCCTGCTTGACCCTAACATCCTTCCTTTCCTCTTCATTTAGCAAAATCCTAATACCAAACAGGAAAGAAAATGAGTCTGGTTAGTTTTCAGAGGTTATTTGTTATTAGAGTATTCCTTTTTTTCACTCTCAACAAATTCCAGATGTCAGAGACTGTCAATGAAAGAAGATGTCAAACAGTAGCAGGAATGGTCACATGGAAGGAGTCACACATCCACCCCTCGCGTTGGGACAAAAGTTCATCATGCAGATGCAAACTGAGCTCCAGGGTGACTTAGGAGTCTTCTATAGCTCAAGCACAAAATGAATAAATAAATAAATAAATAAATAAATAAATAAATAAATAAAATCTTTAGAAAAGCTATAGTACTTGAAGACAAGGCACTGTCAATGAAGCTATTACACCTGGTGGAGACCTGGTCCTACATCAGTGATGTTTCCCAGCTCATCTCTTGGTTTGAGGAAAGCTCTGACCAGTTCGGCTTCACATGCTTTTCTAAACATATGTACTTGCCTTACTTGCACTGCACTCTGTGCATCTCTAAGTTTTTGGTGTTCATAACTTTGATGAAGAACAGGACAACAAACCTCTTCAGGACCACTTCTCCATCGTACACATTCAGCTTTCCCTCTGTATTTCAGAGCCATCACCTTTCAGCAGTGTGACAGGACAACAGCCATCATAAGGGATATGTCAGCCTTGTTTCTCTTTGCTGGGAGAAACATGCCTTGATCCAAGGGGTGACTACTGCCATAGCAGGGTCAACAGTACAGCAAATAGCCTTTACTCCACTTCTGTTAGGTTCATTCTGTTCTCGTGAGGAAAACCCTTTGTGTCTTCTCTTAAACACCAGTCTGTGCCTTGCCATTCAGAGGCATGCAAAAACAAGCGATGTTATCGCACAAGCCCATATCATACCCAGCTGTGGACACTGTTCTAGTTCATTTGGAAAAACATACACCACATCTGGCGAGACTGGTATTCCTTTTATTAAAAACAATGAGCTATATTTTGGTCTGACTCCTGTTTTGCTGAAGATGTGCAGCTGTTAAATACAATGCATGTGAGTATTAAATAGTGCTTTCTCCATCCTAATGTGAGTGCACACATGTGTGGAACTGACAATTCTTCCTGCCTTTTTTAAAGACAAAAGGGAAGTATTTTAGCTTGGGACAACATGAGAAGAACTTGGACAACTGGTTGAATTCATGAGCGAGAGGGAAGTTCTCTCAGCTGTGCTCTGAAGTGTGGCCAGATAGCCTTGGGCAGACTTGTCACACAAACATGGAGAAAAACAATCCATTGCTCTTTGCCTCTGCCATAATTTTTATCTGGCAAAATCACTTTCACCAAATAAAATAACTGCTGACACTGTTCCATATAAGCAGACTGCAGAAAGGTAGCCCTCAGAGACCGTGTCTGACACCAGGTGGTGCCTGAGATAAGGAAAATGATGGCTGAAGACATCCTGCATCTGCCTTAGAAAACTTATAGATACATTGCAGCTCTTCCTGGCAGCAGAGAATTCCAAAATAAACCAGTCTGAACATGAGGAAAAGTTCTCCAAGGTTGAGCAATACTCTGTGCGTCCATTGCAGTTATAAGCAACATCAGCGAGCATCCTCGCCAGGCCACTGCAGTACATAGTACATCGTGCTATAAGAGAAGCGGAGGCTTGGGTTACCTCTTCCCCAAGACTGCTTTGCTGGTCAAGTCCTCTTAGTCTGACAGTTTTGTTGGGCTTAAGCCCTGGCAGGCAGCTGGGCACAACACAGCTGCTCGCTCATTTTCCCCAGGTAGGATAGGGGAGAGAATCAGAAAGGTAAAAGCTCAAGAACCCATGGGTTGAGATAAGCACAGTTCACCAGGTAAAGCAAAAGCCACACACACAAGCACAGCAAAGCAAGGAATTCCTTCGCCCATCCCACCGGCAGGCAGGTGCCAGCCACCCCCAGGACAGCAGGGCTCACCACGTAGCGGTGCCTTGGGAAGACAAACGCCACTGCTCCCAGCACCCCCCTGCCTCCTTCTTTCCCCCAGCTGCCATTGCTGAGCATCCGATGGTGTGGGATGTCCCTTTGGTCATTTGGGGCCAGCTGTCCTGGCTGTGTCCCCTCCAGCTCCTGGGGCACCCCCAGCCCCTCGCTGGCAGGGCAGCACGAGGAGCTGGCAAGTCCTTGACTCTGGGTGAGTGGTGCCCTACAAAAACTGAAACCACTATTTTCATCAAAAATCCCAAACATAGCATCTACACAAGCCTCTAGGAAGAAGATGAACTCTATCCCAAAACCATGAAATAGCTATACTGTCAAAGTCATCTTTATGTTGGTATAATAAAACCAATTCCTTGAGGGAAAGAGCCTTACTTTTTGAAGGTTTTGGGTTTTGTATTTGAATTTTGATTTTTCGTGTAAGAGTTCCCACAACATGGGCCAGTAGAACAGAGAAATTAAGGCTAAACATTTGTGCCCAGCTCTGACATAATGTAAGCAGGCACAAGGGCACAATGGGGAGGGATACAGTGGGATATTCTTCATCTGGGGTAAGACCCCAGGAAAAATAAAAAAAATAAAATAAAAAAAAAAAAAACAGATGAATGCTGTGCTTTCTGAAGTCCTGCAGAAACATGAATGGGAATGCCTACGCCCCTTGCAAGTAGGGATGCAGATTACCTCTTTTACTCCCCTCTTTATGGGTCACTATTTAATGCCATTGTTAGCATTCATGAAGACACATAATCCACAAAGTGATTATATGAAGGTGTTTTATTAGGCGCCGGAAGTTAGGGGCATGCCTGCCCAAATCTAACTTCGTCCGATTTGTTCACTCAGTTCTCTTTTATCTCCTAAAATATTACATATGCATTAGGTTTCACAACACATCTATGCATATTCATTTCCTAGCTCCGCCTAGCCCCGCTTCGTATGCTAATTATCTTATCAGTCCTTCTGTGCTTGCGTATTACTCTCTGGTGGTCGTCCGGGTGGTCATCGGGATGAAGTAAGATGTCTTCATCAGAGTTGAACCTTTCAACCTTTTCTTCTTATGCATGCTCCCTGAGCCCTCGGTCTCAGTCCAAACCACAAAATTGGTTTGATCCAGTTCCCGGGGTCCAAGAAGCCCCAGTTATCTAGATGTCTTGCAAATTTGTGCTTTCTTTTAGTCCTCCTCCTTACTCCGCATCATGAATCGGTGCATTCTCTCATGCTATCCTTGCACATATATCTTGTATCTTCCAAGCGCAGCCCCGGAACAGTACATCGCAAATGTAACACATATTAAGCAATATTGTATATTTCATCTTCTATTACCAACACCATTGCTTGAAATAAAGTCCAGGACAACATCTTGGAGAAAATATCCCATAACGTCAGGACCTGCTGTCCTCACTGGTCTGCAGTTCCCTGCCTTGGGACATTATCAGGAAATACCAAATTGTAGATCTGGAGTGCAGATTCTTAAGCGTGGCATTTTTAAAGAAACTAAGATCCTAGCCCGGTCAGTTGAAAGAGAAAACATTCCACATATGAACCCCTTAGCTGGACTGCATCCTATATTCAGAAGGGACATTTTCTCCTCCTCTAATCTCATTGCAATCAAACCTTAAATTACATCTAACATAAATGTCAATTCTGTTAATTCTTTCTTTTTGCATAGTCCAACATAGCAGAAACCTCCTAATAATTTTATTACTATCATGGGCTTATTCTTCACCATCTAATTTCTTCTCATAGCTTTCACACATCCAGAAATCCCAGTCTTCTCTAGATCTCTGCAATGTTACCATGAGCCTGCAGTAAAAATACTGCACTCAACAGAAGTGGAAAGCAAAATATTTAGGGCAGCTTAGAATAAATCAAGCTGAAGTAAGGCTTTGTTTGTCAACCACACGCTTCTTTAAATTTAACTCTGGGAAGAAAAAATAATGTTTAAGATTTTGCACAGTCTGCGATCTGCCACTTAGGTAAGCTCAGTAATGCAGGTGTTTTGATGGAGAAACTGGGTCAAGTTTCTCTGAGATCTGAGCAAGGCCTCAGATGTTACTTAGCATCGTAGGAGTCTGTGGTACTTCCAGGCAGCGTGGGGAGAAGACGACACAGAGGCAGAGCCATATTCATGTGGGTACCACAGCAGACAGTGGTAGCAGCTGGGGGAAAGTGTCTACAGACCTTTAATTTGCATGTCTCTCTTCCCTGTCCTTCAGAAATTGGCTCTGAGAACTGTGTCGAGGTGCCCTCCCAAAAGAGCTGATTTGCATCTAGCAAAGAGCAATAGAAAATGAAGGAGACTTTCAGTTGTTCTCTATTTTGGTTTCGTGTATCACCCACTTAATTCAGAATATAAGTGCTGCCTGTAAAGCACCACAAAGCTCCCAGCAAGATGAAAATCAGCTTATTCAAAGTGAGTCAAGACACATCAGACAGGGCACAAACCAGACAAGAGCTACTTCCTTCAGCGGAGGCCCCTGCCTCTCCCTGGCAGCCAGCAGACCATCATGAGACCTTCCAGGCCTTGGGCTCATCCTGCATGGCGCAGGGCAGCTCTGAGAAACGGTCCCTGACATCTTCGGCCAGAAACTGCTCCCCTTCACCCCGAACGGGAAGCTGGGTCATGCTGAGAGCAGAAGAGGTCCCAGCAGTGTTTCCATCAGGGTGCACACCCCAGCCATAGCCCATACACAACACATTGAGATCTGTGGTTGTGGAACAAGCTGGAGCAACGCTGGCTGCCTGTTTGGCCAAAGACCCGTTGTATAAGGCTACTACCCAAGTGGTCTGCTGTTTCCAATCCATTTCAGGTGAAAAATGAAGGATTTGCTTTTGCTTCAGCAGCCTCTCCATTCAGGACTCACTGACCCAGCTCTGCTGGTGACAAAACATTTCCAGGCAAAAAGCTCCTTCTTGACTCAAAACCCCTGACAGGAAAACAGAAGGAGCCTGTGAGCATGAGACCATTCTCCGCGTGCATGGCACATGACTCACCTTCTTTACAAATCTCTTTTCCAGAATAAGAAGAAGGAAAAAAAGTAAAAAAATATATATATATATATAAAATGAAGAAGAAAAAAAGGAAGTAGAGCAATAAGAAACCCTCAGAAACAGCAGGAAAATAAGCTGAGACCAGAGATATAAAAACAGCTGTCTGCTACAGACAGATCTGAAATTCTTCATTACAATATTGTCACATAAGGTTATTGTGAAGAAGCTTTGAAAACACAGACAACAGCACGATGCATTGCAAGTTAGTGTTTGCAAGAGTAGTGGATCTCAGCATACAGGAGACTGCTATTAATAAGGTATCTGTCAGGCCACATTCATGCTGCAAACTTCTTAGTGACCTGCGAAAAGCATCCAAGAGAGAGGGTAAATGAGATTCTGAGCTTTGTGTCAGTGCAACTTATATCCTGCTAGCAGCAAAGTTGAACTAAGCTGAATGCCTCTGCTGAACCCCAGCCCCCTGCCTGGAGCCCTCCGCATGGGCAGCAACCATGAAGAGCTACATCTAGCCCGTGCTAACGTTGGCAATAAATAAACATTTGGTCCTTGGTTTTGCCTGCTCCACCGGGGGCTCCTCCACGGGCTGCAGCGTGGAGATCTGCTCCGTGTGGGACCCGTGGGCTGCAGGGGGACAGCCTGCTCCACCAGGGGCCTCTCCATATCTATCTCATATCTAACCATGGGCAATTTCTGCCCACATGAGCCCACAGCTTCTGCTCTTCTCACAGACCTGTGAGACCACTACCAAAGCCTTGCCACATAAACCCAGGACAGCTTGGAGGGTTGGTGTCTCCCTGTTAGCAATGCCAGGAGGCCCCTCACAAGCTCAGTTACAGATGTCGAACAGGAGGAGACGATTCCCATTCCCACATGCTGGCATACACTGCAACACAGCTGTCTATGAAACCACTGACCCTTGCTCTGAGAATGCCCAGATCTGGTGATTTCCAGAATGAAGCTAACCACCAGGTTTCCATTTGAATCAAAGTCAACAGTGATCTGGAGCAATTGAAATACATTGCTAGATTGGTCTGATTCAATAATTTCCTAATATTTCTGTCAGTTTACGCTTCGTCATTATTACATTGCTTCAAGGAATGGTATTTCCCCTCATTTACTGGGTCTGGCATGGGACATCCATCCAAAATCCAACATGTAAAGCAACTGACTGAAGGAAACATCAGTGGAAAGATACAAAGGGAAAAGAAAATAGTGTTCAGAAAAACAGCAAAATGAAACCACCTCAGCAGCCCTGAGCTTTTCACACTTGTGCTAGCAAAGATAAATTCCCTAGTCAATTCTGGAGTGCTGAACAGATGGAAAGGGCACTTTTTACCCTATACCTGAGCTAAGTATAAATAAATGCCAGCTGTCCTTCATGCAAGCACAGTCTAAAGAAGGGGTCCCCTCTCCTTACAGCTTCTCTGAGGAGTCTGTGCAGAGCAAGTGCGAACCAACTACTGTGATCCTTTGGGAATCACAGTGAGAGAATAGAGAAGACTTCTGCTGTCATTAGGACGGCAGAATATGTTGCATGTATGCCCAGGAGGAGAAGGACTCTCTAGACACCTTCTCCACTCCCCAAGAGAGGCAACAGCTTTTCCTCTAATGCTGCTGCCATGTGGTTTGGGCTGAAATCTTGCAGCCTCCTCCTCCAGCAGCTGAGCAGACAAACCGCAGGCCAGCCACTTTCTCTGTGTCTCCATTTTCCTCTTAGCAGAAAGGATAATAAAATTACCCAGCACTCAGGAATGCTGCAGCTTTAATTCATTAATATCTATAAGGAGCTTAGAGATCCTCAGCCATAAGGGGCTCTGGAAATGCCAGCAGAAACACTTTGCATCTTGTCACTCTGCTCCGGCTTTCAAAATTTCCCTACTGAATCCACTGATTCAAACAGTTTGAGCTCTAAATTTTCTGACTTGGCAAATTCGAATCAGCTGTTCCCAGTGATGTGAGGAGTGAAAACGCGATCTTTGTCAGCGAAAGGAAACGGGGAGCAGCACTAGTCTATCTGCATGCTGCATGAGTCAGCCACAGCTTGTGCACCTGCTGTGACTTACAAATCTGAATGCACTTGGAGATGCTGGTTTTGCAAACAGATGGATTTTGTAAATCCTGTTAACGTTTCTGTGTGTAAGAGCTTCCCAGCAGAAAAGGAGCATGTCCATGTGAGTATTGGATCCACTTACCCTTATAGATTTTTAAATAGTGGCTTCATTTTACTCAGGCTGGAGATATAAGTAGATTTATTGTAGAGTGGGCACTCTGGTTGTGTTTGTGAGAATGGTGACTTTCAGGAAATTAAATTTTAGATTAGCTGCTCTAAGCTAGAAGAAGGGGAGATGAGGAGAGATGCGTGCCTCTAAAGACACATCGGTTCTGGAGGGCTCAGTTCAACCATACTCTGGCAAAATAACCAGCTTGGAGACAACACGGGGTCTGTGTGCGTAAATTGCTTGTTGTGCTCACTCTCAATCATAGGGTTTTATTCCAAAAAAGTTACTGGAATGTGTTTGTTCTCACAATGTTTAAGCAGCTTAGGCAGGGAAAATTGCATAATGCTTTTCCTACATAAGCTTCAGTATCTGACTTGTACTGGACTCCTTTTGCTGTCTGCTTCTACAGCCTCCTTTTGCATGGGATAGGGCCAGAGAGGTAAACAAGGAAGCCAAGCCCAATAAGAAGGGGGAAGAGGCCCTAGAGAAATGCAGAGGGGCAGCAGAAGCACAGCATGTGGGGCAGCAGTTTACATGCAAAACTGCTGAGATTCTTCCATTCATCTACACAGCAAGACTGCCATGGAGCAGGTCAGGCACATGCCACATCTGGCTGTGCCAGCCATCATCCCCAAATGATGATGGCCATTCTGAATTGACCCAAAATGCACAACAACCAATGAAGAAATGGAAAGGGGCAAAGATCAGCAATCTTCATAAGTAGCAACGGGAAGCTGTCACTCCCGTAAGTGACCTCTCATGGATAGCTGGCCTCGGGCAGAGGGTTTGAATTTGACCATGGTTTGAGAAGATGAGGTGGGAATAGCTGGAAGACTTGTCCTTTTGCTCTTTTCTGAAGGGACGTTCACACCTGTAGGTACGACACTGACCAGCACTAAGGCAGTGAAGTGGTAGCTGTGTCATGGTCTGACAGTGAAGGAGACGAGCACAAGTTGGTTTAAATGTTGGTGTCCAACAGGCAGAACCCACCTCTCAGACTCACCTCCATTAGGGAGACATAAAGTCCTGGTACTTCCCCACAGTGCTGTGATCATCAGTTATTTAATGCTAGAAACCTGCCATATACTGTAAAATCCTGACTGTTGTTATCGGAATTTATTATATGGGCAATTAACATAGGCAATCCCATTACCGCTAATGGGATTTATCTGACTAAATCTCACATGTGTTATTCTCCTAGAAAAAACAAGCGATCAAGTTTTTGGCTTAGCCTAAGTTTCCAAAGATAAATGTATTCACTCATTTATTACTAACTACACAGCTTGTGGCCATGTGGTGTGAGTATAAACAAGCTGAACAAATGTCTAGTATGGGAAGGAATAAAATGTTAATGCAAATAATTGATTTGGTGATCTCTTTGCAGCCAGCAAGACAGATATTTCATTGCCAGGTCTGCCTATGTAAAACAGTAATTGTGTGATTATCACTTAATGACTGGAGTTCATTTCTTTTCCTTCCCAATCACAAAAGCTGTGTGGATCTGCTCAGAACATATTGATAATTTCTGAATATTTATGCAAACAAATCTGAAACCACAGCAGCCAGCTCAGGCTGTATTTATGTCTCTGCATTGACACAGAGCAGACCTTGCCAATAAAGATGTCTCCAGCAGAATGGGGCCGAGGATAAAGACCAAGGAGAGGGGGCAGCACCTGAGCTGTTACCCCTTAACAATACCAAATCATGAGGTTACAGCCATCCAGAGGAGGAGGGCTGGGCTGATGCTGCAGTTAAAACGAGGGGGCAATGTCATACACAGCTGCTGAGCACATGGAGCAGCCCCTTCTTGCTGCGCACAGCTCCTGCCCCTGATCACAAGTGTTAATCACATGAGACTGCTGCAGAAAACCTCACCTGTACAATACCCAAACACTTCTCCAATCCGTTGTTGGCCACAAAAATCCTGCTTTGAAAAGGGGTTTCCTGGTTCACCCCACATGACATTCTGAAACATTTCAAAGCTTGCTGAGCAAGGCTGCTCTTCATGCAAAGGACCCAGTGTCTGGACCCTACCTGTGTAGGTACACTTTCCAACACATCACAGCTCCAGCTATTATTTTGCTCTTGGCTACTTCTGGAGCACTTCCCAGTCCTGGAAGATCTGACCCTCGCCACCACTTATGCTGATAGAAGTGGTGCTGTTGAGTACCATGATGGGGATTTTCAAATGTGTAAGGGTTTAAGCGCACACCTCCTGAAGTTTTTCAGGAAGAGAGGACAGTTAATTCCTTCAGTTATGCTCTTGTAAGAAAAGAGGCTCTCTGCACACAGTGTGTGACAAGGACACTCTCAGGCATACAGCATTGACCTCTGTGAGCATACTTGTGTCCCTACTCATCGCGTGGCCCTGGACAAGGTATATGTAAGCTTTGTGCCAAAATCACTGAAGATACTAGTCCTTGTTCTGCAGGAGGAAAATCCTAAAAAAAGAACAAGCTATAGATATGTATAAATATTCATCTGGCATTGAAAATAAATGCATAGAGGCACCTAGAGTTGGTTTCCATCTGTTAGTGAAGATCCCAAGTGTTGTTACTGGAAGCAGAACCCAACCGGCTCATCTGCCCCTACTGTATTACACCTCTGATGTTGAAGCAGTATGCCTGTTTCCTGGCCTGGGTCTGTGTTATCAGGTTAACTGTGTCTAGGTGATGGGCTTTGTCATGAGCAGGACCAGTGCCAGTGCTTTGACTCTATAGGCAGGTGATGACTTCAGTGTATAGCAGGGCGGTATGGTCGAAGGGATCTGCGCATCCCTCGTGGTCTATCTCCTCACCCCTCCTGCTAATGAGTGGAGGAGCCAGACCCACCATGGCAGCTAGAAACGGTGCTGTCACACAACCTAGATATAAAAAATGATGCTTGGGTCAAGGGCAAAATCTGCATTGGTAAATAAAACAAGCCAGGATACTTTGGGTCCAGAGGAGAACCACAAAAATGGTTAAATGGCTGGAACGCTTCTCCTAAGAATAAAGGCTGAGAGAGCTGGGATGGTTTAGCCTGGAGAAGAGAAGGTTTCCAGGAGGCCTTATAGCAGCTTTTCAATACTTAAAGGGGACTTGTAGGAAAAAGGGAGAGAGACTTTTTGCTAGGGTCTATAGTGATAGGACGGGGGTAAAATTTTAAACTAAGAGGGGAGATTTAGATAGATCGGATATAGGGAAAAAAATTCTTTACTATAAAGGTGGTGAGGCACTGGAACAGGTTTCCCACAGAAGCTGTGGATGCCCCATCCCTGGAGGTGTTTAAGGCCAGGCTGGATGGGGCTTTGGGTAACCTGGTCTGGTGGGAGGTGTCCCTGCCCATGGTAGGGGTATTGGAACTAGATGATCTTTAAGGTCCCTTCCAACCTAAGCCATTCTATGATTTTGATTTACATCTGCTTGAGGGCAAATGAAGTGATGCAGATCACGTCCATTGAGCTCTGCACCCCCAAACCAGAACACCTCCGTCCTTGCTACCTGCTGGTCCTGCTCTCCTCTGAGCAGTGCCACCAGGCCTGGGACGATGCTGGTTGGATAACATCAAAAACCTTTGAGGCAATATTCCAATTAATGGTTTACCAAGGAGGGTCTCCAGCCTGTGCCCTGGCCCTGTGTGTCTCCCTAGTTGTAGCCAAAGGGGCTGACTTGGGAGTCAAGTCCAGAGCTGAATTTTCTCAGCACCGCGAGTTGTGCTGAGCCTGTGAGTCTAAACCGGGAATTCCCAATGGGACCTGAATTCCCCTGCAGTTAACAAGGGAGTCTGGAGACCGCGTACTGTCCCACTTACAGCCCATTTTCACTGGACAGGCAGTGAGCCCAGATGGCTGGTTTTGATATAAAACATGTTTTCCCTATTTTTGTCTCTCCCTCCCTGCCACTTGTATGTTTGCTTCACCCGACCATGACTCCCTGCTTATTGCAGTCATGCAGACATAGTGAGACAGCCATAAATGCGAGGCTTAATACCTGAATTTGATCCAGTACACCACTGTAGAGCAGTACTAACCAGTAACGCAAAACTGTATATGTGGTAAAGGAGATGGATAGAAATCTTTCTAAATACATCTTCGAAAAACAGGGAAAATAATTTACATAAGTCATTTTTTTTCTGGTTTTGAATTTCCGATTGATACTACTGTAGGAGTACATGCAAAAAAATGTAGGTGTCCTGCTGGATTAAATTTGGAGGCAACTGATGATGCCACGTTACATTATAAATAACTTCTCTCTAAAACAGTTGAATTTATTCTTATAATGTTTTCTCTTTTCCTTAAAATCCTGGGGCTGAGCTCAATAAACTGATAGAAGAACTCCCACTCCCTTCAGCAAATTTTGGATCAGGTCCTGTGGGATTAGCCCACATGAGCTTTTCAGAGCAAGTACTTGCACGCAGCAGCAACAGATTAATGAGGCCATTTCTGTGACCAAGCATTTGCTGACAGGGGTTAAGTTTCTATGGCCAAGCACTAACAGACTTAAGTCATCATCTTAATAGCCTGCACATCCATTATATTGAAAGTGAAATGAGCACATCTGGGTGCCTAGAGTTGCAAATGACTAAGAAAGAAAGAAAAAAAGAAAGAAAGAAAGAAAGAATGAACAACAAAAATAAAAAGCAGACAACTGAGTGGTAAAGTGAAGGAACTATATGAAGAGTATGTAAATGTCATTCAAAGAGTCATGTTGAAAGCTTGGGAATCTGTGGGTCCAGCGAGTGCTGTGTATTCTTGCACAAACACGTTCCACTGACAAATGAGCCCAGTGTTTGATGTCCATTTGAGCACTGGTGTCAATGCTGACACAGAAATGTAATTCCTGCTCGCTTTGGTAGGAGCTGCTTGTACGTGATGGAGAGCAGCATGTGAGCAGTAGGGTCCAGTTTGAACCACCTAATGTGAGGAAATTGGGAATTAAGTCTAATAACTGACTGCAAGCACAGAGAGAAGGTTTAAATAAACATGCTTCAGTGCAGGGACAGGCGATATGTTTGGAAATCTGGGCAGGCTCTTTCTGCCGTCTGTGTTTTGTTTCTGAATCCAATGCTATCATAATGAATAAGCTGTTTGCTCTTTCGACTGCACACCACATGACAGCTAGTTTCCATCCAAAAGCTTTGGCCCCTGCATGTAAATTGATCCTGTAAAGTTAACTCCTTTGTTCAAGAGGTTAAGTATGCGATGTATCAATTGAGCTTTTTATGTAAAAGCCGTAGAATGATATACTTTCTGAGCCATATGTGTATTGCAGAATAATTTGCACGAGAGGTATGTGGAGGAGCAAAGATGGATCATACAAAAAATGTAGGCTCCAGTTCAAGAAAGCATCCATTTAGAATGGAGCAGAATTTAAGCATATGCTTAACTCCCACTGAAATACAGCTTCTAATCACGTTTGAGGTTAAGCGTGTGGTTAATGCTGGCCCAGCAGGGAGGGATTTAGGCACATGCTTAAAATCTCTGAACTGGGCAGGGGTTACCTAAAGGCCTCCTGAGTCTGCGCTGACAAGACCAGTGATCCAAATTTGCACCCAGCCTCCAGCAAAAGTGCCAGAGAGAGCCACAAGGGAAAGAAAAATCTGAAGGAAATGGGATCATCAGGAGACACTTCAGCAGGGCCAAACATGCAAGTTGGGTTTGACCCTGCCTGTGAGACATGGCAATTACACCTCCTCAGGATGCAGCATTGCAGCTAGAAGATGAGGACATGGGGGGCTTCACCATTCTGCATGAACCCCCTGCTTACAGGCTGCGGCAGGTGAATGCTAAGGACACCAGACAGGACTCATGAGACCCATGTTTTCCTGACTCACATGCTGGACATGACCTAAGGTTACATTCCTTCTGCAACATAGTGACTCTAGCATGTATCCCAGCCTCTCAGGTGGAAATGGAGGACTAGGAGATGCTCACAGACATAAGAGACCAAAGAAGTCCCTTTTACAGGCAGGAAAGTACCTCCATCCTATGTCCTGGTTGCTATCACTATAAAGATATTCAAGATATTCCAGAGAACACAAAGGGCTTCTGTAAAAGTAGCTTTGCCACGATGAGGAACTCAGAATGAGCCACAAGGGAAAAAGGAATCTTCCTTGCAGGAAACAGTACTGTCTTTGCATTGTCTTCTTCAGTGAAACCCACGTTGCCTAGGTAGAATGACGTCTCCTCTGACATCTTAATCCCCGCCGCCTACCCTGCTGGCAGCGGGATCATATGCATCTTTGGCAACAGACAATTGGCATTTTCAAAACATGTTAAATTCTTCCCTTCTGCTGCAGTGCATCTGGACACAGAACATACTGGCAGCCTCGCTCAATGTTATCATTTTATTAGAAACTCTTGAAGAAGCATATTTGTCTTATCCCTTCAGCTTTTTGTTATTTCTCTCTGGTAGCAAGAAGGAACAGCGAGCAAGGTACTTCCCAAAGAAAATAAAGGCACAGCCTCTGCCCTGCAGAGCCATCAATCCCTTTAAGATCCTTTGCAGTGTTGTGAAATAAGAGAATCAGAAAATCTAATCCCACCGTTGTGAAAATGTGAAGGTACTTTTAATATTTCTCTTTTGTGTGTGTCTCTGTGTGTGCGTGAGTGTATTTAACCTTCGTCTCTTTAAAAAGGAGGTTTATTTTTTTCCATTGTAATTGGGTAGATTGTGAAAAGTAATGCTCTCCTTGATTTCACTGCCTTAATCCTGTTCCTGCTCCAAGGCAGAGCACTGTATCAGCTGTAGTGCTGAGCACCTACCATGCTCTTCCTCCTCTGTGCTCCTGGATTAAGCAATTTCTCCAGACACCAGAACAAAGTCTGGGGTCATACCAACTCCAGGGGCTTGTACTGATTTCAGGAGCATCGTCGGGTTCTCGTCTGATCTAATCTAGCACAGCTCCACTGCCTGCCCAGAGCCCTGACAGTTCCTGCCAGGTGGGGATCTGGCCCTCAGCCTCTGTTAATTATCATAATCATTCAGAGATGAAGAATACGTTTATCACAAAGCAGAGAGAGACCCGTCAGCTGCATGAGCTGCCAAAAGGGAAGGTGTTCGCTCGTCTCGGCTCCAAGGGGTATCACCTCGGTGACACGGGGCACAGATCTGCCAGGAGCAGGTTGTTCCCACTGATGCTAACCGGAGGCGATGGAAAGAGACTAGACAGCTCTTCCGAGTCCCTCCCTGCCCTATTTTTCTGTGATGTCTGTTATTTAACAAGGGATCAAGCCTTCCCTGTTGGTACAAATTATACCACCCGAGGCCAGGCAGTGTGTGTTACAGAAGCAGAGGGCTCAGCGGGCTCGATTTATGGCATGATCGTTATGAGCATGAAGTTCAGTTTCTGGGGCCAGGAGCTATGGAGGGGGGGACCAGGAGCTCCCAGGGTAGTTGGAGCTTCATCAGTGCATGATGAAGGGGATGGACAAATTGAGGCTAGCTGAATTTCCCCCTGCATTTCGCTGGCTGGTTTGGGAGGTTTTGCATGGATTAGGGGAGGATTTGTCAGGCTGCAGTGCCAAGACTGTTGATTCACAGAATCCTTTTTATTTTTCAACTATGTCAGAGTTCCCTAGCTGGCATCTCTCTCCCCAAACCTGCCCAGTCAGTGGAAAAGGAAGATTTATTTCCAGCCTTTGTTTTACAGCCCGGGGTGAGGAGAGGCTTCTTTTGTCTGACTTTAAGGAGACCCGCCTCCTCTTCCTGAGCATCCAGCCCATGCAGGCCTTCCTGCCAGGGCCGGGGCAGGTGGGGGATGCTGGCAATTTTCCCTTGGCATGAGGGCATCGGTACCAACATGAGACACCCCCCTCCCCAGATACACACGTGCCTGTCTGTTGACTGCTGCGGGAGCTGCCTGCATATTTTAGGAGACAATTAGGCTAAGGCAGTGCCTACAGCCTATTCACTCTTTGTCTCCACCCTGGGGAGCAGGAGGAATGATTTATTAAGACTTAACGTCTTCTGGCTTTGGTCAGCTGTGGTGTGAAAATAGCTTCCTTGAAGGCAATTAGTATCGAGCCCTAATTAAAACCAAAATGGTTACTGCACTTAGAGCATAGCCTCGGAGCAGGAGAAAGAGGAAAGCAGGCAATGGGGAACAGGCAGGGGCACAGCTCCAGGCACCCCAAGATGCCTGCTCACCCCCAGCTCATGTGAGGGCCAAGGGTGGGCAGCCCCTGGCCATGTTCAGCCCTTCTCAGGGACTTCTAGGGAAGGAAGTAGGAAAGTGTCCTAGGGAATAAAGTAGGAAAGTGTTCGCACAGCTCTGCTGGGGCTGAGAGTGACCTGAAAGGCCAGAAAGAGCCCAGCTGGGGCAGCCGGTGTGCATCCAGACAGCACAGGAGAGACTAGTGCTCCCTGCGGCAAATCATCAGCTAATCCTCTGAAAGCAGAGACAAAATCTAAACAAGGGATGCAGCCTGAGCTTGCTCGAGTGGCTTTGTTCAGCTTTTGGCACCTGCCCAAGTGGGGCTGGGTAATCCTCCAGCACTCCCACGAGGTTTGCCTCAGCAGAAGGTCCGGCGTCCCCCAGGCTGCGCGCCCCTTTGCGCCAGGCCTCAGACCTCCAGTGCTGCCTGCAGCCCGGTGTGGAGCCCCCTCATTAAAAATGTGATTTTTCCACCCTTGCGCCTGGCCCTGTGTCAGATTCTTTTAGCGACTCTGAATGAGAGGGTGTTTTGTGCCTGGGACTTCTCCAGCACTGAGGTTAACTGATTTGGGATAACCTGCACTCATAGTCCCACAGGTTTTCCCTCCAAAACACTGTAACCTCTTCTAGATGGCGTACTGGGAGAGGTGTCTGGTCCATGCTGGTTCCTGGGGCATGCAGAAGACTTTTTCTAACAATATAACAGTGCAGACAAGTGCCAGCCCTTTGGAAAATCCCCTGATGCTTTTAAATTTATTAATCAGGATGTAGATTAGATGTCTTCAGTACTTTCAGGTGACAACAGGACTTCTGTGATTGAAGGAGCAGCTCCACAACACTAACAGTGTAGGGGAATTGTGTAGGGCTGCTGGTCAGGGGAAAGCAGTCCCTGCTTGAGCCAAAGACATTATGAATGTGAGCATGAGTCTACCCGGCACCTCCACTTCCATCACATCAGTGGCCATGGGGCTCTCAGTGCACACCCACACATCCACTGAGCATCACAGCACATTGAACGCCGCTACCTTGCCAACACCTTCCACACCACCCGTTTGCACTGCCCATGCAAGTGCCTGTGCATTCACTGCATGCCAGACCTGGGAGAGGGCTGACCAGAAATCCAAAGCAATCCTAGCCTGCACACATTATAAATTGCTTCTTGTGGAAAATAGATTGCTGCAACTGCTAGGAAAATTTGGATCTGGAGTCTGGTCATTGCGCTTATTTAGAGCTACGTTAAAGTAAAATATATTTCAGTTAAATATCCATGTGCCCTACTGTAGCTTAATAAATCAGATGACACATTGCAGTCAATTAAACCAACAGAATGACAGTAAACAGTAATATATGGTGTGTGGTACAATATGCAGTCATGTCTGCTGTGGTAAGAGGAACTCATCAACAAGCCTGTACTAAAGCAGGCAGTGCCATTCAGTTCTGGTAAGATTTCCAAATAAAGAAGAAGCTTCCTTATTCGAGGTTTCAATAAAACTTAGGTTCCTTTTCCTACAAGGAACTGATGTATGCCATCATCCGTCCAAGTTATTCTGAGATGTTTTTCACCTCAGGTCTGCCTGCATCTCTATGAATCATTTCCCCAGAATTATGTGCAAGTATTTAAAATGTGTTCTTGGTGTATTTAAAATCTTGAGCTAATTGCCAGCTTGGGGTTCCTTCAGCATAGACTAACAAAAAGATTTTTAAGATTAACTGTTTTATTATTAGCAAGGATTAGATCTTCAGCTGTATAAACTGGGTCAGTATCATTGCAAATTCAGATATGATCCTTATCTCACTAGCACACATCTTCAGCCTTAAACTACAGTGCCTTTTTCCGCATCCTGAGAGAAATCCACTGGGATGCATAACACATTCTGTATCCTAGTGCGGGGGAGAAATTGTCATAGCACCTGCCCTAGAGCCCATGGAAGGCAACAAAAAGCCATGCTTTGATTTTAGGATCAGGCCTGTGCCTGGTACAGCAAAGCACTGCTCAAGCAGGTAGTTAGCTTTAACCATGTACCTCATTTTCATTGACTTCAACAAGACTTGGGGAGAGGGTGGAGGGGGAATACTTTTAATTTTAACAGGACATTATGAATAAAATGCTATTTAATGAATGGAAAATCTCTTGAATTCAGGGGGCAGTTATGTTTTTATCTAGAGTCCCTTATCCTTGAAGATCCTCTAGTTTCACCAATATTAAATTCAGCAGGAGTTTTCCACAGAGGAAATCTGTCACTTATTTTCTTTATGGTCCTTACTGAGCAAATATAGACAAAATAAAGTTTACTGTGGCACAAAGGAGACTTGCATTTGAAGTCACTTTTCAATTACTTGATGTTACAAATACCTGGAGCTGTGACTCTCATGCCCACAGCTGAAATGTTTCTTGAAAAATCCTGTGCTACATGAGCAAATGAGAAGGGGACAATGTGTTACTCGAAGTTTTTCATTGTTACTTTTTTTTTTTAATTTCTTCTGTCTGCCTTGATTTTAAAAGGCTGACTCACAAAAAGTATGTCTTTCCTAGTCAAAACAGAACTGTATCCTCAAAATTACCACATCTGGTCCAAACTGAATCTTGATCTATGCATGTGCTTTCTCCAAGCCCCAGACTTTTTCAGATTCAAGGCAGTGATTCAGACTCATCTTTCTAATGAAGATTAATTACATATGGGTTTCGTTGTGGTTTCAGAGACCTAAAAAGCAGCAGAGAGACCAGCAGATGCAGATTCTTAGACGAGGGAAGACACTAGGGTGCACATATAGGTTTATAGGCCTAGTTATTATGTGCAAGAACATGATAGATTTTTTGTATATGCCTTTGTCCAATTGGGTGACTAAATATCCAGGTACTGATTTACATAAAGAATGGAGAAAGAGGGTCAAAAAGAGTCAGAAGAGAGGAATATCAATTCCTCTGTATGCAATCTATGTTCCTGAATCCCATACACCTATGCTGTTGCCTCCCTACTGTGGGGCTCCATCCACACCTGCTGTTCAGGCACGCAGGTGTACATCACTAGTTTATACAAGTCCAGATACCTACGTGCTGTATGGATGTGTCCAGCTTTGAAACTAGAGCCTTGTTATCAAAGTTAGTGGATAACGAAAACTAACATAAAAATCAGATTCAAGGCAAGACTTTATGCCTGGATTTATCACAGTGGTGTAGGGGACCTTCCATGGTTTTGGAGTGGCTGCTTCAAAATGCATGTTTTAATTCAGTGCCCTGGGTATCTCAAGTCTACAGCTAGCGTTTCTTTTCTAATTATTGCTGTGAGCGGATAAAATATGTTTTAATATCTTTGTGCTAAGAGTCCTATCTCAAAAGAGAGCAGTATTTCTACCGCACTGCAAGACCATTACATTTATTTGCACAATTCACTTAACTCTGGTCCATGATATTGCCAGAAGCCCTTGATGGAATTATAGTTCCATAATTATAGCTTTATAAATTACAAGCCTTAATAGCTTAAGGGCCAGATTCTCACTTGCAATAAATCATCAGGGCTTCATTGATTTTATTGAAGTATATGGAGGTATGTCAACTTACACCAGCTGAAAAACAAGGTGAGATCTTCACACTTGGAAGTCATTGGTAGTTCTGCCATCAATTTAAAGGCATCCAGAAATTAACCTTTGGTCCTCATTTTTCATAGCCACTTTGCTACCATGAACTGCATCAATACAATAAATTGTTGAAGATAATGGTATCACAAACCAAGATGGTGTTGCTAACTAAAATCTGTCATTACCACTCACATTTTAAAAGGATGAGCACGAAAAGGGTATGATTCTCTACCACTCTTCACCTTATACTCCCTTTGTATAGACAACACAGTAATACATCCTGAACTCCAGTAATATCCTAACTTCTTTTTGTGGATGGCCTTGAATGTGCATACGTATAAAAGTTTCAGAATATCTCACTGCTCACTCTTAGTTAATTTATTGTTCATACATGAGCCTAAGTATGAGGAACAGATTAATGACTGGAAGACAGATATCATTTCAAATGGCCAGCAAATGGATGGATCAGTTCACTCCAATCCTCTAGAAACTTGCAGAGCATTCTGCCAAGAAGCCAGTGGAAGAGAAGGACAAAATACAGATCATGGGAGAAAGGATTGCATTGGGTGAAATAAAGATAACATATTTATGTAAGTAGTGAAAGTCATTCACTGCCATGGGTCATATTTGATCTAGTAGAGATCACTCAGGATGGATGTGACTATCATTCACTTAAACAATAAGAATACACTGCTTAGTGTTTCCCATTAATGTATATAGCACTTATATAGTGTCTGTGTGTTTTAATGACCGTAGTACTTCAGTGGGCTTATATTTGGCTATCTATATGTTCAGATATGGAAACAGACCTACCGAAATTTTCAGTCCAAAATAGCTATTGATCTTTTTGGCAACTAAAATTTGCACACCTGTGCTCTGCCCAAGATTTTGCAGGGAGTCAATTTTGGCAGGCACATTGGAGATCAGCAGTTCCTAAGTCCAAGTAATGAACACTTGATTACAATTTATTTCCTCTGAATGTAATTCCCTTAAATATCAAAATAGGTTCTCCAGAGGAGGATTATTAGGGGTCTGTTAAGGATAGGAAAGTACAGGCCCAAAGTTGCCAACAGATGAGGTGGCTGTGGCGTAGGCAAAGGAAGGCATAAAATGTTTATCCTTTTAAGCCATGGTGATTGATGAAGGGTAAGCTTGAGAGTGTTCTCCTGAGACTGTTCCTGTATTGCACTTCTCTGGTTTTCCTTTCCTCTCTGTTTATGGTTACAACTGTATTATTTGTCCCTCAGCTAAGATAAACATAACTTCCCCACTTTTGAATCCGTTATAACAAATTTACTTCTTTCACTCAGGAAAAGAAAAAAAAAAATCTATATCTGTTGCTTCTTGACAGCTCCACCACAGAAAGATAAGAGAAGGCTGGTAAAAACATTGAACTTCTCGGAACAGAGGAATTTGTGGCCATGAGACAGGCAGGTGATAACGAGCTCCTTGCCCCAGGGCAGGCTGTGCTCTCCTCGGGGAAGCTGGAGCAACTGGCACACCATTTCAGCTCTGATGCATCAAAGGTGCCATTGAGAAGGTCATTGCTTCGACTTGTGTCAGGACCATGACAAATAAAAATAAAAGACAGAAAATCAAGAAAATTGTGAAGTGCTGCAACCAAGGCCTATCCAAGGAGTAGATAACTGAGAAGTTAATAGCAGGTGGCTAAACAGAACTTTCAATGGACATGTTAATTTAGACAATGATGTGCTGATGCCATAAACTACCCTGCAAGGGTCGAGCAGCTTGATCATGGTGGGTAGCTGGAGTCCTGGATCCACTACAACAGCAAATGCAATGGCATGGAGAAGCCCACTCCCACAAGCACTCCTGAACACACATGCTTTCATGTTATCACGGCCCTAAAAGTAACATGACAGTGATCTTCAAAGTGAATTGATAAAGTCAATCTGGAGATCTTCAAAAGTCATCTGGATGCAGCCCTTGGCAACCTTCTCTAGGTAGCCCTGCATGAGCAGATAACCTCCAGAAGTCCCTTCCAACCTTAACCATTTTGTGATGCTGTGATTCTGCAATCCAGGGGTCCAATTTCTCCACTGTTGCTTGGAAGATGTATTAAGCACAGTTTATTCTCAGTCTTTCGGTGCTGCACATGCCTTTGCTCATTGTACTGATGGATGAGAGTGGAGTTTTCACAGAGGAGACATAGTTAGTCCAAACTCCCTGCGAGGCTATGATGAATACAGCTCCAAGCACTGCATTTTCTGGGTACCATATATTAACAGAGCATTAACAAGGAGAACGTTAATTACACATTGCCACTGCTACTCACCCAAAAGGAATTCAGCTTGACAAAACACCATCATAAAAAGGAAGGCATTTAGGAACAAATCTATGCATGTGTGACATACATAAATAATTTCCATCCTGCCTATGCAAGCCTTGTGTGGCTTGTAGCTGGCTGCCAAGGTCTCTGCAGCACCATCAAGCACACCCTCAGGTGACGGTCCAGTGGCTCTGATTGCCACTTAATGAGTGCTGACAGGAAGATTAGAACAAAAACGCAAAATACCCCCTGATAACATTTCTAGAATTAAAACCTGCCATTCTGGTGAAGCTATATGCTTGAGTTCTTTTTCTCTTGCTAATTCTGTTTTTAGCCAAGCTTCAACTTTTCAGTGACCATGGGCCAAGGCATCTGGGTATCTGGGATTAGCAATGTGCTGTGAGGACATGGTTGCCTGATTCCCTGCCATTTGCATCCCCAGAGCATCCCAACCTACTTGTACCCATCCACCCCCAAGAGAAGGAGACCAAGAGGTCCACTCTGCCATGTCTGGGTCTGCAGAAGATGCTGCAGCATGCAGAAACAGCAAAGACTCCTCTCAGTTATGGAGGAGTACATTTGGTTTCTGTTCAGACCAGCTGTTTAATTGAACACTGATGGCATCCATTTCCAGGGCATGAACAGGAGCGTAGCTATCACCACCACCAGTACCAGATGGTAGAATTGCTGTTCAGGAGAGCAAAATGACCTGTATTTTCAAATCCATATGAATGAGGCAGCAAGTTACGTTCAACAGCTGGCTGCTTTACCAATACGGGATATTGTTAATTTACGCACACACCCGGTGTGCAGCCTGGTGTGAGAGTTGTGACTTTGGGTTAAAGACACCATCATTTTATGTATTGTGCACAATCACTAGTAATATTTGCAAAATACAACATACAGTTTGCTCTCTCTTGCCTGTTCTGCACAACCCTTTCATTACAGAAACATCTGTTAGAAGCGCTTTAGCTAAGGGTTTGTCAGAGTTTCCATTATAAACCACTACATTCAAGGGGTTACTGCAACTCAGCCATAAAAAGTTGCTCCAGGCTCAAACTTGGCATAAAAGGTCTCCAGTGGGAGATTTTTTTTCCCCCTAAAACTAAAATGTTAAAGCACACGCAGTTAAACAAAAGAAATTCACTTTCTCTTGGGTACTGCCTCTCCCAAATCTATATGTGTTAGACATATATGTACACATATTGCGCATCAGCCTTTAAAAGTAAACTATTTGTTAATTAATTTATTTAGCTATTTATCAAAATAAAGTCACTAATTCACAGGCTTATTGATTTATTAAAAAAGAAAAAAATGAAAAAAAACAAGTGGACAGGTGATTTCAGATAGGAAAAACAAAAAACAAAACAAAAAAAAAACAGCAACTACATAGAAAAAAAAAAATCCATCCATGCTGGGGCAGCAATACTTTTAGGACATTTATTCACCCCCAGCTGTAACTAACTTTCCGCTTGCAAGCAATGTGTTCACTCCTGGGCTGGCACTAGGGCCCAATGACCAAAATGACCCGAGCGTGGGCAGAGACAGCATTTCTTTTAAGAGGCAGTCTGCTCCAGCAGGATGGAGGAGATTAGCAGAAAGATGTTAAGCAGGAGGAAACATGCTTGTTTAGAGAAGATAATCAAGGGGGAGGGGTTCCCCGTACTGTACTGATCGAAGCAGCTAAGGTGATCCATGAACAGTGGCAGACAAAAATCCTCTGTGCAGCCTGGGGATGATAAAGAAGAGGTAGAAACCACAGGAGAGCTCAACTTAGATTTGCAGGTAAAGGAAGGTTAAGCAAAGCTAAGATTCAGGGGACCTTAGAACTGAGGAAGGGCTCATTTTTCAGGCTTGAGCATATGAGCAGTGGGAATGTTCAGCCAGTCAGGGCTCCTCAGTGCTCCCTGAGTTTCACCCACATGGGAGAGCCGAGAGCCACCATGCCCAAATGGTGAGGCAACAACAGCCCTTCTTTACAGAACGGGCAAAGCTCTTGTTACACCATTCATTGTGCTACCCCCCAGCAGCTGCAGCTACAGACCTCAGTGCTGATCTTGCAGGAATTTAAGCCCAGGAGTAATCCCATTTAAATTAATGGGATTATGCCTCAGAAGTGTAGAGTTAAGCACATGTGTATGCGTTTGCTGGTGCAGGCCTGTGGCAACAAGCACACTTGCAGAGTGCCCTGCCTGCAGCAATGCAATGCTCTCTGTGCATCCGTCCTGGTGGCTCCATCCATCAGGCAGGATGGCTCCAGCATGAGCTTTAAGGTCTCTAAGGAAAACCCCAAAACTAAGGGAAATCGCACAGTGATTCACTGAGTGGCACCCTTTCCTCTGAGTCAGTCCTGAACAAAAGTCCCAGCCTGGCCTTGAGATGGGAAAGTACTGGTGGATGTGCCGTCCCCTGGAGGAGATGGAAAACAAACATCCTGCCCATGACTGCCACATAAGGTCTCAGCAGCTTTCTCGGAGAGCTCAGTTTTTAGCCCTCGTGTTTCTGGCCAAGATCCAGCTGCTGTCATTTCAGCTTTCTGGTTTGCACTCCCTGCATGGGCTCCTGTTCTCTCCTGGTCTCAGCTGGCTTTCTGAACACCAATAAGCAGCCGCTGCAGCTCCAATGGGTGAGGGAAGATGCCTCTGTACACAAAACAGGCAACCTGGGATCAGTCAGGGAATGAGCAAGATGCAAAGAAACACTGTTTCCTTCACTTGCATTGAGTAATGCTTTGGTTTGCATTAAAATCAGATATTGCTCTGCATGCTAACACCAGGAAAAAAAATGGCACCCTGGCATTCAGTTGGAATAACTGTTACATTACACGTTAACAGTTCCCTTCAATCCCCTCAAAAGCTTCAGCTCTAACTGAGCTCAGAGAAGAACTGAGAACATGGTACAGCATCTTATGTGGGTAACGCACCTATTTTGTTTTCCTGCCCATGGACGTAAAAGAGGAAAATTTCTCTGCTGCATTTTGTTATCAGCATGTGGCATGCCTGGGAGGCTTCTGATTCTTGGGAGCTGGCCAACCTCCTCCAGTGCTCTGGAGTCAACACGGCCGTTGCCTGATGCCCTGTGGCACACCAAGTCATGACCAGCAGGAGCTCCTCGGAAGGAAGAGCTCAGATAAGGAGTCAGTCACTTAAGTCATAGGTTATCTGAAGTTAAGCCTACACAGGGTTTCATTCCTCTCTCTTGTTTTCTGTAACCTTCTTATAACCCTTCAACACATTTCTTAGATCAAGAATGCTCAGATGAACTCTCATATTATTAATTATTGTTATGAAATCATGAACATCCTCTTAATTAGAGAGAACGTCCCAAATGAGAAAATTTTGACTGGATTGCTCCCAGCAATGGTTGCTTTATACCAAGCATTCTGGTACACATTTTGACTGATTCAATAACTCTTCTTGAAAACATAAATAAATATTTAAAAGCTGACAATGAAAGTTGACATTAAGTAGTTGGGGAGCTGGGACAGATATCAGCTAGTAGGAATTTCCTGCTGTTACTACATGTAGTTCTACCTATAATCACTGTCACATTATTTTCTTATCCCAGATTGTCCTATATGGCACAATAGGAACAGACATTTGACAGGTCCTAAATAAGCCTTCTAGAATAGACCAGACATTAAAGATTTGCCTTTGTTGTAAGAAGAGAATAATGTTCACAAAAGTTACATACATTTCCATGTATTAATATATTTTCCTGGGCAGTCATAGCTAATGTCAGCTTTATGTATCATTCCACTCTGAAATTTCCAACATGGCCATTTCCACAAGTCCAAGAAAAAACAGGTCCTTTTTTTTACACTTTTGTTACACAAATACATAAAAGGGCTAAAAATCATGTTTTTAAAATGGATGGAGGTTGATGTGAATCTGTTATGTTAACAAGAAAAAATATGGTATTTCCACATGTAATTAGACTATGTTAATTAGTCTACAGTCTATCATGCCAAGAAATTACAGAAGCAACTTCTTAACTATATAAAAGTGGCAGGGGTTTTGTTAATGTTTTGTCCAGAGAAAAGATAACTCACATTTCCATCTGGATCCAACTCAGCTGCTGTGAAAGAACAGCATCAGCAACCAGAATAGCAGAAGCAGCAAAGAGTCAGAGTTCAGGTCCCAGTGCCATCCTGTTGTTTCTGCAAGAACAGGGCAAACGATCCTGGAAAAATACAGCAGAATGCATCAGGGAGAGGTGTTACACTTGGCTGTAAAGCTCTCTCTTAAGTAATCACTGGGGGTGTTGACTTGCCTTTCTTTTATTTTGGTTATTAAATATGATCTGTGATCCTGTTAGCACTTTGCATGTCACACGGAAGTTTCACACCAGAAAAGGACTGGGATGGAGATTCCTTAGCTGTGGTCCACAGCGTACCGGTGAGCTCACTGTTCCTGTGGTATGCTGGCTTTCATCCTGGATTTTACTTGGGAGGAACAGAGCCAAGGGAAGGAGAAGAGATGAGATAAACAGCAAAAGCAGAAACCATGGTCAACTTTTACAGGAAGGTCAATACCCATATTCCTCTAAAGACCTCTTAAAAAGAGGCACAAATGCTTTTTCAGTATGGTTTTCCATGTAATGTAAATTGCCACAGGGATGTTACACAATGACTCGGAGGATAAGTGCCCATGAGGCAATTTCTTTATTGAGATGTGGAGCTCATCACAGAAAAGCTGGAAAACACCTGTAGGCGTGGGAATAAGTTTCTACTCTTGCTGGAATAAATACACTCTGGACATGGTGCAGGCTTTTTAAGGTCCCACTCTACAACATCTATTTCTGTCTGTCCTCTGAAAGGTCTTTTCATTTTTTTCACGGCTGAGAAAATATATGTGGCTGCTAGCAGAAGAGAAAACATTTAGCCACACAGTTAAGGTGGCCCGCAGTGAAGATAAGCTGAATGACATCAGCAAATTGGGGCAACAAATGTGTGAAATGCGAGTTTATGCTAATCCTGAGATGTGGTGCTAGAATTGGCTTTTGATGCACCAAGGTATTTTCCCTAACCACCATATTTGGCATATTGCCCATGAATATAATAAAAAGCACAGCACTGACGGGTTCACATGGCTGACTTGAAAATCACAGAAGTTGAGGAAAGTTTTCTGTTCATTCCAGTGGCCTTTGGATGACAATTTTTGCAGGGAGCACCGTTGATTACTAAAATATCCTCAACCATGTCAAAAACCCAGAGAAAATTAGTACACTAAACTGCATCTGCTTGCAACTGCCACATTATCTACATTAGCTGTCTGTCTCAGGCTGACCTATTTTAAATAATTATTTCTTTATGGAAGTTTAAAGGCTTGAGTCATTCCAGATGATGAAGCTGCAGAGAAAACTCCCTCTCCACCTCCTCTCCCCACCCCTATGTTACAGCATTGTGGAGGCCTTTTTCATGGAGCTTCATTCCTTCCATCCATTAAAAGATTTGAAATTTGTCATTAAAATGGCTTTTCAGACAGAAGTGTGCCTTTTGTCACATCTTTGAATGGCAGCATAAGTGTAGACAAAATTAAGCTTTAGCAACCAAAGTTGCCCAAAATACTTTTGGTATGTAGCGTTTGCTGGACACTTGTCTGAGAGCTACAAAACTCACCTCTGCCAAGAAGTGAGGGAAGAAAAATCACAGATGATACAAGGAGTGAGAAACACATATCCTACAGGGATGGGAAGAAACTCAGTGGTCAAAGATGGGGAAGAGGCAGGTTTGCAATATTCAGTATATTCCACTGTATACATCAAATCTTCATCCTTTCTGTGCAGACTTTCACAGCCTTTCCTTCCTCCTGTGGCTTTTACTACCCAAGAAGGAATTGTCTTGGAGAGGCAGAACAAAAAGCTGAAAACTGAAGGGAGTGTGGGTGTGAGGGGGTTTATGTGTGCTTTGGTTTCAAAGCTTTGGCCTGAAAAGAGATATTTGCGTTAACAGACTACAAAAGACGAATGATTTGCTGCACTGAAAAAGTTAGAAATTCCTGCAACGTCAACACAGTTCATTGAAAGTTAAAAGGGGGGCGTGTTATTTTTAGGTGCTAAGTAATTCACATTTTGTGTTTAAAATAAAATATTCAGCTGTATCATTATGAGTCATTTTTGCTCAGATAGTTTACTAAAATATTCTCCTTATGTAATACTATCATCCAACATACCTGGGATTTCTATTTTAATATAAAGTCCATGTACACTAGAAAGTCTACAGATATATTTGTATTCTTAAGGCTAATAACAAAGCAAAAAAATATTTCAGGTATAGTCACTATTAGCAAGTTGTAAAATGTTGACTTCTTTCACTATATATTCAAATAGTCTATGTCTTCTCTATTATTATTTTTTTCTGCAGTTTATGTGCTGTATGCCTGCAGCCAGGAACATGTGTTTCCAATTATCCGAGCTTTCCAAACTAGCTTTGCGTTCAATAGCAACTTCTTTTTTTAAGGTACAGCTCCTCCTCCCACAGAAGTTAATATTCCTCTTCTTTTTCACATAGCAAACAGCAGTGGCTCTTGATTCCAGGCCCATTTTAGAAATCATTTAATTTGGAGCTCCTCTAGACAAGAATATATTCTCGTCTAAACTTCTTGTACATTTTATGAGACAAAACCAGGGTTTCATATTGAATGTATACAGAGTGCTGAAGCAAGAGGGGGAAAACTGATGTCAACCAGTCTGCTTTTTATGATATTTTCTCTAGTTTCCTATACAGTGAAGAATCAGTTGACCATTAGAGAGATAATAGTAGAAATGTTAGGTGTCATAAGCATCTCATGCTTACCGTACATGCTCAGGCCTTACAAATCCCAACCCTGGAGCAACCTGTGACATGTACCGTATCCAAATGATGCGTTGTAAGGTCATGAACAGTCATTATCCCCATTTGTACATGCAGAATTTGAGGCAGACGGATGTTTGATTCTGTGTTGGCTTAGGCCTCAGGCTTGCATGTGACATTTCTGATCATCTACACCACTGAGATGTTGACCTGCTCCCAGGCTTCAGTCTGGAGGAAGACTGTGGTCTCACCACCCAGGGGAATTCAGGCTCAGAGCTGCAAATTGAAATCCAGTCCCTACTGACAGTGCAAACATAAAAAACATAAGGCTTGTATTGAGAAAATCAACCCCAAACCAAAGCATAGTTTGTAACAGTAAGAAACACAGCCAGGGAGACAAAGGCAGTGTCTCACCTGAGCAGAAGATATGGGGAGATGTATGAGGGGAGTGGGGTTAGTGCATATCCCTGGGTCTGGCTCCAGGTTAGGATGAAGCCAAAACACAACCAGACACAGAAATTTGGAAGTGACCTGAGGTTTGTCGGTTTAGATGAAGCCTGTGTGAGTGGCCTGAGGCCAGAAGAAGAGCTTGAACTCTGTAATATTCACTAAATAACCACTGCGCTTTACAGCTCCTGAGGAGAGGAAGTGGAGACGGAGCTGCCAGTCTCCGCTCCATGGCAACCAGTGACAGGACATGAGGGAATGGCACAAACCTGCCCCAAGGGAGGTTCAGACTGGATATGTGGAAACATTTATTTACCCTGAGGGTGGTCAAGCACTGGAACAGGCTTCCTAGAGGGGTGTTTGGTGCTCCATGCCTGTCAGTGTTCAAGAGGCATTTGGACAATGCCCTCATTGCCCACATGCTTTAAGTTTTGGTTCGCCCTGAAGAGGTCAGGCAGTTGGACTTGGTAATCTTTGAAGGTCCAGCTGAACTATTCTAAATTATAATCCATATAACATTAAGAGAATCTGCTTCCTGTGTATGGGAAGATGACTGGAGAGAGATCAGAAGCAGGGAGCCACCCTTAACTTCATCTGCACTGCTGGGTCGGAGTCTGGTGCAGGCCTCAGGCGCCACGAAGGCTGGTCTGGAGGTGTAAGGCTGCTAGGAATAGGTTATAAACCCCTGGCCTTTAGTCACTGAGTAACCAAAGATCAAACAGCAGATCACTCATCTGACCACCACGTGATGAAAAGTGTATGATCCCTCATTTGTATGAGAAGCACTGCCTGAACATTACTCTGAAGTAGCCTGAGTACCAGGGATACAGGAACCTCCTTCTGAAGAACAAAGCAAGCAGGACAGTGCGTGCTGCAACTAAAAGGCACAAAAGCAAGACATTTACCCCAAAAGAGTCACTGTGTTGCCCACCAGCAAACATGCTGGCACAGCAGGTTGCAAAACAGGGTAAAAACCAGACAGAAGGAGACTGAATTCATGCTTGATGTCGTATGACCCTCCTCCACACATGTGCTGTGTAGCCCTAAAACAGATGTTCAGTGAGCATAGTGTGCTGCAGTGTTTGAAACTTCTGATGATAACATGGTAGAGTAGAAGTGAGATAGAGGAATGTGATCCTGAACGAGCCAGGATGAATGCTTCAGCCCACTCCCAGGGGGCATGTGAGTGAGATGCGGGCAGCCACTGCCTCCCGCAGAAGAGCTGAAGGTGTATCTTCTCAGGAGAAGCCTAACCAGAGCATAACCAGCTGAAAGAGTGAAGCAATGGGGATTATGATGGCAATGAGACATCTGCAGAGCATGTTCCTCCTTTGGGGAAGTGCTGCAGTCCTTCCATGACAATAACGAGTCTCTTTCCTAATCATTGCATTCTTCTCCCCATGAGCCATCACACCTCTCTGGTGATAGTCTCATATGCTTTGGTAGAGAGGAGGAGAGCTGCAGCCCCTCTGAGCATGGGATACGGCACATTCTGACTCATCAGCTCTAATGGAGGCAACCACACTGTCTTCCCAATCACAGATGTTGTCACAACAGTCATCACCTATTTCCCAACAAAAGCCATGAATGGTACCGGAAATATGTTTTCTTTATTTTTTGTTCCTATGCCCTTTCCTTTTCCAGATCCCACTAAAGATTCCTAGGCTAATAGCTCTTATATACAGTCTATGGTGTATACAAATATACAGTGTTTATAGCACATGAAGTTTGTACCATTTATAGCAGTGTTGACTATCACATCTCTATGACAAGTCTCATGGCACCCATCCATAATTTTAAATACTCAGCTCGTGGTAATAAGGGATTTACAAGATTTTTAGCACTAATTTTATGTGTATGTCTGGTCTTCATTCCTAAAAAAATGTTTAAAATTATTTCTCATATGACTTCCAAAGGCTGAGATCATGAGAAGCTTATATTTCTCTTTTTAAGAAATCTCTAATTGCCAAACCAACCTGGTGATCATCTGGGCATTTGTCATAGTGTTTATTCACAAGTTCACATGATGCATTTGTCATTTAAATTTCCTGCAACCAACTTATGACAACACACTGAAGAGGCATCTTTTTCACCAGTTTTTAGAAAAGAAGGTGAGGAAGTCTTTGGTGGAAAAGACAGAGCAGCTCAAGCCTAGAGTGATGCTCGCAGCATGTCCAATGTGTCCTCCTAACCTGGCGCTTTCAGCACAGCTGCCAGCCTGGAAACCTCCAGGGAACAATGCAGAGTGACTCTCGGCAATTGATATATCAGCCTGTTCCTTGTGCAGCAGCATTTCATTGCTGCTAGTGTTTGTGGTGTATAATTCAACCTCTGGTTGTTTCTAAGTGTTATCTGGACTTTCCACATATAGCAAACAACGGAGCCTGCAGCTATGTTCACACCATGGAGATGTCTTTAGGTGACAGCTGTTTTCTTTAGTGCCCTTTATTGATTGCATTTCTATGCAGCGTATTTTGAGCAGAACTGTTTAAAAAGTTTTTTTTGAACTTGTCTTCAATTTCCCCTTTCCACACGTCATTTTAGAAAAATAGAAGTAGGGGAGAAAAAGCGGACTATGAAAAAATTCCCCCTTTGCCATTAAAACTAAAAAGGAGGAATGAAAAGGAAAGGGGAAAAAAAAAAAAAAGATTTGGTCTTTTTTTCCTTATAAAAAATAAAACTATTAAACATAAAAACAGTTGAAAATGAAATGTGCACAGCCCCCCATGCATTGGTACAGCCTGTAGTTACCACCAAGGGTCAAGTGCTTCTTGTCAAGGCAGTTTCCAATTCCCGGACCTTTTCATAACGTCAAGAGGTGTTATTTGCTTAATAAATGTACAAACATGTTGTTAAACCTGTTAAAACACAGCTTCTGCTGTATTTCACTGAATGAACAGTGGGGAAAGCAGCAACATTTGTTGTTTAATGTAAGAGCACATGGCTTGCTGCTGGATGAAGGGGGCTCGGTGCCTTGGCTGGTGCAGAAGTGCCAGCAGGAATGCTGATCTCAAAAGTAAACCTCCTTGGCTGCTCATTTAGGAAGGAATGGACTGTAATAAAATTGGCAGGGATCTCCAAGCAAACATGTTCAAACTGAAAGTCAGTGCACAAAGAGATACGTTTTGTAGCACGGCAAGAAGTCTCTAAACCAGCTAATTACTGAAGTTTTGTGGAAAAAGAATAGTGTTTATAGCTTATGGGAAGTTATGTCAGTATTTATGAAATCCTTTTGGTTAGCGTTTTCTACTCATTTTCTCTAATGTTTGCTAAGTTTAAGCATATGTTGTTGTAAATCCAGATAGAGCCATAGTGTGAATGTGGAAGTTGGTGTAAGCGTGCCACAGTACTTCTCTGGCATCTAGTTTCTGGTAGCTACCGAAGGATGTGGGACTGCTGAGTGCACAGGGCTGGCTCCACTCAAAAGGGTAAATTAGTTTCATGTGAATATATTGTCATTTTTTCAAGGGTATAAAACCTCTGTGAGCCTGAAGGGTGAAGAATGACAAAGGGGACCATCACTTTTTGTCTGCAAATGTTTTCATTATTTAGCAGAAGTCTCCTCTAAATCCAATAAGTAGGGTGGTGGAAAGTAAAGAACAGGTCTTTGTTTCAAATCTATATTGAAAAATTTTCCTAACTATTTATAATAAGGCTTGTCATTGAAACATGAAGGATAACAGAGCTTGGGGCCTTGCAGGTTAATGATAACTCTTTCACAAGCATTTTGTTCACAATCTCAATTATAATTCCATGTGCTTTATCTTTCACATACATAGCTAAACCCTTTTAATCTTTAATGAACTGATCTGTCTTAATTCAGTAGCTTTAGAGTTCTTTGTTGAAAAAGTGAGAATTTCGTTATCAGCTGGAGGTCTACAGAAAGTTATATCCTGGGGATATAGAACAAGTGAACAGAAATCTCAGCTGCTGTGGATACATCAGGGATGAATGTGGTGGGTTTTTTGTTGTTGTTTGTGGTGGGAGTTTGTTGTTATTTTTGTTGTGTTTTTATTTGTTTTGTTTTTCCAGTTTAAAAGCAAGCATCTTCACGTCTGTCTTGAGTCAGGCCACTGGCTTTTTTTCTCAGCTGGTAGTGGGGATTTTGCAGCTGCTGTGCCCTTTCAGGAGTCTTCATTCACTTTTTTAGTTTCAATGACTGTTGGCCTGAGTTTGAAGTTTTCTCTCTACCTGTTTCTGCTGAATATTTCTGTATGGTTTATTTTTGTCAGCTTTGTTATACTATCTTACTGTCCCTTTTCTCCCTTTCACTAGGACTGACAATGACACTTTTCTGTAGAATTTTTCAATAGAAATTTCTCATCAAGTGAAACTTTTCACAGTACACACAACCTTTTGTCATTTTTTTAAACTAGAAAACCACAGAAGTGTAACTTTTTGCAGTTCTGTATAGAAATTTTGGAAAATTTTATAAACTGATAGCTGTCCATTGAACATAAAAATGATTTTTTCCCTCTCTTTGAAATTTTTCAAGACAAAAGCCAGTTTTGCAGCAAGCACTTGCTCTTCCGTTCACAGCCTATTGAAGGTAGCCAGAGGACACTAGGCTTTTTAATTATTGCTTTATCCCCTCTCACCTTGACCTAACTGTGCCCTGGCAGGGAATGTTTGTCTACCTCTAACTGATTTACAGCAGATGTTAGTGGTAATAAATTATATCCCACTTCCCCCAGCTCTTCTTCTGTAGAGCTGCTTGAATGTTTTCAAATGAAAAGTCTCTTAATCTTAAAAGGCAATTTTTTAAAATGTATATTTTGGGGGGTTATGAATATTTTCTCTTTTTTTTCCAGTTAAACTGAAAAACAAAGGCTGTGTTTTATTCTTTTTCTCTGTTTTTGTTTTCCTTTTGCTACTGGGAAAAGTGGAACTAAAAGGAGAATGCAAGAGGGAAGGTGAAAAAAAGTGAAAACAGAAAAACTTCTTTGGAAAAAAAAGTGAATAACTGAAATAGCTCACTGGCAAAATACATGGGAAGGGAAAAAAACTCAGATGTTTTAATTTTTCCCTGTTTTTTCCACCAGTTCTCTCCTGACATCATCAAGCAACCATTTGGTACTTGTTTCATGTAGCACGTGCTAGGCAAAGGGAATGACTTCATGCCTCTAAAGCAAAGCCTTTGTTCTACCAGCCACTTGCACAGATGCTGCCGCCAGCGCTCCAGCTGCATTTGTAGGGACTGACTTCCATCACTGGCCTCACGCATCCTGAAAAGTAGTGGGAGGATGACTGGGAATGAGAGGACCCAACCTGGAAGTTGTGTCCTGACTTAGAACTCAACTGGAAACCAGAGCAGATTTCCTGAGGCAGAGATGCCCCCAAATCCCCACTTTCCACCCCAGCGTTGCTGCCAGGCTGCCCACAGCACCACTTGGCCAACACAACCTATCTCAGTAGACCAGGCATGATTTCCAAACCTGGCCACTTTCAGGGAACACTGTAACGCATGCTATTTTTACAAGAGCTTCTCTCTTTGAAATAAGAAGCAGAAACGGGCCGTAATTAGCAGAAAGTGCTGAAGGAATTGTTTGCCTCTAGTGCTCATATTTTGTTCCTGGTGAGTACCCTAAAAAATTATATAGGCTCATGCTGCAAGTGGGACTTAAGTTAAGGCTATTTCAGAGGAGCTAATTGCCTTTGCCTTGAGCCAGGGCACCGGCCAGTGGAGATTACCACTGTATCTAAATACTTCTCTAGCAAACGGGCACATGAAACTCAAGATACTAGTTTGTTTTAATCATTAGGTCCTAGGAGAACCAGAAAATCTGAAGACACTGGGTTTTCTTTCTAATATGCTATAGTCGGGGCTGTGTCAAAAAAGTGGAGTCAATTTTTACAAAGAAGCCACGTTTTTGGAAGTGGGCCCTTGCCTTAGGAGTAAGTAACCTCTGAAAAGTGGTGAAGCCTGCAATTGTCCTCCTACAAAAACACAGCAGTCCGCATCCTGCAAAAACCCTGGGGCTCAGTTTTCTGTGTGTGCTCATAGCCCTTTGGATTTCAATGGGACAACTCCAACAAAAACTTCACTTTATGAATGACATCTTTGGGAGCAAGGAGTTCTACATCTATTTTGATAGTAAGTGCTATTGCTTTCCTTTTCTACTGTAGCTAACAAAGACCTTTACATTTATAGTTCAACCAAGGTAGATTATAGAAATCATGAAATCAATTAAGTAGATTCAAACAAAAAATAAAGCAATGTTCTTAATGTTGGGAAGTGAAACACAAGACAGAGAGTCCATTCGCTAGAAACAAGCAACCAAACAGGCTTCATCTTAATTTTGCTAAGGACTGCAGAGTTCAATCCTAAATTCCTTGGCAAAATACCACAAAGGGAGTTTTCAGACTCCCCTTCTCCTTTAAGACCTCTCTCCCTCTAATTTTGGAGGTTCCCTTCCCTCCCATTCTGCACCAACCCTACAGTAAATCATCACTGGCAGCCTGCAAGTGTCCCACAGACAGACACATAACTCTTGTCTTACAGCAAAAGAGAGGGGGGAAAAGCAGAGAGCGAGGTAACACTGGTTCAAGGAGTCCCAGGTAGCCACAGCTGATGGCACAGAGTGTGCACCGAGTGCAATATCACCTCCATCTCAGAAGAGGAAACCCTACCTAAAAATCATACACTTTTTAGCTAAAGCATCAGTATCTAGGAACAAAGGGAGGAAAACAGGATGCCGGAGCAGCAAGGTTGGATGCAAGCCCTCCTTTCCCTGCTGCTAGGCAGGGGAAGGAGGGCTCGGAGTTTCGAGCCCCCCCGGGCAGTTTGTGTTACAAGGCATCGCATATCTGGCTGCAGCCCCCGCCACGGGCAGGCGAAGGGTTAACAGGAGAGGCACCACGTTAGCTGTATCTGTGGAGATTATGGTGTGTTTATCCAGTGTTCAGATTTCCTGTCTGAGTGTTTGGATTTCCTGAAATCCCTGCTATCAGCCCAAGTGCTGTCCACTGAGCAGACCTTTTTCTCTCTTTTTTTTTTAAACTTCTTTTTTTTTTAAACTTCTTTTTTTTTTTTTTTTCACTTTGCTCACATGGTAGGCTTTCCTTCCTGCTCTCTTTCTAGTTGTAGTGCCTGTGTCTCCTCACCGGTCAGGACATTTATGGATGCAGATCAACACTCTTAGACTGCAGAACTCTGGGTTCGCCGTGCATTGGATTTCCTGTTTTTGTTTTGTTTTGCTTTGTTTTTAATTTTGTTTTATTTGACTTTTTTTTTCTTTCTTTTTTTTTTTTTGTGGAAATAAAACTCGAAGAAAAATGGTCTTTTCCAGCTGCCCATGGGAGAATACGTTTTAGTTTGAGATGGAACAATGGCCTTAGGTTTGAGGAGCAAATCTGGAATGGGAATTCAGCCTGCACAAGTCCTGGTGAGTTACAGGGCATCGGCTGGGAGGGTGCTCAGTCCCGTACAGCTCTCGGACAAGGACAAAGGCTGAGCACAGCCACTGAGTGTGGCTGCTGGGCAAACTGCAAAAAAAAAAAAAAAAAAAAAAAGCAGAGGGGTGTAGCTGAAGGTAAAACTTTTCTTAAAAAATAATAATAATTAAAAAAAAAAAGTCCATTTTTCATTGCTAAAAATACACACTGCTCTACAGCCTAGATAACATCTAGGTAAACTTTACCATAGCAAAATCTGTCAGGCCAGATTCTGCCAGTTCTTACCCATGTGAGTAACTTCTACTCACATAAACAACTTCAGTGGCTTTTAAAAGAGCTCATATTAAGGGAAGGCTTGCAGAATTGGGGCCACATGTAGCAAATTGCAAGAACTCAATCTCCATGAAATTTAATCGTAAAAGAAAAAGATCATTTTATGAGTGTCATTGTATGCTTCCTTGGTCTTTTAAGTTTTATTGTTGATCCAGTTTTAAATTTGAAGAAAAACCCATGTGATAACTATTTCTCCTATTGTCTCTTAAATAAGTTTGCAGTAGGAGTGAAAGCATATTTTCTGCAGCAATGTTCCGGGAGGCCAGAAAGGGGCTTTCGTTGTTGGAGGGAAAATGCTGAGTGCTGTGCTGCTCCAAACTGGAAAGCTGTATTCAAACATGAGGCTTCGCTAAGGTTTTAACTTCATTTTTGGATGCGAGAGCCCATGGCAGCAATATTACTAGCCTGAGGTGTTTTTAGTTAAACCATGGTCACAAATGCAACAAGTCGCCTGGTCTGAAAATCAGTGAGTCAGCTTTGAAAAGAAAAAAAAAATCTTCATTTCAGACCTCTTTGAATCAGATTTCATTGCTGGCATCCATGGAAGAGTTTTTGGAGTCAGATGTGGAAGATAAAGCATCATCACTGTTGCAGCTTTTGTTGTGTCCCTTAGCTGGAGGCTGTGGTTGCACTGCACATTCCTGAGCTGCTCCTTGGACCTGTTCCAGGGACTTGGTTCTCTAATTTTAGGGAAAAATCTTGTTTCAGAAAGTGCTTAGATACTAGGAAACGTATATAATGAAAACAGCTTTCTCTACTTTAGCTCTGATTTTCATTAGACTACTGAAAATGTCCTGAACTCTAGCATATAATAGTGCACATCAATCTTCATTTAAAATGTTGGGGTTTAGCAGGAGAAAATACCTTACTTTTTTATACCAATAAAGGGAAAAATGCATTTTCCAAATTCTTTCCAGAGCTTCCAAATTTGAAGTTTTAAACTAATAGTTGCCCAGTGTGCTGGGTTTCTGCACAACCCTTTGAATGTGATCCTGCTGCTCTTCTTCAAGCTTTTCTTCAGTATCAGCAGAAGGATTGTGTGATACCAGCCAGACTGAACTGGTGTCTTTTTGCCTGCAAGCCTTCAGGAACTCGATTTTAATTATTAACATGGGGCAACACTGAAACCGATGGTATTTTATGCATCGAAATGTTGGTTCTTGCTGTGTACATAGGTGTGTATTCTCAGTGTGGGGGATCCCCAAAAACTGAAAGGGAGGACAAGGAGCCCCTCACCTGAGGTAGACCAGACCTTGGTGCCCTGTCTCATGGCTGTGCTCTGTCCATGGCTGTGACTGAAGCGGCCAAAGCAGAAACGTGCTCCTCTCAAAGCTGGCAGAAGAGTCAGAACATCACTAATGAGCAGTGAACTGCAGAAAATAGAGAGTACAGATGAAGACAGAGGGGAAACGTGAAGACTTCTCTAGGTCTACCCAGCTCTCCTAGCTTTGGAAATGTGGTTGGCTGCCTGATCAGCAGGAGCCTTGGGACTGGCTCAGTTGCTTTTTTCCCTCTTTTGTGCAGGATGGTCAGAGCTTTCTGGTTTAAGTCAGGTTGGAAATGCTGTGGGAATAGTTTTTTCTGGTGGTATTTTGGTATTTCCTCTTCTGCTCACACCCAGACCAGGAAGTGCAGAAGCACAACCTTCAGCTCATTGTGTGCGGATTTCTTTTTATAAATGTGAATTCGCTTCCCTTCCCCCCCCCCCCCTTTTTTTTCTTTTTCTTTTTTTTTTGTCCGAATAGCCCTCACAAAGGTTTAAGGCTTGCTTTGATTTAGACTGTGGGAATTTTTTGTACCTCTTTATATAACTGCACCAAGCATTGAATAGTGCCCTAATAAATGATTATCACATTATTTCTGTATTATCTAAACGCAATATTACCAGCTCAGCTCCCCACTGCCATATGTTCATGGGCCAGTACCCCCCAGCAGCTGGTTCTGCTGGCATTTGTCCCCATACCTTCAGCAGCATGACGGCTGATTGGACACGAAGACCTATCTGTTCAGTTGCCCACGGAGAAATGTGGCAAAAGACCATTTTTTTTGGTAACTAACTACACTGTTAAACTCTCTACAATTAGATACCTCACATTTTTTCCCTTCTTCTTCTCTCTCTTCTGCATCAGTGAGGAAGTTCAGCTCGTGCACCTTCTCCACATGTGTCCAACTCATTCACCATCACGGCCGCCAGTCCTCCTGCCTTTCTTGCTGTTGTTGGCAAGTGCAGATAAACAGTTTTGACAGGCAGAGAGTCCTGCAGAGCTAACTTCATACATGCAGTGATATTTCTCTGCTCAGATGATGAATGGACAAGAGGAACTAAGCCACTTTCCCTGAAATTATTCCCCACATTGTAAGTTTTCAACCCCTCCTTTCCAAGCCATTTTCTGGAAAAAGCAAAGAATGCAATTCCTTACCTGATCACTTTTAGATTAAAATTGTTTCCTTGAGCCTCTTCTAGCCACCTGGTAGGGTCTTTTGTCAGCCATTTTGTAAATGAAAATGAACTTTAGGTGGATCTTAAAGTTAGGTACATGGCAAAATGATTATTTCCATTTGGGTCCACTCTCATGAGTGCAACATGAACAGATGGAAATACAAGCAAAGGGAACTGTCATTATATAATTCTATAATTCAAGAAGACTTAAGTAGGCACAGTGGAATTTCCAAGGATTTTGGAGGAGTGTTCTTGTTTTGGGGCACTTTTTTTCTCTTTGCCCTTGGCTTTAAGGCTCTCTCTTGTGCTTCAGGGAGAAGCAGTGTTTCAGGGAGATGGTGCCAGGTGGGGAGGGAAGGATGCCAGGCCCCATTATTTCAGACACTGATTAGTGCAAGGATGGGAAGCGGCAGGGCTCATCCTGGAACAGGTATTGTTCTCATTGAACACACAAAATCACAGAATGGTTTGGGCTGGAAGGGACCTTAAATATCACCTAATTCCAACCCCCTGCCACGGGCAGGGACACCTCCCACTAGACCAGGCTACTCAAAGCCCCGTCCAGCCTGGTTCTCTTCCCACATGGTACCCAGAAGGCAAGCTCCATCCACACTGAGGGTCCTCACTTGGACCCCTGAACCACAAAGCTGGAGAGGCAGTGATGCTTTCCCTGTATTCTCCCTTATCTCGGCTGGAGATAACAAAACCCATCTGCCTCTGTGAGTCAGCAGAAAAGCATTCAGCTTTTATAAGAGTTAAGGGACATGGGATAGGGCGATGTCAAAGCACAGAAGGCTTCTCCCGGCTTTGCATTCACACAGTGCTCACGTAGAGGAAGTCGCATTTTCCATTCCCATTCACCAGGCAAAATTATTTACACCAAGCTGAGGATGTGGCCCCTGGCATACAAGACCAGGGCTGCTGAACAAGGCTCCTTTCATCAGCTGTAAACGTGAACAAATGTGGAAACAGCAACAAGCAGTGAGTACCGTGATGCGGCTGCTGCTGGCAGCTTGGAAAAGTCAAGAAAACTCGATTGTCTTCTCATCAAAAGTGAAACAAGGAAGCCCCCCCTCGCCTCCACCCCCACCGCTACCACCCTGGCTCGAGCAAGTCGATCCGTAGGTATTTGTGTGGGGGTTTGTTCTTGGCGGTTAACCACATAACAATTCGAAGCATGTGGCTAACTCCGAAGAAACTGCCTTTAAACGTTTGCAGACTGCGGTGGTGTTAGCGAGAGCGGGGGGCTGCAGCAGGAAGCCCTGTACATCCTGCAATATACTCCTGTGAAGAGGGAAAAAAAAAAAAAAAAAAAAGAAGGTTGTGACTCTTGGAGCTTCTCTGCTGTCAATGCACAGCAGCACGGGGCAGATGTCCCCCATGTCGTGTTTCACATCTGTATTGGTGTGTCAGGGCGAAACACCCAGCAGGAAGCACACAGCAGAGAAAAGAGGTGGCAGCCAGCGGGAGAGCATTTCGGCACGCAGCTTTCATAAATAAATCAGGAGGAAAAATAACAAACAAACTGGGGGGCCTTTGCGGCGAAGCAGTGCATGCTTGGGACCATAGGGTGATCTCCAAGGGAAGCGTAGGCCTGGAGAAGGAGGCTCAAGGAGGCGCTGGGGAAAAGGCAGCAAGGAGCAGCACTGCTGTAGCTTGGGGTGGTAAAAATGCCCCAGCGGAGCTCTCCTGTCCCTCTAGGCCTGAATTGGTTGGGCAGGGAGGAAAGGCTGGAGGGAGGATGTGCACAGAAGGGATGGGAACGGTTGCGTCTGTGGGGGCAAACAGCCCAGCGTCCGTGTGTGTCGCACACTTGTCAGGACAGAGATGTCGGGGTACGTAAAGTCCAGTTTTAAAGGATTTGGTGCTTAAAGAAACCAATAGAGCTTAAGATTGCAACATTTCCCCACTGGAGGAGACCCATGTGAGACATTCAGTGAGTTTGCAGCTCCCAGAAGATCTCAGGTTTTTAGCTTCTCTTCATTTCCAGTTCATCCCCAGTCTATATCCAGGAGGGCCTATCTTTGAGTACAAGCAGACGTTTCTAAATGTTACTTGGGCAAATAATGAACTTCAATTAATCTTCTTCACCCAGCTATAAGCCTCATTTTTAATTCAGCAGGTAAAAATACTACATCTGTACCATCACCAGAATTGGCCTTACTCTAGGAAAGAAAATGACAATTGGTGTCAGGCCCTAAGGCTGAAAATTCAACCTGCTTTGGAGAAAAGCAAATGAGGCCTTGCCAGGTCTTCCCTCTTTGTTTCATCAGCTGGAGCAGTGGCTTTGTGGCATGGGTTGGGGTGGGATTGCAGCTGGAAACCAAGCTGTGTCCCCAGGGTCCTGGCAGGATCTGCAACTACGCGCACTTCTCCATTTATATTCTCCAGTCCGGGGAGGAAGGAAATCGGCCATTAGTTAGTGGCCAAACCACAGCCACGGGACAGCCACCTTCTGGCACTGAGTTATGGTGTGACCACAGGCAAGTCGCTGCATGGCACTGCCCAGATCAGCAGCAGAAGTGTGGCTGACTCCCACTTTCTTCCCCTTCATCCCTGGAGCAGCCAGAAGGGAGTGTGCAGATGGGAAATGCAGGGCACGCAGACAACATGCTCCTCCATACTGCTGGGGCAGGAAGAGGGAGATGTCTCCTGCCAAGGCTGGTGCAGCTGCGTGTGCTTTTTAATGCAGTTGGCCAAATGCACAGGAAACAATTTTGTTCTGGCCAGAACTGCCAGACTGCGAGGCAGCAGGACATTTCAGGCACTAGGACAAGCCTTCTGGTATCTAGGTTCAGCATAACACCAAGGCCTTAGCATGATACTCTGGTTCCATATAAGAAGATAAAACCATCCAAGCCAATGCTTCAAGACCCTGGTCCAGCAGTGGCTGACAACATCCGCATAGGAAGCAAGAGCTGAACAGGGCTACATGTAGTGATAATTCCTCAGATTAAAATCCCAGCTTCCCAGGACCTCATCTGAAAGACTTCTGGAGTCAAAGCCCATGCTTACATTGTACTTGTCTTGGATAGACATTTGCAGCATGGATTTGTGTTATTTTTCCTTTAAACTAATAGACATTTTTAACATCCATGAAAAAAAGCTTATATGAGTTCAAAATGCAATTAGGCAAATTCATGGGGAAAAAAAATGTCTTCAATTTACAGCTGTTAAATCATTACTGACAGTCAGGGTCCAATCCTAGTCTCCTACATGAGGTTTTTAGTTATTTAGTAACTTTATAGTGCTGCTACAAATTGAGTTTTGTGTAAATATTCCAGATTTATTTGTGGGTAAATAAGATCTATGCCAGCACCATGGAGTGTATAGATTTATTTCATCTAATTTAGAGTGTAACTATATTGCTACTTTCCTTCTGCTTTCAAAACCAGTTGTTTAATAGTCACCCAAATTAGCAATTTTACCGATATAATCATTTACCTAATGGTACATTTCCCATAAAATGTGGAAGATTGCATTCTCTGCTGGTGTAGGATACTGGTTCCATCCATCTGATCAGAGGCAGGTCATAGCTGCATATCCTTTAATAATTATTTCAGCAGGTGTCCTTTTATTTCTGTTCATAATTAGTAGCTGAGTGTTTAGCAAAGCTTGTCAGGATCCAAAATTCCTACAATTCAGTAGTTATCTATATTCATGAACAAAGGGGATCTCTACCTTGGTAATTTCTGAAAATATTTTATTAAAACTAACGGATATTATAATTCTACATTAAATTATTTATCAGCCACCAAGGTAGAATTTTGATCTTACACTTGTCCTAGATTAATGTCATAATCTGACTCCAGATTTAATCAATGGTAAGGTAGGTGTCAGCCAGAATCCCAGACCTCATGAGTCATTTATACTTTATCATTTTATTTTCTGTGTTTATGAACTTGTGGTTGAGAAGGAGACGTGTGTTGTTGTGTTGGTCATGTTGGGGTTAAAAATCTACATCTAACACAAGATGATCTACAGCTGGCATTTTTTCTCACCACCTAGACAGTGAAATGGGATTGGGTTCAGTTGAAACCAATTTCCATACCACTGAGAATATTAGAAATAATGGGTGTCAGTAACGGCAAGAATAAGGATAAAAAGGTGATTGTAAGTCATGTTTTGCTCCTGTAGGCTGGAGCCATATGACAGCCTACCTGGCACCTGGTCTGAATTAGAGAAATCACTTGACAGTTGTGATTTATGCTTTTCTTCCTAGAATTCCTGGGAACCTCAGAATAGTAATTGTACTGTTGCCACTGTAGCGTAGTATATAGATATATGTACATGGTATATTGCAAACTCTTACAATTCGTTCCTTTCGTTGCCTTCAGAGAACAGCCTGACTGTGAAGTTCCTCTTAGCAAGAAACCTCCATGCCAGAAGGATGATTTATAAGATTAATTCTGCCCATTTTAGACTGATTCCTTTCCCAAACAACCAGAAGAGACCCTAGGTCCTAAGTGTCTCCTTCTCAGGGCTGGGATTTGAAGTAGACCCATGTCCCATGAGTCATATCAGGGCAAAAGTCGTTCAATCTCTGCAACTTGAGGAAGAGAATTGGGTTTACAGATAAACTCCTACAATAGATATGCACAAGAGGGGACATGACCCCAGGCTGAAGTTTAGGAAAACAAGGAGTCTTAGATAATGTTTTTTCATGATGCTGGATGTTGAAGTCACCATTTAAAAGAATAGAAGGCAATCACATTCTTGTTGTGTTTTATGTTCTGGGAGGAAAAATACAAATAAATAAATAAAAACCCTTAAATCATAGAGACTTTGATAATTGAAACATAATTTAAATAATGTGTTACCGAGAAATCTGCAACTTTTGTAGTCTGGTCTCTATAAACGAGGCTGAGGCAATTGCACTGTGTGCCCCTCTGTGATTTTGAACCCCTTCAGTCAATTGTGATGGAGGAACAGAGGACTGAAATGCTACATATTTCATGAAAACAGGCAGATAAGCAGAAGAAAGAAACAGTTTGTTATCTCTGACTACCTCCTCCCCAAAGAAAAAGTCACATCTACTGTGAGAAAAAAACAGAAGGAAAGGCAGAACTTCCATGGAAGTGAGGCACTGTGCCCACCACAACCTGTGGGAAAAGCTTTAACAAGCATTTGTATTTCATTATACCCAGAGCTAAATTCACCCATGAGGTACAAGTCCACAAGCAGCCACACACCCTTCATTCTGCCATTTGAAAGCCTTCCCCTAGGAGTAGCAGGGTGCCTTTGTGGCTTTCATCACCACAAAGTCCTCTCTCCATGTTCATGCAAACCTGAATAGCTTTAGGAGCAACAAGAGTTAGGTGAAAGACACCTGTTGCTATTTATCCCACTGCTTTAATTCTCTCTCCTTGAAAGACGTGCCTTTTTGCAATATCATGGACCATTAATCCACTGCATTAATAGGGGAAGCATTCCCTGGGAATAATAATATCCTGACATCAGTGTTGCTGGCCTACGAGTGCTAACTGACAGTACAGTAGCGAAGTTTTGCTTAGACAAGCAGTACCAGGAGAGAACCCTGTTTGCTAAAGCTTTCCTTTGTAGATAAAGATTAAATCAGTAATTTTCAAAAGCTGGTTGCCTAAAATTCAGAGCCTCAGCTCATACCAAAGTCCTGGATAAATTATTTCAATGTTCTTTGGAGAGTGAGGTCAATTATTTCAATCCAGTAATGAAGGCTTCAGTAGACAAGAGTTCAGCACTTCTACTTGAGTTTCCCAGTGCAAGACAACGTATGTCAGTCCTGAGCTGCAGAACATTTGTTTTTACAATCCAAATCCCTTCTAAATAGAAATCACCAGCTGGACCAGACCGTTGAAGACAAGTCAATTCATGTCTTGGAGAAAGACCCTGGGCTCCCTCCAGAATGTGAACTTAGAAGGGAAAGAAACTCTGAAAGGGAAAGAAAGGCCAGTTGAGTGCTTTCACTCCCAAGCACCTCTAGCCATCTGCAATTTATATTAGCGTACTAGATTTAGCAGGAGATGAGTGGTGGTCACAAACACCAGAACTGAACGGTCTCATCCAGCTCCCACTCCAGATGCAAACTGCAGCGGGTTTTGCTGTGGTTTTCCACAGACAGGAGGACAGACAACAGTGACCAGGCAGCATCTGTGTGAACCCTGGCAACACCCTCTGATTTCGACAGTAGTTATCATGAGAAAATATGTTTCTGTTTTGTCTTTTCCTGTGCATGTTAAAAACAAGGCATTTGTTGGGTTTTCTTCCCTAAAAGGAAATAGGTTCATTCGGGAATGCATGAGGCAAATCGGGTTCTTTTAAGTACCGAAAGATACATATGTGCGATTTCAACATTTTTAAGCCCTCCCGGGATATTTGTTCAATATCAGTTGTGTCTGTTATTGTACTGGTTTTGCAGTAAACAGTAGATCTGATATAATGAAACCCAGCCTCATTTATACTGTTAATGTAGTCTTTCTTAGAAGCAGAAGCTATTTACAAGACCATAATTTCCCTCAGAGACACTATTTTTAATTGGGGAAGAGTTCTCTCAGAGGAGTAATAGTCTTACATCTGTGCAGTATTTTCCCAATCAGGAGATCAAGAGAAAGAGGATCTGAGCAACTGCTTCTTTACATAACAATGAACATAGAGCTTCGGAGTAAATCATAATGTGCAATAAAATTAAAAAAAAAAAAATTGGCTGGAGATTAATGACTGGAATGGGACTTACTGAATTAAATTGGATCAGATGTTCCCCAGAAAAATCTGAGTTAGATTCAGAGTGCTTTTGTTTTTCACAAAGGAAGATTTAGCTTGATTGTTTCATAACTACTGACAATTTCTAGACATTGCAGAAGTGGTCCTAGGTGCCTGCAGGAGAAGTCTGGAAAACCTGGTCTTGAGCAGGCAAGGAAGAGACTGAACACAGAGCCTCCATGGCACACAATCTCACTAACTGTTAAAGAATTACAGACAGCATTATAGTTTTACAAGATATTAAGGGCTGAGTTAAGGTTTCTCCTTCCAGGGGCAGGTTCATGAGTACAGGTCTGCCTCAAAGATAAACACCTACTGAATTGTTGAGGACTGCTATCAAAGTCCAGTTGTGCCTTTCATGTTCACTGTCAGGTGGCTTAGGTGGCTCCTTCTTCCTGTGCTTTCTTCTGTGAATCTGCTTTCAAACGTCCAACCTTCCCAATATGGGCTAAAGAGAAACACGGGCAGCCAACTCAGGCTTTTGAATTTCCCCCGGGACCGAGGCTCTCCAAGCTAACACTTGGGTTTGTGTTTCAGTCCCAGATTTGTTTGTGGCTTCAGCATTGAGAAGCAAAATGTTTGTGTTTCTAACACTGTTCACTGGAGAGACAGGCTTAAAATTATAAGCCACGGACTGAGACTGAAGTTTCCTGTTGGTGTTGGTGGTTTTTTTTAATCAGAGATGTGTGTTCTTTTGTCAAGAACCAGACTCAGTTCATGAATATAACAAAGGAGGAAATCAAAGCTACCTAAGATACTGACTGTGCTAGAGATACCAAAACTTTTTTTTTTCCTTTTAATTAATATTATTTGCTGACCTAAAAGTGAAGCAGGTCCATAACATGTCTGATAAAAAGGTTCATTCAGGAGGTGCAATGCTGAAGGTACCAGACATCTGCCTTGTCATCTGTTCTCAGGCACCTGGCAGGTGTGCAGCACTTGGCTTAGTGACTTTCTCTTATTAACTCAGTTTCCCTAGGCTTTTGTAAAAAATGGACCTAACAACAGTTGCCTAGAGCCAGGAGAAGAAGAGCAGGAATACATTATTAAAACCCAGAATGCAACACCATTTTAAAATTCATCAAAGTGCTCAGAACAAATTCTCCAGAGATCGGGGTCTTAGTCATTCCAGGTTTCCAACTCATTTAGATAATTGTCCCTTGAAATAGTTATCTCTTTCTTTTTTACTTCTTCTCTCTCTCTCTTTTTTTTTTTTTTAACATTGGCTATTCGCTTAGCAGGCAGCTCAGCTCTACAGCTGCAGAAGAGCAGAAGAAACCTCAAGTTTCCCACCATGCACATCTCTGCTTTCTGCAACATGAGCCAAGCACTTGAGTGCATCTCAAATAATCATCTCATTGTCACCTGCTGACACAGTAGCAAGTCATTACCAATTTAACTAATTAATACATCGGTCAAATTCATTTCATTGTGAAGTGATTTATTAAGTAATAGGAGAGGTTTAGAGAGATAACATGAGTTATTCAGTATTTTTAACTACCATCAGAGCCTGGAGAGACTCAGTCTTGATGTTTTCCCATCTTCCTGAAAGCTATGTGACTTGATTGCTTCTGTCTCAGCATAAATTCATGCTGTCGCTAAAATAAACAGTCCAAGCACCACCATCACGTGAGCTCAAAAAGGAAACTGATACAAATTAAACTGAAAAAGGGTGGTTTATTTTCCAGCTGCATCATTCTTCCCTCGGTAAAAATATCTAAACTTATATTACAGCGTATAATTTTATTTTATATTATTTGTGTAATTTCTTGTAGCCAAATATTCTAGAGATTGTTAAAACTTCTCATCAGATTGCTAGGGGCAGGTGCGGTCATGGTAGTATACCCAAATAGATACTATTTCCTGGGGGCTTCCATAAAAAGCTTAGTTTTTAAGTTTTCTTTTCTTTGTCTTGGCATTTCTTCTGGAATGTAGAATTAGGGCTACAGCCTTGTATATGCCCACAGGATGGTCTGGGCAGACATACGAGGGTCCTACTGTGATGCACTTGGGGCATGCAGCACGGCAAGAGGTGTCTGCCTCTGGGATCGGCACCCTACTATCTCTTCTAGTCAGTAAAATGGAAGAGACGGTTTAGGCTGTGATTCATCTGACCTTTGTAGATAACTCCTTTAGCATGTCTTTTTCAACATCTACTCTTGTAGGATGAGGTGAGCTGAAACCTAGTTTCAGTTGACAGTACTGACTGTATCATCAGTAACTCTAACAGGAGCCTGGGGTGAACAGCCCAGGCAAAGACACTTTGTCAGATACATCCTACTTTTAAAGTATAAAAGTTGAGTCAGAGCTCACTGAAGTGTATGTAAAGAATCCCATTAACATGGACTGAGTCTGGATCAAGTTTAGGCTCTGTTGTCACTTCTTTTGAGCTAATCTCATTTTTCTTTATAAATAGCGCATATGATTTCAAAGGCATGCTCATGGATCTGGACATGACTCAGTATAGGGGCAGATACAGACGTGAGGAATGAAAGGAGAGGATATTTAAGAACATCTTTGTGTTCTTGTATTGAGGTTTTTTATGTGCCTTGTATTTCTGGGTATTCCATAGAGAGGCTTTGATAATTCTGTGCCTGACTGCGCTCCGCTGAAGACCAGAGCGGCCAGCAGTGCTGTACCAGCCAAAGGATGTGACACTGACACAGGGTCCCTAAGCAGGGAGAGTGGCACTGCTTGGCACGTGCCAAAGGGGAAGGCATGAAAAAACGGCAGTTTGAAGGGCAGAGCTGTACCGAGACAAGAGGGGCTGGCAGAAGGCACTGTGGAGTCACCCTTCTGCTCAAAGCCTGGCTTTGTGCTGGAGACAGCAGACTGAGATGAGCACATCGGGGTCTGGTTCCTGGCTCTGCTACAGACCGTCTGTGTGGGACTCATCTTTGGAGAAGAATTAGCAGCAATCCTTTCAGGAGGAAATGTGTTCATTGACTTTCGTGATGTGTTCAGACAATGCGAGACCTGATGAGTGCCTGAACAATCGATGACAGCTAGAAGCAGGAGGCGTGCCGCTTGCTTTGCTTGAGAGCTGCCGCCACACAGCAGAAGAGCCACTGTAGGGACGATGTGGAAAGCTCGGATGCACCAGACTTTTCATGCAGAGAGAAGTTGATTTTTAACACAGCTACAGCAGGTTTAGTCATTTCTGATTTGTACAATCCTATAAATCCATTCAGCAAGTTGCCGTTATTGAATTCAGCCCACGATAAGTGGCTATCGAAAATAAGTAGGGACAGTGACAAGAGGATGTAACATTCAGATTGTATTATTAATCTATTATCCATATACTGTGTACAGGACTATTTGCTGCAGACTCCATACTGAACTAATCATTAAACAGTTACTAACCTTGAAGGGCAGGCGGAAAACACTCTCATGTCATGAGCTTCTCACAGGCTTCAGAAGTAGATTGCAAGTAACTCAAAATCTTGGACTATGGATGGCAGCCTTGTCATCAAATATAAGAAAATACCCTTGACAGGGTCTGTGAAAGCTCTCTAGAGGTCTGCAGCTGGGAAGCAGGCACTCTGATTAACTGCTGCCTCCACAAAATGAAAAATCTTCCCTGAGCCCAAGAAACAGCTGATGGATATCGTAGGAAGTGATAAAAAGGTCACTCGTAAGTAGATCCAAGGAGGTTTAAGTCACAACACCACCATCCTGAAGGCCTTCAACAAATAACAAAAGACAGGCATCAAAGACTGCAGAGTCCTTCAGTCTAAATACTTACACAAATCTCTGTGTCATATACCTGAGTCTTGAAAATTCACCTTTGAAGAAGATTGCAGAAAATTACCAAACAATTGCACTTAAACCCTCTGGCTGGCTGTAGCGATGCGTTGCAACATTGTACGGTGGTGATATATTACAAAACTGTTAAACCTTAGAATTACCCACTTTTGTGGCATGAATTCCTAAAGCAGATTTAGGCTGTCCAGTGCAACTATTCTATAGCCCTTTGCACAGCCCAGATATCATATGATCATTTCATAATCATAGGAGGTTTGTATCATCAGACAAGGGTGGAGAATGATTTTCCATTCTAACAGCAATGCCACCTCCTAAAAAAAGGTTCTTTTTTATTTTTTTTTATGAGAATGTTGTACAAGAAACTACCTGAATTTTAAAAGTTGATTTTCAATACATATTCAAACACATGGCTATTTCATGGAAGAAAACTCCTACTTTGCCAATATATTTTAAAGCTCAATAGAATGACCTGAGGATTAATAATCCTCTCAACCTCACATCAATCCAGTGTTAAACACTGGAATGGCTAATTCCAGGCACTATTCAAAAGGAATTAGTGAAAAGTAATGCAATTCATGGCAACCAGGATGGAATTAAAGGAAATGTATTTTATTTCAAGAAAGCTATTTTGATAGTTTTTTAGGTTTTACATTTTCTTGAAAAAAAATCAATATTATTGATGTAATAAGTATGAACTTTAGTAGAGCTTTTGGCACCAAACAGCATTTTGATTGAGAAACTACAGTTATTTAAAGTCATATTGTAATTATTTTATGGATTACAAACTGAGTAATTGACAGTTCTCAGAAACCATTATAAATACGGACTCAAAGAGAATGTCAGTCAGTTCTTCGGGGCCTCTCCTGGGCTCTAAGCTATTCTACATTATCATCCATAACTTGTAAGAGAAATAGAAGTATCACTGGTAAAACAAGCAGAAATTGAGTGGAGGCCACTGTGAACATGGAGCAGGACAGGTGACATGCAGTGATCTGCTCACGCAGTAAGGCAGGTACCAGTGCACAAGGTGAGATGAAAGAGAAAGATGCTGTGAGATGAAAGAGAAAGACAAGTGACAGATGCAGTGACAAGGAATCCAGTCCTGGTGGTCGCCAGGCTCTGTGTTTTTTGCTGAGTGCTGCTTTCCCTGCCTTGAGCACTCAGCCCAGGCAGTGACCGCATAACTCACCTTGCCCTTGGCTTCCCGGAGGTTAATTAGAGCAATTCCTAAAAACCTGCTCGAGCCCTCTTGTAAGGACAGCTGTGTGTGGACATCCAGGGTAAAACAGACTACTTAATAAAGAAATATGTATACTGCCTTGGTATGTGCAATTCAATTATGACTTTTCTATTATTACTTCTTTCACGATTCAGCTCATTCCCATAAGTGTGCTAGTGCTCTGATGGTGTATTTTTATGGAATCACTGAGGACACTGCTAATGTATGAGGTCAGAATGGGGCTTTCATTGCTTCGGATATATTAAAATTAGGTCTGAGGTGACACATCCAGAGACAAATATCCTCAAATTTCCTTCACTGAAGTATGTTAGACCAGATGCTAATAGCATTATCCAAATCATGGATTAGGGTGAAACTGAAGAACATATGTTTCTTGCATCCTGTTTGGAGGATAACAACATAGACAAACAAAACGAATCTATAGCAGATTTTGGCGTAAAATGAAAGATATTTTCTTTAATCTCACAGTTAATTCAAGAACATGTCAGTTATTATATGGATTGAGTAGTTTAATTCTGTATTTTGGCCATGAAAATAGTTTCAATAACCTTTTCAAATCATGATTTTGAAAACAGTCTTAAAATTTGTAGGACATGCTTTTCAACAGAATTTAGATAGAGCAAATAGTTGATTCCCAGTAGTTCAAATAACCAGCCTAATTTTTTCATTTGCAACAAATAAGATTTTTATACCTGCATCACGTTAAAACTTCTTGGGATATAAAAGCTTTCTGCTCAGTCATTAGCTGTAAATTGCAGAATGAAGAAGTACTCTACAGCATTTCCAGATGAAGTAGTCTGTTTATACAGAAAGTACAAGAGCTATAATTACTACATGATCACATTTGTATATCAAGGTCAGAATTCTGTGATTCATGCTATTGTTTGGACATAAAGGGAGTTGATTTTCAGCATGGTGGTGTACAACTACTATTATTGCTACATCAGTGACTGTAGAAACAATATTAACTTTTGCTTGTTTGAGTTTTTCTAGGTAGGTTAACTCCAGTTCAAACATTCATGAAAACTGTCTGGTTAATATTTGTCCTAAAATATTCATTAGGCATGCAAAATATGTACTTAGGTATATACTCCCCAGGTTGTTCAGACTGTGTATTCTATTATGAAAGCAAAAGTAAATCCTCCATAACTAAAAGCAAACCAAAATAGGTCATTAAATGACTTATGCATGAAATCACAGAGAGTTTAAGCAGTATCAAATGCAGGTAATTAAAGACTGCAAAAATATTTCCTGATCTTTTCTTCTCCTCTGCAAAATCCTTGCATAAGATTTTCTTCTTGCCTATTATCCAATATACATTGCCATTTTTATATTCTACCCTGAGTATTCATTGGCTTTCCTTGCTATTTTACCAGTTCTAAAAGCTTAAAATATGGGGATTCAACTCATTATACTTGTTAGTTAAGAGCTAGGATTAGTCAAGCACTTAGATTGCACCAATTAATTCAATATGATTGCATGTACTCATAATCAGGCACAAGAATAAACGCTTTTCTCATCCGAGGACTAATAGAATTTGCTATTGTGTTAACACATCTCAGTTGACACTCAGCTTCCATGTGACTTTAATGTCATCCTGTTTCTCGTTAGGCCTCTTTCTCTTACTTAAGCCCCAACTAGTCTTTCTCTTTTCAGCTGTAGGTGTCCGTAGGCAAAAAGCAATCATATTGCTCCAGGTGTTCATTGTTCTCCATCCATTCTGGGTTCTTATATTTCCTATTCACTCCCTGCTCCCACTCACATGCTGTCATACATGAGTACTTTACATAAAACTGGTAACATTATCCTCACATTGCCAGGGACGTTTGGGCAGCCTTCCTTTTTTTTTTTTTTTTTCAGGCAAGAAGCAGAGAGGCAAGAGGTCATCTGTCTGTGGGCCAAGTTTCTTAAAAGCTGTGTTTAGCCTTGGAAAGACTCTATGAAAGATGAAATGCTCTTGTGCGTACAAGGCCTGAGGAATTTGCCATCTGAATGCAGGTCTAATAACCTGTCCAAGGCCACCGAGACAAGGAGTTGGACCCACGTGAGCTTCTTCATCTCTGGGCCAACTCTCTTCTCTCTGGGGAAGCCACGTATGTTTCCTTCTCATTGTTCGTTCTCATCAATCACTCCTGATAACTTCAACCAACCTGACTCCTTTGCAAATACTTTTCTGGATTTGTTCCATATTTCACTTTGTTTGCTGGTTAGTGCAGTACTGAGAGGCCCAGAAATGAACAGGAGACCTAGAAAGGGAATATAATCACCCTGAGCCACTGAGATATGACCACAAATGCTGTTAACACTGCCTACAGCAAATGGGTAATTAAATAATCTTCAGTAGCATATTACAGCGGAAGTAAGGAAATTCTGTGACTTTTCGGACTTACAAAAAATGGATGAAATATAAATAAATTACTATCAGTTCAAAACATAATCTAATGTAAATCATACTTACTTGTGAACCTAGGTCAGCATTTCATTTTGAAAGCAATGAGCCATTATAATTTTTTTTTTAATCTAACATTGTTTTGATTTGAATAGCATAAACCTGCAATCATCAAGGTGACTGTTTTGCCTAAGGAGATGGATAATATCATTAAAAGGAACAGATGTGCTGTAATGTTAAACAACAAACAGACATGTCATCATGGGTTGAGCCAGATCCAAGGTTGCCAGTGGCTGTGATTTTGTTTTAAGACTGTGGTACTCTGTTATCTGCTGTTGGAGGCCTTTCCCAGCCCATGAAAAACAGTGCAGCACCCAGGTCTTCTTATAACAGTTTTTTTCCTGCATATAATATAATATTCAAGCATAATATTCTGGATATAAGGCATATACTTCTGTTCGGTATAAGGTAGATACCTTATACGTTATTCTGGGTATAAGTTAGATACCTTACATCCTTGACTTCATATCAAAGAACACAGCTCTTCCTTTAAAGCACTGCTCAGTCTTATGGACAGAGCTGTAACTATTTTTTTCTCCCATGCTGCCAAGCTGGTGGCACATGGTAGAATCTCAAATCCTTTATGTACATACGTAAAAATCTGAAATCTGTTTGGTTAAGGAAGCCTCTAGTCCTCCTAACGGCAAAACATATTTTGACCACATCCTTTGAAAGTATCCTAAAAAGGCTCAGAAACAGAAGGGAAAAGAAAGATAGTAATATCCCATCCAAGAACTTTTATGTCGCAATTTTTAATTGAATCCCATATGTTTTGGAGACTGGGATTATCCTACGTTGTTTTTAATGTTAAGGGTTGGCAGCCCTCCAGACCCACATGGCAAATTTGGAAACATAAAACAAACAGGACAAAACCCATAAACAAACTAGAGCAGCCTCTAGGGAAATAGGTCGACAGCAGTAACAAGACAGCAGTAACAAGTAACTTCTCTCTTAGGGAGGAAAACAAAGACTCACGGAGGAATTAAGTGGGGTGCTCGGATGGAAATGGGCAGACCGGCCACATGTGGCTGTGATCGGTGCTCTAGTGAAGGCTGTGCTCTGGGGCAGCCTCCCTCTGTTGGACCTACTGCGGAGTTCAACCCAGTGGCTCTGAAGTGTCCCCGTCCTGTCCACCTCCTCCAGAGGCTCTGCAGCATCTCTACCACTTTCTTTTCCCCACATCAACACAAGTCTTAAACTGGAAATAGTACGGCCCATTTCCACGTGGTAGGGAAGAAGTTTGATGAAAGCGTTTGGAACCACTTGTCCATGTCCTGGCACGACCATATCCCCTCCTCCCCCTCTCCTACGTGCAGCATCCTTCCTGCCACATCACTTTTCCACCCAAACTCTTTGTCCTTCAAATCATATCTGCCTTTCTCCCCCCTCCAAAAAAAAAAAAAAAAGGATAAGTTTGCTGCATGCACCTGACATGGAAATTTTCAGCCTGAATGGTTCAACTGAAGTTATAGCTGAAAACAGGGTCTTCTAGAGGGAAGTGTCAGACAGCCAGGGCAGGCAGCGCTCCTTGCCCTGCACGCACAGCAGCTGAGCGAGTGCTGCCACATTTAGTTACACACCGAGAGTTTCCCCAGTCAGCTAAACAAAGCTCTCATGTAGCATTTTTCAGCAAGGTGCTATTCTCAGCGGATTTCTAATGGGTCTGTTTACTCTAATGAAACTCACAATATCAAATACAGTAATCAAATACCGTAGGATAAATTGCTGTCCCTGAAGAATTAATTAATAAACGCGGCTTTAAACTGTTTGAATAAGTGACTTTTTCAGTCCCACAGCTTTGGCCAATTCTATTTATTTGTGCCCTCTTTTCTCCTCATCTAGGTAGGTTTCTGGTCGTGACAGATGAGACATGAGATCTTCAGCTTCCAGGCTTTCAAGTTTTTCTTCAAGAGATTCATTATGGAATCGGTAAGGAAGAAAAAAGACCTAAGCATAAGTAACAGGTTTGAAATGTAAAAAGTAGACCAAAATATATGGAAAATAAGCCCCGAAGAAATTGGTTTTATCAATTGCAATACTTGCCAGTTTTTTGTTTTTGTTTTATTTGCTAAATGCCACTTTGGATGTTACCAGAAAGTGCTTTTCAGAAAATATCTAACCTGTTGATCGTTCCAAGGGTCAAAAAATTAAATAAATCAGTGAATCCTCAGAAAACACTGACTGCCTTTGCAAGTACAGGAGCAAACGATAATATTTATCATGTATTTTGCTTTGCTTTCATAGATTTCAAAGTTGGATGGGGAGGGTATAAAAATGACACTCTGTAACTCCTTTCAAGTGTCCAGATCTGGTAACTGATGTTGTTTTAACTTTGCAAACAACCCATCTCTGAGATCAGCCTGCAAAATCTATGGCAAGATTTGTGCGGGGGCTTGAAAGAGGAGAGACTCTCTTCTTCTTGTGATGCAAAACGCTGAATAGCACACAGTTGTCTAAATATGCTTTTGTTTATTCAGTCTCTGGATGGTGAGTGCTCTTGTTTTAAAGCTTTTACTGTATTTCATTGAACCACTAAAATGGCATTTGGATTGCCTGACTTGAACCCCCTACAACAACAACATTTGCAGTGGAGGCTTTAGTTTGCTTTGTACCTGGTGCTCTGGATGCAGCTCTCCTGGCACAGGTCGCTGCTCCCCGCTTGGGGATGGCAGCAGTGTGGGTCTTTCATCTTCTCTTTGTCCCTAGGGGAAGGGTTGGCCATACTGCACTCCAGCCCAGCCAAGAGGGGTGAATCACTGCTGCTGATCTTCTGAAAACTGAATAAATCTTCCTTTGGTGTATTTGCTTTGTCACACAAAGCATATGCATATTTTTTTTTTCCTTCTTAAGCCCATGATGCCTAAATAAGCAAGAGTCCAGAAGTAAAACAATCATCTTTTGAAAAGTATGAAGCTATTAAGCTGGATATTTCCACTTGATTTTGAAACAGGACTTACTTTTTTGAGTCATACTGCTTCTACATTTCCTTGTAGGAATAAAACAAAGTACAACCACAAACAAGCAAATAAGTAGTGGTAAAATCATTGAACTTAATGAAACCTGATTTCCTGAGGATTTGTTTTTTGACTGCAGCTCCCGAGAAGCTGCAAACCATTAGTGAGACTTTTCTCATGACTGAGACATTCACAGGATCTTCTTCCTATACTTATTCTCTTGATAAAGAGCAAGATGAGGGCAAAGCTTTTCTGTCCATGGGGACAATAAATATTTTTTCCCTCCACTCACATTTATCTTCCCAAAAAACTTGTAGGAAAAGAAGAATTTTGAAACCTTTCCTGCTCCCTTTTTGAATTTTATGGTATTGGCAATGCATTTAAAAACTCATTAGGGGCAGGATGGATGGGCTGATGACCATGCTCCACTGAAGTCAATGGAAAACCAGTTAACTCAGGAAGCAGCAAGCTCTTTTTTAGTGACCTAAAACGGGTAAAAGTAGAAGCAAATAAGTAGACAGAGAGAGGGGATGCTATGATAGAATTCCAGGCTGAAATTTTGAAGTTCTTTATTTCATTTAGCATCATGTAAATATTGACTCAATGGGACTAAGTCCATATGGCAAGACCAGCTTCCAAAAGTTTCCAGACACTTGTCTGCTATTCTGGATTTTAAGAGAACCCTACAAAGATGACATTCAAATGCATGCTTTAATAGACAAATGTTCAGACCCTAATTTTAAAATCGAGCCATTTTTGCTTGATGACAATCCTTTGAGCATTAAACAAACTATGTTCAGTCAACACTATAAGCCAGCCTTTGAACTTCAGCTCAGTAGGTCCATACATGTGCACGTTTGCAAATGACTTCTATGCATCTGATTAGCACAGCAGAAGCTCAGTCCCTCCCCCAAAAAAATAAATAATCTCTCTTTCCTTTATGTTTTCACATCATGAACAACTAGTAGAAGCAGTCCTTTTATTTGCCTGCCAATCCTTTTTGTCTGTCCAATAAAATGTTGATGAAATTGCTTGGCCTGAGAGCTCTTCTCATCCTTCAGCTGTTTTTTAAAACTCATGCAATAAAATCTACAATAAAAATACTCAGTCCTGCTATAGCACTACTCAGCTGGAGAGCCCAGTGTGCTTTCACCCAGAAAAATACATGCAATTGTCTGCATTCCACAGATAGAGAAATGATGCACAAAGTGATCAAATGCCATGTCACAGCTGCGAGTGGCAGCTCAAGGACAAGATACCACAAGGTCTACAGAGCCTTTATTTAGTTCTCAAACTGTTTCCCAGGTTCATTTTGGCCTGAACCTCCAGTTTCACTGCAGGCAAGATGCATGCTGCCATCAGTATACATCTAGCAGCTTAGGTAGAACCAGAAATGTGCCTGGATAATGACACAGCTATATTATTTCCAGAGGGAAACAGAAAATATTGAAATGTTTGCAGTGCGGGTTGAGGCTTTATTTCATTCTCTTTTTCTTTTGGAGAGCCTGCTATGCCAGCTGCCCTGCAACATGTTCATTTTTTGCAGCAACAGTCTCCAATCTTAGTCATTGCTATTTCCCATATTTAAAAAATGTATTCAGCTACTAGTGATTCCTGCTTTGAACAGACTCTTATTTCTCTCGGTTTAATCACAGAGTCCCCCTTCATGCTACACCGGCTTCGTCTTGTGCTTTGCAACCCCTACTCTCACGCTAACCAACGTTTAACTCCTCCTGTTGCCTGCAAACGTGTCTGCCATGCCCTTCCCAAAAACCGTCCAAGCATTTGGTCGGGGTCAGCATAACCACGCACAGGCTTCCCCTGCAGGTTCTCACCCTCACTGGCACATGTTGGCAGGTCCTGCTGGGCCAGCAGCTCTTGTGGGGCCAGCAGCTCTTGTGGGGCCAGCAGCCCAAGAGTGGCTGTCTCCATCAGCAAGGAGCAGGCTATCACTTGCACCACAGACAAGGGTTACATATGCCAGAGGCTCCTCTGACATCCCCAAGAGTTTGAGCTCCATGAACTCTCCAAAACACGGTCCTTATATAAGAATATATTGCTGGGTTTTTATATTCTGTAAATGTTTAAGGACTGTGTTTGAATCTGATCCCTCCTGACACACGTGGTACTATGCTTCTGATGAACTAGAGTAAGGTTTTGTAAATTAGCGTCTCTAACAACAAAAAACCCTGCATGCAACAAAAATACCAAATTCAGCACACCTGCAACAAAAAGTGAGCATCCCTTCCATCATCAGCCTGCTTCCCCTTGCTGCTGGCTGACATTTTGCTGTTTTTTCCCTTTGGAGGCTGCAGAGGTTCCAGAGCTGTGCTTCTTGTTGTGACTGTGAGCCCGGAATGCTGTTACGTGTTTGTCTGCATGGCTCTTGATCTTGCATGACAAACCCAAAACAACAAAGGCAACACTGAATCAGCAAATTAGTTGGTTTAATCTTGCGTAACTCAATGCTCTGCTCCGTTTTCAGTGCTGTTATTTTCAGCTGGCCTTTGAGATAGCTGTTGGGGTTACCTCTCGTTCAGTTAAGCACCTTGCACAGGATATTCAAGTAAATAAGATGCAAAATATATCATTCAGTTGTATGTTTGGAATTTTCATTTGGTACATATAGTGTTAAAAACACAAATGTAACCAAAATGTCACTTATAATGAGAACACAATGGGTTTTCTTTTTGCTATCACATTAATATTGAAAGAATGCAGAAAGAACCTTTTGTTTAAGCCACCATTGCTCATGCTAACATACTTTTAAATGAATACTGTAGTTTCTAAGACAGTTGCTTATGTTTTCTTACCTATTTTTAAATATCAAATGAAGACAAATGCTTGGAAATGCCAGTATGAAAATTGAAATCAGCTGATTCTTGTATTCAAAACAGTCACAGCAACAACAGAAATTGTTGATGCAGCTCATGTATTTCATGAGCCATATTACAAGAGGCTGTAGCTTAAAAATACAGAAATGCAATCAGTATGTTTGCTGGATCTGGAGTCTGCTTTTCTGCATGCACAGAAATTATCTAGATATGAATGGTTTTCCTTGACCGGAAAGTTACCTGACTATTCTGTCCCAATAATATAATCATTTTAAAGATTTGTTTGCAAATGTCAAATCCAACAGCCTTCTTTCTCAAGTAAAACCACTTGCAGTTTACCATGCAAGTTCCCTTCAAGCAAATTAGCACCAGTCACAATGTGTGATGTAGGCTTTGCTGTCTAAAATAGACTTTGCCTTTTCCTGTGAGTACATTATGCACTTATGTGATATTAAAAGTGCAAACATGCTGCAGGTTAAAAAATGTGGTTGCTACCCTTCATACAAGGTTCAGTTAGCTGACGGGACCATTCTCTGAGAGGACGCTGGTCCTGGAGGTGAACCTCCTCCTGACTGAATGTTTCCAGCTGAAGTACCAAGGGGTGGTGTTACATGCCCTTACGTAAATGGGGTGGGTTTATTTTTTATAACAAAGCTGTGGGAATTCCATTAACAAAAAAGGTTTCCTGAGTTTTAGTGCAGGAGATATTCCAAAACGAGCTGCCAAACCTACCCTGCTAAAATTCTTGTTGATCTGAAGCTCCTTTTATACCCTAAACCCAACGCTCAAATCAAGACGAGTTGAGTCAGAAATACTTGTGGATGCTCTAATACTTACGGCCATAAATTTAAATGAGCATTTCCCATTAATTTTGTCAGAGGTTATCTGAGAATAAACTTACATAAATGTAACAACAGCAATTGGCGTACGTGTTCTCTCAGGGGGGCTCTGACCAAATGCAAGTGGATAAGAATTGGCCTGAAGGCCACCCAGAGAGTGGTGGTCAATGGCTCTGTGTCCAGGTGGAGGTCAGTGACAAATAGTGTCCCTCAGGGGCCTGTCCTGCTCTGCCCTCGTGAGGGCCCACTTGGAGTGCTGCATCCAGGTCTGGGGCCCCCAGCACAAGAAGGATGTGGGGCTGTTAGAACTAGTCCAGAGAAAGGCCATGAAGATGATCAGAGGGCTGAAGCCCGTTTCCAATGAAGGAAGGCTGAGAGAGCTGGGGATGTTCAGCCTGCAGAAGAGAAGGCTCCAGGGTGACCTCATTGCAGCTTTTCAGTACTTAAAGGGGCTTATAAAAGAGATGGAGAGCAACTTTTTGCTTAGCCAGATAATGATAGGACAAGGGGGAATAGTTTTAAACTGAAAGAGGGGAGATTTAGGTTGGAGGTTAGGAGGTAATTCTTCACTGTAAGGGTGGTGAGGCACTGGCACAGGCTGCCCAGAGAAGCTGTGGATGCCCCATCCCTGGAGGTGTTCAGGCTGGACGGGGCTTTGGGCAACCTTTGTTTGGTGGGAGGTGTCCCTGTCCATGGCAAGGGGGTTGGAACTGGGTGATCTTTAAGGTCCCTTCCAACCCAAACCATTCTGTGATTCTATGATATGATTCACTTGGGGGTTGAAACACCATGGCGGCCTTGGTCCTCACAGTGCTTCCACACAGGGATTCAGGGTAGCTACGAAGGCAGGAAGTAATATTGACTGCTGTGTTTAGCTGAAATGCGTGAATATAACACCAAACCACAGATTTGTCCAGAATATCAGTGTAGTATAGTAATATAGCCTAAGGATATTTTCCTGATGGGTTTTAGCACTCTACTACTTCTGTTGCTATTCTGATACTCTCTGTGCTCATGAAGATGCTAAGGAGCAAAACAAGAACAACTATGGTAGTTTACTAACAAAGACACGCATTGCAATGATCTGATGTTTTCATTTAACATTAATGCCTGATCTACACTAATTTTGTTAGCAGTAATAGCCAAGATGGGAAACTCACAAGTAAAGAAATGAACGTAGGCACAAAGTAGCATCATCTCTTTGTGCGGGGGAAAAAAAAAAAAAAAAAGGGAGAGTTGACATGTGAGATCCTGGAATGACTATGTTCGTACTGGGGAAGGAGAGCCATCCACATAGCAGCCATGCACACAGCGATTTCCTTCTTCTCACAGTCACGCTGGCAGGTTGCACATGATGCAGGTGGCAGCTTGTCTGAGCATGCTCGGGAGCGGTTTTGGCACCCAGCCAGGGACCCGGGTCAAGCTCGTTTCCCAAAACCCGGAGGCTGCCACACCTGAGGTGTGTTTGCCAGCTTGTTTTCCATGCAGCAGGCAGCGGTGGCCTTGGGGTGGTCCTGGGGCTGCTCTCTGCGTGATCACACCCGGAGGAGCCCCGCCACGCGCTGCAGCACGGCGGTGCTGAAGAGCTGACTTTGCACGGCTACACAACCAAAAATACATCCTGCTTTCTTTCAGCGGAGCCACACCCTTCTCTATCTGTCTCCATACCTCTAGTAGAAAGATAATCTCCCTGTTCTCTCTCACACCACTGTGTGGTTTGTGTAGTTAATGGGGCTGATGCCACGAGGAGCTGTGCAAGCGCAGTGTAGCTGCTCACCCCTGGCCCATATCCGTGATGTTTGAAAGTTTGCGATGATGACAGTCATCGTCACCTGATGACTATTGCTTGGCTCTTGTGAATGAGCTGTTGATCTCAATCTAAATACACGATGACTGGAGTACTATAAAATGAAAAATGCCACAGTTGCTAGTCAGCTGATTGCAAAACACCTGCGTTAGTAATTTCTGCTGGTGTTGCTATGCTGTTCAGCCTCTCCCTAAGCAGTATTTGTGTGGTATCACAAATCCTGCAGAAATATTATCAACATGCTAAGGTGCACTTATAGCTATAATTAACTCTCCTGTTAGCAATCATTGTAAGAAAGGCCAAAGGAATCAAACGGATTTGCAGACTGAATCACTGGGTGGGATAGCAGAACAGCACAACTTCCTTGACTGCGGTGTATCACCAGCAAAGAGCTGTGTTTCCAGGGCTGCTTGCACCCTTCTCACCCATGCTAGCATGTCCAAGGATGGACACAGCGATGCCTTTCCCTTCAGGGAACTGAGAGGAGTGAGATAAGTGTGGCTGCTGCTGGCAAGCCTTGCACGATACAAGGCTGCAGCAGAGCCTGCCCCCGGAGCCCAGACGCAGACATCGTTAGAGCAGACGCCGTGAAATATAACTTTCACACTCTGCTGATTATTCTTTGGCATTTGTGAAGTGAAACAGTGATTTCAGTTAGTGACAATTTATAGAGAGGTGCATCTTACACATTTAGAAGTGAATCTCAGATGCTGATCACATTCAAAACAGGAAACATGGTTAAATCTGAAATCCACCGAAAGATATCTGAAACAGTTATATAATTTGACTAGGTTAAATATAAGCACATTTTGATAGGCAAATTGTGTCATTTATTTTTTATTAACATGCTGCTAATTAGTTAATCCTGCTTCCAGTGAGTTTAAGTGGGGAGATAATCTAAGTCTAAAGAGGTCATGCCCATAGGGTTATTTTCTGTACAAGCATTTATATAGGGAAATACCAAATGCTGCTTCAAAGCAGCAGAACTGAGCACCACATTCTTTATAAAGAATAAAGTGAACAATTTAAGAACTGTTGAAAAAACAGACTAACAGGCAATTATCATTGGTGACAACTTTTTCATCTCTAGGACTTGTGCTTTTCTCCTTATTTCCTGTTATTCTTCTGTATTCTCTCTGCTTTTTTATATTTAATATTTTACGTTAGAAGATCATTTTTTGCCTGATGAGGAAACATAAGCTCAGTGACTGCTGCCCAGCTATGCCTCACTCCTGCCACTCTTTGCTGCTCCAGTTCCCCCGGCCTGTCTCCTTTCCTCTTCAATGATCTTCAGCTCCAAGGTTTAAATTTTCTCTCAGTAATATTAAAGAACCCATCCCTACTGAAATCTGTACACACTCCATGGGGAAAAGTCCGCCTAGGAGAGCAGAGGAGGTTATTTCACCATCCAAAGACCAATGCATAAGCCTAAAAATACCAGCCTGGAAAGGAACAAAGCAACACACAGCAGTGGGAGCACTCTGCTCACCAAACCCGGATAAATGCTGTCATGGATTTACCCTCATATGAAGTCTGCCAGGGCAGGCCCAGGTCCCCGGCTGCAGCGGCCCCGGGCACTGGGCCTGAGGCAGGGAGAGCTGCGTGACAGGCCATGGCCCGCATGGTGCCATGCGTCACCCAGGGTGACCACAGAGGCCCAGTTTGGCCCTGGGGACATATCCATCGCCTATCCAGTATCCAGACATGATGGGCGTGCTGGAATAGCTCTTTTCACTTCTTCTAACAATGCTTTCCCAGCCCAAACCCCCCAACCACTCTTCTCCACTCTCTTTTCCAGATTGCTCTTCATCTTGTCAACCACTTTTATCTCCTTGCTCTCTCTTCCTCCTCCACTGCTTTTATGAACACGATCCTCAATTGATTTTCTTCCTACCTACTCCGTTCGCTTTCTCAATCTTTTTTTTTTTCTTCCTTTTTTTTCCGCCTGCTCCATTTTTTTTTTTCCAGTGCAACTCCCACGTGCTTCTTTTCTTGGTGTCCTCCTCCCCTTGCCCACCCTACCTCTCACAGCCCCGTGACATCCCACGGCCACTGGTGCCATCATAAGCCCCCAAAGCAACCCCACGGCCATGAAGGGCTTCTGCCATGGCACAGAAACCACAGCCAGGACCATGTCTCTGGAGCATTGATCATATTTTTGCTGGCAGAGCTGCCTGCAAATCCTGCTGGTGACACCATTTTTTATGGGTATAAACCAAGCAGGTATCTCCTTTTAATGCTTACTCAGGCGTTGCAGACTCTTGTTGGTATTTTAAGCAGTTTCTGAGTGTTTTGTTAGAATTACATTGAAAACCATGTACCAGCCTAAGTGTGCTGTAGCACGGGAGCAGGTGCTGACGTACAGAATGCTAAAACCCTTGAATTGGATGTATCCATATCATATTGTTCATTTTCAATTATTCACATGTCAGGGCATTTACCAGTCCTGAATTTCCTGGCTTTTGTGGAGAGCATCCCAAATACAAAGAGAAGGAAAACACATACTCTGATTAAATAAATCAGGCTGAAACGGCAGATGACCATAATTACTCGAGTCTCCTGAGACCCAGCCTTCTTTATAAAGGCACATATGGGCCCCTGAATCTAAGCTTTAAGAAAAAAAAAAAAAAAAAAAGGAAAAATAAAACCTCCTTATCACTGTCCATCAATTCCCAGAGTTCCATGATGTGGTAACGAAAAAAAGGACACTTTAACACTTTGCCTTATGAAGAAATAGTGATTTTGAAAGGGTGCGGACTCGATGAACAGCACAAAGGGAAGACAGTGGGGCTGGGATGGGGGTTTCAGGCTGGTGCTGGTGCTGCTGCCACCGGGGTCAGAGCCACTGAGCCCCAGCCATCAAGGAGCCCCGTACAAGTCAGAAGTGGGACTGGGAGAGCAGCTCGGTGCTGGAGGCTTCCAGAGTGCTGCTGAGACAGAGCAGGGCCCTTAAAAAGTACCTGGGTGTAAGGAGGGGAAAAATCTGCACAGGTTGCTTATGGTGATGACTTTATCATAGTGCGGTTGCTGGACGATAGTCGGTATCTTCATGCTTTGTATCATAAAGCGCCTGGAGTACGAGGGCTTGTGAGTGCCAATCGAGGTTTTAACTGCCTGCGATGGACTTAGGGGAACATAAAACAAAACAAAACGTGCTGTCACCCCTGGGATTTATCTCTGCTGGCGCCGGGATGCAGAAACCAAGCCTGGTACCGGCCAGGGAAGCGGGATGTCACAGCCGGTCAGCCCTCAGCAGTCTGCCAGCAGTTATTATTATTATTAATTAAGTCATTCATTATCGATCTTATTAATTAAAAATCATTAACGATCGATCATGTTAAGCCATTAATTTCCATGTATTAGTTATATGGTTAATATTTATCTTTTTATAGTTAGCATTTATTTGCCATTAATTCCCCTCCATTAGTTATACAGTTCACATTTTAATAGTATTTACCTATTCACTTTCACTCAGAAACCCACCGCCCGCGCGCGTGCTCCCCCCCCCCCCCCCCCCGCGCCGCCTTTTCGTTTAACGTCGATGTTAATAACATCTCGATTTTAAATTTAAAAACATTTTAATTTTAAACCCACCTCCCCCCCCCCCCCCCCCCCCCCCCCCCCTTCCTCCGGCAGGGGGCGAGGCGGGCGGGCGCGCCTGCGCCGAGCACTTCCTCGTTGGCCCACGTAACGGGTGCGGGCGGGCGCAGGGCAGCGCGTGCGGCTCCCCGGTGACTGTCAGCGGCGGCGGAGCCCCCCCCCCCCCCTCCCCTCCTTGTCGCCAGCTCCCGCCGCCATACCCCCGTCCCTGTCCCTTCTCCTCCTCTTCCTCCTCCTCCTCCTCCTCCCGCCCGAGCCCCAAGCTCAGCTCGGGGACAAGCGAGGGGCGGAGGGAGGGGGGAAAAGGGGCTGAGCGCGGCGGGTGTTGCTGCCCTCCCGCCCTCCTCCCCTCCCTCCTCCTCCTCCTCCTCCTCCTCCTCCTCCTCCTCCTCCTCCCGCTCCTCAGAGGCGGCCCCGGCCCCGCAGGCAGCCGAGGGGAGCTGCTCCCCACCGGCGGGGCCTCGCCCCCCTTCGCCTCCTGCCCGGGAGGAGGAAGAGGAGGAGGAGGAGGAAGAAGAGGAGGAGGGTGTGGGGGGCGAGGAGCCTCAGCCTCTCCCTGCGACTCAGCCGCCTGGATGCTGCGGGGCTCTGCCGCCTCTTAACATCTTCCCTCTGCTTTTTTTTTTTTTTTTTTCCCCGTTTACCCTCATTTTCCCCCCCAAAACTTGGCCCCCCCCCCCCCCCCCCCCGCCGGATCGGTGTGCCTCCCCAGGATCATGCCGGACCAGATCACCGTGTCGGAGTTCATCGCCGAGACCACCGAGGATTACAACTCCCCGACCACCTCCAGCTTCACCACCCGCTTGCAGAACTGCAGGAACACGGTCACGCTGCTGGAAGAGGTAACCGAGCCTCGCTGCTCCCCCCCCCCCCCTTTTTTTTTTGTTTCTTCATATTTTAGCTTTCCTAAGGAGCATCAGGACGGGGCAGCGTTTGCAGCCCAAATCCACGGGAGCTGGAGGCATTGGTATGCGTGTAATCTCTTCTCCTCTTCTAATCGTGGGACTTTGCGCTTGTGTTGAGGCGGTCACAGAAAGCTTTCCTGCCCTGACATCCCAAAGATCGGCGCACGGAGCGGCTGCTGGAACTGAGGTGCCAGCATCGTACTGCTCCGCGCTCTTGGTGCTGGAGGGTGTTGCAGCAGGGAAAAAGCGTGGATGTTGGGCTTCTGGAGGTTGATTTCGGTTTGGGAGGATGAGAGGTTTCCCCTAGTCGTTAGATCAAGGCAACGCAGAAATCCGACCGCAGAAACCTGGAGGGAGACTTTGAGAACTGAGGTGGAGGATGGAGGGATACGTTTGGAGAGAGGAAAATGAAGTAAGGGGTAGAAGGAGAGCAAAATAATGCAGTAGAAGCGGTCAGATTGTCTCATCATCTCAACCTTGAAGGCTCAGTGTTGGTTTTTTTTGCTTATTATTAGTGACATTTAAATGTCCATCCTGCTTCGCTATCAAGGAGCATATGTGTTAAAGAAGGCAAAGTTACAGAGCTGTTTTCTATGGGATATCAGGCTATTGCTTCCTATTTGAGGTCTCAATGAGATTTCTTAGGGACTAGGTCAGCAGCTATGAGGAAATGTCTTCCAAAGGACTTTTTTTTTTTTTAAAGTGTAGCTCATCTCTTACCCTGCACTCAGTTGAAGGTTCTAGCATAACGACACTGGAAGAAGACAGTTTTTTGCTGTTGCTTCATAAACCACAGTACGTTCTCGCTTTGGATTACGCTTTCAGTTTGACAAGTATCTGTCGATACTTGAGGAGCCAGTGCCTGTCTTGGAGATGGATTTCAGATTCTTTTTAGTTTTGCTGAATGTGTTGGTAGGAGCAAAGTATTTGGCATGCGAGGAAAGGATATTGATCATAGCGTTCTTCTGGTGGTCCTGGAAATGGGAAGTCTGATTCCATAGGACTAAGATGTCTTAGTATTGGCTTGGTAGAAAAAGTTTCTATGTTCAAAATTTTCCTAGTGCTGTTGTTTACAGAAACTGACTAGGTAATAGAATGACTGTGAGATTGCATTTAAAATCATGTGTCTTACTTTTAAAAAATTACGTAACTTTGACTAACTTCAGCAACTTTTTTCCATACCTATAACTGCTTTTTTCTGTAACTAGGCCATGGTTGCTTGTAGACTTGTGAGAAATCAACCTGTTTTGTGTTTGACAGTATTGCTGCCCCCTGGTCTTAACTATGTAGAATAGGTACAGCCACTCTGTATTTGCTAGTAGCGATGACAGCATTCATAGAGTTAAACGTGCATTCTCCCATCACTGGTGACTTTCAGGGTAAGAATACAGTAAAATGCTTTCATAACTTGGGAGATACACTCAGAGTGTAATAATGTTGTAATGCCCTTCCAAATAAACTCAAATGAGGGCAGTTTAAATATAGCAGACAAATATACAGTTGTTTTTTTTGTACCATTTCTGTGGGTTGTGTGTATTTTCAAAGTTTTAATGTTGGATTTGATAGTAATAAATCAGAGCAGAAGAGAATACTGGGTGCTTCTAGTGCTTGCGTTATTTCATACATTTATTTTTTGCAGCTATTTTGTGTGCTCTATTTAATGTCTGCTGCTTAAATTGATTCTGGACTTGGGTTGTGTTTTTTGATTATCTGTCAGTACTGGAAAGCTTTACTTAACGGGAAACGATACAGACATACTTTGCTGATAGGTACTGCAGAAGACCTGCAACTCTCCCAAATTCATCTGTATTAATTTGCATGAAGAAATGCAGATGGGCAGAATGTGGCGAGTGATGTGCTCCATTACAGTCTTTGACTGTATGGCTTTACTGTAGTTGTAGCTTGCATACACAGTTCTCCTGGTGCTACTTTAAAGCTGCGTTGGTTTCTGTACATCTGCTTACCCAAGGCTGTGATTCATATGAAACAGCGGATTGAAATTGAACGGTTGAAGTGGCTGTTATGTGGTTCTTATTACAGCTGCTATTGTCCGTGCATCGTGGATGACTGAAGAGCTCTTCAAGCAGCTCCTGAACTTCAATTCTGAGCCCACTATATTAAGGCAAACAGGATGATCCCATCCTTTTAGCTGTTTGATTTTTAACCTAATGTTGCATGTGGGTTGGGGCCTCAGTAGGCTTTTGCAGACAATGTCAAGCTCTGTGCTGTTAGGGCTCTGCAGTGTGAAGTCTCTTAGCTCGATTTAAAGTGAACATAATTCAAAACAAGCTGCCCCTACCCCAGAGACTGTAAGGTCATTTTTGGATAAACAAATTATTTTCTTTATTCTAAATAAGACAGAACTAAAACTATTTTATGGACTGAAACACTAGGGAAATTAAACAGATTAACAGAAGTTGGATCTGTTTCATGGCCTTTCAGTCCGAGGTAGTTCTTGCTGTAGCTCAGATCAGTGATAAGATCTAAACCACCTTTTCGTTAAGAATGTGACAAAAAAGAAATAGTTGTTTGCATGTTTATGTGTATGTGCGTCTGTATCTAGTTCTATGAAGGCACCACAGAATTGTGAATTTACTGTACCTTAATCACAATTAGTAAGTTTTCTGAAATAATAAAGTAGATGATGGAATCAACTGCTGTTGTTTTTTTTTTTTTTTTCACTTGTCTTTCTTCCAATAGAAGTACACTTTATTCAGCTCTCTAGGTAGATTGATGCATGTTCCCTCCTAGTTACAACTCTCTTCAGATATGATTCTTTTCAGATTAGAGTTTGGATCCAGATAGATGCAATTTTGGGACAAATTTCAGGTAAAGTATCAGAGCAGGCATTTTCACTAATTAAGACTCCTTAGGTTTTTGGTAAGTCTTTGGAAAGCCCAACAAAACACAAAGGCATACCTCAAAACATCAGGAGCCCAGGAAGGATTTTCTGAAGACTTCAGTGTGACTTATTTTTAAATAGTAAAACTAAACTTTACTCAAATCTGTTGTAATATTCTCAAAGGAGAAAATAGTAAGTACACGCTAGTAGGTAGCAGATTGACTAGAAAGGTTTCACACTGTTTAAACGATTGAAACTTTTGAAAGTTTGCGAGTTTTTTTTTTTTTCTTCTAAAGAGGCAAAACTCTTTTTGTCATCCAGTTGCACCAGAGCAACAACAACAAAAAGACCCTGTCAGCTTTGTAGCTGGGGTTAGGAATCTACTATTTGAGTAATTACTAAAGAGCCACAAGAAATATTTTAATCATAACTTTTCTTTAAGTGTGAGTGTTATCTGTTGGCCATCAGTAAACACAGATTTTAAAGTTCATTCTTTCTAATGCTAAAATAATGAGTTCTTTTCAAACCCCAAGGGGAAGGAACAAAACCATATATTGTAGTCTAATTCAAGAGAAACTGAAATCTTTGCTCCTTTCTGTGTTGTTTTCTGTAGTACAGCATTACATTTGTATGTTGAAGACATTTTTTAACTTCATATTTCTGCATGACAGTGGGAGAAGCTTTTATAATACCGTTCCCATAAAGAGGTGGATTATCTAAATGGGTGGTTAATCACTTAGAAAACAATCCAATTGTGGAAATCCTAAGATGGTATAGACAGATCACTGATGCAGCGTCTTAAAATAATAGCTTCTGCTTTGTTCTTACCAAATGTGTTCTTATATTTGCAGTCGTTCCGTGATTTGTTACTCAGATAGATTTTTGAAGAGTGGATTTTAATCCCTGAGTTGATATTACTGCGTGAGCTAGTTTGGATTTTTAGGTAATGATGACATCTGTTCAGAGAATAAGTGCTGCACGTGTGGGATCTCCACGAGACTGTCTTGATAACCATTTCACTGTGTCCCAGCTCCAGCTGAAAGGATGTCTTTGCACATGGAGGATAACTCAGTTATCATGACCAGCCTGTTCTAAAGCAGTTGTTTTGTAGGATTGTCATGAAATACGTAGGTTAAGCTTAAATGCTGAAGTTCCCTTTAGGCAGACTGGCTAGATAAGAATTTGCAGTACCTGGATCGTTTGGAAGCTGCTGGTACAACAAGGAACAGCCACAGTTGTTTCTGATGCTTGTTTTACTACTGTGCTCCTGTACTACTTGAGCATCTTCAATAGCGTTATTTTTCTTTTTTTGCTCTTCATTGAGATGTTGGAAACTGAAAGTACGCTTTCTGACAATTAGGTCTTGTCATACGCTTGTTAATAAATATTTAACTGATGAGTGGAGTACAAAATGTGGCAGCAGATATGTTTAAAAAAAAAATAATCCAATGCCTGTTGCTTATTTTGTTTTCCACTGTGCTGATCTGCTAGGGTTGGAAGATCTGTTGGTGTGGACTGGTCTTGTAACAGATGCATGCATGCATGCTACATCAGTGAAGTAATTGCGTTAGGCTGAGCCGGAGCCAAATGATCAATGCTGTTGTTCACAGTGCCAGTTTGGTATAATCTAACATAACTCGAAGGGAGAAGATTTCTCAGTGTGCTTCATCATCACGGACACTTACGTAAGGTTAGAGTTGGGAACGTATTCTTGTTTGTGTGAGGGATTTTTTGTTTTGTTGGTTTTTAGTGTATAGCCTTTCTTCGTAGTTTCCCACGTGTAACTTTCCCTTCATGCTTCAGTTTTTGTGACATTTCCTTAGTCTAATGCATGGAAAGACTTGTAGGACAAGGGTAAGGGATCTGGGTTTCTGCCTGCTCATGATTTTCTTGAAACATGTAGCTCTAGTTAGCACTAAAACTGCTATATGGTCAGTTGATCTACCGTGATTTTATGCTTTTCTGACGTAAGATCATTTTTAAGCAAAGAGGTACTCTGTCAAGGGAGGCAGATGGAACCACGCAAGAGAGCAGTAGCGTTTTGTTTCTAAGTCAGCTTTCTGTTTTAGTTGGCAGTCTGCAGAGATTTTGTTCATTAGCCTGTGCTGGTAAGATCTATTTTATGTCTGAAGTGAAAGATTTTTTTCTTTCGTTTCTATCGCTTAATTTCCATTGAAGGGTCATCTGTATATAACTGCAACAGATAAATCATAACGTTTTGGTTCTTTATTTTTTATAAAATAATTAAAAAGAATCCAAGAGACTCCAGCAGCAACAGCCCTAAAGCCAGCTTTTCCAAACCTCATAACGTTTTATATATGGCAGTTAGAAACAGTCCTGCACCACAGGGAGCTTTGTACTCAAGATCTGGTTCTTGTGTAACGGGTCATAAGCAATCTTCAGTTTTCGAAGAAGTATGCTTTCGGTGGCAGACTGGCCTAGAAGAAACAGACACACAAAAAAAAAATTCTTGGCCAATAAGTGAAGTTTAGCATAATGACTGCTGTTCTTACACTGAACGGCAAATTGCACCAAAGAAGTAAAAATGCGTAATTGAGTGCTCTAAAATATAAACAGAGGCCCCAGTGACTGCTCATGGGGGGTGACTCCTGGTCACGATACTGAAGATGTGAAGAAAGAGATAATATTGACAGCAACATCCCGTATCTACAATAGCACGTTTCACAAAAACGAAGTTGAGGATGCTCTTACATTTAGATGCTGCAGATCTTTTTCATCTAGTGTGAAATTGGTTTTTACTCTTCGTTTGATAGTAGTTGAAACAATTGATTACAATAAGCTGGCAATCTCCTTTTACCTAATATGACTGATGTGAGGGGGGAAAAAAACAGGAAAACTTTCTCGGTATCTCCGTAAGTCAAAGTCTCAGTCATGGCAGATTAATTAGCTTTGCCTTCTGAGATTTTATATACATTTTAGGCACGCTTTGGGAAGTACTTATAACTTTGTGGTAGGTAGCTCATATGTTTTTTAGAGGAGTACTGCCTCTTTTTTTTTTTTTTTTTTTTTTTGAACTCCCAACAGGCGTCTTCATGTTTGCTCATCAGTTAGGAAACTGTGAAGGTGATCTTTGGTGCCCTCTGCTCAGTATGCTGCTCAGATAAATCCCAACGGAGTGTGTAGCATGTAGTCATGGGAACTTGGGCTCTACGTCGAGCCCTCGCCGAGAAGAGAGCCGCTTAAAGTTACATGACTTAAAGTTGGTTCTCGCATGCAGGCTGAAGTCTAGTGAAATGGTCTTCTGTTACTAAAAACAAGAAAAGGGAAAAAAGGTAAAAAAGGTACTTTTTTTTTTTTAATAAAAAAGAACATTTTAAATCCAGCCATGGCATCACTGAAAGACTGAAAGTGAATGATTTGAAACAGAACTGCATTGACTGATTTCATTTGCTAACAATTGTGACTTCTAAAATAGTGAATGGAAGTGTTAGGCAATAAGTCTTTAAAACAAATATGAAACAAATTTACAGGAGAGAGCTGTAAGAATGTAACTTCTGACTTTGAATGAAATACCTTGCAACAAGATCGTTAGGCAGAGCCAAGCCCAAACTACTAATTATTAGTATTGTAAGGTTCAGAGGTAGGCGATATAAAAATATTCTGAAAAAGTGCCCTAAACCAACAGCACATTTTTATATTTCAGGGGGAACTTTTCAGAATCCAGTTAATAACGTGCTCTGGTACTGATCTTGGGGGCTATTTTGTCAGGTTTGATTGATGCTGGCCAAGAGGCCTAAACGTTATTGGTGAGTGTGAAAGAGAAACTCCGGAGATGGTAGTAGGGGGTTTATTTCCTGAAGGAATACAGCTGAAAGTCGAGTCCCTGCTCAAAAGTGTAGCAAACAGTTATATTCTATTTCTAAAGTGACAGTATCGATCTGCATTGTATGTAAGGGTTTTTAAATACCCGTGGGCTAATGCTGAGGTTTTGTAAGAGCAGTGTGGCAAGTGAGATTTTTGAGGACAACAGTGGATTTAATTGTGATGAATATGGGAAACTTTTTCTTTAAGGCTTCTGTGAAAAAGCAACAAAACCCTGTTGGGACCACATGGCCACACACACAGTCTCTCTTTCACTCTGGTGAAAGGACAGGCCTGAAGGTCATTCCTACGGTTAAGCCAGAGGTTGTATGCTTCTTTTTTGTCCCCTTTTTAATCGCCACCTCTATCTTGACCTTACTTATTTTTATCCTTCTTACTACATTTGTTACCAGGAGAAATACAGAAGTCTTTTTGGTGTACAAATTTGTGTTTATTAGTAGGGTAATGGAGTCTTAGCTTGTTAAGCTAGAAATGTTTCTACAATGTAAGTGCCAGGGATCTTTTTTTTTTTTCCCTCGCCTAAGAATTCAAAATCTAATTTGATGCTGGAAATACCTTTCTGCAAAGGTCTGCAAGGCCTTTGACAAGTCTGCTATCACGTCTTCCTGTCCAGATTGGTGAGATACGGACCAGGTAAGATGGCATTAGGGTGTGTGGGGAGCTGGCTGGATTGCCAAGCCCAGGGGCTGGTGATCAGTGAAGCAAAGTCCATCTGGTGGCAGACTGAGTGGCATCCCTCCAGGACCAGTTCCGGGGCCAGTACGACTTAGTGACTCGCATCGGTCTGGATTATGAGCGGGAGTGTGGTCTCCAGCAAGCACATTTGGATGGTGCCAAGTTGGTCGATACGCTGGAAGGCAGTCACCATTTGGAGGAGCCTGACAGGAGGAACCTGGGGGAGTTCAGTGAAGAAAAACATGAAGCCCTGCACCAGGAAAAAAACAGAATTCATAGAATCATTAAGGTTGGAAAAGACCTTCAAGATCATCTGGTCCAACCATCACCCTGCTACCAATGTCACCCATTAAACCATGTCCCTAAGCACCAGGTTGGGCTGGGGCTGGCTAGGAGGCAGCTTTCCAAGAAAAAAAAAGCTTGAAAAAAAATCCTTGGATGCAGGTGGATGACAAGGTGAACGTGGGTTGGCACTGTGTTCTTGGGGTGGCGAAGGTCATCCTCATGCTGGTCTCCCCAACCTTACAAGGCTAAGGGTAGGCCATTATCGCTGTCTTCAGGGATGTAATGGGCGGAAACGGGGAAGCTGGGAAATCTGATTAATGTGGTGGGTCTTCGGTTTTTGGATTTGTTTGTCTTTTTTTTGAATCATGAGACTGGTGAACAGCTGCCTGGACAGGCTGGAATTTCTGGCCTCAGAGACTTCCAAAACTCCACTCGATGGTAAATGTAGTCCTCCGTAAAGTTGTTTGGTGGTAAATGTAGTCCTCCGTAAATTTTTTTGGGCTGCATCACTTAATCTTTTAGAAAATATGCAGCCAGAATAAATTGGTTACTTAGCTTCATGAATGTGTTTTTGTGTTTTTCAACTAACAGTTTACACTGAGCTTGTTTTTGGCAAAAACATGTTTAAACCTAATGAAACTAATGGAAGCAAGGTTGGTAACTTCTTCCTTCAATGACAGACTACTTAAAGAGAGGGGAGAGGATATTACGGAGATCATATTTTTAAGAATCTGTATTTCACAAAGTTTATGAAATGGGGGGGGGGGGCGGCTATGATTTTTTTAAGACTGATTTCAATAGTTGAGTGTTTGACAAAGATGAAGATTTTTTTTTTTTAAATGATCAACCTGCATTTGTAGAAAGTCACCTAATTTATTCTGCAAAGTGATGATTATGTTGCAGCTTAATTATTGCTCTGCTGGTTTAACTTCTACGAAGAAAATGATCTGATTTTTTGTGTTCTAGAGCACCCTCCTTGAATTTAGTACAGTAATTTCTCCTATAGTTTGCTTTTCAGGAAAATTATCTTTTGATTTTGAGATTCACAAAGCAAGAATTTGGGATTGAAGAGGGAAACTTTTGAAGGTGTGTTCTTGTTAGGAAACTTAGTCTTTTCCATAACATTCCAAAAAAACTTTCTTAGGGGTGGGAGGGGAGAAAATACAGCAAGATGTTTGCCAGGAGAGTTTGAGCTTGTTATGGCACTATTAGGAGTTAGGTTGGTAAGTCTTCATTTCTTTAAAACAAGTTTGAAACCCCCTAATGATTGCGAGATTCCTGTAACATTTTTGTTCTGCTCTGCTCCTCATATATCTATGTCAAAGTTCCGTATTTTACTTTAACTGTCTTATTAATTTCAGTGTTTAAACCTCAGTGAGTACACTGCAATTGACAGAACTTGTGTTAGTTATATTCAGGTTGTCTTAGGAGGTTGAGATTGTGTTACTGCTGGTGTAAAAACTTGAGTTTCTAAGATACTTCAGCTTTTAGCTAATGAAGAGTATTTTTGTCCAAGCACTACTTGGGTTATTACACGTTTTCTGGAGAAGGGATACTTTTGCCATACTCAAATTTGGATTGCATGATGTCTTTGTAGTGCTGGTCTGGGTAGTGCTTAGTCCTGAAGGTGGCATGTAGTATTATGAAGCCTTTAGTGGCACTGCTTGCCTCTAAGTGGGCGTTGGAAGTAGTTGAGCTGTTGGGTTGTCTGATGTGTGTCAAGGAATTGTGGACAGCTGCTAGAAAAATGGAATGGGAAGGTTAAAATAAGCTATGTTTTTATTTGGTGGTGACAATGTGTCTGCTTATGGCCTTCAAAGGCTATTTGTTAATTGTCATTGCAGTGAGACGGTTTATTAAAATTCAAGTTTCATGAAGTTGAATGAGGCTGGGGTGGGTCTGGGAAATTAAAGTCCCTTGACTTGTTGAGCAATCCGTGAGGATATTGTCTGGAAACTCAAGAAAAGTGGTCTGTAAAGTACAGCAGATGGGGATGTGTGTATCACGTTGGGAGTACGCAGGACCGTGATTGTCCGTCCTTGTGTTCTTGTAATGCACAGCGCTGCTGGTCAGTGTTCTTGAAACTTTTAACTAGGAATTTTTAAGGAGGTGGTTTAATGTAAGGTGTACTGACATACTGATGTTCTTGCTGGCTGTGTTTTGGTTTTTCCTACCCTCACAACGTGTCAGAATTATGGGGAAATGAGAAAAACTAAAAGAGGGATGGTGCTTTGCCAGCGCAAGTGGAACATCCTAAGTCTGTTGTCTAATCCAACCTCTTAACCCTAGGAGAGTGTTTACACTATTCGTTAGCCATTCAAATGGAGCTCAGTATAGCAGACAGCGAGTATCACTGACTATGCCTAATTAACAGGACATTAAATCATGTGATCTTAAGGCTTCTGCCAACTTTAAAGAGAAAGTTGAATGAAGTTGCCTTGAAGGATTTAACTGTAAAACTGGTCCTGCATACTACATCTTCCTAACCTCGTAAACAATGCTTTGATTTCTTTTACAAATAGTTCTTGGTATGAGACCTTATAAAAATTAAGGCTTTTATGGTATGGCTTAGGGAAAATTACTTAGGCAAAATCATTCTGAGTTTTGCAAACCAGAGGGATATGTGTTGTAGTTTGTCCTATGTTGTCATGTTTGCAGCACCTGCACTGTTTTTTCTGTTTGCTTTTTGGGGGGAGGATTGTTTTTTCATCTTGTAGCCGAGATGTACCCTTCAATAGGGTTGAAAGAATCCTGCAGAGGCTCTTTGATGTGAAGACCTATTCAAAATTTTTTTCTGGTGTTAGGATACCAGGGCTGTCTGTACAGACTTGGAAAAAATCCTGGTGTTTAAGAGCTGATGTGATTTAAGCATATAAGAGAAATAACATCTCTTTGGGTCACCTGCAGAAGCTTGTGTACCAAAATATTGTTGGCTCACCAATACAGCTGTGGGGAAGAGGATGCTAGTTCTCTCAACACCTCCCTTTTAAGAAATGTTTATAGCCCTTTGGTGCTGATGTTGTTGCCAAACTAGTATTGCTTTCACCGAAAGTGCTTGGAAGGAGCTGCTGTATAAACTGGCAGGGAAAACGTGAGAAGAAATGCGATTTATTTCTTTGCTGACACTTTGGAGGTTAATTAAGCTCTTTGTCATAGATGCTGCTGACTCAGACCCTCAGATTCACTGCCTGCCTTTCCTTGTCTCTCCGTTCCAGTTGGAGTTCTTCGAACGCTTCCTTGCTCGCTTTGTTTCAGCACGTCTAGGGCAGCTTCTTCAAAAATATTCTTTTTCCATGCATATACGATATGGTAGGTTCTGGTTAAAATATCTGTAACAGGGTTATAATATCTGTAACCTTAGCAAAGCCCCGTCTGTTTGCTGAGCTCATTTGTAGTTCGGTATAGCTTCCTGTTTTGCTCATCTTATTTAATTGGGCAACAAGTTGCAGCAAAGCAGCTTCCTTTAAATTGAATCAGTGAATATCACGCATATTCTAAATATGGAAGCAGCTACTGTCCTTTTTGGATCTTACAACATTTGTGGTCGTTGTTCTATGGCTTTAATGTTTTTGTGGCAGGCCAAACCTAGTTACAAATATCATCTGCCTTTGTGCATTCCCTTTCAACTTTATTGGATTTATTCTTGCTCTCTGTTGCTGTCTTCTGACAGTAACAATAAAAAGCTGTCTTACCTTTTTCCTTTTTTCTGTCACTGTCTATATTGCTTCATGTCATATAGCTTATTCCTACAGGTAATGGTGCTTTGGGTCCAGATGTGTATACTGCCTGCATATCCTAAGATAACCATGCAATAAAACCGATGTGTAGAAGTATTTATTAGGATGGTCTTGTTTGTTTTGCAGGGAGCATTGCATAGTGTGACTGTTTTTTATAACAATATAACCATGTCTTTTGTGTGTGTGCACAGTTGCCTTGGGGAAAAAAACAAAAGGGAAATGAGGAGAGAGAATGCAGGGAATCTGGCTAGGTGCTGAGCATAGTTCATGGTATAGAGCAATGAAATAATGATTGACTTGGGGTTTACTGTGAAATCATTGATTTTATGACTCAAACTATAAGGGTGGACTGCTGGATGGGATGGTGACCGTCTGCTGGTAGCTGTATTGTGACAGTGATATTTGGACGGATGCCTCCTCTCTGACAAAACAGTTTTGCCCAGTGTATAAACATGCAGGCTGGGCCTTTGTTCGTTAGCCTTCTGCTTTAACTTCTGGTGGTGATTTATGACTTAACAAGGCATTTTGAATATCTTTCATCAAGTTGATATATGAATCTATAATGATGAAACAATCCTATCATCTGTGCGGCGGAGGAGGAAAACCTGAACTTCGCTGGTTGTATAGCAGCATGAAGCAGAGCTGGAGCTTTGCTTGAGGTTTTAATACATTCTCTACAGGTACCTCCATTTACTTTTATGTGCAAGAAATGTGATAGCTATTTGTGATTCCTGAGCATCAGAGTTTGAATGTGTTATCAGCCGGTGCAGGGCTGGAAGGACTTCCCAGTCAGCATGGGCACGCGCTGTGCTGCCAACCTGCTGGGCAGCTCCGCCACATGGAGAGTTCAGGGTGCTCCCGTGGGAATCATCTACACGGGGAGTTACAGCTTGGCCATCATTGTGAATTTAATCTTGATTAAAATTAATTATTGTTATTATATTACATGTATATAAATAAATTGATATCGTCTTCATTATATCACCCTAAACACAGGTTTAGGTAAACTAAAATGGTTAAACAGAACATTTTGATGGTGTGAATTGTGAACTGTTGTTTATATAATCTGTAAGAGGTTTTTAGTGTTGTTTCCTGGCTGGCCTAAAAACCTGGATATGAAGCAGGCAGTTACAGGAAGAAGAAATGAAGAATTCTTGATTAAAACAATCAAATGCTGGAGACATGGGTCCAGTTAATGAATTTGCCTGAGATATTTGAAAAGTGATGTAAGCAAGACACCTTCCACGGTGCCAGTAATTTGCTTTCTTTCTTTTCCTTCTGAGAGTTTGCTTAAAGGTTGAGGAGTCTAATTGAATGGAGAGAATATTGAGGTCTCCACCTGAAGACAACTAATTGTATTCATTGAAAGCATAAAATGTTAAGAAATGTCTGTGTACTGGGTACTTAATGTTAATGGGAGCGTTTAACCCTAACCTATAATTTTACTGTTTTTGACATAGTTACAGGCAAATTCAGTCATGCTTGTAAAGCTGTGAGATATAGGAGCATCCTAAAACTGCAAGAGGAAATTTAATATTTCTGTTTTCAGAGCAGCGTTTGAATATCATGAAGCTTTAACAGGAAGGAAGAAGAGTGCAAGCCAATGAGAGTATGATCAGCGTAGCTGGAAAATGGTTATGAAAAACAACCCCTGTTCATTCACACACCACCACCCAGCCTGTATACAGGATGGGCCAAGGCAAAGTTAAAATAGAGGCACGTGGTCTCTTAGCGGCAGTGTGTGTGTTACATGGTAATGAGGAAGATGTGAATGGAGCCCGCAGTCAGGCTGCTGTGTTCATTAACCTCATTGTTCTACCCCTTGTGCGAGTGTAAAATACACGTAGGCATCGGTACAGGGCTGCTGTCTGAATACAATTGCTGCTTTTCTGTTTCTGGCCTGCTAAGCAAGGCAAGCAGAGGATCAGCGCGCTCTCCTCGTTGGGATAGGCATTTCATTGGAATCAGGCTGGTGCACAAAGAGTAAGTGTGGCCCCTGGCATGTCACTTCCCTCCTGGACCTTAAAGTCAAGCTGTGTTTGGGGCAGTACAGGTTCTCAGTTTTACACTGTGGGTTCAGATCAGCTTCTGGGAATTAATAGTTACGTTTGTGTCGGGCTTCAGTGTTATGATTTAACCTTCAGATCTGTTTTGAGCCTTCGTAAGAAACTTTCAGTTGAGTATGAAGCCCTACTTAGGTGCTAAAAATAAACGTGGACAAATGCATACTTTGTGTGTTGTGGATGGCCTTTAGAGCCTGATTTGGATGTACTGTTCTGCCACATCGAGTTTGCAGCCTTTGAAGCATTTTTTTCTTCTTTTCTTTTAATAGGAGCTGACAGTGGGATAGAAGAAAATGTGGGTTGAAAAGATAGCTTGTCTGGAAAAACAAAAATGCAGACAGGAGAATGACAGGTCAAAGGCAGACCAAGTGATGCACTGCTAAAGTGTGTATGATGTATTGGTATAATGGGTTGTGCTGTCTGGAACCCTGCTCTCCAAAAAAACCTGTACAAGGTGTATGATGAAATATAATGCAGAGGTAGAGAATGGAAGATTATGATCACGTTCCAGGAAATGCTAGGGACTGGATACAGCTTAGTACTTAGTGAGCTGAAGCATCATGCTATTGCTCCAGGATGTTGGAGGCAAAAACCAAAACACCCACCCACCCCGCATTTTAGTTTTAGCTAAGGAAAAATGAAGCTATGTTTTAAAACTTTACCATTATTAAACGTGAGCGTTCCTCTATATTGAAGTTATATGAAATTCCTCTCTGATATGGGGCAGAACATTGCAGTGAATATAAAGGAAGGATCTGACTGGAACACTTGGAAGGTACCAATTTATGGCCAGTGGTGAACAGTTTCATTACACATGCAAGATTTTTTTAAGATTTAAGTAGATTTGCTACTGAACGTAAAAGTTAAATTCTTACAAGGAGAAATATCCTTTCTTTTGCTGACTTAGGTTTACATTGGTGTTGGTGTTTTTCACAGTTTTCCATCCTTCTGTTGTATCTTTCATCATCCTTACTGATACCACGTAACATCGGGCCCCTCTCAAATTTATGTGAAAGGCTTTTAAATGCTTCAGCCCTTGTAGCAAGGACTCCAAAATACTTGTATAACAACCCTTTACTTTACAAAGTGCTTTTATTTTAAAGGTATTAAAAACATTTGTAACTTTGCAGATTCTGTTTGCTGATGAGTATGTTCTAACGGTCAATCTATGACCCACTGAACTGTTACAATTTTTAAGTTACAATTTTTAATCTGCTTTCCATTTTCAAAGCTGCTTCAACATAAAGATTTTCAAGCTCACTGGTTTACATAAATGAGATCCACCTGCATTAAGAAACAAGAAAGATGAATTGGTAGGAATTAAAATGCAGTAGGTGAGTTGAGAAACACTTTTGAACTGTTATGGCTGAAACAGTAAAAACAATTTGTTTGCACAAACTGTCCTCAAAAGTTTTCTAGGCTGTCAAGTTTTCACCAGAAACAACTACCCTGGTGAATCAAGCCATGAGTTCCCCTAACTCAGTATCCTGCATCTTGACAATCAGAGATCAATAGCGTATGCATTGGGAAGAACACGAAGAACAGAGAAACTTACTGTGATGCTCTTCTAATAGTTTTCAGATCAGAAACTTCCTGAGATGAAGGTGATGAACTATTCAACATACCGATGTTTTAGATTTCACTGTTACTAATTACTTGGGTTCAGAAAGAACTGTTAGTGTCTGTGACGACCTAAACTTCATGGTTTACCTCAGTGTTGCTTAGGGGAAAAGGTGGACTTTTAAACGAAGCCTGCATATTGATGGTAACATTTGAAGTCCCTAATTTGTGTAGCATGTGAAGATAAGAGATCGTTTCCTTTTTTCCTGTATGCCTTCCAGATTTTAGGCCTCTCTTGTTCTACATTTCTTCTTGAGGTTGAAGAATCTTAGCGTATGTATGTTTAAACTCATCTCTCTTGGGAAGTGTCTCCCTAGCTGGGCTGCCTTCCTTTATTCCCCTTTACGTTTGTCTCTTTGAGATACAAAGAACAAACTATAGATGTCCTGTGAGCTTGCATGTTGGTATAATGATGCCATTTCTGCTGCTGTTATTCCGTCCCTGCTGACTTGCAGTATGCTGATTTGATGTCCTTGTAGCTCCTGAGTATTCAAGGAATGGTTCAGAAAAATTCTTAAAATTATAGAGTGGTTTTGGGTTGGAAGGGACCTTAAAGCCTGTCTGGTTCCAACCCCCTGCCATGGGCAGGGACACCTCCCACCAGCCCAGGTTGCCCAAAGCCCCATCCAGCCTGGCCTTGAACACCTCCAGGGATGGGGCACCCACAGCTTCTCTGGGCAGTGCCAGTGCCTCACCACCCTCTGAGTGAAGAATTTCCTCCTGATATCTAATCTAAACTTACCCTGTTGGTACTTCATCATCCACAGCCTTTTCTAGGTCATTTGCAGATACGCTGAGCTGCACGGATCATAGAACTACTTCCTGATGACTTGCTTGAATGAAAAAAAACAGCAGTTTATTCCTAGTATCTATTTAATTAAAAAAAAAAAAAAGTTACTGCTCCAGAAGAATGGCTTCTCCTCATGTCTTCTCAGTTTGTGTTTTTTTTTTTTAAGATCCTTTGGTGATAAACATTGTTAGATATTTTTAGAAATTCAGATGGATCGTGTCAGATAGGTTGCCAGTAAACAAGTGGACAAGGCACATTAAATGACTCACGTCCTGAGAGATCTCTTCACTGAACTCAAGTTTTTGGTGTTTTGGTTTTGGTCCATGTCTCCCCATGGTTTTTCAGTTTCTTTCTTGGTTTGAAGTGAGAGAAGATGCACGGCAGAATTAAGGCAAAGTTTTTGCTTTCAGTGTGTTTGAAAAATATCCTAGTGTTTATGTATTTTAGAAGAATGTTATTATAAACACCCCGTGTGGTTTTTTTAACGTTTAATTTGCAGAGTACTAGTGTAATTTCCTTATTTGCTCATGACTACAATTTGTTGAAGGATGTTTTCTTTTAGTAGTCTCCTTTACTGGCTCTTTTGCCATTGTGGTCTTTCTGACGAGATATGTTTTTGAAATGACAACCGTTCATTTACTTAGGTACAATCACATAAAATATTGTTATCAAAGATTTGAAGTTGCTCATCAGGGAGAAAGTCTCCTTCAACATATCTTGCTGAAACATATTGAAAATTACATGTAAGCACTAACTTGGTAGAGCTAAATGTTTATAGTGTTTCAGCAGGAGTTTCATCTCACGCTGAACTTAATTTTAATGTACTTCCAAAAGGTTCGTGTTTCCAAGTGAACTGTTACAATTGGGGTGATACCCAACTGGCTGGCACGTTTTCAAGGACAAAGACTTTTTAACCAGGCAGCCCGCGCAAGACTGGAATGCTTATGGATGAGTCTTAGCTTAGAGGTATGCTGAAGGCATCAGCATCTAAATCTCTTTAATTATTTATTTGAAGAGCATCTGTCATCCACCAGCAAAATGGGACGAGAGAATATGCTTCCTGTGCATTGGCCCTGTCCTTCAAGCTGATATTGAAAATGTCAGGAAACTTCTTATTCTTTCCCTGTGGAAAATTACACAGCACTTCTCACGTTCGAACATCCTGCTGCAGAGAAAATGCTGTGAAGTGCTTTCTTACATCATCTGAGAATTGTGCGGGTGCGATGAGGGGTAAGGTTAACACCAACTGCTTTTTCTCTTACCTACGTAGATGAGTTAAATTACCAAAAAAAAAAACCAAAAGGCAAACCACAAAAAAACCCTTAATTGTTTCCAGTGTCGTCTTTGTGTCTTTACGCAGAATATTTTGTTCGCTTTTTTTTCCCCTCCTTACCTCGGCACCTTGCTGCCAGGCAGCGCCCGCACTCCTGCGCTGCTGGAGCCGCTGTCAACCGCAGCAGCGCCTGCAGAGGAAGCGGAAAGCGGAAACTTTCTCGGCGGCACTGCAAGAAGCGTGACACGGGGACACGGGCTGTGGAGGTGGCACTGCTGGCGTGAAGCTCTGCCCGTGGCAGGAAGAAAGAGCAAGCCTCCCCTGCCCTTCTCAGCAGGGGGAAAGGTTAGATTACCGGGCTTCGAAGGGAGAAGATCACCTGGTGTTTAAAAATACTTAGCTGACTGCCACTGCTAGTCATAGGAAAAGGTGACTTTGGTTTTTCATGTTCCTTTTGTGCATATTTTCCCTCACTTTTTTTTCTACATTTGCATGTAGTAGGTCTGGAAGAAGTACAGGGTGCACTCCTCCATGCTTAACTTGCTAACCAAGGCGTTTATTCTTTGTTTCATTACAAATCCTCATCAGAGGGTGGGTGAACCACTCTGCTGGTGTCACACAGTTCCCAGTTAGCCAGTGGTAGTGGTGTGTTCAGCTGGGGTGCCCACTGCCCTTCTCCCCAGGCTGCTTTTCTCGCCTTCCTTGCACACCAGCACAGCCAGCACTGGACAGTCCAATAGCAAGGGTCAGTTCCTCAGCTCTTGCTGCTGAAGAGAGCCAATTGCTTGTTTCTGTTACTGGTGGCTGGGCGTTTGTAGGTCTCCACCAGCAGCATATTTGTTTTCTGAGCCGGATATTTCACCCGGCGCTTTTAAAGCATGTAGAAAAATTCCCAGAAGGATCCTTTCTGCCCCACAAGTGGCATTTTGCTGGAAATGTGAAGTAATGCACTTCTGGGAGATGAAAAAGGGAGGTGACGTTCCTCATGCTTCCATGTTATCTTCAGCACATGGCTTTTTTTTTTTCTTCAGAGACAGTAAAATGTATCATTAGATTTAACTGGGAATTTGTGTCAGGCCCAAAGATACCGAAAGCAGAGTCTTTTGGGGTGGGTCTTTGATGTTCGTTAGGGAGTAGCTCTGTTTCGGTGCCAGGCGATGTTTACTTTATCAAGTTGCTTTTGTCATTTCCTTGCAAACTGCAGTCTTACTGTCTCATATTAGAAGTAAAAGGAGAAATTGTTTCTTATTTAGCTTTTCCTTTCCAGATAAGCTACTACACACTAGAAAGTTTGTAATCTGGGTTATGTGAGAATAAATTTAATGCAAAGAAAAATTGAGATTTTTTTCTAATATTAGTGTTATTTGTTTCAGTCAAAGGACTATAATTATTATTAACAGCATAGTAATATTAAAGTTGCACGTGAATGAATAGGTTATCCACCTGCAGTCATTAAAGCCAGTATTGCAAACATTACAGCTTTGATGCCATGTTCTGTGTTCTTGTTTTTTCTTCTGATAGTAAACTGTAAATACATTTTCGGTTCGTGTTTTATGTATTTCAGTGTTTGGCTTTCAGATATTCTTATAGGTTTGTTTTTAGGTCTAATGGATTTGCTTTTAACACTCTTCCTTGTAAAATTAGCAGGACTTTACAATTGCTGTCATATTTAAACGAAATTATCAGTTTGGAAGAGAGAGTAGTTATTCCTGCAAGCTGTCACTTACAGCAAATAGAAACTATTACTTCATTATTTTTAGCTTGCATAAGTGTGCCTGGTGTTTCCTTTCTGTTTACCCCAGTCTCAATATACATACTCTTCGCCAATCCTCACATTTTTAACCTGTGTGTCCAGTAACGTGGGTAAGCCAGTACTACACCCAGGTGCCAAGCATGCCTACAGAACAGGTTAGAAGAAACTGCAATAGAGGAAGGAGCTTGCACAGAAGGTCAGAATATTGCAACAGTACCAATGAAGATCAGCATCATCGTGTGTCTAGGAAGTTACCCAGTTTCAGCTTAGGGCCAGAAGCAGAGGAGGCACCCATACCAGGGTTAGGTTGTGCGACTGACGGGAGGATGGCTAAAGGAGGTTCCTAGCTGTGTAATCATTTTATGAACCAGGGTAACCTCAACAGGTCACAGTGCATGTCTGGGACAGCTGAGAACAGTTTTGTCCAGTCAGAAACGGTATGGGCTATTTAAGAGAAGTCATATCTTCAAAGGATTCTTGTCTTTGATGTGTGTAATTTTTTTTTTCTTTAAATGAATAGCATTTACTGGTTGTTAGCCTTTAGTTAAAGGGGATTGTAAACAATGTATCTGAAGAGCTTCACCCAGTTCATGAAAATTACAATTTTCATGATAGGAATGAATAATAAATGAAATAGTCATTTAAAAAAAAATTATCTCCAAAATAGAAAACAAATTCCACAGTCAGTTTATAACTTAAAAACAAACACCAAACCCTGCCAAGTAGGGTCGACATCTACTTAGCAGTGAAGTTATTTTAAAATTGAATTTGACAACGTCCTTAGCCAAGTGGCGGTCAAATGTGGATGTGGATAAGAGAGCAGGATAGTGAAAGGCTGATCAAAATGTGCAGAATCAGCACGCAGTTCATGTAATGCTTTCTGTAAGACTGACGTGAAATCGCCTACAAGTACTTGCCAGGAACTAGTTTTACTGAGAAGCGTTTTTAAGGGGCATTTAAATCAGTTCTTCAGGATTATTGCATGTGCAGCAAGTTTGACAATTTTGGAGGCACTGGGCTTTTTGTAGGAGTTGGTCTGCAAGCGGATAATAAATGCGGTGCTTTTAGGAGTTACAATGCGTGCCTTGTAGGTCTTGCAGATTAGATATAATGCATGGGTGCCGATGCCCAGATTCCTGAATATATACGGGCCCAGTAGGAGTTTCTGTTGCCCGTGTTGCGTGCTCGCCCATCTGTTGGGTCACAAAGCCTTTGGAAATCAAAGAGCTGCAGAAAAACCTGAACTTAACGTGGATATGGGTTTCTTAGCCTGTCCTACCCCTTCGCTGCCTGCCCTGCTCAGCTGAGGTGGGAGCTTGTTGCTGGTAGCCCTTTGAGGGCTCTGCAGGACACAACAGGCAGCTGGAGCGTTTTGTAGCGTGCCCCTCTGTTGTAATGGCACAAACAGAGAGCAAATCTTAAAGCATTCACTCGTGACTTACACAACACAATCGCAAATGTTTCTAAGTGGTGGAGGTGAAATAAATAAGTAATAGGGAAGTGATACTTAATCAGGTTGCACCAGACTTCGCTTTGGGTTCTTCCCCTCTCTCTTGCGTTAGCAATTGGGTCGTTTGGGTGGGCAGGCGCCTGGCCTGGCTTCTTTCTCTCTTCTTACCCCAGCTGCTCCTGGAAGAAAGCACAGCCAGCCTTGGTGCGGGGTGTCTGTGTGTGACTGATCTTATCCTTGAAGCTGGACGTAGAAAATGGGGAAAGGTCTAGACTTTCAGTCTTACTCCAGATTTTTCTTTCTTCCTTGGAGAGGCAAATATGGGACAAGGTCTCGCACACTAGCCTGTTGAACGGGCTAATTAGCAAATACTTGCCTGAGGGTTGGGTAAGATTTTCCTGTCCCTTCTGGTGACCTCCTAAGCATGTTGCATTGCAGTGTTTGTTTGTTGTTGTTGTATTTGTTGCCTTTTTTTTTTTTTTTTGATTGATTGAACTTTATATTCTCTGTTTACCATAATTTATATGAGCGACTGTTCAGGATAAGTGTATCATTACTAGTACTGACTTAAGTCTAAGTCACGATGAGATCTATTATTCTTGGGATAATGAATCTCCAACTTTTCTCCTGAACTTAAGGGAAGAGTGGACAGTAACCTGTACCTGTTTATCAAGAATGAAGGGGTCTGTGGAATGACCTATCAGTTATATTTAACAACCAACACACACCTGCCTCCAAAAAAAAAAAAAAAACAAACCTCAAAGCAACAAGAAAAAAAAAAAACCTTGCTTTTATCCATAACTGTCTCATCTTTTCTTAGGTCAGGTGTATTCAATTATTTTTAATACAGCTTTTAGTAAAAACATAATCTTAGAAAAGAATGACTCGTTCAAGAATTCTCATGTATATTCTCTAAGGGTATTTTAAATGTTATAATAAGGTGCAAAATTCAGAAGAAAAGTATATATTAATAAACATTTTATCAAGAATATTCCTGATCTGATGTAATTTATGATGAATGAGTTGTAGTTCAACTTCTTGGAAAAAAAAAAAGGTAATTACTCCTTTGTTTATTGATGCTGGTGTTAAGTGGACAACTTGTTTTAGTTCAGTAACTGCATGAGTGACTTCTCTGATGTAAAGACCACCCGGATGTGTTGTTCTACCTGAATGTTTAAGACACCTCAGACAATGGTATTTACAGGCAAAGCAAGACAGTGGATGCCTTGTTTTTCATCTCCTACCAGCAGCTGGGATCGATCCGGCTCCAAGCTGGCACTTAGACACTTCAAAGAAGATGAAACGTAAAAGATACCTTTAAGGTATATACATTTTAGTGTGTCTCATGGTACTTTTTGAAAATGCTCCTCCTAACAGTTGAGTTGCCTGGAAACTGCCAGATGATTCAGAAAGTGTGATTTCTGGTTGTAATATTCCTTTGTAATCTGCGGTGCAGATGCAGTCAAGTCCTGTAAGTTGGGTGGCTGCAGTGACTGTGCAGCATTGTTAATGGAAATAACCCGTACAAATGTGGGCTCCAAGCTGGGAGCATGCACAGGGATGCTTAGATTTCATTTTACTTGTTAAGATGCTGTATGGTGATTGTATGTCTAAGGTGTGTGTGTGTGTGTTTTTTAAATAAACAGAAAAAAACAACTTGACATTTGTATGTTGTTAATAACTTCTTGATTCTCAAAACTTGTTTTTATTTTTATTAATTTGGATGGATGAAGTCTGGAGGAGTTGTTTTCAAATGATTTCCTGTGATACAGAGAACCAAAACTGCTGCTGATGCTAGTAAACAACCAAAAGCCTTATACTAACTGGAGACATAAACACAATAGGGGTCTCAACTGAGCATGTGATTGTTCAGGCGTAACACAATCAAGGAAGTTGGTTGAATAGCTCGTGGCTTGTTTTTTTCTTCTTTTTTGTAGTGACAGCTTTGCCAAGACATCTGTGTTCTATAAGACATTAAGGGGAGAGGTTGGTTTTAAATAGGGTTATTTCTGCATACCCAGTACTGGTAGGTTTTTGACAGGCTTGCCTTTGAATAAGGGGTCTGTACAAGTTCCCATTGTCAGAAAGGCAGGATGCCATGTGAATGCCCCTTCCACTGGGATCATTGTAAAATGCAAAGTGTTTTAATAAAACTCCCTTTTTATTTGGAGTGTCTTTTTTGCATCAGCACTTTCTTACCAAGCAGGAATATACTTTGGATGCCTGGTGTTAATGGAACCAACACTCAGTTTTGCCTTGGGAGAACCAGGAAAAAAAACTTCACTTTTTGTTTTTTAGATTAGGTGCTCAACTGTAAAACTGAAAGGTGTGCAAGGTATTTGATTTTTAGCTGTAATTTTAGAAATATGTACTAAAAGAGCATCCCGTGGTCGTTTCATATGTACATCCTTGGAAAATCCTTTCTGCAGTAGAAAATTGCCTCCAGCTAAATACTTTGCTATGTTTTTTTTTTTTTTTCTTTCAGTTTCACAAAGCTTAGAATGCTGGTGAGTTTTTTCAAGATTCCCGGGAAATCAGACACACTTTATAATCCAGTACTACACCTAACTCCAGTAGTTTGTAATAGCTTAATTCCTGTGAAATGACACGTGTAGAGATTGGAAGATGCTCCCTTGTGAGGCAGAAGTACCTCCTCATGCTGAACTCACAGAAGGGTTTTCTTTCTTACAGGACCAAAGACTCTGTATTACGTGAGCATAGTTGAAGTCTGTTGATGCTTCATCATAGGAACAGCACTTCATACATTCAGTATCCTAGACAAAATAAAGCTGTGCACTATGACAAATTGCACAGGAAGCTTTAGTTCTTAACCTCAGTGGACAACTGAGCAGAGGAGCAAGGTTACTACGAACTGCTGTGAAATGATGTTGCAATGAAGCTCTTTAAGTTTGCATTTCCTGTGTGTGAGAAGGTGCACACAACAGTTGCAACAGACGAATGTGCCTTGTTACCTGAGTGACCTTGCCCAGTTGTCATGTGTGATTTATTACGCTGAACTACCTTGAATTAACAACTTGTAATGGTCCTTGGAATTTAAATTTCTTGGGGATTAAAATTGTCTCACTGTAAATATTAGCAGCATGAAACATGCAAGTTTGAACTAATTATTTGTGGAATTCATAGACAGGCTGTCAGGACACAACCAAAATCTTTGCTTTTCAGAGGTTCCCAGGGAACATTTCTGCAGCTACAGTAGCTGCCCTCGCAGGAGAGGCACTGGACCAGCTGAAGCTGATGTGTTCCTGCATGTTCCTGGCTGCAAATTGTCTCACTAGAAAACTTTCTGCTAAAAAAAAAGAGAAATTCTGAAGAAGTCCTGCATTTTTCCTTTAATTTAACTAGTATGCTCTTTCTGTAGTGGTACCTTGGGAACACTGACTTTTTTTTTTTTTAACTGCAATTCTAGGTAGAGGTTTGTATCGTATCACGTTTGCTTGTTCTAAATTTGTGGTCTCGGTTAATCTATGAATTCCCTTAACTGGTGAGCCTTCGAGTAGGTGACTTGGGCCGTTTTGCAGTCCTCTTGGAAGCGTGTTGAAGTGTGTTGGTTACACTATTAGCTGTTTGGGTAGGCAGCGGAATTAATACAATTTTGGAAGGATGTGAGCTTTCACCCAGTTCTGAGTTTACAAAACATGCTTAGCTACAGTGGTCTCACTGTCTGCAGCACTGATCAAGTGACGGAATAAAAGGATGGGAGTAATGGAGACTTGGGGGGGAACTGAAATACTAAGAGTGGGAGAAGGAAGAGACTAGATGAAAGAAAGACTAGGCATGCTGGGTTAAGTTGATCAAGTATTTGGAAAAAAGAAGAGCCTAGAAAACCTCAATGACGGGCAGAGAAGAAGTGTTATGTGAGCGGACTGCAGGTCTTCAGGTCAGTAGGTTAAAATAATTATTTCCCAAGGTGGTATATTTTGAATGGCATGCAAGGGGGCAGCCATCAGGAACCATAGCACTTTGAGAGGTGCATAAAATGGAGTGAGTATCTTGGATTTCATGGATCTTGCTGAGGTCTGACCTTGGCAGGAGTAAGAGCCTCTGCTTTTGCAGGGATTTTTATGCAAATTCTTTTATCTGGTCCTCGACAAATTTATTGGTCTGTGGGATACAGGTGAAGAACGTGCTTTATCTTAAAGACTGTTCTCGTGGAGAACGAGTGTCTTGTGATTCTTTGAAAATAGCTGTGGTGGCTCGTATGTAATTTGTCAGCTGTTTGGTTTTGGGGGAGGAGTAATCTTAGAGCTTTCCACTTAACCTGTTGTCTCTTATGTGTTGTCTTTACTCTCATCCATTCTTGATTCTGGCTGCCTTTGCTTGTTTGCTTAAGAAGTTGGCTTGTAAACTTAAAAGGAACTTCCTTGACTTCTGTGATACCTGTTATGCTTGCTAGGAGCTCCCCTAAGCATGCTCAGACGTTACGTGTTTCTCTTTCATGATGTCAGAAGAAACTTGAAAAGAGTGCTGCCTGTCATGCCATCAAGTGCTGTCTTGTGCTCCTCTTTTTGTAAGAAAGCATATTCGTTTCCTTTCATGTGCTGCCTCTGTCTGATGTGAGGCTGCGCTCAGTGCGCGCAGAGCTCGCACCCCAAAGGAGCTCGGCTTGTGGTCGGGCACTTCGGTTACATAAGAGAATATTTCAGCTTTTACTGAAGCTGATGATTTGACTTAAGTTTTATTTTTGGAATTATTGCAATACACTATCTATGGGATAGCCGTCATTAATAGTTAATGGGATAGGGCAAGTCCTAATCCCATTACAAATTAATTTGCCTTCAGTTTTTTTAAGGGTATCTGGAATGGCATGTGCGTACTAATAGGTTTCTGATTCGATTTGCAGGCTTTAAGTATATTTTCATATTACAGCAGTGTAACTGCTGAGTATTTCAGGTACAAAGCCTACGATGGTGCAGTCCTGCCTGGCTTTCCCCCTGAGTGGGGGGAGCGTTAGGTTGCGTGGTAAAAGGCTCCTCTTCACAAACACAAAGGGAGCCCAGGGAAATATTAATTGCAGGGATGGAGCTTCCTGACTTGGCTCTTCCCGAGCCTGTCACAGGAGGACTGACAGCTCCATTGTCCAGGTACGAAACCCATCGGGATGCTTAAAGGGAAGGAAGGCCTGTTAAGATCACCTTACAGACTGAGGGAGGGTTGTACCTACAGGGCCGTGAGACTCGTGGGATGGAGGAGATTGTACAAGGCTCGTTACAGAGTGCTCTGGGGAAGGACCAAAGGTGGGGAAAGGGAGGGTTTGAGGTGGTTTGGGGAGGAGCAAGCATAGGAAAGTGGAAGGATAAGGGGATAAAGGGGCTGGTCGCATGTCAAAAAATTGCTAGTTAGGGTGTTTTTCTGGCCATGCCCTGTGTCTCACCAGTGCAGTCCATCTGTCACTTTATTAAACTTAATTTTTAACTATTTCCCTAGGTGAGGGGGCTCTTCTATGTGCGTGTGTATATATGGAGCTCTAAGTGCTGGTGTCAGACCACACTAGTCGGTGGCCAACCTGCAGTTACACCATGGATTATAGGGGCCTGTGTGCCATGGGGTGCCAGTGACTGGAGTGCATGCACACTGTGTGGGTATGTATGGCAGTGTGCAGTATTAAGCTAACAAATCTTAAGCAGGACTAGTATTAAACTGTTGAGTAAGTAAGTTGCCTGGGAAGCAGATCTTGAAGCAGCCATAAGAGCTGGGGACTGGAAGGTCTGCCGGCTGGCTACTGGAGGGACCAGCAGGTCCAAGCTGGCCACTGGAGACGCTGTGTCCTGGGACACGTGTTTGCACGTGCGTGTCTCTGCAGGAGGCACATGGCACTGCAGAAATCCACTTTTGTCCTGGTCAGCCATAGAGGAGAGCAGGATGAAGCCATTGGTGCTGTGTGCGCATCCTGGGAATACATTTTCGGCCTCAGCACTGGCTGGACCTAGGAACACGGAGCTGCAGCAGCCTCATCTCTGTAGAGCTGCTGGCATCAGCAACCCATAAGCCGTTTGGATGGAGTTTGTGTGTAAGATCGTCGTTTTCCTCTGCTTTCTTCGGGGGTGTGGATGAAAAGACACAGTAGGCTCTTGGGATATTGCCAACATGTCAGTGAAGCTTTTTATAGATTTGATTCAAAAGAGATTTATTTACCAAATTACATGCTTAAAGATAGCAAACCATTACCGAGATGCAACAAGTATCACTTTTGACTTTAGATTTAGATTTTTTAATATTAATTTTTTTTTTTGGTGGAGTACTAAGGGTCATATCTAATACCAAAAGGGACTCTTCCTATAAAGCTAGTGATTGCAGACCTTTTCAGTGCAGGCTATAACCCCCATTTCAAGGAGCAATGAATGGATATATCTTTGTATGATTTGAGCACAAAATTTAAAGAACTGGAGAATGAGTAAGCATATGGCAGTCTAACCATCATCTTCTGAAAATCTCACTCATCTGACAAGAAACCTTTGGGTAGCGATCTCAATTTTCAGCACTGTGTGCTGGTTGATGATTGGAGCATGAGTGTTGTTTTGAAGTAAATTTCCTAGTTATCCTCCTTGCTATGATGTGTTTCATGTCATGGAGTATTACAGTAGACAAAACTGTATTGCTCTTGGACAAAAATAAACTGGAAGATGCCTTCCAACTGCTATAGAGCATTCAGTTCACAGAGCAGATTAGGTCTGATCAGGAGTAAACCTGTCTGAGATGCATCTAATGTGGAAAAAGTGTGTTTGGCTTAGAGGATCCTATCCTAATATCGTGCTCTGCTGGTCGCTATAGATATGGCTTCTATTTTATGGAGTGGCTCAAATGTGTGTGGTATGTTTTTGTTGTTGAATTTTTTCTTCCCCTCCTTTAAACAACAGCAAACCTAGGAGTTCCCTCCCTCTCTGAGGTAGCTTTGTGTTTGTGCACTCTCCTGGAAAGCGAGCTGCAAGTAATAAATACCCCTTGAAAAGGCTCAGAATTGCAAATCTTCTGCTTCGTCATTTCCTTGTTATGGTGTATATTTAAATGCTTTTCCATTGTGAAGCTTATTTTGCTTCACTGTTTGTATAATTTCCCTAACACCAATTTTTTCCTCAGTGCCTGTGATTTTTCAGTTGAATGTCTGCAAAATAATCCCCTGTTTATGGTCCTCAAGCTCTGTCTTTCATCTTTTGATAACTATTGTGAAATGTACCATACAATCACGTCCACCGTGGGAGATAGTTATCTACGGTTGCCATCGCCTACTGTACTGCATGTCTTTAATTTCTATTTGTGTACGTTACACAAACTGTGCAACGTTGGCATTAAATCAGTCTATATCCAGATTTTGGGACTCTCCAATTTTGTGATTAACAAGTGTTGCCTTTTATGATAATTCAGTACATAGCTGGAGTTTGAATGTGTTCCAAATGCCAATGCTTAGAAAAATAGTTCTTTACTGAATCTTCTATTTATATTCCTCATTTGAATGAGCTGGAGGTTCACTTACTTTCTTCCTCGTATTCAGGCAGAATACAAATCAGCAATAGGATTTTTTTTGCATCATTGCACACAGCTTCCTTTTCTACTGCCCTATTTGTGTCCTGCCTGCAGCCCTGCTCAAGTGGAGCCCTTAGCATTCTGCGCACTGCTAGCTGGGAGCCAGCCAATGCAACATTCATGAAAAGCTTCAGAGCCTGTAGTTGCCAGGTATAGGATTTACTCTGTTCTGGCTAACTACTGGAAGCTTGTAATGAGGCAAGGCAAAAATGGAATCCTGTGGTATTGTGTGAGTTCACACGGAAAGATTTATGGTCACATGAGTTTAAGTACTGTTGCTTGCAAGGCTCCTAGCTGTCTCTAAGCAAAGTGAGAGATGGATGCGTATGGAGAGAGTACAAAAATGGTATGTGTTGGTATCTGCCTTGCTCTGCCATTCCACCGGTTTATGAACAGGGATGTTTTGAGCTGGAATTCCATAAACGCTGTTGTGCATCGAACTAGGGCTTAAAGGCAGCGACTTGGTACCACTTACTGTCTCGTGTTAATATTTGTGTTTTCAGTACCCTCAATCTATGGTGTAAATTGCAATATTGTTGTGGTTTGCCTGGTAGACATGGATCATCAATCACCAATATTCTTTTTTTGTCAAAATATTCAGTGTCGAGGTACATACTTCTCAATTGCCATGCCTTGTTCTCATTGGTAAGGAGATCGATAAAGGGCTGAATCAGCCTGGTGTTTTTTTCAGTCATGCAGCAAGGTACTTTCCAAGATGGTATATGTATAAAGAAAATCTATATTATGAAAATGGTATTTTAAAAAGTCTACGAGCCGGCAACCAGCTTGATAATAATTAGTTCATCTTTCTGTAAAGGATTATGGATTTTATCAGAACAAAATGGTTTGCTGAATAGATTCTCTGTCCTCTTAGAACTTCAATTAAATGCATTAGTTCAGTAAATTTCCTATGATTGTATGAAGAATGGATAGTCTGGAATAATATAAAAAAAGTTAACTGACATCAGCTCTTGGTGGGTTTAGTGCAAAAATGCCATATCAAACAGCTGTCCTTGTTAAAACTGGCAATAAATCAGAGCTAGGATTTTTGTGTGACTGTAAAAGCAATCGTTCCCCGTTCTATACATGAAACAAAATAGGCTTTTGTTCTCTTTTGAGTTTTAAGGCCCACCATAAAATATAAAACTGAAGTTTGAAAAATTGTTTATTCTGTTGTGAGTTTAATCATTTGATTTTGCTAAAGCACATCAGTGTAATTTGTGGAATGTGGTTTGGTGTATAAGGGCTGTGTATGTTTAAAAATGTTGCATTGGAGCTGTGAACAGAATTGTTAATACCTTGCTACCTAACTGTTGCTAGAAAGGGGAAGATTTTCTGAAAGGTTTATATTTAAATATCTTTTTTTAGGATTTTGCAATGACAGGTTATATTCAGATCTGAAGAAAACAAAAATAAGAGAAAAATTATAGGCTGCTATAAGGCTTTTTTTTTTTCATTTCATTTTGCTTGATGTTTCTATTTATTTTTTTATTGATGTTTGTCTGTTGCTTGGTATTGTGCTTATGTAGTTATCTTCTGGTGAATTCATTTTCATTGCAGCTTATACAACAGAAATACCATTAGTGAGCAGAACAGCTGTTCTGGGATAGACAGAAGCTGATAGAAGCCTAGGATCTCATCTGACGTAGCCGAGGGCAGATGGCAAGGGCAGAGCTGTAGGGAGACCTTCTCCAGTACGATCTCCCAGCTCCAGGGACTTGCAGCTCAGGACATGGCAGACCAAAGGTATCGCACTTGCATTTAATGGCCGTGGGCACAGAGCTCTGGAGGTCTCGCGGGCTGCACTGGCAGGCTCAGGTAAGTAAGAAGCAGGCAGGACTTCAGAGGGGCTGCTCAGTGAAAGGAAATTTGAGGTAAATTCCGGAAAATCTTCTGTCGGTTTCCAGCAGTTTGTGTTGCACCACTTGAAGGCCTAAACAGAAAGAAAACCTTACCGAGGCCAGCTTCTGGCCTTTTTTTACTAAATAATGCCTTCCATCTCTGTGAGGAGCATGCTGAGAGGGGATGCTTCTTGCTGTAGTGATGCTGTGGCGCAGGGGATAAATGCTCTTACCGAAGTAGCAGGATGTGTTTAAACTGGGTTACTAGCGAGTGAGTGACGGAGCACACTGCAAGTTGTGCACCGTGCTGTTCACGTTGTGCTTGATTGGTATTGTCAAGTGCAGTAGTTCTCTACAGCTCCGTATCTCGCTGCAAACATAAAACTTCAGTCCCTACTTTGGCAATAGTTTCTGCGCTTACGAAGATCATAAGCAAAGGCATAAGGAACTCCAGTGAGTTACTGTACTTCAAATAGCGGCTGAGTTTCTGAAGGATATAACTGTTTTAAAAGCAAGTGAAGGAATGTGAGATTAGAGAAGTAAAACTGTACCCTGAGTCACCCCTGCTGGCAAAGGAGCAAATGCCACTTCTGCATGCATGTGGATTGACGCTTTTTCAGAGTTGGTTTCTAAGGACCCAAGCTTTACAACTCCAAAGTATATCTTCATGGTTCAAATGTAGGTGGATTACGAGAGATGCTGCCGCGTTGGAACAGATCTCAGCGCAGGCAAAATGTTTAATACTACGTGTCTTCTCAGGTCACAGTCGTGCAGTGATTTTGATCTGGTATAAGTTTGGGCATCCACTCAAAGGGGTAGAGCCACCGTGTCTGTAGCTGTCCTCTGTGCTGGCAGTAATGCAGCAGAAGGGCAATTTTCATCTAATCTCTTTTCTTGACTATGTTGCTGTTCAGACTATTGCGTGCAGGTACAAATGAGGTAGTGGTAGCGAGTGGTTGGCAGAGGGAAACAGGAAAACCATCTCTTTCAGATCCTACAGAGCAACTGAGCAGTCCAGCTTTTCACAAAAATCTGCAGGGTTGTCTGCTGGGCTGGTACTTCTGTCGTAATACGCCAGCCAGAACATGAAGGATAACTGATGTAGTGCTGTTGATTTTGATCTTAATTTACTTAACCATTTAATTTTTCCTGTCTGGATTTTCATATTACTCATCATTTTTTCTGTACATCCATTCTGCATTTCAAAGAGAATCTTTAAATCTTAAAGATGGGTGTGGAGGGGAGCGCAGAAGGAAGTATCTTTCTGGCCAAATAAAAGTGGTTATAACAAGGCTCTGCATTTGTTGGTGATGGTCTTGTATCATGTCCCGTACCATCTAAGGATGTTTGTCAAGAGTACGCTATTGCATAAGTTTAGAATTTAATCTTCTGTTCATAGCTGCTGCTTTGAAACTTTGTGAGATCTACTGTGACATTATTTAAAATTAAAATGCTGCAGCCTATTAATCTACTATTGTTCAGTACTTCGGTCTGCCTTGTTTTTATTTCAAATCATCAGTAGGGTAAGCTTCCTGAGCACCTTTGACTGATGCGTTAGCTCTATTTAAGCACTAACTACTTCCATTGGGATTAGCTATTTATAATTTTTAGTGTGAGCTGGGATGAGTAAATCATCTTTGAGAACCAAGGTAACTTTCAGATAAATGCCATAAATTAATGATTTTAGTATTAGTCTTAATGTTGTGTTTCAAAAAGGGGAAGGGGGGGGGGAATTGTGTACATAACAATAAATAAAATCATTTGACCAAAATATGAGTGACTTGGCCTCAAGTTAAATATGTTTCATTTTGTAATTACTACTGTTTTGGGTGGGTTTTAAACTCTGCCATTGCTTCATCCTATGCTCAGGTGTAATGTGTATCTTCTACTTATATATTGGACAAGAATGAACAGCTGTATGGCAATGATCAGCTTTGTCCACGTGTTGTTGTTCCCCCATGTTAGCAGTTTTGGTTTTCATTACCTTGCCCAGATTCCTTGTTCTGGCTTGAATCTTAAATTACATTCTCTTCTTTAGAGAAAAGAGTATTGCCAACCTATTCTCTTTTGAAGTGCTGTACATCCTCTTCAGCTGTAAGAATGCATTTGAAAAATATTAGTTTTAAAAAAAAATGACCTACAGTATTTTCATTGTCACTACAGTTTTCTGATCCTTCCTGTATCCAAAAGTGTTACTTACAAACAGATTTTCCCTGAGTTCTTGCATTTATATTCTAGCCAATCCTGCTGGAAATGGTGTGTCGTGATGTACTGAAGCCAATTGTACTTTCCCCTTGCTTCCTTCTTGTTGCAGGAGAGTCACTCCAGGTTCCTATGTGTTCTAAATCCCTTAAATAAGATGCAGTTTTCTGATATAGGACTGCCCCTTCCAAAAAGGGTGAGGAGAGTAAACAGACTGAAAACCTACTTCCCATATAATATCTAACACAACAAGGAAGTGATTAAAATATGAGATTTCGAAAGACTTCCCTTTTTGTTTTTGACTCCAAGTGAAATAAACCAAAAATCAATAGCGGCTGCTAGAATCCGGCTGTTAAGGAATAAACTGCTGTTGCCATTAGTAGAGCAAGAATATTGATTTCTGGGGTGTTAATACTTATTGCTGTGTTTAGGCCTTTTATGCCTATGATTTACTATCTGAGAGTTATCTGGAAAGCTTATGTTTTATCTAACGAAAATTCATTGAAATAGTATTTGATAGGGCAAAGTTTGTTGCGTAATTATTTGACATGCAGCGTGGATGCATTGCCTGGGAGTCATGTACAAGTATTAGCAAAAATCTTTTCATGTTATTTTGAGGAAGATGGGGATGGCTGTGCAAGATACGATCTTCTTTACCTTCACGGAACTTGAATCTGGTATTTGGGTGCCGTGTATATGAGGAAGTTGTTACCTTGGAAAAACTTCTGGTCAATCTGCAGAATTTCCATGCCTTAAAAGCTCTTGGTTCTCAAACAGTCTCATATCTCCCAGTTTATTCCTAAGACTTTCTTCATCCTATAGATTCTTCTGTTTGTTTGCTTCTAATTTGCACAAGCTGCTTTGTAATACCTCCTAAAATGATTAATCTGTAATTGAAAAGCATCATAAAACTGGGATATTTTGGGGGAAGTTAAGTAGTGCCTGACAAAATAGTTATTTATTCAGTTAATGTCACAACTGTATACTCATGTTATAAATAGGACATCACTTATGGTAGCAATATTCAGTTAAATTTGTGATCAAACAAATAATGGTTGCATTTTCTAAATGGGAGACAATGCAGCTATTATTCCATATGACAGCAGAAATTTTCTTCTAAATATACACTAGTACAATTTAGTCATGTTTAGGATCTTGGCTCTAACTTGTCTGATATTCTTAAGAAAATATATAGAATATTTGGTGAGAGCATCTGTTCTCTAATACATTCTTAAAAGAGAAATGGGGTAGTGCTATTTTTACTGAAACACAGTGCTATGTTAAAAATTGCTTTGAAATAAGTAATGGGTAGATTACAAAGAGCTCATACTGTTTCCTAACATACTGGAAACGTTACTATTAAGTTCTGTTACGTTTCATTGTGAGTTTGAAACAATTCCTTTAAAATCAACACTACATTTAAAGTGCCCTTCCTATGGAAGGGAAAGTGGTGGTTTCTGTGTGGTCCCAGTGACTTTGTCAGGTCATATACATAGTTGGGGCAACTTATACTGTAAGGAGGTTACACTACTTTACAGTGTAGGGTTTCTGTCTTGTTGGTGCACCCTTCTTTCACCCTTCATTTCACCCTACTGCTGAATGCCTCTGTACGTAAGTCGGCGAGTCCTCTCTAAGCTTAATGCCAGGGATCGTGATGTGTGCCAGTGTCTCCAAAGTAAGCTCTAGATAACCTAATCAGATGAGAGGTCTTTGTTTGAGGTTGGAGATCGCTTCTCGTTTCACTGTATCTTGCCTTCGAGTCAGATCTGCTTTCTCAAGATTATCTTACATTGTATATAGAAATATTCTTGTAATTAAAGTATGTATATTGTTACATATGTATTACGTTTCTGTATTTTTCTGCCTTATGTTGCTCTGTTTTCTGTACCACAGCGAACATTAGGTGCACATTTTAGTTTTCTAATGTACATCTATCCTATTTTTGCAAGTCGATTAAAAGAAATAAAAGACAACGCAGGAGAAGGAAGAGCCTCTTTTAGCAAGCTTTTATTAAAATGACAGTAGAGATGGCTATTCAAATTGCCATGTCTCCTGTTGTGTAACTTCCCTTATTAAGTTAAATATGTTCAGAGAACGTTTGTATCAATGAACATGACGTTGAAATTCAAATAACTCTAGCACTTCACACCTGAATTATACTTGAGATTAAAAAAATAAAAAATCTCCTTTTGATCCCCCCACCCTCTTATAAAACCCCTCTTGGGTATTTTGTGAGTCATCTCTAGCCCAAGACCAAACATAGCAATTAGAAGTACAACGTTACATGTTGCAAAACTTACTTCTGTTTTTGTAACCCACCTCTTTTTTTTTTTTTTTTTTAAATGTGTGTTGGAACGTGTCCTTATTTTCTGTACTGTTTCTGGACTTGTTATTTTCCCTCACTCCTGTTATTCTCCTACAGTGTCACCCTGCATTGTATGGGGTATGATAAGCATTAAATGGTGGAGTCTTCTAGCTGTTTTTTTTGGTGTAGCTCTGAATTTCATAGTAAGTGCTGGTGATCACGAGTTTAACGTGGCTTGAGATGAAGTCTTACTGAATCTGTCCTCATAGTCCTCTCCAATAGCAAAATCAAACAGCTGAGTCCCAGAATGCTGCAGTAGTTTTCAAGGATATGTTGTAATGGAAATACTATTTCCTTTTCTTTTTCTTTTTTTTTTTGACCTAATGAAACTCTTGAAATCTGTAGTTAGGAATAAGTAGACCGAAATTGAAATATTATATATGACAATTGTTGTATTGTCATGCATTAATATACCTGTTTTTCCTCTCTCTCTGAATGCTGAAATGGAATATTGCAATCACGCATCAGTGTGTGCATTTATGTATTTCTTCAGGGGTGGGAGGCGAAGGAACATGGATTGTTTCTGCTCTAAAGTAAGGAAAAAGAAATACTGGCTGATACAATTTTATTTTCAAGAAAAAAAGTGGCTGCAGTAGGAGTAGTAACACTTCAGAACGGCTTGGTCTACCGCGAATAAGTATCTGGTGTCCTTCATATCTCTGCTGCTAGCTGATACCAGATATCAACAAATAATACTGATTCAAATTTAGAGCTGGCAGGGGTAAGCGTACTGTGCAATTTCAACACCACTGTGATGCTGGCGATGGCTGAATGAGTGAGTACTTTATTCATCCCTGAATGTCATTTTTGAGCTCCTGTAAAATTCATCAGATCTCTGTAGAACACTGAAGAATTTCTCTGCCTGAGAAGCTGGTAATAACCATAACTCACGCGTCCGCATCCAGTTCCTCTTGCTTCCCTGGCTAGGTAATATCCGTGAGTTACTGGGATAACAGTTTAAATACAACGCATGCTGCAAAATATTTTGTGGTTTGAAAAGAAGAAAGAAAAGAGCGAACAAAGAAGGAAAATATTTTGTGGTGTTTAAGTGTGGTGGGGCAGCTGAAGGACTCTCCTCGTAGTGAAATTTACAGTCAAGTGTGGTGGGAGGGGAGCAACTGGGGACTTTCGTTTGTGCTTTTTTTCTTTTTCCAAGTCAAGTTACTAAGAATCGGATTACTTCCTTACAAATTCACGTCAGCTAGCATGTCTGTTCTTTGAAAGTGGTTTTGGGTTTGTGCTGTTTGCGTGCTATCTTCTATTTGGCTAGCTGACTTTTGAAAGACCTTGCCTCAACTGTTGGATGTTATCTCGCATATTTATTTTTTGATTGTTTTAGAAAATAATCTTATTCCGTTTTGGGCTGTTTTGAATTGTGTTTAGTTACGCCTTTCATAAATATGCTTTTTGGGTTAGGTTTTTTGAAAGAGAATTATACTTTATAGGTTATTTTTTTTCCAAATGACAAGCATCTTTGATAAATTAAAGACTTTATTTATATACTATTTCTACAGAACTGCATATCTGTGTACTGAAAAAAATACTTTGAGTGTTATTTGGTAGCCAGTACTGACGCTTAAAACACTCAAAATACTCGCACACAGGCATTTCCACTGGACTTTGGAAAAAAAAAAAGTGTAAGGAGGGGTGTGTAAGAGCACAGAATGGGCTTCTATTTCTTAGATTAAAACCATCATTCCCTTTGTGCCTTTAAAGTTGCCCATGGCAGGGGAGTTGGAAGTGGATGGGCTTTGAGGTCCCTTCCAACCCAACCCACTCTGGTTCTTTGATTCGCTGTTCTTGCTGGCTTAGGTTTGTAATTAGTAGTGATAAAGCCGACTGGTGTAATGAAGAGTTTGGATATTGCGAATGACAGTAGAAGTGCTATCATTAGTGCACGTTCAGAGGCACGTGGATGCTTGTGTAAAGGTAAGGATGTTTCTCACCCAGATGAGTTTATCCCCAGCAGGAGCTGTTTTAGAGCCTGTGCCTGGGGGAACGTTGTGCATCTGTCACTGGCTCGTCTCAGGCGTTGTCACTAGGAGAGGGCTTTTAGCATCTCCTACACAACAGTTAGAAAGTGAATCTCATCTGTCTCATCGTTGGATCTGGAAACACATGTCATAGTTCTGTTTTTCAGTTAACTCGAAAGATGCTTTATGCACACAATGAGCTGAACTCAAATATTAATATAGCTCAGCTGAGAACTTAAAGGACGGAGGTTCCCAAAATACTGTTACATATTCCCAAATGTGTCATAGCATGTACGAGATTAAAGATCAGCTTCATGCTCATTAGGAAAAACGTGCTGCTAATTTCATGTTGTCTAGAAGTAATCATACATGGATAGCAATTAGCAGCTGACATTGTGCCCTTGTGGTAAAGGCATCTGGGTAGGAGTGTGTTTGCCTGGGGGACCCAAAGGGCAGCTGTCGAGACAAATTAAAATTTAGCTATTCTCAACTTTTCAGGGAGATTTTATAAGCCATCTCGACTATACTGCCATTTGAGTAATGTTGAAGAATAATTTAGTGACTGTTAGTCTCTAGAAGAGCTGCAAAAACTGTGCAAGCGAGTTGTTCCTCTGCTGTGACCTTGGTAGCACGAAAGGGCCGATGGCTTTCCTTGTGTACCAGCCTGGAGAGGGGCTGCTGTTACACAGTGCAACGTGAGCAGCATGTGGTGGGAGATAAGTTAGTAGGTGGGATGTCTGTAAAGCTTTGCATTACCCCCAAAAATATTTTCTGGAGATACATATTTCTTAAATTTGATTACTGATGCTCTTTTTATTAGTTTGTGGTTAAACACAACCTGGAAATTGTAAAACTTCAAGGCAATTTCCCTTTTTTTTTTTTTTGAGAAGATTATCGTGGTCTTATTTTGGGAGTAGCTGGTAAATAATGGTGTACTAAATGATGATGGTGTTGGTTATTACAGAGAAAAAACACATCATCAAGCACTTATGTTTGGTTTTCTCTCATTTGGACCCTTTGGGCTTTTAAGTAATTCAGGACGAGTTGAAATACGCCGTTCTATATCCATCTTTTACCCAGAGGGATTAAGTGTCTCTAGAAAATTCTTAACTGCTCCCCTATTTTTGTCGTTTAGACATGTGCTGAGAGCAGCAATTGGAAACAGACAGCAAACTTGTGGTTGGCAGGGCCAGCACGAGCAGGGTGGAGAGGGAAGGACAGGAAAGGGTGACCTGAATCGCTTCTCCACGTACAGAGCTAAGAGGGCTTCTTCTGATGGGGTAGGTTACAGAAGGCCAGCACTTGACTTCCATCTTCTCTTTTGGTTATGTTTTGCTGGGGCAATCGCCACGGCTTGTTCTGTTGCTATTTCAGTGGTATATAATACTTGTTAGCCTGCTCGGTCTGCATTTATTATCCATCCCACAAAGGCTGGATTTTGTTCTTAAGAATAAATTTAAAAATAATAATAAAAATTTGAAAATAAATTCTAAAAGGTAAATGCCTGTCCAACACCAGTAAGGTGCCTTTGCTCTGCTTGGTTATGTGGCTATCCCCACTGGGACTTGAGCAGAGGGGGGAAACATTTCTAGTAAACATCAGTAAATATCAGTCACTTCTGTGCCAGGGTTAAGCTGGTGAGCGAAAGACTTTGATGTCTCATAGTCCCTCGAAGCCAATGTATCACCCCGTGTATTTCAGTGAAATAACTTAATGTCCTGTATCTGACGAAACACGCATGTGACTACCAAGTGTTTATTATTCCCATTTGCATGTCTGACCTCAAATATTCTATACTTCACGTGGATTACTTTATATATGAAATTAATTTCTTAAAATACGTGGAGGGTTGGGTTTTGTGTGTTTTTTGTCACAAATACACAGATCATGCATGCTTGGATGGCCTTCAGGCTTCCGTCATGGGTTTGTCTTGAGCAAAATACTGTAATTGTTTAAAACATTTCTGGTTTGGTATATTATTTTTGTGGGTGGGCTTTGGGCATGAAAATTTTTAGGGCTAACCTCCTAAATATTTAGTGAAATTCTAAACCTTTGGTACATAGATGAGCAGTTTGTTCCAGCTGGAAAATGTATTTTGTCTGGATTAAGTCTAATTGAAGATGATAATAACATTTGCTGATATATAAATGTGATTGTCAGTGTCTTGAGCCACTCAACTTTTTATTATTGTAAGGTTGAAACAAATCAGTTTTAGTCTTGTCTTCCAACCGTAAAGGTGCTCAAAGCACAGGAAACAACTGAGACTGGAGTTTTTATTAAATTTAATGGGAATAAGGGGCCATAGCATCCTCTGCAAATGTCTGCCTCTAGGACAGCACTGATATCTGGAAGAGCTAAATTTTGCGTGTATATGAAATGCTTCTGTGATCAGTATCTGTGAGAGTGGTTTATACATCAGTCAAGAAAGGAAGATTTCTGTGTTGGTCAAACCATGTTTTCCTGCCTGTTAGGAGTAAGTAGCTTAAATAGTTGTAATTATGGTCTCTGATGTATAGACTGACATGCGTGTGCATACAAATACACACCTCTGTATCTACACACATGCACACAAATGTGTGTTATGTACATATGTATATACAAGGGTGCTAAAAAGGCCCAAGCTTCTAAAGAAACAATTAGTGGTTTATCTAAATGCGACCTTGGCAGGTTTTGTACATCAGAGATAGAAATCCAGCATCTAGCACTACTTGTACTGCACAGTAGGGTAATTTCTGGTTTAATATTTAGCAGCTATTAAAATAGAACTTGGTCCAAAAATAAGCTATGCTTCATTCAGAAGGGATAAGGTTTTAAAGAGAGTCAAAAGCAGTGCCTGCGTGGACGCCTCAACCCAGGGGAGTGGAGGAAGATGAAACCTTGACAGGCCATATCTCATGGATCATGCATAGCAAACCTGCTGATATGAGGAGCAAGGAGCTTTCCTTGTTTAGTTTTATATAAGCAGATTGAAAGTGGAGTGTTTTGTTTTGTTTTGTTTTCTTTTCACAAGTGTGTCTCAAGGCTTTTTATTTGAATGCTGTGTTTGCAATATTTTTGAATAAAGATGGAGGTTGTCTCCAAGATGACCTGGTTTTGAGAATAAAGCATTATTCAACCAAAGAGGTAGTAAACCTGTGTTTGCAGGTGCCTTTAATAAATTATCTGTCTCTTCAGAATGCATAAAAGTATTCAGAGGGTAAGAAAATGTACTCCCAAGGAAGTTAAAAAGGCGTCCTGGGAGATGATATCATAGCAATGAAGAAGGAAGTATTTTCCGGGAATGGGTGGTGATGAGGATGAGTTGAGGTATACAGAAGGTAGCCAGGAGCACGTCTGAATACCTGAAGATTTGTGTCAGAGAATTCCTTGGTTCTCTAAGACATGATACATTTCAATAATAAAAATGTACGTCACTTTTATGGGAACATTGTCATTTGTTTTTTTTCCAAATTGGGGAATAAAAATACCTAGTATTCTAAATACTGCAAAAGAAAATGAACAGATATTGCAAAAACATGCTTTCACGTAACTGGGGCAAGCAAGACTGTGTCTTCCTAGTTTAACATATTGCAAAGGTTATATTACTCGGGAATAAAAATGGAATCGAGCGTTGAGTGCAGCATACTGCCTCGGCAGCAGAATGCAGCTATAAATTATGAGCAAAAGGCTTCAAGAGGAATGTAATTTATTTAGAAAGAAAATGTCTGCATATTTATATATATATATGTATTTTAGATCAAAAACGAGCTAACAGGGTTTGTACGCCTAGAATCCTATGTAGCATTGAGTTCCATCTGTGGTAGGCATTTTTTGTTCTGCCCTGATACATAGTTACAAGTGTGTGTGGATTTATTTTATTTAAAGAATTTTGGACTGTGACAAATTAGTTCATATAAAGCCTGTGTTTGCAAGTATAAAAAATAAAAAAAATGAGCTGTGGTGTCATTCCGATTTTAGGTCTCTGGCTCCTTCAGGCAGTGGATGTCATCTCTGTATATGGCTTTGCTCAGTGACTGCTCTCAAATAATGAATGTTCCCTTTCCTCTTCCCTCCATATTAGTGACTAAACTTAATTGAATATCAAAGTCCAATTTGTGAGATTTTTCTAGCCTACTTGTTCTAATTTTTCCGGATTGATATCTTTATGAGCAAACTCCAAGAAAGATTCCACTTTGTTTTTGTTTTCTGGGTGCCCAGTTTGCTTCAGTATTAGAACATCACACTGAGTTTTATTTCTGAATCTCATCAACCTTAACGGTTGTCCTTCTCTAAAATATTGGTTTTGGTTTTTGTATGCTGCCCTGCGTTCAAACACTCAATAGACAAGTGAATCATACTGTCTTTCCTGCTAGTTGAAGATGGAGAAGAAGTTCAGTGGAAATGTCTGATAGTGACTGTCTGGCACAGCACGCAGACAGAAGCCAAAGCTTTTGACAGCTCTCGCAAAGGAATCTAAGAAGAATCTTCGCCTGCTGTGCACTGGCTTGAAAAAGAACACAGAGTTCTTAATATTTTATTAAATGTAAAAATTTTAACTCTTACTTGGCTTGCATCTTGACAGAAAAAGCAAGCGTTGTATCGTGGAGCAGAAGAAATGATATCTGTAATTGTGAACGTTTGAGTTAGTTCTGATGCAAATGGATAATGGGTTAAACAGTATTAGAAAGCATTTTCATAAACTCTGTGGTTCCAAATTTTCTAGTTTTATCAACAGTAGAAACGCTTGTGTGGTTAAGAATATGGTGGTTTTCAGTTGCGTGTTAAAGAACAGAAATTCTACTTTTTCTTCCAGATGTTCATGTATTGCTCAACTGTCATACACTTTGCCTGATTGAACTTGGGCCACCCTAAAAGAACTAAGATAGTTCAGCTGGTTTCTCTCTCGATTGGTTCATGCATACGCTGAAATTCTTATCGCTGTGAACCAGAGCCCTGGTGTGTGACCACCACCACCTCCAGTTCTCAGTGCGCCACTTGTCCTGGAGCTGCTGCCGCAGTGTGGTGGTGGTGGTGGTGGTGGTTGTTTGGTAGCATTGGTTTGGTTTTGAGATTCTTGATGCCCACTGCTGTGCACTTTAATCATCTCAGTTTGGACAGTGAAAACTTCGGAAGTTTTCATCCATACCATTGCTGGCGGTGACCCTCTCTGAGAAGTGCATCAAGCTGTGAGCGTGGCTGCCTTTCTGCCTGCTGAGGAACAAGTTCGGCATCAGTTCGCCACTCTTCAGATACCAGACCCCCAGGAGCTTCAGGCTTCCAGCTGTTTCCTCCAGTGGATCATGTTAGCTACCCAAGCAGCCCTGCCATGGGAAATCTGTGGTCTGCTCCAACTAACACGTTAGCTGGGCTGCTATCCTGACAATAATTCTGAGTACAAGTTATCCAATTTTCAGTGACTTGAATGGGAATATTATATGGCAAACACTGCCAGCTTCATTAAAAAATAAGATTATCGGTCTGACATCATTTATGGGAAATTAGCTATGATCTAAATGGAAAAAAATAGAAACGTTTAAATTATTTCCTATATGTTCTCCATGGATAGCAGGGACTTGTGTAAAACATGCTGTGCATGCAGAATGTCCAAAGCTCACGCTTAAGTGCAATTAACTGGATCACTGCAAACAGTACCACTATCGAGCTGTAAGAGTCTTCATTCCACACGTCTAGACTAGTGTTTATTTTGATTTTATCTTTTGCTATATCATAACAGTTCTTTCTTGTTAACTTGATTTCTTATATCAGATTGCAAGAGGGTAAGGAAGTTAAGTTATTTACAAAGAAGAAAATATCTAGAAATCTAACCTAAATTCATCATTATTGAGTAATGACCTCATCTTCCGGATTTTGAAACTCTTCGAAACTATGGGGGAATCCGGAAAATATATATTTTGAGTATTACTCCTGCAAATACTCTTTTTCATTGCTGCGCAAAATCAGATCTTAAGTCCTTTTATTTTTATTTGGTACTTTCATCTTCTATATTTATAAAAGTTGTGGGGTTTGGGGAAAGTGGTTTGTATGGTAGCTTGTGCAACTGGTATTTGTGAAAGTAATTGCTATAAATTATTTATAAGTGAATAAAAGGATTTTTCATGGATTTCTTTCACATTCCTCTTTTCCCTCCCCCCCTTACGTATACATACTTATATAAGAGAAAATATTTTGTGTCTGTAGGTGGAACAGGACTAACAGGGGCAACCTATGGAATCCACAAGCAACTAAGTTGTAGCAGAAACGATAGGATTATAGTAGAAGCTTCTAACTATTGGTTGTTTGGTGGTGGTGTTTTTTTTTTTTGTGTTAAATATATTACATTTTGAATAAATGCTTTGTCCTATTGCAAAACTAAAATAGTTTTAAAATATTTTTTTCTTCTGGTTCTGTCACTGCTGCTCTGTTCTGCCTTCAGACCATTTTCACATCAGTTCTTTAATTCAGCTTGAAGGGGCAGAATAACCTGAGACCTTCCTGCAGGCTGAATGTGTTGTATCGGCAATTTTTTTTCCAGCCTGTGAAACTACACATTTTGTGTTTTTAAATGTTTTAGTGTATTCTTTTGATTAAGTAAATATATAAAGTTTCCTTATTTGTTGTTTTTACAGGCATTGGATCAAGACAGAACTGCACTACAGAAAGTAAAAAAATCTGTGAAAGCAATATATAATTCGGGCCAAGGTAAGACATTGTTTCCAGTTCTACATGAGAACTGAAGAATTTGATTCCAAGTTTGAAAAGTGTGTCTTGCAGTTTATTCTGTTTAAGTACATAGCATGTAGGATGCTTATCTGTTTACCAGTGTTGGGATTAAAATGTTTAAAAACTTTGCTTTCTTTGGTTTGATGTAAAATGAGAAGCAAAGTTTTCTCACATTTTTTCACCCTCATAGTCCTTCCTAAAGGCCTCTAGGAGAATTTCCATGAGGAAATTTTCCTGCTGCCTTAAAATTTTCAAGCAGATTTCTTTGACTAGAGCAGCTATAGGGCATTGTCCTAAGATAGGATCCTAGGTGGAATTCATAGAGCGTGCTTCTAGGTGAAATAAGAAGGGTAACTTGTTAGAAGTTTTTAGGAAAAAAAAACCCTACAGCTAGATGTATTTTGTTCCTTCAGAATTTGCTCTCTCCTAGTAACACACAATAAAAATGGCATATCACTTGTTTGCTTAAATAGTGGAGGCTTACCATTATTTTGCTTGTTTGCAGAAGCTGTTGATGTTGTATGAAAGCTATAGAAGTGACTTTGGTGGAAGGATAGGTGGCTGGAGTATGAACTGATCATCAGAGTTCAGTAACAAATGATGATCAAACAATTCAAAATACAAATCAGGTTTTAAAAATGTTTGAAATATCTTCTACCTCTGTTTCTTTTAAGGTTTAAAAAAAAAATGCCCCAAAAGAATATGGTAGCAGAGCTGTACACCTTCCAGTAACCATCTGGTTATGAATACTGGGGTTTAGTAAATCCCAGTTCCTGTCCCCCAGCAGTAATAATCGGTTTAGCAAGCATTTTCCTTTTGCAGAGACACTTCTTAGTGGCCTTAGTTTAAAACCAAGAAGACTGTTTCTGTGTTATTTTGGCAGAGTATTTTTTGTTGTCCCATTGACTCCAGTTTATGGATGTGCGTGAGCTTTTAATGAATTGTAGGTTCTTCACACTTCTGCTAATCACTAGCGTTGTTCTACTTGCATCGTATTTTGATTAGGTTTTCTATAACTTCTGCTGCTGCTGAGTGTTTTTTTTTCCTAATAGGATGTGAAGCCAGGTACAAAATGAGAATAGTACTTGATTAAATGTGTATTTACTTTCGTGCTTTTAAAAGTACTCAGATGTTCCAAGCTGCTCTTTCTATTTGAAAGTACCTATTTACTGAACTTTAAAGCTGCTGGACATCATCGAACATGTGACAAGTTTTCTGCAGGTTTTAAAATCTATAAATGTTACTGGGGATTTTTACCCATTGTTTGATTTGAGTTTTGTTATAAAAGTAATATTATTTTAAGTGCATGTAAGTAGGCCATGCTATGTTATGAATTTGTCACGTCGAGTAGAAGTAATAGCAGGTTGGTTAATGGGTTCAGTTGGCTGTCTTGGTACTTGAACTGCAAATAATTTGGTAGCTGTTTTTCTCCTGTTTTTCTTTTCTTTTCTAAAAAGTATTGTTTTGAAAGTACAAGTTAGTGCTCTCTTTCTCCAAAAGAATTCATACTGTACCTAGTACTCTAGCTCCCTCTTCAGAGTGCTGTTGTAATAGGCTACAGTATAATGTGAAAATGTGCACAGGAGGCAACTCATACAGTAATTGATAAACTAGGATTAGTAAGAGGAGGAAAAAAAAAGTGAAAGTGTTTATTATACATGTGGAAGCTTGTATAAATTGATATAAAAATATTGAGCTAATTAAACCTCAGTCTCCCTTTTCCTGCTTGTACAAAGAGAATAGCTAAGGCATCTATTTTATGCTTCTCTGGTGAAAGTGGATTTTGCTGATGTTTATCTTCATGTAAAGCATGCTAGAAAGAGCTGTGAAATGCATAGTCTTATATTGAACTCTCACATTGTTCGGGCAACAGTTAGCTGACTATTTTCATGAAGGAAGCCTCTATATTTTTGAGAACTTGAAATTGGAATTATTTAAAAACTGTATTGTTTGCTAGACCTTATCTAAACTTCTAGAGTAGGAAATGCTTTTTGCAGCTCCTGTGCTTCCTAATCTCCTTTGAGAACTCTAGCCAGACTGATGATGGATGGTTATTCAGCGGTAATACAGATTCTTCTCTCTTCAGATCAGTAAACCAATTCATACTCTACCAAAAGTCATAGCTAGAATTTTGGGGGGTTGTATTGGGGTGTGGGTGTTCCCGTTTAATTTTTTTTGTTTGTTTTTGCCTGAGATAACATTTGGATAATGCCATTTACAGAGTACAATGTCTCATACACAATTCTTCAGAAAACCCTAGCATTCCAGCTCTGTGGCGTGTTGGATTTTCTCTTCATTGCTGAATTACAAACCTCAAGGGACTCTCCTCTGTTACTAAGAGAATTTAAATGTCACCCAAAGATGTTTGCTTTTTGTGCTCAGCCCTCCCCCATCTGTCAGATTTAGATTTGGAACTACGGCTGTGGAAATGAAATCATACCAGCACAGAAATGTGGAAATCCCTTAAAGATCCCATCCTATTTATTTATTTATTTATTTATTTATTTATTTATTTATTTATTTATTCTGCCAGAAAGTACTGTTATGGAAAGTACTTTTTATGAAATCCAGAGATACAAATTGATACCTCATTCTCACCACTTCTTTTGTATACAGCTTGCTGTTTATTTCTGTCGTGATCCAGGGAATATGTAATAGGAACCTGTCTTATGTGACTGGTGCATGAACTAATGGCAAATCTGTTCTCACTAGCTTCCCCATAACATTTAGTCTGAAGTCTAAGAGCAGTAGATTGCAGTCAGTTTTGCTGTAGATTTTCAATAGTGTTTTTTTAATTATTACTAGTAGTTCTGTTTCTATAGTATGACTTCCAGATATAGTCAAAAGAATTTAAACAACAGAGAAATAAAAACGTGAAATGGCATGCAGGATCAAAGGTACTGTGTGGGACAAGCAGTCCATCAGGTCTCCTGCAATGATAAATAGAGGATGCTTGAAGAAATAGCAGAACAGTGCAAAGATTAGGGGGTTTATTTATTACTTTTCTTTTTTCTTTTTAGCTTGCAATGTTATGAAGATACGGAATTACCTAAGTCGAGATTAATACTATGGTGTTTGATTATTAAACTTCTTTAATTACTTTTGACTTCTTTTTCCTAAGGAATATAAATTCATGTAAACCTTCAGCATTCACAGCCTTGCATCAGTCTAGTTAAAGGCACTCTTGCTCCTTTGCAAAGCTGTCCCGTGCATCCTATTCAGGCCCCAAATCCCCTGAGAAGCAGACTGGCCCTGTCCATATCTCTTTTGGATCATTTGATATGAAATTGAGGGGCTTTCCCATGTTACTAATGCCCACGGAGAGCTTGAGGCGTAAGAGTTAGTAGGAGATTTTGGAGTCCCCAAACTTGCTAGAGTAGTGTTAGAGGACCGGTCTTTGCAGGTGAACCCCTATTAGATTCAGTGTCACCTTTTCTACCTGTTGAATGATGTCTCTGGATTGCTTTGTTTACAAAGTCAGCCACAATGTCTTTTTTGTTTGTTTTTACTACATAAGCCGTCACATACATACAACCATCCTTATTGTCTTTCTCCAAAATGGCAGCATAGACTTTTCGTTTTAAAGAGGAAGGAAGAAGAGAGAATTTGGTGCGACGGGGATAGGAACTACGCATCGTATGCAGGGTTTAAACACACAAGGATGGTTTATGCTGCTCTGTTGCATCCTCTGTTTCTTAACCATTTCTCATGGCTCAGCTTTGTTTGGCTTGGTTGCTGAATGTCGAGGCGATGTAACTCCAGGCCTTGGTTGTATAACTAGATGTGATGATTTCTTGAAGTTAGGGGGGTTTCCCCTTGTGCGTTATGCTGCCTAATGCACGTGCTCATCCATGAGTTGTTCAGCATATCAAATCGTAGACTTGTAGGGTGAGCTACATCTGCTTTCCTGTGCATTCACATGAGGATGAGCTGAACTGGAACAATTTCTGCCTTGAGTGTAAGGGAAGGGCAGACGCCAAACTCCAGTACGGGGATCTTTGTTGTAAACATCTGTTTAGACAAATTAATTTCACATCTGGAATCAGCTTTTGTTTTTATTGCCCTGAATAACCCATAGTATTGTATGGTAAAAAAAGCAACAAAGTTTATCTCTATGAAGCTTATTTCCTATTCCACTATATCTTGTTAAATGATGTGGGCCTTTTCATAAAGGGCTTCGCTGGTGACCTCCCTCAGAGAAAAGTAATTTATTTCCTTCCTTTCCCCCACCTCGTCTTTTTTTGACCAGTTATTTCTGTATGTGCAGCTCGTTCCTGTTATCCTTTGCTTAGTTCCTTTGAATGTTTTGGTGAGGGACAGATCTTTTCAGGAATCCAAACGGGATGCTGAACCTGGAATTCCTTTCCCTACGTGCCTGTTGGTTCCTTGACGGCAGGGGGGAGGAAATAGTTTAGTGAAATAAAATCTCCTTATATAAAACCTGTGTTTCTTGTTTAGCATTTTATATTTATCTGCGTGTTATCCACCAGTTCTTTTCTGCACTGTAATTCATACCAATTTGCCTGAGTAATATATAGGTGCTCCTGCTCTGTTGGTGTGTACTTGAATTCTCAGCTCTCTGTGGAGCTCTTATTAAAAACAGCTATTAGATTTGTCTCATTTTCTCTGTTATATTGAGGCTGTTATAAATCTGAGGCTTTACTTTACAACTTTTACGACTGTGTAGTTTACATATTCGTCTCTTCTGCATCTTGGTCTAAGTGATTTGCTGCTGTTCCTATTTTGCAGCTTCTATGAATTCTCCTGTTAGCACTTAAATTTGATACAAGCCCTCGGAAGCAGCGTTGAAAGGAAATCCTTACAGAGAACTTCTTGAGCCCGTTAGTGATGAACACAAAAGCAAAAAGTCCTTTACCTTTCTGGTATGGCTCGTCTTCTCTCAGTGCTCTTAGAGCACGGTGATGTGGAGGACCTGCAAGTCACGGAGCTGCACCTTGCTCTAGATGTCTTTGAAAGAGACTTTTATTATTTTGTCTTTTGTAATCTCAGTCCAGAAGGCTTTATCAGCAAGTACAGATGAGAATACAATGGTCAAAGATTTTTTTACTCACTTTTTCATTTCATTTCAGCTTTTTGAAGGATGAAATAAGAAAGCGTGTTTCATGATTAAAGATATCTTCTTTTGCCATCCTCTTTAACTTTGCCAGCTGTCTTGTTCTTTCTGAGTCTTTCATGTGTGTGTTTTTCCATTCATAAATGCAGCTTGGCTCTGACCTTTATTATTTTTCCTTTGGCTGCCCGGAGAACAAAGCACTTTTATAAGTGCAACATAAAAACAATTCCAAGTTGACCAAGATTCTGAGTTGTGATTCCTCTTTTTCAGACCGGGACAGATAGGCGGATCTAATTCAGTAAATTATATATTCTTCAGGCATGATTTAGGTCAAATCAATAAAAGGAAGGAGTTATGTTTGTGCATTTTTTTTCTGTAAGCTATTCAGCTCCTTTTCTGTTCTTCAGTGTTCGCAGGTTCAGGTCAGAACAGAATTGTTTAAGAGTGTATTTTGTCTGTTATTTCCTGCCCTTAACGCACAGTGCTCCAGATCTGCATTACAGTGGAGAAGTGAGGGTTGCTGCAACACTGCTGCACATTGTGCCCTGCCAGAGTTTCCTTGAAACAAAGGTAAATTCTGTCCTGATTGTTCCTCAGAGCTGGGGCTGTGGATTCTGGAGAAGAAGCAATAAGCTGAGAAAATAGCACTGCTTTATCCAGCCCAGCCTCTTGCTTTGCCTACAGCCGCAGTGGGGTCCTGACGCGGGCTCAGCCACTGGCTCCCCTGCCAGGACACATCGGGGAGGGGACGATTTGTGAGCTCCCGACCCCACTTACAGGTCTCTTGAAGGTCTCTCCCATTGTCAGTGGGAGCAGAGCACACCCCAAAATGTCTGTGGTCCTTGTACCACCTCTCGGGGAGCTGCTGAAGTGGGATGATGTCTGGGGAAGCTGTTATATTGTCACAATATTGGGCTTTGTTTACAATATTGGGAACACGTGAGCTGGTTTGAGAAGGAAGACATGGTTTGTATGTACTGCTGTCAGTGTTTATGTCTCCGTGGGGTTATTGAGGTCCTTCCTATACCACTTATGTCTAAGGAAGAAAACATCAGGTCATGCACGAACTTTACGCACTTACAAATTTATGCAAAGGAAATTACGTTAGGACACTGGGAAGTCACTTCTGTGTTTGCGTGAGGAGTCGGACCTCCAAACAGTCTTTGCTCTAAGCATCCTGGGTTTTTATATGTTGCTTTTTAGCATGGGATACTTTACAGACTTAATTTTCAATGCGACTTTAAGGCCAAGTAAAGAACTACAGTGCCTCTTCATAAAATGAAAATGTTTTTATGCCTTTCACAAGACTTGTGTTGATACTTATATAAAAAGAACTACATGCCTTTTTTGTACACAGTATTTGAATGTTGTGTGTTTGTTGCGTGCAAAGTAAAAGGAATACCTCTGTAATCAGCCTGATGCCTAGATGTAGGTGACTTGTGGTATGGGATTCCGGAGCATTTCCTATATATTGTTCTAGGACAATCATCTGCTTCCTGCTTCCTTTTTCTGGCAGAATTACTTTGCCTTTCCACAGATAAAGGAAATAGTCTTGTGCTTGTTCTTTTTCAGTCTCCTCGAGAATTATTGTTGAAAATGTCCGTGCTCTGTGAAACAACACAAAATGCTTAAAATGAAAATGCTAGGAAATATACTGGAGTTGCAAGTGCTTTATCCTGTCCCTGCAAGCACAGGGACTTGGTGATCTAACAGGTTTTGTACCGACTTTGTTCAATTACCCTTCCTCTTCCCTCAAAACAGTAGGATACCTTGGAGCTTTATTAGCTCAGGACTGCATAAGCCAAATCTCCTTCTTAGCTCAAGCCTTCTGTGTATATTTATGCAACAGCTTTTACATCAAAACAAAATACATATTTTATTTTTACATAGTGGTTTCCTTGGTTTTAATACTAAGCTATTTGATCAAAACCATATGGAACAGTTTTAGTCTTACTAAAAGCATACTGTTCGAGCTACAATACTATATTAACGTATGATTAAATATTTGGCCATTTGAAAACCTCAGTGTTAATGGCTGATGTTAGAATGTTACTTGTCTGCTGTGGGGCTTGGGGTTTGTTTTTGGTAAATAAGCTGTGTAGTTGTTTTGGTTTTGTTTCTACTTTTTTTCTTCTAATAGGAGATTCACTTTTTTGTTGGACCCTTAGTGGACTATTTTAGGTATCCATAATACCTTGGAAGTGTTCCTTAACTCTTAACCAGCTCATAGTTAAATGTCAAAGTAGATCCATGCATTGTGAGAAATTTTCCCCAAGCCTGGTTTGAAATTTATAGCCTTTTGTTTTTTTGGGGGTTTTCACAGGTTTTTTGTTCTTCTTTTTCCCTTGTGATTCAAATGCTTTCAGGCAATACAACCAGAAAATGAAACTTTGCAGGGCCTTTGGGGAAAAACACAGTACCTACTGGCAATTATAATTAGATAGATATACGTATTTCTTTCACTGCACAGAGCAGGCAGTAGCTGGAATAGCTGTGGTTTTGTCTTTGTGGCTTACGGAACAAAAGACAGACTAGGAATCTCATTAAAGTTAAATGCTTATGTAACTAATACCAACAAATTCCTCAAAGAGAGACGGAGATGATAAAGTCACCCTCAAATGGCTGTAGCAGTAGATTCTCTATTTAAAGACACTAAAATGGAAGTAAGGAAAAAAAAAAAAGTGAAGAGATGCCAGAAGGGAAGGTAAAAGAAGCAGGAAAAGTATTTCAGGAACAATGGTCTGTAATTCAGAATTTCTTTTTCATCTTTGTGTTTAGAATTTCTCTTTGTTTTTGTTGGCTTCAGTTTTGTTTTCTTGGTTCAGACCTCTCTGTATGTCAAATTTGCTATTAAATATATTAAAACAAGTATTTGGCTATATACTAAATACTGTGGGATATATTCTGTGGGGATAACACAGTTTTGTAGGTTAAAAGGGAATCTTTTCCCGTAAGACAAATTTCTTTTAAACGTGCTATCTGATTCAGATCTGTTCTCCTTAGTTTTATATCTGGTGCCATTGACTTTTTGTTCTGTGAAAGCATTCTGTGCTGCAAGCAATTAAGTGTCTACTTCAACGTACACCTTATTATAAATTCCTGCAGTGTTTACCCAACACAAAACGAGGACATGTTCTTGTTTTGGTTGATCTTCTATTGATCTTGCATTAATGAACACACAGAGTTTTCTTAATACAAGTATTCCACACCAATTCGAGTGTCTGGTTTGAAAGAAGTGTATATGTCTCTCTATTAATTCTTTTAAATATTTAAAATATTTTAATTAGTTTTTAGTAAATACATTATTTTCTGGCTTTTTTTGAAAGAATGCTGTTTGTTACTACATTGCAATATATTTTTGAGCTATCTTAAAATAATAGTGTCTACAAGAAACTTCTGACTTTTAATTTTTCTTCGCAGATCATGTTCAAAATGAAGAAAACTATGCACAAGTATTAGACAAATTTGGAAGTAATTTTTTAAGTCGGGATAATCCAGATCTTGGCACAGCTTTTGTAAAATTTTCCACGCTTACTAAAGAATTATCGACGCTGCTGAAGAACCTGGTGAGAAATTTCATTTTTTGCTTTTTAGTTTTTCCACAGTAAGGTACAGGAACGTTCTCAAGTATTGTACTTCAGTTCCTGATGACTGCTGATAATTTTAGAGATGCTTTGCGTTTTTTTCAGAAACTAACACAATACTGCATTCAGAGATTATCTGTAGAAAGTGCTACTACAAACTCTCTGTGTTTCATTTTTAATTGGCAGTTAAGAGGAAAGATGAAAATCTTGAGGTTTCATTCTCAAGTGATTTAAGGTGTTCTGTGGACCTTAATTCTAACTCATTCTGTGATTTCAAATATTTCCGGTTAAAAATTTAATACCATTAGTTATGGTTGTTTTTATCTTACCTCAAACCTTTCATCTCTTGGGAAAAAACTAATGATTTGGGGATGATGCTTAGCTGGTGTTAGTGCTCCATTTTCCCTCTTGTATACAAAGTATCCATTGCTTAAATACTAGGCTTTTGAAGATGATGTAAAGGTTTCTCTCTTTTAATGAAAAGAAAGCTTTTTCTCATCTAAAGTTAGTCTCAGGCCTTTTAACTTCTGATGAGAGATGAATAATAAAACCAGTCACAGCAAACAGATCTCTGAATGCTGAAACTAATGAAGTCCCATTTCCTGTGAATGTGTATTTTATGGGTTTAATTGCCACTGTATTCAGAAAGTGGAATTATCAATTTTATATTTTTCTTGTAGCTGGGCTTCTCTCCAAGCGTTGTGGTGTGTAAGGTATAACCAGTGTTGCAGCCTTTCAACTGTAAAACTTCCAGGAGCTTCCTTCTTGGCATCACTGGAAGTATTTCCAGTCCCCTCCGAGTGGGAGGTGTCCCTGCCCAGGACAGGGGACATGGAACTAAGAGATCTTTAAGGTCCCTTCCAATCCAAACCGTTCTGTAATTCTGTGAAATATCCCTTTGGTCAGTTAGGGTCAGCTGTCCTGGCTGTGTCTCCTCCTGACATAGGCGTCTCCACTGGCAGGGCATTATGAGAAACAGAAAAAAAAACTTAACTCTTTTTAAGCTCTGCTCAGCAACAGCTAAACCGTTGGTGTATTATCAACACTATTTTTCATCACAAATCTAAACCATAGCACTATGAGAGCTACTATGAAGAAAACTAACCTTATCCCAGCCAAAACCAGTACATGCTGGCACAAGTAAACTGATGTCACTGTTGCAAACACAGGTAGATACTTCATTGTGGGGGCATTTGATTTTGTTTACTTTTTTTAGCATTGAACGATGTTATTCGTCTAAAAAATAATTCAGATTGAACTGTGGCTTGAAGTTCTGTGTCTTCACAAATGAACTCCGTGTTTCTCTATTCCTCAATTATTTCTTGGATCAGGGACTTTCAACTGGTGTAAGGCGGAATCTCATAAAAGTTGGTCCTTCCTCAACCCCTGCAGCATTTGGTGGCTGCTCTCTCCGAATCCTGAGAGCCCCCAGCACAATCACAGCTGCCTTAGGTCAGATCAAAAGTCCAGGTAACCAGTGCCCTGGCTCTGACTTCCGTGCTGTAATCATAAAACCATCTGCAGCTGAGACTCTGGAGCTGGAGGCCGTATCTTTTTGTTTTGTAGTCCTCGTTAGGTATCACTTCCATTAATTTGTCTAAGGCTTTCTTGAATGTATGCTGTGCTTGGCACTGAATATGGTGGGTTCCTTCAGAGTGCTAAAGTTAAGTGCTCTGAAATGTCAGTTCAATCCCTTTTGAACTTGGTCATTTCATTTATTGTTCCCAGATTCTTATATCTTACAAGAAAGTTAAGTATTTCCGTATTTCGCCATGACTTTACAGATAGCAGAGGAAGCCAAAGAAGAATGACAGCTAATTTTTTAGCTGATTCTTAGTTATCCCGATTTCAATGATCCCATTACCAGGATCATCTCATTTGTTTCAGTGTTGGCAATTTTAAAGAACAGTAGATATGCCAGGGGCCTGCTTTCTTCTCTGAAGACTACTGTCATTCTGGGTCATTTTAGTCTCCTTTAAGCTTATTTTAGCATGCAATTAAAATCTGTATTTTAAAATGTGTGTTAAATTGCATTTTGAGGATAGTTTGAGACTGGTTTCTTGGAAGCTCACAGCATTTCTTGCAGGGCTTCTACAGAAATGTTTAACTTCTTTTGGCTGGCAAGCAAGAATTATAGGATCATTGTATTTCATTTTTTAATTTTTATTTTTTTTGTTGTTTTTGTTTTTTTTTGTTGTTTCTGTGGTGGCAGTGTTTTAAGTAGTGCTTACTGAGAAGAAAAAACTCAAGTTAAAGAGCCACACCAGATGTGTTCAAGGCTACGTCATACTACTTCAGCTGGTCCATGAAACATTATCTACCTAAATTCTTGTTGACAGAATGTGAAATTGGCTATTGTGAAATTTTCTTCATTTACCAGTCTCAAGCAAGCTTATTTTAACAATGTCTCAGCATTTCAAAAACACTTTTCACCTCTTCTCTCTCCATATGCAAGTCTGCTGTGTTTACCAACTGTTCTGCTTAAGCATAAATCCAATACAATTGCACCGGAAACAAAAGTTATTCATGGTATAAGAATAGAAATTGAGGTCCAGTGGAAAAGAAACTGGGAGTTGCCATTATACGACACTGAAGAACAACATCCTGTTCGTCCTATTTCTGAGATTTTAGAATCATAGGATACCCTGAGTTGGAAGGGACCCACAGGGATCATAAAATCCAGCTCCTGGCTCCACACAGGATCACCCAAAAATCAGACCATGTGTCTTAGAGCATTGCCCAAACACTTCTTGAACTCCAGCAGGCTCGGTGCTGTGACCACTGCCCTGGGGAGCCTGTCCCAGTGCCCGACCACCTCTGGGTGCAGAACCTTCCCCTAGCCCCCAGCCTGACCCTCCCCTGTCCCAGCTCCACGCCGTTCCCTCGGGTCCTGTCGCTGTCCCCAGGGAGCAGAGCTCAGCGCCTGCCCCTCCGCTCCCCTCGGGAGGAAACTATAGAATTAGTGAGGAGCTGAAGAATTCACAGATATCTGTAGGAAGAAACGAAGGGAGCAGTGGAATAGGAGAGTCAACAGACTTCTTGTGGGTGCTAGACTGGAATAATACTGATACACATCTCTCTGCACTGATCCTGTTTTTTCAGCAATCAGACATAGGCGGACACGTTCAGATGGGAGCACGATGATAGATGTTTCTACTGTCGAGAGCATTTCCACAGATATGTAATCAACAAGGCAGGCACTTAATGGGGTGAAATTTAAACTATTGGGTATCTAAGCAGACGCCACATTTCTACACCAGGCAAGGAGAAGACAGTTTTCCCAAGTAGTTAGGAATAGTCAGTCGAAGACCTGATAAATCATTGCAATTTATGTTGGTAGGTGAATTAACATGTGCCTTGCACATTACTTGCCTGTAGCACGGCAGGTCCTTGCTTCTCACTCAAGAAGTTAAAAGAAACATTTATTCCCCCCTTCCTACCCCCCCTCCAAAAAAATAACCCATCTAACAGGCTTCCTAAATAATTAAACAGTATTCAACTGTGAGCTTAAAAAGACTGAAGATTATCTTGATATGTTTTCAGAACTTACTTATGTGCTCTTTTTAAAATTCAGTTTTTATATCACCCTATTTATCTAAAGGCTAACTGTGATGCCTTTCTCTCTGATTCAAGTGAATGTTTATTAATTCTTTCCAGACTTTCATTTCCTATTAATTTAGAAAATCTGAGATGGTTGCAACTTCATTAGTGAAGTTACAAGACATGTTGGCATGTCTCATGGTTTGATAAAATCGTAATAAACTTTTAAATATCAGCAGCATCATGTTTTTTCATTTCAGCTCCAGGGCTTAAGCCACAATGTTATTTTCACGTTGGATTCTCTCTTAAAAGGAGACTTAAAAGGTGTCAAAGGGGTAAGTGTTGAAAACGAGCTTTATATTTATGGAAATGCTTTTAAGTTCAGATGTCTTCTGGCTCTTCCATTCACCATGAGATTGTTTCTTAATGGTGGCATCCATTAGTATCTCTGTAGAGGAAAAGAACCTCAAAATTGGCATGGCTACAAGTTCAGATGCTTCTTTAAAATTTCATTGTAAATTCCTGTCTTAAGAAGCACAGGAAATCAATAATTCACAGGGTTCAAAAATAATTTTTTTTTTTCAACAGTTATTTGAAAGTCTATTTAAAAAAAAAAAAGTGTTTTTTGTTACTATTTATGACTTGATACCTTAACTTTAAAAACAAAATTTTAAAAATGCTTGAAGTATTTTTTCTGTTTCCAAAGGACCTCAAAAAGCCTTTTGACAAAGCCTGGAAGGATTATGAAACCAAATTGTAAGTATCTCTCTCTCCCTTCCTCCCTCTCTCTACAATCCCTTTCTTCCTAGTCCCAAGATATATACTTTGTCTTCGGATATAAATGTGAATACGAACAAGAAATCTGTGTTTTTCCAGTATCGTGATCTCTCTTGTGCACTGATAGAAATAAAATAGTTTGTTTCCTTTGTGAAAGAGTACCCAATATTTCTGTAGTGTAAGGAAGATAATTAATGCTTAAATACTGAACACCGTGCAATGAATTGCGGGGATTTCAGATGGCATTCACACGTTCTTATAACCATATGCATATAATCTATTGATAGTTAAAAAAATAATAAATTATGTTATTCTGTATTGCAGAACTTTGTTTTTGAGAGGCAAAATTTTTAGTGAAGTTAATGTTATTTCTGAAATATCTGTGCTTAAAAAAAAAAAATAAAAAAAATTAAAGTTTTCTTACTGTGGTACCTGTCTACAGGTAAAGAATGATTTGAAAAAATAGAAAGCTGGCAACAAGTAGCACCTTTGTTTCAGAAACGTTAGTGGAATGGCTCAGAATGCTCAGGCAGTGTTAGGCACCATCTGTTGTTTTATCAGAACTAAAGAGGTCTCAGGAGTTGATTCATTTTTTTTGCTTGTTTATTTTGGTATCCTCTATTTCCCTTTTAATCATGTTATTAGGTTTGCTTCACTTATGTCTAACCGGGGGAACAAAGAAAAAACAACTTTCTTTTTACATTTTTTTTCAGTATATCAGTGAAAGAAATAAGGAATTTTCTGTTGTTTAAAGTTCAGAGATCAGTAAACAAACAAATCCCCACATCCCCTATCTTCCCTGCCCCGACAAGGGGCACCAGTCTAAAACACACACTGCTTTGTCATGGGTTTTACAGAAGCACAGGTTCAGTGTTTATCTTCTCAAAAGTGTAGCTAAAGAGGAGAAATAAATAGTTTAGATTTTTCTACTCTGTACTGAGAAATACAGAGCAGTAGCAGAGAAACTACTCTGAAATCTGAATAAGGGGAGCCACATGATAAAGCTGTAATTAGAAAATCTCAGGATGGCGTCTTAGTTCTATATTTGTATTTCGCTATTTCAGACTTCACTGTTGGCTTTCTCTGAAAATGTAATGACTGGAAGTCATATCATTTGGTGTATGTGGTAAACTTCATGCTGTCATCTCGCTTTTCTTAATGCCTGCTGTAGGAAGCAAGAAACTTGTTTAAGATATTTTGCCATTTTCTTACCAAGTCAGTAGTTTCTTATATGTATGATTGACATTGCAGTATATAAAGATGACAGCTATGGAGAACATCATATAGAAAAAAATTACATACAGATTCTTCTCACTCCCTCCCCCCCCCTACTCAGTAGCATAGTTAAAGGATTTAAAGGAGGAAGGACAGCTTCATGACTGGATTAAAAAATAATACTAATAAAAAGTTTCATTATTGATGGATTAAAAAAAAAAATGGAAGATTTACTATCATGGGGTACTCATCTTCAGAATGGTTTCTTTAATATAATACTCACTTAAGAAAACAAAAAACAAACAAATGAAAAACCTAGATCACATGATAGAAGAAATTTCCTAAAATCTATTCTAATTTCAGTACAAAAATTGAAAAGGAAAAAAGAGAGCATGCGAAACAGCATGGGATGATACGAACGGAAATAACAGGAGCTGAGATAGCAGAAGAAATGGAGAAGGAAAGGCGGCTATTTCAGCTACAGATGTGTGAAGTAAGAAGTTTCAGCTTTTAATTAAGATGCTGTAACATAGAGTGCTTTGTGGGTCTGTCTTAAAGCAGATTTCATCACATTTATCATTTAGTGGGGGTGGAGGGAGGAAATTATTTCAATGTAATATAGTACAGCAATATAAGGATAGTTTCTTTAGCAACTATGAAACCTGGCTTCCTTTTTGTTTTACTCTGTTTTTTGTTTGTTTGTTTTTAGATTGTTATAATAAGGTTTGTGGGCTGAAAATGCACCACAGAAGTATTTTTTATTTTTCAGGTGTATGGTTGAGCTTTCAGGAAGAAAGTTTTTTAGGAATGACCATATAAAGTGTTACCTAATTTATATTTAACAGTGGTGGACTGATAGTTTGAGTCAACACCCAAATTGAACACAAAGATAATTAACTAATTGAGCAAATGATGTTTTATTGTTTGAAAATAGTTGAATGTTGTAAGGCATTATAATCAGCATATTTTTTCACTGTCCATACAGTATCTTATTAAGGTTAATGAAATCAAGACAAAAAAAGGTGTGGACCTTCTGCAGAATCTCATTAAGTATTATCATGCACAATGCAAGTAAGTGCAATGCTGTTAAGTTTTATTTACAATATTTCATTTACATCAGTGATTGCTTTCCATTGTTCTGAATTTGTTTTGGTGACATCAGGAATTCTTACCACAATTGTGACCTGCCAGCTGACTTGTTAGGCTGAAGTCTTTCAGTAAAGAGTATAAAAGTAACTGGTAGAGGAGCCTGATAGAGAAAGAGGCCAAAGGAAAACAGTACATGTTGCATACAAAGTTCATTTTAGTTCCTGAGGCATGGTAGAACAGAATTTTAGAAGTAGCTTGTTTATTCTATTTAACAGTCTCATGTGGATTGTTTTAAACCATTGTGAAAAACATTAATTTCTTTGAAATCCTAAAGCTTCCTAAGGAAATTCTTATCCCCCGAAGGGGTTAAAAAAAAAAGCTTCACAGTGATAAAAATCAATTGATTTTCTTCACATTTCTAACTTAGAATAAATGCCTGAGGATAGAAGTAGGAATTGTTTATCTACAATAGCATGTATGCCCTGCAATAAACTGCTAACTAGTAAATTCAGCAGTGCAGTTAATTGAATGTGCGGTATTTGTAACATTTTACAAGACTAATTGTTAAACTTTTACGATTACTATCTGGCAAGAATTACATGTATTTTAGGTGTTGCCACCTCATTTACTAACATGAAATTCTTGTTTGGATCATAGTTTTATATAGTGAAACTAAATTCAGCAAGGTAAATTAAATATATCTGGACTGAAATACAACTTTCAGGCCTTTCCAAAGTATATTGCTGTTAGAGGAATGTGTAATCTGTGGTGGAAAATGGTTAGATTGATAGTAAAACTGTTCACATTGGGATAGAGGTGTTCTTATTTCTGAACATGGAGCTGGGTAAGTTTTTAATGTAATGGGAGGGGGGAAAAAAGGCAAAACCAACTTACTTTGTTTTATGAATTATTTGTATTCCTGATGAATCACAGGTATTTTTCATTATAGTTTCTTCCAAGATGGCTTGAAAACAGCTGATAAACTTAAACAATATATTGAAAAGTTGGCTGCTGACTTATATAATGTAAGTTTGCTTGTAAATAGTTGAATGTCTGAAAATAGACTTTTTTTTTGTTTATATGGATGAATTTTAAATATTTATATCCTATAAATTGTGTTCCTTGACTCTGTGCATATAGCTAGACCGAAGAAAAACATCTTGTCTCTATCTTAAAGCTTGTATTCTGTTGTTACAGTTATAAGGAAAAGCAGCTGTCATTCTAGTACTGATTTAATGTTGCATTTAAAGTAGACCTAGTTTAAAATGGGAATCTTTGAATTGGATTACATTACTAGCACCAACTTTAGCTGCCACTTTCAGTTTTTTTCCCCGTGTACAGCTGCTTGATGATACCACCACAGTTTGGGTTAATTAACTTTCCTGTGGTGTTCATGGAAGGCACATAGTAATGTATAATCAAAGCTCATTTGTCACCCAAGTGCTTTTGTATTTTATAATCGGAATTACAATAATTCCATTTGCTATTGTAGTTTGTGGCTAGATTAAACAGTATTTCCATTCCTTAAGTCATCTGTCAAGCTTATTGGAGTTAATTAATATTTCAGTGACTGGCTTAGTTGCATTAGATGTAATGAACTGTTCAAGTGTAACAGAACAGGGCATACAGAACTGTGTATTTACCTTAGCTTGCAACTTGTAGTTTATAATGGTGATCTCTTTCAATAGATAAAGCAGACACAAGATGAAGAAAAGAAACAACTTACCGCTCTTCGTGATTTGATAAAATCTTCTCTGCAGCTTGATCAAAAGGAGGTAAATAATTTAGATGTACTATTTTCAGAGATAATGTGAATTTATGAATTCTGAATTCAGAAATTGGTTTAATTCATTCTCAGTTTGTGTATCAATTTATTTAGAAGAGTTACTTTATGAAGAATGCAACAAAACTAATATTCAGTGTCCAACTACATTTCCACAACCAATACCTTCCTAATCCATGGTTTCACTTTAATGTATCAAAATAATTTATTCAACGTTTTTTGTACAGGTTTTTTTTTTTAATTTACTGTTGTGGTAGTTTTAGTCTGCTGGGCAGCTGAGCTCTACCACAACTACCATTTCAATGCCCCTCCTCAAAGGGAAAGGGGGAGAAAATACGATGGAAGGGGCTCAAGGGTTGAGATAAGAACAGGGAGATCACTCAATAATTATCATCATAGGCAAAATAGACTCAGCTTAGGGACATTAATATAATTTATTGCCTATTATAGAGCAGCGAGAAACTAAAAGTAAACTGAAAACACCTTCTCCCCCCGAGTGGCACAAAGGAACCTGTGGTCAGTCCATGACGCTCCCATGAGATGCCGTCCTTCCCGAACTGAGCCTGCGGGGGCTGCCCACAGGCAGCAGCTCTTCAGGAACTGCTCCCACACGGCTCCGTCCCACGGGGTCCATCCCCCAGGAGCAAACTGCTCCAGCACGGGTCCCCCACGGGCGGCAGCTCCCCCCAGCCCCCCTGCTCCTGCGGGGGCTCCTCTCCACGGGCTGCAGCTCCGGCCCGGGGCCTGCTCCTGCGGGGGCTTTCCATGGGCCGCAGCCTCCTCCAGGCCACATCCACCTGCTCCACCGGGGGCTCCTCCACGGGCTGCAGCGTGGAGATCTGCTCCGTGTGGGACCCGTGGGCTGCAGGGGGACAGCCTGCTCCACCAGGGGCCTCTCCACAGGCCGCAGGGGAACTGCTGCTGCGTGCCTGGAGCACCTCCTGCCCTCCTGCTGCACTCACCTTGGGGGCTGCAGGGCTGGGTCTCACCCCTCTCTCCCGGCTACTTTTGTTTTTTTTTCCCCTTTCCTAAATCTGCTCTCACGGAGGTGCAAACATCACTTACTGGCTCAGCTCTGGGCCAGCATCAGGTCCCTTTGGAGCCAGCTGGAGATGGCCCTTACCTAACATGGGGCAGCTGCTGGACTCTTCTCACAGAGGCCACCTCTGCAGCCCCCGCTACCAAAACCTTGCCACGTAAACCCAATGTAACTATAACAGTTGCAGTGGATCAGATAAATTCTTCATCTACCCCAGCATCCCGTCCTTGGCGATGATCAAGAATGAATGTTCAGGAAAAAATGCAAAGTGATGGAATGCGTGCTTTTCTTATGTCCTGCCATCCTACAGCCATGTTGTGCTCAGGATTTTCCTGACTTAAGTGGTCCTGGGTAGACATGGAGACTTGCCTTTACATAGTGATTTCCATATTACTGTTCATCTGCTCAACTATATGGATTTTGTTATGCTGTACTCCTCCCCAAACCCCTTTTGCTAATACTACATCATAATGAGGAAAATTTGTGTATGAACCAGATAAGTGCTTGAGACAGGGCTGTTAAAGACTAAAATACATCCACAGTTGCACTGTGGTAACAGAGGTGAAGGGAAAACATGCAATGTCCTTTGCAGGTGTTCTGGAATACTCATTAAATTAACAGCTAGGATACAAATAGTGAGTTTTTACCTGTGATAACATGTGCAAGTCATAATGCCTGAGAACTGATTTTTATTTTTATTTTTTTGCTTTCCTTTAGGAAAAGTTCACTTATTCTCCTCTGTTCATTTTTTTCTTAGGTAAATAAAAAATTAGTATTTGTCAAATATCTATTCATCTTATTAAATATTTGTTATTAAATATGAGGGATTTAATGATTATTCATTAGACAGTTAGCATTCCATTACATATATTTGATCATGCACAGATATAATTGGGGAATATTACTAATATCAAATATACATAAGAATAGAACTTACGAGCAGTTATACTGAGTCGGCCAAAGGTTTCCAGCAGTGATCAGTCATGAGTTTTGAGTAAAATGTAGAGCAATTAATGCTGATACTTTCCCACAATATTTTCTTGTTAATAGTAAGACTATCTTGGTCGTGTTTCCGTACCGATGATGGTACCTTTGTATTTAGTACCCCTCTGTTGTTTTCCCCTCTTTGAACTTGTGCAGTTGCTTTCCGAAGCAGTGTAAACTAGTAGTGCCTGTTTCACCCATGTCTTCCCCACCATCATGGCATATTATCTTAAAACCCTTCTTCTTTTGTTTTGAACTTTTAGATGGGCATACCCTTCTCAGGATGGCAGTGCTTGTGGATTTATGATAGCATCACTGCCTTTTCTGATGTCGTTTTATTTTATTTTTTTCTTTCCACAGATGTCCTAACATTGACTTACTTTTTCACCAACCCTTAATGCAGCGGCGTATTTAAAAACAAACAAAAAAAAACAACTTATAACCGTAGCATCCTTTTCTGAATGTTAATAGCCAATTCACAGTATCTTATTTTTCCCCTATGCATTACTTTGCATTTGTTTACAGTTATCTTCACCTGTCTACTGTCAAGTTACTCATGATTGTGAGATCCTCATGAAAGTCTTTCTTAGGTATCCTGAATAATGTAATACCATATAGCAAACTTGGACAGTTTAGCCTTTTCCAGATTGTTTAGTGTTTGACACCATGTGTCCTGTCACATCTCTCTAGGAAATTCATTTATTTCCTGCTTTTAACTTGTTTGCTGCTGTAGCACTGTAGTTGTTTCACTTTTGGAAGTGAAAATTGTGCCGACTGGAAGTTCAGATAGACTGTATCAGACAGATTTCTCATGTCTGTCTGCTTACTGATTCTTTCACAGAATTTCAGGAGACTTTTAAGGCATAACCTTTCTTTACATAAGCTGCACCTGTTCTTCCAGTATTATATATACTGAAAGAATAATAAAGAATATTAATATTAATTTTCATAATTTTCTTCATGTGGTGTGAAGCTTACCAAATCTCTCTTTTCCTGTAACTCTTTTGGAGCCTCATCAGAAATACAACTTCAGTAATTGGGGCAAATAAGTATTCTTACGGGTTTTGACATAATTTTGTAGGTAGCATGTTGTAATCATAGGTATTGCGTATAGATAAATGTCTTGAAGTTAGTGAATTATTTCACAGTCACAATTAATAAGGAATGATTGAGTCCTTTCTTAGTGTTCTTTTCTTTTGAATACTTGCATATATGTGCTTTCATAATATAGATGTACATCTGAAACAGATAAACTTTGGCAACTAGGCTGTTTCTCTCCGTGCATCTTTAATCGCATCACTTTGAAGGACAACACAACCTCAAAACATGGTTTTAAGAATTTCTTGGATATGTCACCCATGATGACAGGTGCATCTTTGAATAGATACCAATTTATTGTAAGATGTGCCAGCTCTTTCTGGTAGTTGGTGTTCCCTTATCTCATCCTCTGCTATCTTTCCCAATACTCTGCAGATGGAGGAAAGAAATAACAATGTGCACATGGACCCAGTGGATTTTTTCCATAAAACGTATAATACTTCACATACATGTGTTACATTTGTGATCTCCCTGCTACCTGAATCACTGTGACTGTAACTTGGGCTCGTTCTCCATTCTTGCTACCAGAAATTGAACAAAGAACATTAGATTTCAAAAGCTATTTGGAAATAATTTTTAAATTCGTGAAGTGTTTTGTGGGTCAATTCAGGATACAAGATCAGGAAACAAAATCCGTTCTCGTCTCAGTACCTTTTTCTTTGCACAAGCTACTTATCTGGGAAGCAAAGGAATAACTCCTTCTCTCCTGGCTGCTGCACGTGCTAAGTTCAAGCTAGTGAATCTGAGAATTAGGACAAACAAGTCTTTATTCTTAAGTGCCATGTAGTGTACGTATGTGGCAGCATATTGTACAAGCTAAGTTTCAAAAGCTGCTTGCGGGGTATCATGAAGTAGAATGATTAAATGAGATGTACTGGATGTACTGTTAGTTTCTTGGTTACGTTTTTCCTGAACGTGTAGCGAGAATTGTTCTGTTTCAGTGGAAAGTAACCTCATTTTAAAAATAAAAATAAAAGTAAGTCAAATTCTGAAACTTAGATATATCTAAGTTGTAACAGGAGTAGCTTCACAGGCATCAGGAAAATAAACTATAAAATTATAATATAGACAAATTCTAGGGCTCTTAAGAAACTGGATGTAGATTTTTATGATATCTGTATAGAAAACATGGTAAATGTAAAAAATTGGCTTGAAGGGAATTCAAATCATGTCATTGAAGAAAAAGGAGCAATATTCTGATTCTCAGATACTTAGTCAAATCTGCTGTAATGAAGGAATCCACCATTTTGGATAAAATTGATCACGTAGATGTCTTTCAATGTAAGAACTTTGACTCATGTAATTCTGCTATTATGGCATTCTTGGTTATGATTAAGAATACGTGTTGTTGTTGTCCCCTACTCCCCCCCCCCCCCCCCCCATTAGTTCATTATAGTCTCAACATTAAAATAAATAAATAGTAATTTAATCAAAGTGTTGAAGAAGATGAATTGAATGGGATTTTCTCAGGTGGGTTTGTGCAGATTCAGAAGTACTCCTCTAAAAATTACACTGGCAGGGAAACAGTTTGAAGTCTAAATTCCCTTTACCTTCTGTTGTAAGAGAAGGGAAGCCCAAATTTGTGATTCCCATCCAGATTGTAAATTCTGTCACTGTTAGCCTCTCTGGAGTTGCCGTTAGATAAATGAGACTTCCTTCTCATCTCAGACAGACATTCCATCGCAGATGATGAGAGAGATCTGCATAGCTGTTAAATCTACTAAAGCTTTTAGTGTCATTTTGAATTTAAAATAACACGTATGAAAAAACTAACAGTCAGCACCCATACTTTGGAAGAAACAGTAACTCTGTGAGTTAACTGCATTCCCTACTCTTTCAAGGTCTTATAATGCAACTCTCATTTTACTTCTGCTTGCATTCAAGGTGTTTGGTTATCACCACAGACATCTGTAATGCTCATACACATTTTGCTGGCGTGCCTGTCGTTGCATCAGTGAAAAGCTATTACTGTAATCTTTGGAGTTACCTGGTTCTTGGACGTATCTTGGCAATCTGTGAATGTTGGTTTGTGCAGAAGTGCTAGTGCTGTAACTTCACAATGGGAAGTACAACTTACAAGGGCACTGCTGCGTGTAATGTCTCTTGCCACTACATGCTGTCTTAATATCAAGTTTCTTTAATTTTGCATAAGAACTATCTGTGTAAAGTAACTGTGGTTTAAAACTTTGGGTAAAAATATTTTAAACTATAATAGTGTAATTTTAATGATGTGAAATACTTTGTATGTTAAGCTTTTTAACATTTAAGCACTTCTAAGTTTTAAAGGAAACTGAGCCTTCAATACATGTTTCTACTGGTATTCTCATGTTTTAATTATTCTTACAAATGCAACTGACAGCTTTATTTTCAGTATAGCTGATCGTTAGACTCATGTTTCATGTCTATTTTGTTAACTGCTTCTTGACATTTTGATTTTTCCCCAAATCTCTATCTGATACGCTCTTTAGAACAGGAATTACAGCTCATTATGTTCTTTCCAATGCTGATTATCAATAGAGCTCTCATTCCAATGGGGGTTCGAAGTCTGTGTATTAAAAAATGAGCTGCGTACTGTGATAGTGTAAACACAGGAGGCAGCACATTACGTGTGGCAGTCTTCATGCTGCTTCCAACCACAATTGACAGTTCTACCAAATCACTTGTCTCTAAACTCATCTGAGTGGAGAGGGGTGATTTCCAGATGTTTTGCAGGAAATTGTTTCGCAGCTACAGTAAAACAGTATTAATGTATTCTTAATTATATCTTCTTATATGGCTTTGCAAAAACTAAAAGTTAACTTTGGGCATGGTCTTTAACAGAAATTCATAATTAGCTCCGCTATGCTGGAGGACACAATATGACTACCATTTTAGACACTTTAAATGTAATGAAGATGCAAAGACACTTCGCAGGATTTGATCCTGCAGTGGTTTTAGTTGCTTTTATGAAGTCAGTGTCATATATATAATGTGCGGTGTTTTGTCATGTTTTTTTTACTTAATGAGCAAAACCACCGGTGTGTCTAAATAAAGAATTGTTGGCCTTCTTTCTAGTAGTGTCATTAGAAAGGGGGATAATTGTTTTATTAGATATGGGGGCTATAAAATTTATGTTCAAGGAGTATGTTTTAAAATAAAATAATAATTCTCGTTTAAAATTATTTGCTTTCTCTCTCCTCTATTGCTTTTGCCTTTCGTGATCGAAGTCTAGGAGAGTAAGTCAATGTTTTAATGAATTTTGGGGGATTTTCTGATGCTCTTGTTAGTCCATTTCACCTGAGTGTTTCACTAAGTCAGGCCCAAAGCTATTTCAGTTGACATCATTCATTAAAACTCCTGAATTGTATATGTATTTTAATTGGATAAAAAAAAGCAGTTATTAGCATTTGTTTTTTTGTGTAAATATGTATATATCCGTATATATGCATGCTTTATTCTATTGCTTTATTTTTGAAATTTGATATCAGCCTTCTGTTCTTCAATTATAAGCTTATGCAGTTTTATCTGTTCTTCAGTTATAAGCTTATGCAGTTTTAATCTTCCATATTTTAAAAAGGCATTATTTTTAGATACATATTGGCCATCCATACTATACTCAAAACTCCTAATGAGGTCATAGTCTTGAGCACGGAGTTAGCTCAAGATCATTATTTTTAGATACATATTGGCCATCTATACTATACTCAAAACTCCTAATGAGGTAATAGCCTTGAGCACGCAGTTAGCTCAAGATCAGGTGATATAAAAGCAAGCTCTTGTATGGATGTAAAACATCCATTAGGAGTTCTCTCTTTTTAAAAAAAATTTTATTAATTTGTGAAGTTGTGGTAGAGACGAGAAGTGAAGTAAGTAGGAGTAAAGGTCAGGAAAACTTACAGTAAGTACAACTTACAGTAATGTGCACAGTAACAGCGTTTTCCCTTTTTTTTAGGATTCTCAGAGCAGGCAAGGAGGATACAGTATGCATCAGCTCCAGGGGAATAAGGAATATGGCAGTGAGAAGAAAGGCTATCTTTTAAAGAAGAGTGATGGGTATGTTCTCAGAGTGCGTAATACATAGTGGTAGCTCTTGTTCTCGCATGGATTTTTATTGTTTTGTACTCTGGGTGCTTAAGGCATATGCACCTATTAAATGTGCCACAACTACTGAAGAATTTTTGCAGTTTGAATCAGAACACAATCAGAAATTATTATAGTAAACACAAAAAAGTCAAAACCAAAATCCTATGTCAAATTAAAAAGAAAGCTGTTGTCTTTATAAATCTCTGAAAAGCACTTAAGTCCTATCATAAATATCCAACATATTTTTGTTGAGGCATTTAGTAAAATTTGGACTGCCTCTGTTTGTTTCTCAAGGATAATCTTGTTAAAACATATAAGGGATTAAAATGTGTTTTGAAATCATGTCTAGATACTGATTTTGTTGTTGTTGATGTTCTTACCTAGGTTAAGGAAAGTATGGCAAAGAAGAAAGTGCACTGTTAAAAATGGAATTCTTACCATATCACATGCAACTGTAAGTTATTTTTATACCTCTTCATTAAAATAATAAATTATGATTACCCTTTCACAATGAGTCTGGTATTCTGTTATTACAAAAAAAGATGGGACTTCTGCTTCAAACTGTTAAAGTTCTGTGGGTTATCAGAAATTGGAGATTGACTTAAGTAGAGACTTGTTGCTCTGTTCTCAAACCATCTGGCTGTTACTGACCATTAGCATGAACAGTTTCAAGTTAGATGGACTTTCTTTTTTGAGCAGTGCACCTGTTCTTACTCTACCTTTGAGATGTGGGTATCTATCTATAAATTAGTATCTATCTAAAATGAACAGTCTACAAAGAGACTGCATTAGAGCAAGATGCTACAGACTCTTCTTTGAGCCACTGGAGAACTAATCTGAGTAGATTTGGTGAGATGTCTTGTCATGAACTCAATTCTAGCTGTTGACTGTACTGGAAGACTAATCAGCTGGTTCATATATAGGTGTCTGTATTACACACATTTTACTCCTTCATAGGATATTAAAAACATAAATTCCTTTAATGCCCACACGTTGGTTTTGTTTAAAGAAATAAATTGTAATCATTCAACTAATCAGAGTGAGAAATGGAAAGGGAAAAAAGTCATTTGAAATTAGTTCAAATCTTCCTGTGGAAGATTTGAGGTAGGTAAACTCCTCTTTAGACTTCTACATTATTTTTTTTTTGCTTCTATAGACTCTTGACATTTGATTGAATTCCAAAATGTATTAATCAATAGTTTGATAAGGAAATGGTGAATATATTGATTGATTTTAAATAAAAGTTTTTTTTTAAAAAAAAAGGGAGGGGGTTGGAGGATCTTGATCATACCAAGTTTTGAGAATTGGGCATGTATCTGAAGTATCTTCCTAGGAATGCCAAATCTTGAGGAAGCAACAACAATGTCATGGTAGACACAGTTCTAAAACTGCCTTGAGGCAGCATGACACAAACTTGTTACTCCTGTTACTTTTTTTAAAGGAGATGGCCACATTTCAGCACCCTTCTTTCACCTTTTCCCCAAATTCCACTGATGGTCATGACTATTAGTGTCCAAAGTTAATTTCCTTTCTTCAGAAAGCTAAAAGGGAGTTATTTATAACTCCAGGGGGGGTTGTGCTTTTTTTTTTTTTTTAACAGCTAAGAAGTTATCCTCACCTAATTTGAGAACCCGTTTAATCATGTAACTTGAGATTAGTTAGCAGTACCTAAATTAGTAATGGTTCAGTTTAAATCACTATTTAAGAATATATATGTTTATATATATGTTATGTGAACCTTAAATCTTGCCAGTTTAGAATTCTTTGAATCACACTGTTGGTTGTAGTTTTCCATTTCTTGTATGTAGCTATGTAAAAAGAGCAGTCCATTTGCTATTTCCTGTTGCAGTGCCAAGTAGAAAGTAATTTTCTTGTTTTCAGTGATGAAAGGTTCAGATCATGACAATATGTTTGAGACTGAGAATCCAATTGTATATTTACTCCTTCAAGGAACTGTTGCTCCTTGAGTGTTAAAAATACTGCGCTGATGATCTTGTCCTGCCAAACATTTGACAATGTGGGAAACGCATTTCTGTATTTTTTGGTTTGTTGCATGTGTGCTACTTTTTTTTTTCTTCTTAACAGTTTCTAAAGTGAACAATTTCCAAAACTCAGTCCAGAAGTATTTACTAATAAGTGACATGTCTCATGTTAACATGATTAACAGCTGTTAGATATAAACTGAACTTTAATTCAGTATCTTCATAGTTTTTGTTAAGCCTGTGTATACCAAAATAATTCTAGAGTCATATTTAGCTATCACGTCTTAAATTCTCTGCTGTTATTTTAGGTTATTTTAGTAGTTGTATTTAGTCCAAGATCTGAATTTCCAGATCTGCAGCTTCTCATATCCCTTTAAAGTTTTTAAGACTATTAAAAAAAAAATTGTTCTGTAGATTTAGTGTTGTTTATGAAGTACAATAGAAAAGCTAAATAGTATTATTCTAAATAGCTTATTATAAATTAAGGTGTATTCCTTTAATGCCTTTCAATTAGTCAGGAAGAGTTGCCATGTAGATTTTAGCTTTGTTTTAAATCTGGCCCTTCTGACAGACCAGGTCAGACACAGTCATGCTGGTCTCAACTGTTTCGAAGGTGTACATGTATTCATGTCCAAACTTTAAACTACTATCACACATGCCCATTTCTCAGAATGGAAAAATAATCCTAAATCAAGACATATTTAAAGTAAAATAAATTTTCTTTTTAGTCCAACAGGCAACCAGCTAAACTGAATTTATTAACCTGCCAGGTGAAGCCAAATGCAGAAGATAAGAAGTCTTTTGATCTAATATCACGTATGTAGCAATTTTAGTACCATCTTGCATTATGTGGGATTTCTAAAAATGTTTTTAAGTCTTGTGATTACGAGATATTTTCATTAAGAATGAGGCTATGGTTCAAATTCAGATCTATATCCAGATACATGCAGTGTCTCATGAGTGTTTAGATCCCTCTAGTTTTGAAGATAGGTTGAAAAGACCAATGAATATAGAATGTATTTTGTGACACATTAGTGCTGGTCATTTGTGACAAGCCATGAAATGCTGTGCTGTTTTCCTAAGTTCAGACAGACACACGTTGTACTAAGCTGTTAAACATAAACTATATCCACTTGGTAATGGAGAAGACCTTGTTTTAATTCATTGTCTGTTCAGTTTATTGAGCACTATTTGGGGTTAAAGGTGAGGGAGTAGAGGAAGCAAGGTGAACCCAGTTTCTCATGTTCTCTTATCCTCCTTGCAAAATATTAATTATTTTATCTAAAATCGGTAGTGACTTCTGTATTCTCAGCACTAGAGATTCTATGATTTCACTTCTCCCTGTTTTGGGCTTTGTATCCATTAGGTTTTTAACTGTTTTTGAAGTAGATGAATATGGATTTCAAGATTTGCATATACAGTATTAAATAAGAAACAGCTCAGCATTCTATATTTACAAGAACAGTCTATGAAACCTTTGAATGTGAGGGCTAATACCCAGTTTGTACCTCATTCTTTAATTAGCAGAAAAGTTTCTTAACCAAGACAGAAGGAAAAGTAGGATGGGAATAAACTCTTTTCTGCTACTAATTTATCAGATTTGACTTCAGAAATGATTGTGAGATAAAATTTGATTCTTATGCTTATTACTCTTTAACATTTTGAAGCATAGGTTTTTGACATACACACTCCTGGTGTAAATCAAAATCCACTATTTCATCTTCTTTTTTTTTTGAATTGTCTTACATAGGCATGAATTAATGTCGTAGGTTGAGAAATTGTTCTTAAAGACTTTAGTTGTTAAATAGGTTTAGTAACAGTTTCATTGATTTTTTTCATGTGTCAAATTAAAAGATGTTTGTTTATTTCAGATAACAGAACATACCACTTTCAAGCAGAAGATGAACAAGAATACGTAGCGTAAGAATGTTTATACTTTTTCAAGATTTCTGTCTGTAGAGATGTGTGTATGAAATCATATGGAACAGTGGAATTAGTTTTCTCAGTTAATGCAAAAGTAGTGCACACTTATTTCGGTTGTTGAGTATATGTGTGTAAACTGTTGTGTTTAGATTTACATGTATTACTACAAGGTGCTATGAAAACCTTATAACGTTAAAAAAAAGAACAAATAAAAACAATCAAAAGCCAATTTGGATTGTGTACACTTCCAGAACATTGTTCGTGTCCAATTGCTTGGCTAATACAGTAGATGAGATGATTAGGGTTCAAATGAAATATTTTAAATTCTTCTTATCTTCAATGTCAACTCTCTTCTAAGTTAAGTGTTTTCCTTCCGATGCTGCCTTTTTTCTCTAAATTAAAATCATTAAGTAGATAAATAATCTCTATATAACATACAGAAATTATTTAGAAGTAATTCATCTTTTCTGCTGTAGGCCTAGAAATATGAAACAAAGCATATTTCTGAGTTTTTGTACTTCAGAATCCAGTAACTCGCTTCATCAGTGCATGTTTCCAGGCAGGTTTTTTCCTTTTAAAAATGTCTTTCTTCCTGCTGTGCCAGAACCCCTTTTCCTGAGAGCCATGTGCCACTTGTTTTTTACCCTGAATATTGCTTTCACAGTCATCAAAAGGGTGTTGTGCAGAACATCACAATCCAATACACATCACCTGACAAGCCCAGTGAATAGTGCAGCGAGCCTGAACCTTCCAGGCTGCCTTGTTTTTCAGGATTGTTGTACTTTTGTTGCTTGTCCATCTTCTAATGGAAGACTGTTGTCCCCGTTTTAAAATTACGGGGAATGTTTGATAGATATTCAAGCTATTTGGTGGCAGTGGGAGGCAACAGCCTTGACAGCTCACCACTGGGAGGAGCAGATGAAATGAGAAGCTTGGAGAGTTCGTCATGCACCTGGTTCCTTCCAGCGTCTTCCACAGCCTTATGTTGGCTGGGTGCAGTTAGTGGGTTATGAGTTAATCAGTGCAAAGCTGACTTGCTTAGTCATTCGGGAACTTAATTGTTCCAGTAAGCTTATTAGTAAGCAAGAAAATACTGTTATTGCTGATCAGTAATGATCTTGATGAGTAATATGGCAGAGATTTTTTTGTCTCGGCCATAAATTACCTTGTTGGTTTAAAAGGGGAAGCTGCTTTATTTTTGGGGGGGGGGGGACTCAGTGCATAAGCAGGGGAATACCTTACCAAAATAATTTCTATTATTGATAGGTTGATAAACTCAGTTTAGCTGGCTGCCTTTGGACTCTTGAAATTCCAGGCTGGTTTTGTTTCCCATTAGAAGTATAAATCCCATCTGCTTTGCACTAGAGTCTGGTTTATCGCTTTAAAATAAAGAGGCTGGGAAAATGACTTGAAACAACATTAAAATAGTCCACTGCAAGTTTTAAAGGACTCATTTAGCTAAAGAGGCATTATTTGCATCCCAGTGTTGGAACACATGCTGAGAAAGTGATAGAAGCTAAGGGCATTTTGCCTGCATTTGGGCACTGTAGGCCACCAGCAAAAAGTTACTGTAATGCTACACAGTCAAGTGTTCTGTTTCAGAAAATTACTGTAGTGCCCCAAATAATGTTATGTGATGTGAGATGCACAGGGAATCCTTTCTTTTTTCTGTAGGAACATGTGTACACTAGTTTCAGTTCACGAACCAGAATGTCTGTTAATGTGTCGATGGAAAAACTACAATAAAACCAAATGTTCTGTTTTCCTGGTACAGCCACTGAGTAGGAGCTTAATAGCTTTGTTATCTAAGGTGTCATGTGAACAGAACCCTTTGATTTCCAAACTTGTTGATTTAAGACTGTTCTGTATGTACTACAGGATGCAATTCTTTGCTAATAGTTGTCATCCTCTGGTTCCAATTTCCCCTTGATTTGTATGTGTGCTTCTCTCATCTTTCTCCTCCACTTTGTTGTATTTTTTCCACCTAAGTTTAGTGCTGCCGCTACTCTTTTTTTCCCCCGTGTGCTTCAAGTGAGAAATAGATGTAGAAATAGATTTTCAAATCACTTTCCTTCCAGCCTCAAGTTTAAATGGAAAAAAGCAAGATGCATTTCTTTACATTTAAATGACCTTGCATACTTTTTCCTACTGTTCATTTTGAACTTCTTCCAAATAGCTCTTCACTACTAATAAATAAATAAAACATATATATATATATTAATAGCAGGCAGTTTAAAACACAGATCGTTGAAGCTCACATTCTGTTACAGGTCAGTTACTATATTCCCTCAAATATTTCCCTGAGTTCAGTGCATTTCTCGATTCTTATCCAGCCAGCTGTCTGTTGACCTTTAATTACTGCTTGACTGTCCTTCAAAATTCTCAGGTGGTGGTTATTCATTTCTCCAGTAGATAAAGCACAGGGTGGGGTGCAGTGGTTGTGTGTATTTGTATGTGTGTTATAAGAAATATACACTCCGACTTTAAAATAAACAGATTTTTTTTAAGCATATACAGTAGTAGATGCTTTCTAATTTTGGTAACCGTGGATAAGGACAAATATACAGTGGGCATGACTTTTTAGTTCTTTTCGACCACCTTTTTTTGAAGGTTAAGAGCATATCCTTTTCTGTAGGATTAACTATTTTGCTATTATGCAAACATATAACTTCAATCTAGTATTTAGCAACAAGTGTCAGAGTATTGTTCTTTGAGAAGACTGAATTGGAAGGTCCTGATGCTATCCGTTGCTAGTTCCATACAAACTTGTGCCTGAAAGTTTGAAAACTACTACGCTAATGTTCTGTTTGTGTACCTGAAAACAGCAATGTTGTGGTAGGGATTTTCAGAAGAGACAAATTTTTATTGCAAAAAAAACACCACCACCACCAAAAAACTATTAGCACAGTTATTGTGGTTTTCTATTAGCTTAGAAATACTGAAGAAATAAGAGGAATCTGAATGAGAATCTGTTGTACCTGAGGCTAACAAATACTTCTGCTGCCTTCGCTGGATTCAGAGCTCACCCGTGATGCCTCATTTTTGTTTAGTCTCACGGGTTTGAGAATGTGAGAATTTCCGGCAAACTAAATGCAATAAAGGACCAAAGAAAAATTTGTGGTCCAGAAAAAGTGCAGCAGAAGACTTGGACTACCAATTTTATTCTATTAGATACAAGGCAAAGCAATTCTTTGAGACTTGAGTAATTTTTAAATGATTTGAAAGAACACTACAGTATTAGCTGAAGCTTTTTGACTATTAGCTTTATGCTGGTAGTGTTGTGAAACCAAGCAAATATACTGAAGAAAGAAAAGAAAAAAAAAATGGGGAAGGAAGGAAAGAAAAATGACTAGTACAGATAAGAAAAAGAGGAAGAACAGCAGTGAGAAAGTTTTTATAACTTTTGACATTGACTCAATATGGCATAGTTACCGATATGAATTGTTTTTTTCCGAACGTACAGCGTGCCAGGAAGGCCTGGCCACCAACTGTGGACTTCATGTATAATTAGCATTAGTTATTAAGAATAAGTCTATTCTTGTGTTTGTGTTAAATTGGCTTGCTGACGCTGCGTTAGCTCTTGCTTTGACCGTCTCGCAGATGACACCAGTGACGTGCAGACTTGGACAGTGGCTTCCTTCTAGCTGAGGAAACGAAACAAAAATAATTTGTTGTCTTAAAATTTAGAAGCTCTTGATATGGAAATCTGTGTCGCACTAACAGCTGGCTCAGTGATGTCATGTTTATTTTAATTTCATCTAATATTTTTTAATTGTTACTGCATAATTGAGTTTTATTCAGATTCTTCATTTTTAACAAATTAATGAAATCGTAACCCCGAAAAGAATTGTCAACAAAAGTCAGGATAAATGTTGTTGCTCTAAACCTAATGATTATTTTACTTTGTATGTTTAACACAACATTACTATATCATTAGAAGCAAGGCACTGCCTCCTCTTACATTTTAATAACAGCAGATTTCATCAGAAAAATTGCGGAAGAGTGCCATCTAGCGTGGGTTCTTAAACTGTGTCATATAACTGGAGAGAGAAATGCATGTGAAGGTTGTTCTTGGCTTCTAAACTACGGAGCGAATTTATTTCCAAATATTCCAATTTCTTTTATTTTTAAGATTATTTTTTCACTATTTTTTTAAAGCATTTTCTTTTAGGTACAAGTTCCCAGATTGTTCTCAGCCCACGTATTTCAGAAGCATGTGTATATGAAGTATATAATACACGCTGCCCATATACCTACCTATTCAGGCTCAGAATCTGCATTGCAAGACTACTTACATAAATTTACCTTTGAAGCCTTTTAAAATTATCTTTGCATTATTGTTTTAAGGAGAGATTATAAACTTCAATCTGGACTTTTATCTGTATGTTTAGATGATCATAGACGTCTTAACACATTTCAGAATGATGGTTGGAGCTGATTGTAATATTGTAAACAGGAAATGGAATGAGGGCACTGCTAAAATATTTCTGTGCAAAATATCTGCAACAGAAGTAGATCTAAAAACATCTAAAATCATTATACTTCAGAGGATTTCTTAACATGCTCTTCTTGTAAATTAGGTAATGCTGCGTCTGCAATGTGCTTGTCTTTAGTGTAATCACTTTCTCCACTTTGGTTTGACCTTTAAGGCAGCAGCCAGAGGTTTGTTTTGTTTTTAATTAAAACATTATGGTGTAATCAAAAACTGGCAGAGCGAGTGCACAGGGAAATCTAATGCCTGAAATATCATTAGGGAATCTTGATTTGTTGCAGTCGGCAGGTGCTCTCAAAACTCAACGTCGGTTATCAATATTGTTACTCTCCTGTCATCTTCTCTTTTTGAACTCCTTACCCCATTTGTTGCCATGGCCATTTTCATTAATGTGGACATTATGCTTGGCTCTGGTTAGTGCACTGAGACTTGCATTTTGAAAGGCAATCAACATCTTCCAAAACCTGCTTGCTCTGTCCTCTGCAAGGAAGGATGCACATGGAAGAAAATAGTGGTTAGAGGTTCCTCTACTAATGGGATAGGCTTTAGGAAAACTTACTTTTTAGGAAGACACCTACTTTTACAACGGCTAAATTTACAGGAGCGAGCTTATTGGCAGCCTTTCTCTTCCACAGCTTCTGCTTATTTGAGGAAACTGAAAACTTCACTGCTTTAACCTTAATTTGATAGCCAAAGGGACCTTAGATTTAAGACTTGTATTCTTTCTGTCTTTTCATTCTTACCTTTTCTCAATTATTTTCCTTTGTGTCTCAATTTTTCCCCTACTCAGCCCCAAAATGTGACTCTTCCCTATATTGACACTAATATTTTGTTCCTGGAAAGCTTTCTACAGTTTATAGATAAATTTGTATTTGCAAATGCAGATCTTCATTAAGGTCTTTATCTTGTGCTAGATGGATATCAGTACTGACTAACAGCAAAGAAGAAGCGTTAAATATGGCATTCCGTGGAGAGCAGAGCACAGGGGAGAACAGTTTAGAGGATCTGACAAAAGCCATTATTGATGACATACAGAGATTACCCGGAAATGAAGTCTGTTGTGATTGTGGCTCACCAGGTATCTCAATTTGTTAATGTCATCAACTTCTTGTTGCGAGCAAAGTGATTTCTTTGGAAGTGCAAACTAATCTTTAAGGGACATATTGATCGGTCTTCAACCTGCTTTTAAAAGAACAAATATTGACTTTCATACGTTAGTTCTGTTTAATTCACTAAAATATTTTTGTGTGTTGTCTGTGCTTACTTCCAGCAGTTCAAGCCCCTCTGGAGTTTGAACTGTTCTTGTTGCACTGTCTCTAGATGCTTGTTGCACTTGAATGGAAGTTGCTTGGCATCACTGATCCTGTGCATGCTACTAAGTAGAAGTGAGTAATGCTTAGACGATGACTGTGGAAAAGTTGACCTGGCCCAGATCTTACTCTGAGGTTTTATCTTGGCATGAGACTACTGGAATTGCAGTATCAAAAAATATTTTAGTAGTTTTATGCAAAGAAATGAGACCCAGAGTTAGAATCCTATCCAACTTTATATTCGGAAGTACAGTTACAGGCCAGTTATATGTCACTTAGAGTTTAAGAAGCAGCAGCTTGGCGTAACATTACTGAATTGGTATGGTACTTGGTAGCTGTTACAGCTTTCACATCTAAGAAGGTAATTCAAGAAGATGATCTTCACTGGGAACTGAGTAGATAGAATGTATCTTGGAGATGCTTACCGATGCAGAAGTGATCCACGTGAGAAATACCTAGATAGAAACACAAAGTAGAATATTGCAAATTAATTATGTCGAGTCCTAGAATTGGTTCATTCCATTATTCAGTTGCGTAAAGCTACAGAAACTTTGGATTACAGTTCTCATTCATTTTCTAATTTATAGTGGAGTTTTAAGCTTCACTCCTGCACCCCAGCTTGCTGCTTTAAAGTCTTGATTTAATGCTTTATTAGTTAATATTTAGGACAAGGAAGATTAATTTGAAGACACGTATGTATACAAAATATGTCTACAGTTACTATTTTTCCTTCAAAAGACTGATCTGGCTCCTTATGTAGCATTTGTAATGTAATGATGGAGATCTCCTCCACAACAGTGCATTTTTTTGTTGGACTAACCCCTGAGTTCCTTAAATTTTCCACAACATACTACTATTCTACGTGTTGCAAAATGTTGTGGTCAATTTTATATGAAGAAATACTATTTAAGAAGTAAATACTAAAACTTCAGAAGTTGTCAACGGTGGAATGTAGGATGCTTGTTATTTTTAGAAATGGGAAACAAAAGCTCACCCTCTTTCTAGAAGAAGCAAATCTTATACGTGTTAATGTAGTCATACATTATGGATTTAGAAGTGTAAATTCAGTGCCATTGGGACTGTCACTAAATCTGAAAAACTAAATTCTGTTGGTCTCAATGTATGGTTATACTTCCATTGCATTTTGGGGAAAAATATGAGATATTCTTAGTTTATTTCCATTTGTTAAAAGGTTAAATGAGGAATTATTTCGGATTACATTTGGATTTCTTTCCACCATAGAAAACTTTTTCTTGAACTTCCACTAAATATTTCGTTTTTCAATTCTACAGATCCAACATGGCTGTCAACTAATTTGGGCATTTTAACCTGCATAGAGTGTTCTGGAATACACAGAGAAATGGGTGTCCATATTTCTCGAATCCAGTCTTTGGAATTAGACAAATTAGGAACGTCTGAACTCTTGGTAAGTTTATTTTCTAGGGTTTTCTTTCTTTTTTTTTTTTGTGAGTTCACAAAATTACTATTCATTAAAGCAAATTTTGCCAAGCATAAGTTTCTGTTAAGTGTGAGCCTTTTTCCAGAACTTCCAGATTAGTGTACCGGCATTGTTCCAGTGTTTGTGCTGCTAGTTTTTCATTCCATTTTTGTATCTGAGGCAGTTTATCCAGAAATGCAAATAATTAGCTGTGGCTGTGAAGTCAGTTTTACAACGAATCCTGATTCACACTTTATTTTAATTGCTTTCCGTTTTAATGTAAGTATTGTGCTTTAATTTTGTAACCTTTTGTGTTCTACCTATTGTTAATAGTGTGGAAAATGCATATTAATAGTCCAGGTTTTAGCTTTCTGTTAGCTGGAAAAAAAAAGACAACAAAAACCTCTTTTTTTCTTTTTTTATTGCAGCTGGCCAAGAATGTAGGAAATAATAGTTTTAATGATATTATGGAAGGGAATTTACCTAGTCCTTCACCTAAACCGAGTCCATCAAGTGATATGTAAGTTTTGAATCTCTGAATTCTTCAATATTAATTTTACCATGGAATATATATGTGCATGTAAAATGTCTTAGGCAATAAAAAAAAAGCTAGAGGTAGACTACGATGGCAGGAAACTTTTTTTTTTTTAAACTCCATCTGTGGCATTTCTTAAAAGTTAGTCTTCTGCCATCTAGTCACATTTTAGCTACTTGAGCTTCCCTGTAGAAAACTGTAAGTTTGGACTTCTATAGAGCATGCTACTGAATCTTGAATGTTTTTCAGTTTTGTAGTACAAGCTCAAATGGTAATGCCTTTGGACTAAACTGACACTAGTTTCAGTAGTGTCTTGAGGTTGTGACATGCTTTCTCTTCCTTTCCCTGGTGTAGGAGTTGAACAGAGAGCATAACAGATGTGGTTTTGCCAGAAGACCTTTTCGTCTCTTATGTTGTTCTGTAGCTGCTTTGGTATTTTTTTCTTCGAGCCTGTTTTTCATGCTTGTATTTTTAACATGTAGGTGTGTTTCCATGAGAAATCACGTTTTAGGCTTTGTTTTTATCTTTGATATTAGCTACCAGAGTGAGAGTAACTTTCATTTTTAGCAAGAATGCAGGATACAATTGAACAAATACCTTATTTCAGGCTTGTTTGCAAGAAAAGCATACGTTACAGTAATAAATAAGTCTTCATCTGCTAGAAACCCAGAAGGGAGGAGGAAAACTGAGTTAGGCAAGGTGATTTAAAATTTAAATTGTTGACCCATTTTTCTAAAAATTTCTAAACCAAGCTCTATTTTCACACCCCACAGGACTGCACGTAAAGAATTTATCACTGCTAAGTATGTAGATCATAAGTTCTCTAGGAAGACTTGTGCATCTTCAGCAGCTAAACTGAGTGAATTACTTGAGGCTGTCAAATCCAGGGATTTACTTGCACTAATTCAAGTCTATGCAGAGGGGGTAGAGCTAATGGAGCCACTGTTAGAGCCTGGACAGGTAAGCTTATCAGGTAAACAAAGCTGAGTATTTTAAGTAAAGTATATCTGTAAAATGTCCAGTACCGGAGGCTGCTGCCTTTTTTGCTAAAAGAAAAGAAAAAATGGATGAAAATGTTTTTCTGGCTTTCCTTGATGTGATGTCCTTGGGGGGGGAGAACAGAAGACCGTGTGTGTTGCCAGCAGTTAGTCTGAAGGAGTGTGAGATGCAATAGTACTACGATACACTCTTCTAGGTACAGCTATAGTATGTTGAAAAGCAGGGTTCTGCAGTACGTTCCTTTTGGGAAAAGGCCCAGAGAGAGAGGGTTTGGCTTACTGCTAACCCAGGGTCAGCTGATGCCACAGGCAGTATCACATCTGCATTTAAAGAAGTAGCTGCTGAAGGAATACATTACTGGCTGTATACAGGTCTCTGTGTATTCTGTAGGAGGAAGCAAACAATTTGATGCCTGCACAGCTTGTGATTAAACATTTACAGAAGTATAATTCTTTCAGCCAGGAAAAGGCTTTTTTTTTTTTTTTAACAAAGTTCTGAATACTTAACAATTCCTGCTGAAGTCAGTAACACTTTCTCTGAAAATCAGTCCCGTTTTACTTCAAGTATCCATGTAGAAATGTTACTCAGGAGCAACATAACCTGATTTTATAGAGGTTGTTGAGGTTATAAAGGATGCTGTGCAACCACTTGATCAGCAAATTTTTCTCCCATTACTTTTAAACTCAGATCTCAGAACATTCTCTGCAAGTTCTGTGGAAGCAGATAACTTGGCAAAGGTCAGAGCGCCTGTTGGTATTGAGAGTGTAAGTTCAGTATAGCCCCAGCACTGGAGATACCACAGGATGCTTGTCATGGAAACACTTTTGGATGCTTTTAGCTACCAACAAGTTAAATGGTTAAAGGCTTTTGGGGATTTTTTTTATCCATCATTATCCACCCAAAGGGAGGACTGGTTATGGAAAAGCTATGATCTCAGAAAGAGTGATGCCATTTCTTTTGAAGCACATAGTGTCTGTTTATGAGATAATTTCTGGATATTTTTCTGTAGAATGACTTATTGTAAAAGAGTGACATATATTCAGGTCTGATATAAGCTTTGTGGAAAAAAAAAATGCAAAAATCTAACTTTTATTTGCATGTGTTTAGGAGCCAGGTGAAACAGCACTTCATTTAGCAGTCCGGACTGCTGACCAAACCTCTCTCCATCTGGTTGACTTCCTTGTACAAAACTGGTATGGCTTGCACATTTTTTGTTAAATTGTGAATGAACAATACAGGCTTTCAAAGCCATCCTTGCAATGGTTTGGACAGTGTTTATCACTTAATCATTAACCTTCAATATGTTTCAAAAAAGCTTGATTTAATACCTTTGAGTTGACCTTTGTGTTCCTAGTCAGTAGAGGAGGAGCAAAGAAGAGTAGAATAAAAACATGGATGGTAGTTTCTCCTTTAATCCTATTTTCATTTATGTAGAGCGAAAAGAGCATTGATTTAGAACGTATGAAAATGAATAGTTCAGATAAAGTATGGATGACAAGTGACCGTTCCAAATACGGGACAAACACAAACTGTGAGAGTGGAAAACAAGGATCTTTATCAGAAAATGATGAACAGAATTCAGAACACCTCTTTCAAAGTAAATCGACTAGTTCATCAACTGTTTTGAAGATAAAGTTAAGTTAAAGGGGTTGGTAACTGCTTGCTGTGTCAGATGGTGGCTTTTGCAGAAAAGTGAGAGTGGACAGTCAGGGAAAATCCAAAAGATTCATCACAGCATGCTTGAGCTAGGGGCAGGGTGTTTGATTTCAGGAATGATTTATTTCCCCTTGAGAACAGGAAATCATACCTGCTATTTGAAATGCTTAGTGAATACTTATTTTTTCCTTCCCTTCTCTAATAGTTCATGGAACACTGCATTAGGCAGTGTTTGGGAGGAAGTTTGGTCCCCTGGTAACAGCAGACTCAGAGTCCTTTTTCCTGGCACCATCTCTGGCACTGTGTAGATTAGCTCTGTAACCTTCAAGTCACTTGAGCTTCATTCTGCCATCACTTGTTTAAATTAAATGGAGTGTTGACTATTATAACAGTGTTATTTAAAAAAAAATAAAAAATTAAGAGACTAATATTCACTAGCCATTTGAGTCCATAATTTAATAGTTGTATTAGAAGCCAAGTTATGATTTTGAGTATTATTGAAGGATTTATTTTGGATTATTATTTAAAATTTTTATCATTTGATATGTTATTTATGTAACTTTATACTTCCTTTGGGTAACTATCATTTTGTATGTGCTTCTGTCAGCATTCTATATTTTTGTCTGAATCTCAAATGTAAGGGGACTTTTACACCATATGGGCTCGGCATTTTGCCTGCTCTTAGTGTTCAATATGGGTAATACTGAGTGGAGGAATAGTTGTCATCTCCTGAGCTTTTCATTTTTATAAATGTGTATTATATTGATCCAAATATATGTTAATAATTTTTTTTTGGATAACCTTTGTTTTAGAAGTTGAAAACTGAAGGAAGTACAGTATTAAAAAACCCTGTGAAGCCCTGTGAAGCACAGCTTGTCTTTCCCTAACTGTGTACCCTTATGAACATCTGTAGATTCTCAGTCATTTTCAACTGCAGCTCAGGAATTTCCAGCAATATGCTTTGAGCCATAATGCTTAATAGTCTTTGAGAGTAATATTTAATTGAAAAATATTCATTTCTCCTTTACTTCTAGTTCATATTCGCCCAGTAAAGTATTTATGTGTGATCATAACTATTTTATTATTTATAGAGATGCTAGATCTGAAATGAATTGCATGTACTGCACTTTTCCTTATTGTTTTTTTTCCATTTGTGTTTAGTGGAAACCTGGATAAGCAAACAGCATTGGGTAATACGGTTCTACACTACTGCAGTATATATAATAAGCCTGAGTGTTTGAAATTGCTTTTGAGGGGGAAACCAACTATTGATGTAGGTGAGTTCATTGTTTAATACTAGAAAACAAAGATTTCATAAAAAATCTTTAAAATTTTCAACTGCTTTTAAGTCCCACAGTATTAAGTGAGCTTTTTTATTTAAAGAAAAAAAAAAAACTGCTGTGTATTAAAGATGAAGATTTTCCCACCAACAAGCCTAAAGGAAGCATTCAGTTAAGAAATTGAACTTAGTCTTAAAAGATTAGCAACAAGAAATGTCTAATATGAAATACTAATTGATAATCCCTAGTCTTTCTTCATTATTTCTGACACATCATGAATACTCTGGATTCTAGGTTTGTTGTTTGTATTGTAAAATTCATCTAGTACTTGTATGTTAAAGTGCTTCAAATGGCTGTTCATGTTAATTCCACTCTAGATGCATGTGGGCTTTGTGTACACAACAGCTAATTCTGTTTTTAATGTTAATGTCAGTTGGCACTGTGGCTTCACCCAGCATTCCCAAGATACCACAGTAGCTGATTAGAGAAGGGATTAGCTTCCTCAGCTGCCTTTCTTCTTCCTCTATTTGCTGTCTTTGTGTGTAAGATACTTTCTGTACCTGTATCAGTCCATTTTTCATCATGTCTTAGCAGAAGTTTTCATGAGAAATGGAATCTCTGTAAACTTTTGCTCACACTTAATATAATCCATTTGCTAAATGCTCCCCTTCCCTGCCGTAGTTTGAGGTAAGAATGTATTCGAATCTAGCTTGTTAGGCTCAGGAGCTTTGTCATCATCTCCCTATAAAACTTTTGTGTTGTGTCAGTTCTTGCTGTAGGAAGGAAGCTTTCTAAAGAGTTAGTGGAAGATGAAGAGTATGAACTTCTATTTTTCCCTTTTTCATCTTTGACATCATTTTCCTCCACTGGCCAGTCTACAAACTGTTTTAAAGCTAAGTTCATAGCTCAGTGGCAGAAGTCTTCGGTTTCTTTTGCCTTTTAGTACACCCTTAAAATATGATATTCTAATACTTTGTCAAAGAACTTGATATGACCTTTTTTAGCATATACGTCCCTGATTAATAAAATGGGGAAACTAACTGAACAAGCTTAAGTGTGTATATTGGTCATTCTGGTCACTCTCTCCTAAGCAGAGCTCAGAAGTGTCCTTACCTTTCTGGGGTCCCTCCCCTACCCCAATCCTTGAGCAATCACGTAAGAACACCACATTTTCTTACATCTTGAAGCACAGGTTTATTCTTAATGTCTGAAAGTTTAGAATTTATGCAGTCTCTTAACCTATGTGTGTTAAGAAATACTGTGTTTTCATACTTCTGTATGTTAAACCTCTTGATCCATCTCAGATCTTTCAGTAAGGAGCCCTCTCTTCCTCCAGGGATCTTAACTCTTTCAAATTTTTATAAAACCTCCTTGAATGAATAGTTACTGAATGTGGCCTTTCGAGATGACTGCTTTTTCTTTTCTAGGATTAATGATTGGCATTCTATGTATAACATAACAGACAGATGTATTTGCCTGCGAGACCTCAGTTTGATTGTTTTCAGTGCTCAGTCACCGAAATCGCCTTTCTGCCCAGGAGTTATTTTAAAATGTAAAAGATTTTACAGCCCTCATAAATATAAAATAGCTAGAAAGTTTGTGAATGATTCCTGTTCAAATATCAGCTTAGAATAAAACTTCTGTCTGCAAATTCAGGCTTCAAACAGCTATGCGTTAATCACTTAAAGTAAAATGAGCTTGGATCAACATACGCATTTTTCTTTTTATTTTAAATGTTTTCTCTTTTGATCTATGTTCCCCTGTGTGCTTGCTTTTCCTGCTTAGTCATTTCAAGCTCCACTCAACTCCCTTGGCAGTAAAACTCACTTGAATAAATTTCTGTATATTCTCTGTTAAGATGGTTAGGAGGGATTTGGGAACTGTCCCAGCAGATGCTGCTGTTCAGAAATAACCTGATGATACATGAAATGTAGGAGCACTTAAAGTGGAATCTTAGAGCTGCAGCTGCTCTAGAGTAAATAGATGCTCTGATAACTTTTAGAAGTTACTCTGCTAAGAATAGTGAAACTTGATGAATTGATTCTTTAAACTTCTCAAATAATTGCTCTTTCTTATTGTTGATTTTGCAGTAAACCAAGCTGGAGAGACAGCTCTAGACACAGCAAAAAGACTGAAAGCTGTCCAATGTGAGGAACTGGTAAGAACGGGGTGGGTGGGGGAAGAGGAAAAGTTCACTTCTTTAAAGATGTGATCTACTTAAGATATACCTTTAACTGTATTTCAAACTTGATTTCTCCCAGCTGGCTGTTCAGTGATCTGAAGGCCCTACCAGAGAATTTATTTATTTATTTATTTAACTTTGCAATGCAACAATCATTTTCTTTGTAACAGTTTAGGTAAAAGAGCTTACTTCTACTGGAAATACTTCATTATCCTAATGAGCATGTTTGCAGACCTTGAATGCTGGAGGGTTAGGTATCTGAATACCAATTAAAGAATCATTCTAGGACATCAGGGCTTCATCAGCTCAAAAATGCTTCTAGATATTTTTATTGGGAGTACAAAGCAAGGCACAAAACATAAATTTGCCAAGAGCTTTCATAGAATCATAGAATGTTTTGGGACCTTAAAGATCATCTTGTTCCAACCCCCCTGCCACGGGCAAGGACACCTGCCACTGCTCCATGATCTTGCTGGGCACACAGGTGAGACTGACTGGCCCATAGTTCCTTTTTTCTTCCTTTTTTTCCCTTTTAAAAAATGGGGATTATTTTTCACCTCTTCCAGGCAGTGGGAACTTCACCAGACTGCCGCAGCTTCTTAAATACGATGGACAGTGACTTAGGAACTTCATCTGCTATTTCCCTCAGGACCTGCGGATGTGTTTTATCAGGTCCCATGGACTTGTGCTCCTTTAGATTTCTTAGATGGTCTTGAACCGGATCTTCTACAGCAGGCACTTCTTTATTCTCCTGGTCCCTGCCTTTGCCTTCTGGGACTTAGGCTATGTGACTACAGCTCTCGCTAGTGAAGACAGGCAAAAAAGTCATTGAGTACCTCAGCCTTCTCTATATCCTGGGTAACAAGGTCTCCTGTTCCCTTCTGGAGAGGGCCCACAATTTCCCTAGTCTGCCTTTTATCACTGATGAACCTATAGAAGCCTTTCTTGTTACCCTTGATGTCCCTGGCCAAATCTAATTCTAACAGGGCTTTAGCTTTCCTATCCTGATCCCTGTCTTGAACAGCTCTGGTTCTTTGTTTCCTGTTTTTTCTAGTTTATTTGATGGGACAGACAGTTCAGAGATACTGAGTCTTCTTACGCAAAATGAAAACAACTTAAAATTAAACTTCAAATGAGAAAGAAGTTACAGTGTAATGAACAAAGTGAAATGTAATGTCTGGAAGCTGGGGTATCGAAAAATGTTAAACAGCAGTTTCTGTGGGACTATGTGTCTCTACTGAATGTGAACAGAGCAAAATTTTTTTGGAATCTCCAGACTGTAGGGGGGTGTTTAGAGGCAACACTCAAGAAAATTACTGGAGTTTGAGGAAATAAAAGTGTTAGATATAAATGATTTTTTTCCCAGGTATTCTGAAGCAGCTAGCCAGGAATAAGGTTTCTAGATCAGACCAACTTGTTTGTTCTTAGCCCTCTAATGTGGTTCAGACCAGCATGCATTTAGCAGGCAAGTGAATTTAAGTATTATCAAGGGATTTAAAAGCTTAAGTAGTGTGGAAATGTCACATACAAGACAAAGCCAGAAGAATTTGCAAAACGGTAGGCTGCTTACTTGTATCTCTCAGCCCTTTTCTGCCTTGTTTTGACAATCTAAGGAGGATATTTATTTGTTCTCTGCAGCTAGTGAACTTAATACCTCTCATTTGGCAATGAAAGGCTCTTGTCATGTATTAATTATTACACAATCAAGAAAGCTTGTCCTTCACAATTCAGTCTTTTTTTTTTTTATACTTCTGGGGATGCAAGTCCACGTTTTCCTGTGGTTTATCAGGTGGTACTCTTGCTGACATCTCAAGTACTCCCATGTCTGCTGTAAGAAGTTTCCAGTGTTTCGAGTGTTCCAGCAGCTGAAAAACAGATCTACTCCACAACATCCAGTTGGAATGGATTTTTTTCTTTGCAATATATACTTAATAAAGTAATGTCTGCCATTAACGTGAAGTAGCTGATTGTATTAAAGAAGAAACACAAAAAAATGGATTTTATCAGTGAACTTATCTGGCAAATAATTGCTTTGATTATTGTAATTGAAATTCTGCAAATACCTCAGTCTATTATAGTTAGTGTAAATGCTCTGCATCTTTTAATTATTTCCGTGTCTTCCATTCTTGAAGAGAAAAATTATCAGCATTTTTCTCAGAAGTAACAATGAGATGAGGGTAGGAGTGAAACAGAAATGAGTGAGCATCTTGTTTGCCATGGGCAAAAACAAAAGATGAAATATCTAAATGCTTGCAAAATAATAGATCTACTGAGCTAATTTCTGTTGCTTGGAGTCTTAACTGTAATTACATTAAATTTCAACTAAATTAGTTACTTATTGATAATTACTAATACTGCATGAGAGATTGTAAATACATTCTCTTGCAAATTTTATTTAGAAAAGATCTTGTTTGGTTACAGCCTCTCCCGAATCAGTCAGTACCAAGCTCTGCAAACTGCGTGCTTGCAGCCCAGCAGGCCAAACTGCATCCTGGGCTGCACCGCCAGAGGGGTGGCCAGCAGGGTTGAGGGAGGGGATTGTCCCCCTCTGCTCTGCCCTCGTGAGGCCCCACCTGGAGCCCTGCGTCCAGGTCTGGGGGCCCCAGCACAAGGAGGATGTGGGGCTGTTAGAACTTGGACTGGCGTACGCTTCGCTGGGTTAGAAACTGGCTGGATAGCCGGGCCCAGAGAGTTGTGGTGAATGGAGTCAAATCTGGTTGGAGGCTGGTCACTAGTGGTGTCCCCCAGGGCTCGGTACCGGGGCCGGTCCTCTTTAATATCTTTATCGATGATCTGGATGAGGGCGTCCAGTGCACCCTCAGTAAGTTTGCAGATGACACCAAGCTAAGTGCGTGTGTCGATCTGCTCGAGAGAAGGAAGGCTCTGCAGGAGGATCTGGATAGGCTGGACCGATGGACTGAGGTCAACTGTATGAAGTTCAACAAGGCCAAGTGCCGGGTCCTGCACCTGGGCTGCAACAACCCCAAGCAGAGCTACAGGCTGGGAGATGAGTGGCTGGAAAGCTGCCTGGCAGAGAGGGACCTGGGAGTATTGGTTGATAGTCGGCTGAATATGAGCCAGCAGTGTGCTCAGGTGGCCAGGAAGGCCAACAGCATCCTGGCCTGTATAAGAAGCAGTGTGGCCAGCAGGTCGAGGGAAGTGATTGTGCCCCTGTACTCGGCTCTGGTGAGGCCGCATCTCGAGTACTGTGTTCAGTTTTGGGCCCCTCGCTACAGGAAGGACATGGACGTGCTCGAGCGAGTCCAGAGAAGGGCGACCAAGCTGGTGAGGGGTCTGGAGAACAAGTCTTACGAGGAGCGGCTGAGGGAGCTGGGCTTGTTCAGCCTGGAGAAGAGGAGGCTCAGGGGCGACCTCATCGCTCTCTACAGTTACCTTAAAGGAGGCTGTAAAGAGGTGGGGGTTGGTCTATTCTCCTACGTGCCTGGTGACAGGACGAGGGGGAATGGGCGAAAGTTGCGACAGGGGAGTTTTAGGTTGGATGTTAGGAAGTACTTCTTTACCGAAAGGGTTATTAAGCATTGGAACGGGCTGCCCAGGGAGGTGGTGGAGTCACCATCCCTGGAGGTCTTTAAAAGACGTTTAGATGTAGAGCTTAGCGATATGGTTTAGTGGAGTACTTAGTGTTAGGTCGGAGGTTGGACTCGATGATCTTGAGGTCTCTTCCAACCTAGAAATCTGTGATACTGTGATACTGTGAACTAGTCCAGAGAAAGGCCATGAAGATGATCAGAGGGCTGGAGCACCTCTCCTATGGAGACGGGCTGAAAGAACTGGGGCTGTCCAGCCTGGAGGAGAAAAGGTTCTGGGGGGACCTAATTGCAGCTTTTCAGGTACTTAAAGGGGGCTCATAAAAAAGACGGAGAACAACTTTCTGCTCAGTCAGATAATGACGGGACAAGGGGGAATGGTTTTAAACTAAAAGAGGGGAGATTTAGATTAGAGGTTAGGTGGAAATTCTTCACTGTAAGGGTGGTGAGGCCCTGGCACAGGCTGCCCAGAGAAGCTGTGGATGCCCCATCCCTGGAGGTGTTCGAGGCCAGGCTGGATGGGGCTTTGGGCAACCTGATCTAGTGGGTGGCATCCCTGTCCATGGCATGGGATTGGAGCTAGATGGTCTTGAAGGTCCTTTACAACCAAAGCTGTTCGAAGTAGCCTGCATTTCAAAGCATGTGAAGGAATAAATAATGATGGGAAATCAATGAATTTACTTCTGAAGATTTATATCCTCAGTATAACCATGAACTGCATTTTTTTTCCTGATCGCTGAAGTAGCAGTAGATTTTTAAAGAATGTGAATACATTGTTTGGACTGGCAGAGTAGAGGAATTGGCCTGATCCCAGTGAGGAGAAGGTAAAGAACATTTGAATACTTACATAAGGATAGGTACCTTCGCTGTGATTCCAACATAAGGATTGTGATTTTGGGGGGGCAGTAGTTTTAGGTACCAGAATTTATAAACAGTTTTTGCCCTTCTGTTTCGGAAAGGAAGTCTCCAGATGCATACTGCTTTTGTGCACGTATGTTTTCTCCATACCATCTTTTCAAATGCTTGTCAAACATGGTAACTTCTACACATTTTGATAAAATCCTCCTTTTATGGATTTTAGCAGTTCTTCAGTACCTCAAATAAATGGAGGAGGTTTGTGTGATTGCCTTGATCGAAATTTTCTTTGTAGTGTCTCTGAAATGTTAAAACTAAATATTTCCATTAATTGCTTGTTATTACAAAGCTGACTTCATTGACACTGAAGGAAGAGCAAGTATTCTAATATGAATTATTTTTCAGCTTTCTCAAGCCAAGGCAGGAAAGCTAAATCCACATGTCCATGTAGAGTATGAATGGAATCTTCGGCAGGAAGAAATTGATGAAAGTGATGATGACTTAGATGATAAGGTAAACATTAGTTACTGATACGGCTTTGTAAAAAGCTGATAGTGTTTCCATGTTGTGGAAATGAATGAAAACTTGAGACCCATTTTAACTTTTTTTTTTCCCTTACAGATATTGTGGGGGTGTGGAGAGAAGCTAGTTTTAAGGTCTGCTTAAAGACTGACAGAGTGCTTTTTAAATACACTTTGTCAACCTAGTTATTTTAGGCTTGAGGTTCAGAAGTTTTGTTTTGACAAGACATACAAGAGAACACAAATCAGTAAACATAGATTACTTTGTGGTCACTATTCCCTTCTGAATTCTAGGTTTTACATTTTTAGCTGAAGGAAATCCACAGCTCACATGCTTATTTCTTCCATAAGTTAACAAAAAAAAACCTAATTGTTGAATCAGTAACTTTATGTATTTTTTCAAAAACTGTGCTGTGCAATTTATTCCTGATTAAAAAAGAAGTAATGGAAAGACAAAACTTGAGGGCATAGGATAATTGCCGTCTGAGAAGATGTCAAAACTTAGCTTCAATGTCCTACTTTAGCAAGTGAGTTAATTACTCTGTGCTCTGTTTCTGTAGTAAATGGGAGTACATCTCTCATATTTTACATGGGTGCTGTAGAAAGAAATTTCACAGATAATAAAGTTAAACACATTTGGGACTGAAAAATTCAGAAACCCAAATAATTTACATGTCCTCAAGGACAGTAGAGAACAAAATGATCATCTGTGCAAGGATCCTCAGGAGGATGACTAATGCTATACTGGAGGTAATAAACCTGCCTGAACCAGAGCTAGAATGAAGCAGATTGTGTAGCTCTGTTTGCAGCTGTTAAGAACAGTTATATACACTTAAAAGATGAGTCATACCACTGAATGTAGTGCTGGTTCAGTAGACAAATCTCATGTGTCAGGAATGGTTATTTAATTTTAAATAGTATTAATGGGTGTTGTTGATCTTTGTGGTTAACTGTCTGGTCTGAGTAAAGTGCTATTTGAACTGACAATTACTCTTACATTCTGAAAACTACTAGGTTTTATTAGTGTATTATTTAGTATATTGTATATTTACTGCTTTAGTAATAAATCTAACTTTATGTATTGATTTCTTGATGCTACAATCTTTAATTATCAGTTACAGAGGAAAGGATCTTTTAGGTTTGATCCTGAGAAAGAAAGGAACATGGGGTTATTTGTACAATAAAGTTATATTTGTGTCCGCTAGAATATGTTCTGTTTTATTCTTTCCCGAACATATGAACTATATCTAGTATTTAGACACCTGTATAATGTATTTGTCTTCCTGTTTACAGCCTAGTCCTATAAAAAAAGAGAGATCTCCAAGACCCCAAAGTTTTTGTCACTCTTCGAGTATTTCCCCCCAAGACAAAATGACTCTTCCTGGATTTAGCACTCCTAGAGACAAACAAAGACTCTCCTATGGAGCTTTTACCAATCAGATTTTTGCTTCTACAAGCACAGATTCACCCACTTCTCCAACTGCAGATGCTCCTCCTCTTCCTCCTAGAAATGCTGGCAAAGGTAAGTCTGTCCTGAAACTGTTTGGAAGCAGTAATTTTTCCACAGTTGTCCTTCCTTTAATCAAATGCATTACAATTTTTCAAGATGTAGCATAGTTTTCTTACTATGTTGATGTTTTCATATGGTTCAATGCATGTTCTCAAAATCAAAGGGGCACTTTGTGATGGATGGACTCATTCATCTTTCATTCATTCATGTGCGTTGTAATAATAAAATAATTTGCTAAATAGAAGTTGATTCATTTTATGTAGAAATTATTCTTATATTTTGGAGGAACATTTTAAACCTGTTTTATTAACAAGAATATGGGTCTTTTAGTAGAAGGTTGCTGTTTTGTAGTGCTATAGGATGATGTGCTGTGTAGCCTCTGGCAGAGGGCAAGAAGGTTTTGTAGAATTACCCATAAGGCGGATTTGTGCTACAGGTTGTTTTTGCAATCTACATTCAGTCAAAATGGGTGAGATGCTTTTTCTCCTGTGATTAATAAGAGAGACATTTTTGGTAGTACTTGAAAGGGAAGAGAACTTTCATGAGACTTACTCTTGCAGTTGTAGTAGATAGTGGTTCTGTAACCGACCTGTCTATCTAAGGAAGAAATTCTTCACTCAGAGGGCGGTGAGGCACTGGCACAGGCTGCCCAGAGAGTCCGTGGATGTCCCATCTCTGTGGGTGTTCAAGGCCAGGCTGGATGGGGCTTTGGGCAACCTGGTCTGGTGGGAGGTGTCCCTGCCCGTGGAAAGGGGGTTTAGAACTGGCTGGTCTTTAAGGTCCCTTCCAACCCAAGTCATTCTATGATTCTATCTGTAGATAAGTATAAATTTCAAAGTTAGAGGAAATGCAGAAGGGGTTGTTCAATAATCTATGCAAATCTAGCTTTAGGGAGAAAAAAAGAATCTTTTTATTTTCTTAATTTAGGAATAACTGAATTGTGCTTCTGTAGTAGACTTGTTAGAGAGAACTGGTTGTTATGAAGGCTTCAACGTAGTTTAAGTCTTCAGTGGTAGTGCCTCTTTTGTTAGCACTGCTGTAAATTCATATTTCTTTTCATAACTTGTAGTCAACTTTGTTCTCAGAAATAATGGTGAAAAGCTCTCACAGAAAAGTGAAGGAGTAAAAAGGACAGAACAGAGTTGTTTGACATCAGATGTCAGTTTTTATACAATTCAGATGCTGGGCTTCAGAACTACTGTTCCACCATCAAACTTTGTCACATACTGGCAACTTCAGAATCCCTTGGCTCTGCTTTTTATACAGGCTTGTTTTCCATTAAAAGACAAAGCAATTTTGCCAGGGCATACTTGTTTTCACGTAAGATTTCATAATCTGAACTTCTTTATATCGGTTTCATTTGGGGACTCACTTGTACTGCTTGTGACTTCACTGTGCTGAGCTTCCTGTCGGCATCACAAGTTTATAACCTTTCCGCTGCCTTCCCACCCCCTTTTTTTTTTTATGCTCTCTGTCTAATGACTGCTACTGACTGAGTGGCCATTGCCAGACACAGGATATTGGCATAGCTGTTACTTCAGTCTGACCCAGAATAACTTCTTTTTTTTTTTTGTCATTATAAAAGTTACAAGAGTTGGAATCCTGACTGATCGTGAATCTCGTTTCCTTCAGAAGGTTAAGGAGCTCGTCTTGCATATGTCTGTACTTAGTATACGTATTTAGTATGTTGTCAGCTTCAATGGATTATAAAGAACATAATTGCTTTAGCATTATAGCTCTAATATGGATGTATTCAGAAAATTGTCTTTTTTCCAGGAAGGGGAATATTTGCCTGCATATTTCATTCCAAGTATATAATCAAGTTTCAGAAATGATAAGCATTTTCCTAGGTGTTTCTGCAAACTGTTTGCCAGATGAGTGGATCAACACAACACTGAAGCTAAAAATAAAATCAAATGAAAAAATGACAATTTGAATTCTTTTGTGTTTTCATGTCACGGAGTATACAAAAGAAGTCCTTATTCATATTGCAACGATATAACATGATATCACAAAATAGAGACCCATTGCCTTCTAATGATAATAGTGATGTTAAATGCTACATCCAAGTGGAAAGTGCCAGATTCACAGTGTAAGTCTTGAGGGATGGGCTGGTTGGATCTATTGTTAAGTTAAAGTCACTGGTCTTCTCTGCTTCAGATATGCCAAAATTTCAGACTGTGAGTAACGCTGTTTTTTGGGGGTTGACTTCTATTGAATAACATCATAAAGTATTTAATCAGTTTTTAGAAATACCCATTAAATACCTAGATCTGCACTGTATGTTTACAGGAATAACTTAAAGACTCAAAAGGACAGGCGAACGAAATGGTAAATACGAAGAACATTGATCTGTGTGGAAGAGTTAATTCTAGTGATGTCATTGCAGGTGCACTTGCGGTTCATTACTGACTGTGCAACACCTTATCTACCCCCACCACCAAAAACACGCACTCCAAAAACACATTGCTTACCAGAGAAAAAAATCAGGGTGTCTGTGCTTCATAAGACACTGATGACACATCTTAATTGTATCAGACCGTTTCAAAATTTCGTTTCTAAAGGGAAAAAATAGTCCTTTAGAATTTAATCTGATGGGTTTTTGATTACTAGTAACAGAGCGTATCCCTTACATCAAAGTTAAGCATACAAGTTCAATTATCAAATCTGTTTTTGTTAGGTAGCTGAAATGAACTTTTTCTTATTTGATTTTAAGGTTATAAGAAAACCTTATTGTATTTTACTATGTGGGATCTATAACTGAATTTAAACTTACCTTCTATCCCCACATGTAAACTAATATTTGTCCCTGTTCTGCTGCGAGGCACCAGCAGATACCATGGGATACTGCTAGGGCTTGGAGACAGTCTGTAGGGGGTGGATAGCTGGAGAGATCCGTGTTCTAGAAAGGAGAGGTTTTGAAAGTTTCATAATGTCTGATATCCTTTGGGATATACAGATGATAAATCTTTCCAAGTTGTCTATTTAAACAAAACCACCTCCCTTTAGCCCTCTGTAAGCTGGCTTCATTCGCCAGTGAAGTTCATTGGTAGCAAGGTTCCATGGTGTTTGGTGAGGTATCACAGTGGAGTGGAAGCCATCAAGTCTGAACTTTGTGTTGGGGAAAGAAGGTAAGTTTAAAGCAATTTCTGTAATGCACACCACTCTTGCCCACGTTTTTTAGTGGATATGATGTCTAAAAAATAGTTTGATTCGTCACTAAAATTGTACGGATGGAAGTAAAATTGTTGGAGTATGTGTATATGGGCATTTTTTCTTAAGTTTATCCATACAGCATTGTAATGTAAATCCAGATTTTCTAGTTTGATAACTCTTTAAAAAAAATCATAAAACTAATGGAGCCAAGATTATTTGTCATTGGATTTATTTACATTCACAAAGCAGAGAGACAGAATGATTGCTTTCACTGCTCCTTAGGCGTTTGCTGTCAGTGTTGAAGTGAAGGCTCCTGCAGCAGCAGCAGCACAGCAGATGTGCCTGCGTATCAGCTGTACCTGTGCAAAGGAGGATGAGTGAGCCTTAACTGATAATGAATATTGGCTAAGCCAATGTACTCTACACTAAAGCAGCTCGTTTATGGATACGTCTTACTTTTCACACTTTCTGCTATGGATTTAATTAATCTTAAGAGAATAAGGAATGCGGAATGAGTACAGTAGCTACATAAGCCACCATGGTTATGCCTTTTCCAGTAGTTGGTTTAACCTTATTCAGGTTCAGCTTAGTTGTCTTGACAGTCAAGTCGTTGATCAGTAACTGTTTGAAAATCATATTTTTCATTAAACTTTCCAGCTTACGTCTGCATTATGTCTTCAAGTAGGTGCATGAATCAGCACAATAGCTAAATAAACACTTGCAGAACCCTAATTGCAAATCCAAAGCGAGGGCAACATTAATGGTTTTGTAGAAGGGTTAGGCAACCTAAACCAGGTTTCCTTAATTTTAAACGGAAGTTAATTGGTCTTCAGTGGTCCTTCCTGTTTCTCTCGTGTGGGGTGAGTATGGAGGTCAGGGATCAATTTCATGTCAAGAAGTTTGGATCTTGAAATTTGCAAGCTTTGAAGCATTTACACTCTCTTGGAGGTCTGATACCAGGTACATCAAACCAGAGAACACCTCTGTGGTTCCAGCCCACTGAACTGCAGCTACCATGTCAGATAATCTGCTGTTTTCCTTGATCAAGCTCTGTTTCTAAACAAATTAACTCATTTGCATTTAGTAGAGACTTCTGCAAGTTGCCTGACTGCATTGCTCATAAGATTAGAAATCTTCCGAAGCCCAGGAAATTACTTTGTTCGTGTACCAACATTATTGTTTACCTTCAGTGATTTTTCTGTCACTGGCGTCCGTATTAGGGTGCTGCTACCTGGAAAGACAACATGCAGGTCTGTTTTTGTTTTGTTAGACTAAGCAAATCTAATACTACTTTTGTTTTCTAGTAGAGTATTTTAATATCTTAATTTTAATTTTCTAATAGAGTCATTTAATTTATTCAAGTTGTTTGTTCATTATACTGGCCCTTCTCTATACCTTTCTATTTAAATAAACCTTCTGGATTACAAGTGACTGGGAAGTGTAATGACAGTTTCTTTGTCTAGAATTTTAACATTATCCGTTGTATGGTTATATTTAATCTTTCTTAAGGAAATAATCTTACTTCAACTTTTGAGGTCATTCAGTTTCTTCTGTTTCTTTTGAGTGCTGTCAAGATTCTACAGTTCTCTTGCATATAAAGACTTAACCAAAATACACAACACATTTACAAAAATATGTATAAAAAAAAAGTCAAATAATAGTTATCCCAGTCCAATTTTGCATTTTTTAGTACCGTAATAGGAAGAGTGAACTAACTGACAAGTGTTGGTTTTCTTCTAGTTATATTTGTGCAGCAACACAAACTGCGTAGTTTCATATAAATTTTGGCACTTTTTTTTAACAGGATGGGTTCTAGCATTGGTTTTGGAATGTTCTTCAGATGCTAATATTGAATCAATTTGTATTTCTAGCTTTCTTGTTTGCAGCCACTGGGATCGATTTCTTTAATTATGGTCTAAAGTAGGATAAAGTTAAGGCTATTAGTTATATCTATGCAAAAAGTGTCAATCATTAGAACTTGAAAAATAAAAATACCAACATTTGTTAATGAAAATACAATTTTTAATATAAACTTACTTTCCTTTTCAGTACCCGTTCTACCATTAACTGGAATACTGGTTCTTCCATATCTCTCATTAAGTGGTAAAAAAAATGCATAGAAATGTGAGGTTTTTACACTATAAACCCACCATTTCTTAAGTGGATGGTAACAGCTTTGCATGTTTTCACCAGTACACGAATTAATAGATAATATACTAACGGCACAAAAGCTGAAGCGCAGTGCACTATGAATTGCAGACTTCTTTCCAGTTATTTCCTGTATTACAATATTTAAGATTATATGGTCTGTTCACACGTGAATCTGGTTCTTGTAATGGATAAAAGTCATAAGTTGCCAATAGCTTGTACTTTGTTCTGAAAGCAACTGCCCAGCTCACTGAAGGGGAGAGCCCAATGGAAGCAAAATTAAAGGTCAGGAGGGTTCTTTATTTTTTTGGCCTTTGGGAGGAAGATGTTTTTTGTGAAACGTGAAATTCACAATTATGTGAGAAAACATCGTTATGATGACTGTGGAGAAGAAACGGTTGGCTTACTTGCTGCCTGGCTAGAATCACAAAATACCTTTGATCTAGAAAAGCAACTGCTCTGATTATTACTTACACAGGGCTAATTTTAAAAAGTAACTTCTTTTTTGAGGTTTTCTTTATGTAATATGAAATATTATATAATTTTACAAACAGTACAGTATCAGATGTCTTTATTATTCCATCAGCTGTTTCCACAAACTGATTTAGATCTGAGAACATTTCCCGTGTTTGCTTTATGCAAAACATCGTGTGACTTTGCACCTTTTTCTGAAAAGACATTTGAAGTTTTCCTTTGTTTACTGTTTATTTGAAAGTAAGTGGTGTTTCAACCATCTAATCATTAGTGTATGACTTCTAAGTTATTTATTCACCTGTGAAATTAATATAGGAACATACGCTAGGACTCTGAAAACATAAGGTGTCCCGTTTTTAATAGCTTAACACATTTTCCTGTAATTGCTGTATACAGTGTGAACTCTTCAAAGCTACGAGGGGAGGATGTTTTTAAGCTTTGATGTCTGGAGACGTATTACTAGTGCGAAGTATAAAATATTTCTTTATAAACGTAGTGAAAAAGCTTTTAACCCTACTAAATGTTACTGTTACAGTGAAAAAATCTTCATTTTGTTGGCAATAACTACAAAGTTTATTTCAATTCCGATGGTTTTTATTGTAATAAATAACTGTGCAAAGCAACCGCAATGCATTTCCTCCACTTTTTCTCTCTCTTTGAGCAAAGTTTGCGCTATTTGTAGTTTGCAGCAGGGAGGGGAAAGACTAGCACTGAGCGATGAGGCTGTAGTGTAGTTCCCACCATAGGACACCAGGTGGTGGCATGCTAGAATCGATGGATTACTAGCCAGTGCCACTTGCAGACATTTTGAAAGTATGTAACTGCTTGTCAGATTTCAGTACAGTATTTTTTTTTTTATGTGAGAAACATTTAAATGCATGCTTTAAATTAGTTTGCATTCTTAAATAACTTAAGGTCAGAGAAAAAAATAAAAAGAGCATACAAATTGGAGAACAATCTTACGAATTTGCATTTACATTTGCTGCTTGTCAGTTAATTATTTTGGGAACTTGGGAGTAAATTAAATAGAGAGGAACAACCGTGAAATCATAGAATCATAGAATATCCGAGTTGGATGTATAATTTGACTCAAAAGAGTAAGTAATAAAAAGCCAGGTCCAAAATACCTGCTGGGGTTGTGGTTGAGGGATTCTGCTGAGCAGTGAAAGGCCTTGAATCTGGAAGAGAAGAGACAGGATCATTAGGGGCAGTCTTGTTCACCTTTTCTTTGAGGTTAAGAAGAAAGAGAGAGGTCACCAGCTGAAAATACTTGGCAAACGTGCACATGTTTGTGGGGTAATTGAAGCTACTTTTTCAATGTTCAGTATTTCACCTAATGAAGAATAATCTTTGCTAAAATTTTAATAATTTTATGATACATATTTGGGAAGGAATGCAGACTTCAGTATGTTTTCTGTCTACCTATAGAGATTAGGCAAATCTTTTTAAAGATGCAAATCCAGTTCTGTGTGCAGGTTAAGGGTACGTGCTGATGAACAAAATGAAAGCCTTGACTCAAATGCTGTTCAGATAAGCTGCGTTTTCAGAAATAAGCTGATTTTATAGTGCTAAAAACATGCGATGACAGACGTGAAATTTCAGATATAAATAAACTTGGCTTTTAAGGCTATCTGGTCAGTCTTCTGCATTTATCCACAGTCTGTGATAACAAAGCTCTCTTGCATGCAGAACTTACTGCAAGATCGTGACTGCAGGGAAATGTTATTAGTTGAGAAGATTAAAAAATAAATGAACTTTAAGCTAATCTAAACTAATGTAGAACTAAATTAGATAAGTGTCACAAATAATTTGTTTTGGCAGTAATGACAGCTGACTTGAGCAGTTGTCTCCTCGCTGCCTGCTTCCTTCAGTTCCTTGTTAAAGACGTTTTTAAGGTGAATGGTGAACCTGAATAGGGAGAACTCTCATCTTCCCCTGCGGTTACTTTTTCTTTTAAGTAGTGTCTGTTCCGGTGTCATGTAGAACATACTGTGTTGGATAATAGTTGTGCCAACATTGATCTGGGGGAAATGCAGGGTTTAGGTGACTGTATAAGGTGCTCTAAGCAAATGTAACCATCTAATCTCAACCTGATAAAAAGGTCTTTCTGATATATATTTTATATATACAGCATACAAAAGTTTGCATTGCTCTAAGAATGTGTATAAGAAAGAAAAAAATGGGAAATAACTATAGAAAACAAATATTGGTTTATTTCAAAATGCAAAGCAAAGAAAATTTGAAGATACATTTCTCTACCCTTCCTCCCCCCTTCAATTTATTAGAGAGTTGATATAGCGTGCCCTAGAGAGAGGAGGTAAAAACCAACAACAACAAAAAAAAACTAGCCACGCAATAGAACATCTAGGATGCTATTTTGTTCTGATACGAGTAAATAGTAAGTGAAACCCCAATTGCTTTAATCAATCTTTAATTTTAAGATCTTTTTTTAAACAATACCTAAAATTAGAAATCCTGGAGCGATTAATCCTGTATTTTCAAACATGAGTATGCGTGTTGTTTTATTGTCAAGTTGCTTATCTTCCCACAGCTAACCTGGTTACAAATGCGGCGAATGTGTCGTTTAATCCAAACGGTGTTTTGGCATGGCTCATCTTTTGATTTTAGTCCTTTGCTGCACTTCACTGTGGTCTGACTGTGATTTTTTTCGGTGCTGCTTTGCTGTTTATGCACATGTATTTGTAAGAAGGTTGTTTGTTATCTTGCAGGCCCACCTTCAACCCTCCCTCTAAGCACTCAAACCTCTAGTGGCAGCTCCACTCTTTCCAAGAAGAGGCCACCTCCCCCACCCCCAGGACACAAAAGAACCCTCTCTGACCCACCAAGCCCACTACCTCATGGACCCCAGAATAAGGGCCCAATTCCTTGGGGTGAGTTTCGAACTGCAAAACAAAAAGGGCAGGGGAAAACCTTTGTGCTGGATGATATATGATCTTTGGTTTCTTTCACCTGGTGCTTGCTTTCCAATGATCGCAGCTGTATGTAACGTCAGCTCAAATAAATCAAGAGTTCTGTCTTCGGGCACTGTAGCTTCCAGGCTTCTGTATCTGAGTCTCACTTGAGAAAAGTGAAAATATTCCACGCTTCCTTGGGGCCCAGCTCGGTCTCCTCTGCTGCCTCCCTCTCTTTACCCTTAGCTTCCCAGGCTGCTTCACCCCATCCCTCTCATCTGCTGCATCTTCTCTGCACCTGTTTGCTCACCCCTGCCGCTGCCCTGAGCAGCTGATTGCTCTGGGTGGATCTCAGTTTTGGGGCAGATGCCCCCCGGTGGGTCTGTGCAGTTCACCTGATTCCTAGAACAACAGCTCATTGCCTGGGGCTCTCTGTCAAGTCTCTCCTGTACAGTGTTCGTGCCTAACTGGTGGGATGTGTTGTCTTATGTTTTCAGATTTTGTGATGTTGTCTGTATGCAAACACTGATAGGTTTGCGTCCTTCTACCAGCAGAAGTTATACAGAAACAGCACTTTTTTTTTTTAACATGATACCTTTCTGACACAGGCTTTTTAGAAATTATTTTCCGTTCTACTCAAATTCTTCCTCTCTGCAATTAAATGTTTCTCTGTGCCATCAACTTCTCCCTGTAGCTATCAATCTTAAGCCTATGTAATTTTCTATAATTTTAGTCTTGCTGGCAGGATTTCCATAAATCCATAAACTTTTGAGCTGGAATCTACTACTTATATAAGGGGGTCATCCATACACTACTCGTATCTTAGGAGTGTCCTCTTTCTATTCGCATGTAAACACAAAATTAATATCATAAAAGCACTTTCTTCCCCCAGCAAATTGAGTTACATGTGTTAAATCCTGTAGTGCTCACGTGTAGAATATTATCTGACTTAATCTAGGATTTAATATGAAGTGAAATATGGAGTACAATGAAAAGTGAAGCCTTTTTCTCAAGGAGTACAAAATGGCAATCTTTTTGATTATCTACTTTTTCAGACATCTGGGATACGGAAAAATTTTTCCTACAGTAGTCTGCTACTATTGCAGAGGCAGTAAAGACATTGGAAGAGCTTGGACTTTAAAGATTTTTTTTTTTTTAATTTTTAAGTCCAAATCAACTCCTAGAATACCATACACTAGACTATTACATAAAGTAACACAAGCAGAATGAAAGGTGTGGTGGGAGCCAATGCTAAGTTAGTGCCAACTTTTCTTTAAAAATACCAGGTAACTGTTGAAGGACACCAAAATACAGGAAGGTGCAAGAGTGGAGTTGAACTTTTTGGTAGTGGAACATTGCTTCTTCTGTCTCTTTTCTGCCTGTGCTATGTAGACTAAATTTCAGTGGATGGAAAAGGAGCATTTTCTCCTCCTTTTCTTAGCTGAGAACTGCACAAAACTTGTTTCAAAGTCCATTTGGATTTGAAGCAAGTATTAAGTTATGTGTTTATAAAAGAGGAAGGCCCTTGTAGATACGAGCCTTTGTGGCTTTGGTGTAAGACTGTTGTAAGATGCTCACTGCTTTCCCTTTCAGAAGCTCCTTTTCTGTGTTGCTATATTTCTTGTAATTTTGCATTTCAGCTTTTGTCGAGTGTGTACATTAACTGAGGCTTCAAGCAGAACAATCCTTAGCTTATGTCTAAGCAAGTTAAGTTACTATTTGCATATGTTCCAGAAATGTCTTTTAGGTGATGCTGGATTTCCATAGCAACCATGAGATATTTTTGTTTTCCATAGGATCTATACGTGAAAGGCTTAGTTTGTTTTTAGTCTTAAAAATGTTTTGTACTTCTCCATTTTTTATATAAACAGAAATTTTTAGGGAGGCTCAGGCTTCTCTGCTGTTTCATTTAGACTTCCATGCACTAAGAATGGCGTCTAGCAAGGTATGTCATTCTTTTGCATAGGAAGTATTTTGCATTCTCGGATCATTAAATGCCACTCTAGTAAATTTTGTCTCTGAAATAGATGTAATGCTTTTGAAGTTGGCTTTAAGACTGTTGAGATACGCTGTAACAGAAGAGAGAAGGGGGAACGAAAAAGGCACTAAAAGTAGTTGGATGATGATTAATGAAAGAAAAGCTTTCTGTTGAAGGAGCTGAGAAGCACTTGGGGTTGGGTTTTGCTACCTTTTGATATAATTGAATATACCCAGGATCTTGTCTTTACCAAGAGTTAACGCTCAGTTTATGGTAACAAGGCTTAAAGAATAGCCTTTGATGATTTAATGACTCCGTACTATAAAATACCAATCCTTAGAAAGTTGATATTTTGTGAATAAAATCAAATTTTTGTTGATTTTTATAACGGTTTGCCTTATAATTCAAAATGTAAACATCTGCCATAAATATATTGGATACTGGCCTGCAATATCTCCTTTTCAGAGAAAATTGAAACACAATATTCAAAGCAAATGCCTTACAGCATCAACTCAGCAATGTAATTCAGTCTTCCCTTGACAGCAGATGTGAGCTAGCAGTGAATTCTGAAATGTGTTATATGAAAGGTCAGATTGGATTATTGAGGTCCCTGTAGCTTTTTCAGTTGCTAAATTGTTAGCAAAGACTGATCTTTAAAATCTTCAGATGTTGTATAGAGCATACTTGAAAGACTGTGGACTTTGCTTTAAGTTGCACCCTCTGCTGATCATATTTCAGTTTTCCTAATGTTCATTTTTGTAATTGTTTTTTTTTTTTGCCTCAGGTAATGATTTGGGCCCACCTTCAACTAAGGCTGCAAATAAGTTTGAGGGGATGTCTCAGCAGTCAAGGTAAACATCTCTATATGAGAGGGAAGATGAAAACTTACCTAATCTGTGAATTAGGGGAAAAAAAAAAAAAAAAGTTTTTCATATGAAGTAAAATCCTAGCTATGTTTCTTCATTAGTTTTCTGCATGCATTACTTCCATACAAATACTTTGGCTTCATCGAGCCTCCTACGCTTCGTTCGTGGCTGTCCATACACAATTCACCCTTTGAACAGGATGGACAGAACAACTTGTACCAGCAGATCTGCCTGTTGCTCCTGCAGAAGCGAGGCCTGAGCTAGGGAATGTTGCCTCAGATTGCAGTCCAGCGGGACATAAGTTTTATTTTCATGTCTCCTGGCATTTCATGTTACCTACTTTAATGTGAGGTCTCATGCCTGCAGCTGTGGAAAAACAAAACCTTTCACAGTGTTACTCTTGATGTAGGTAGACATAGAAGTTAGCTCTGTAGCGGAGAGGAGTCGTTTCAGTCCTCCGGGTTAACTGTCTTCCTTTCTGCCAGGCTTACGTGCTGACACACAAGTCTGTAGGAACACAAACTGTTCATCTGGCCACTAGTTAAAAGTGTCTTTGTCAATAGCTGGACTAGTAAGGAGAGCCACATAGTCCTGTCACCATTTGTTACTTCATCTGTGTTGCAATTCCAGAGTCCTTAGGTTCAAAGCATGGTAGTGGTAATAAACACGTGCCTCAAGCAGGATGATGGAGTCCTTCTCTGGCCACAACTGTGTGTGATCAGGGCATGGAGATAGATGTGTAACATCATGCAAATCGCAGGAGATGTGCAGATGGAGCTTCTGGACATCCTCAGTCTGTGATCTGCCTTGCCTGGACAGGCTGTGGATGTGTTCTTGGTAGCACAGCTGACTTGCTGTGTTTGCTGAATGCATCCAGGTGTCATGTGGTATTCAAAGAAAAAGCGGTGATGTTCTGCATCACAAAAAGCTGGTGCCATACTTGATATGTGTAAGGTGAGGGTAAAAGCATGAGACAGTGCTTGATGGTATTAGTCGAAGGCCTAGGTAATGATATGCTGAAGGTTGAGTTTGGCTCTTACAGTTTTATGTCATGATGTATTTTAGCTTTTAAAGCTAGGAAATTAAGCTTTAGTGTTCCATTGCACTCATTTTCAAAAGTTACCCTCAGAGACAAGTAGTACTGGGATCAAGGCTGCTGATGCAGCAGAAGACTCTGCTTTGTTGAATGTATTCTGACGAGCTCGTCACCCCCCTCCCTTGTTTGAGTAATTATTCTGAAATGATACTGATTTTTATTTATTGATCGATTGTTTTCATGCCTTGGCTCTCTTTTTTAATATTTTTTGGGGGAAGGAAGTTGGAATCAACCTAAACACGTCATGAAGAGGCAGATGTAGCTATTACCTCACCATCTGTGCTTAAAGATCCTCCAGATGTGAAGCAGTGGAGTTACCTTAGCAAAACATTCAGAAAGGTGGAGTCCAAAGGCACAAACCTCGTCAGAATTGTAACTTCACGAAAGCAGAACAACCTGTCAGATTATTTTCCCTTTTACGGCAGGGTTTATCTGGTGCCAAGCCAGATGGTAGTTTAGGATTAAATTGAGTTAAGGAAGTAAGTATTTTATAAGATTGCTTGTTTGAGGAAACAGGTGTCACTGTTGTGTTTGGATCAGGGGTGAAACATTTTCAACAAATGGCTTATTTCCTTAAAGATCAGAGTTCATTTTAATGCATTGTTTGTTTTAAAACGAAATAAAAAAGTAGGTCTTCTGGGGAGCCTCTTCCTAATTGAGTATAGAAAGCAAAAGGAATCACAACCATTTATTTATACGTACTTGTAACTGATATTTTCAAAGCCTCATAGGGTTCAGTGTCCTAAGATAGTGTAGTATGTGTCTCAAGGAGAGCTACCTGTGACATAGGTAGACCTGGCTGCTGACAGCAAGTTACGGAAGTATCGTTCAGTGTCTGTGATTGATGTGTAAATTGACCACATGAAAAATGAAAATTCCAATCTGCTAGTCAAGATGTGGTGGTCTTATAAACATCATCTTTGTGTTTCTTACTCTCCGGTGTAAGAATAGTTCTAAAAAACATATAAATACATGCACAGATTTGTGTAATTTTTTTTCCAGTCCTCTTCTATAAAAATGAGTAAGGTATGTTTTTGTTGGAAGGACTGTGATTCTTTTTTGTTGAAGTTTATAATAATTTTTGCCATCAGAAGCCATGCTTGCAAATTTGAGCCCCCCTGTTGTTAATTCTGGGGGTAAAAAAAAAAAAAAAAAAAGGTCCAGAGCAGAAAGAAAGCATAGATGGAAAGTTTTAATAATATGCAACCAGCTCAGATTTTTGTACTGTGATTAAAATACTCCCAACTGTCCTGCTTGTGTTGTTGCTTACCAGTGTGAGTAGCTAACACGGCTGTAACAGAAGTTGACAATGTAGGGTGTTGCTTTCCCTCACCTACCAGTACTTGAGTAGCAGAAACACTGTGTGCAGTTACACTCGTGCAAGGCATAGACTCAGTCCTGGAAAACTTCAAACCGCTGACATAAAGGACAGACGATAGTTTGAATGAGTCAATATAGTTATTTTAATATTGAAAGACTGAAGTTTCTTTAAAGTTCAGGATCTCCCCACTGAGCTGGTCGTTCAGCTTCATCCATTTTCAGAGTACATTTTTGCACATTTTGTTTATAGAATAAATCTGCCCTGTAGCATTAGAGCTGAGTGGTGTTTGTGTGTCCCTTTCTCTGTTTAAAAAAGCAGTCCATTCTTAACAGCGCTTTGAGTTTTGGGATTGTTGCACAGAGAAGATGACAAATCGGTTATACAAAAAAAAAGTGGATTTTTCTAAATTATGGTTGTGTAGAGGAAAAAAATAGGATAGAAGAAGTACACTTTATAACAATGGCACTAATAATTCACATCTGTTGATTTAGCACTGGGACTGCAAAGACTGCACTTGGCCCTAGAGTTCTTCCCAAACTACCTCAGAAAGGTAAGAGGGTTTTTTTTGTGGGTATTCTCATAATTCTCTCTTAAATGTGTATGAGAGTACGTGCTTGTTTTAAATATATTGGTCTTTTCAGCAAAAGTTTTATTGCTAAAACACCACAAACCATGGAACTTTACCAAAACTGAAAAGGTTTCAGAGATCGGGAATGTTTTTATTAAACTAAAATTTAGTTAGATCTATAAAACGTAGTGAAAGAAGGAAAAAAATAAAATCAAAATAATAGAAGCTGAAAGAGACCTCAGGAGGTCATCTGGTCCAATCTCCCACTCAGAGCAGGGACAACTTAAAAACTAAACTAGTACTATAGATCGTCTTAGAGGTCCTTTCCAACCTGAATGATTCTACAATTCTATGAACTTTTTGACAAGGGAGCAGGTTGTTCAATGCCATATGCAACCACTTTTTGAGTATCTGGGTGGATAACCTCTCTCAGCACTCCTTTTTTCATCTTTGGCCACTGTTATTGTTGAATTCTTTATTCTACCAAATATCCATATGTCCAATTCCTTAATATCTTTGAAACGAGTGTGTCCATTGCCATGTTTTGGCAAACAGGGTTGTTGTCCTTTTAACTACTTGGAAAGGAATCAGGTACTCTTATGTGCTCAGTTATATACGTATATATATCAGTGACAAACTCGCTGAGACCGTCATCCCAGTCAACACGTTATGGTCTTTTTCTTTTTAGAAATATTTTTTATCCTCTTTAAATAAAACCTGCCTTATGAGTTCAAAGGGTTTTTGCACTTCTGCATCAGACTATAAAATAGTAAGCAGGCCTACCTCCTACTTCCTCATAATACAGAATCCATCAAGAATACATTATGTGTGTATGGGTGGATGATTACTCAAGATTATAGAGCCTGAAGATCAGGCAGTGAATACTGCCTGTCCAAACTTTTAAAACTAGATGGCTGAACTATAGAGCACAAATCACTTCAACAGAAAATGCAAATGTGAAATTATTAAATGATAATTATGATATTACATCATCTTTTGAAAGAGACACTAAATGGTATGATAGAATATGACTAGTAATGAAGTCAACATTTCTTTGTTTTAAAATGATATAGATGATTACAGGTGAAAATTTAATATAGGCTCAATCAAAGCACTTTGATAAGGGCTAGTGTCAGTGTTTTGTGTTATTTAAGTCTCAAGCCAATGTGGATGATCAGTGCTTGTATGTTTCTTACTAGTTAAGTCTAGTAGTTTCTTAAATTGAGGCTTCTGATAATAGCTATTCAATTTCTCCATGGAAATTATGCAAATTTTTGCTCTTTTGGTATAAATAACCATAAAACAGCATGAAAAGGTTCTTTGTAGTAGGTGATATCCAAAGTGAGCGGTGTTGCTTTCTCAGTAAGATTTCATACCACCTTTTTTGGCTGGTACGATACAATAAACCAATGCTGAATACAATATAAAATGATTTCTTCTAGTCAAAATTTGTTACTTTAGTTACGGATCACAACTTTTTTTTTTCTCTCATTTTCCCTTGCATCTCCTTTAATACAAGGTTGTTTGGCTTGGGGACTTTTTGTTGTTTTCAGTTTAAGTTTTTAAGGTAGATTTTAGTCAAGTAGCATTATACAATTAGAATTTTTCTTAAGGGAGTAAGCAGTAGAATCGGTGCATTACTCCGAGGAAAAGCTATTTTCATTTTCTTTTCATAAAATCTGCAAAATGCATTATTGTAGAATTTCTCCTCTTCAGTAAATTGTTTAAAATCATCCACTTTGGTTTTAGTTTGAAAATCTATATTACAGTTTGTTGTTTAGGATGTACACACAGTCACTTGCTCTCTTCCTTAAGATTTTACAGACAGTAATCCTGAGACTTGATCTTTTTTTGTGTGTGAAGTTCAACTGTATGTATGAATAATTGGCATTAAAGAGAATTTTCATTGCAGCCACATCAGTGGGTTGATAGACTTCTTTGCAAAATGCATCTTTTTTTTTGTGTTCAGTATCTTTGTTCAGGTCTAAAGACCAATCACCTTATTTCAGCACAAGTGGTTAATCTATAAATTGACGCCTAGTAGCTGTTGGGTTAAGCACGCCTGGCCTCCAGTAGGAGCAATGAAATGAGACCTGGCATTGTCCTCAGCGAAAGAGGGTTAAGTGAAGTCGCATTGTCTTGCGTTTGTCGCAGACTAGGAGGACATACGGGTAGTTATCAGAGCTCGGTGAACATATGGTCGTTATACCGTTACAGTTTTGATATGCACCTCAGTTCTGTAATATTTAAATGAGATTGTGAATAAACATTCTTCTTTTGTTTTAGTGGCACTAAGAAAAATAGAAACCAGTCATCATCTTTCAATAGATAAATCCAATCAGCACGCGGAAATGTTTAAGCCCTCACTGTCCATCGATATACCACAGAAACCACAACCTGGAGATTTGCCCCCAAAGCCTCTGCCTCTGGAACTAACTCAGAAACCTCAAGTAGGAGATTTACCCCCAAAGCCTGGAGAACTACCCCCAAAGCCTCAGCTGGGAGATTTGCCACCAAAACCGCAACTTGGAGACTTACCTCCAAAGCCGCAAATGAAGGACCTTCCTCCAAAACCTCAGCTTGGAGAGCTGTTGGCTAAAACTCAAGGTGGAGAAGCATCACCAAAGCCTCAGCCCTCGGAGGCGAATCAAAAATCTCACTCCTTAGATCTTTCTCCAAATGTACAATCTAGAGACACCGTCCAAAAGCAAGCATCTGAAGAGTCTAATGACATAACGCATACCTTGCCAGAAACCCCTGTGCCACTTCCCAGGAAAATAAATATGGTAGGTATTATTCCAGCTAGTTAAATTTTCCCTTGCAGGGCTTTGAAGTTACCATAGGAGTATCTGTGCAAAAAAGAAAGCCCTTGAGCTAAGCACACAAAGCTGGTAAAGTTACGGGCTGGGACGGGGAATGAGGTGTTTTTTTGTACTTCCAAGAAGCTTCAGCAAATCCTTGGGGTTTACAAGGCCTCTTGCATGCTGAAGCAAATACTAGTAATATAAAACGGTAGTCTTGGGAGCATGCTAATGTATTAAGATTTACTAGGGAGCTTGGGCATGTCTATCTGTGCAAGTCATACTTCTGAGTTAATTGGGTTTCTCTGCTGACTGCTTTGTAGATTACCGGAATATGTATGTATTTGGTTTTTGTAACTGTTAAAAAAGGATATTAGCGCCTATCAGTGCTGACTGATATTAATCAGTAGGTTAAAAAAAAAAAAAAGTAAGTAAATTACAGGTAAACTGTGACAAATTTGTGAATGTTCCTGTCATGAATATTTGATGTAGGTGTACTTACAAGGTTAACAGAGGTTCAGATATATTGCTCAGTTTCTAAAATAGACACGGCTGGATGGTGTGCCATAACGGAGCTGGGGCTGTAACTAGGTTCCAAGTCTCCTTGCTCAATCCCCAGTTCATCTTGCTATTCATCTTGCTAGCAAGTGCAATTTCCATCCAACAGAGGCTTTTTTTCATGCATATGTATATTGAAATCGTTTTATGAAACTCAGAGTGCTCTCAAGATTTTCATCATTAAGAATACATCAAAAAAGGAGCTGGTTTTGCTTGTCAAATTGGCTATGCAAAGCACTTATGTGAAAGGAAATGTGACTTCCGTTCTGGTAGTGAAAGCAGAGGGTGAGTTTCTCCCTTCGTGTGCTTGGTTGAGAAAGAACACTTTGTGTAGGGCCATCGTTCTGCCTGGCTGCTGTGCTTGACTTGTCTGCAACTTCCTATCTGAATGAACTGAGGAAGACGGTGCTGGGGCTTCCTGATCACTCTGGAGATTAGATGAAAAATAAAAAGTACAGGGATCTGATCAAAAGGTGTCTGCAACTATGATTTGTTTGTTTATGTGCTTTTGAATAGAAGGAAGCAAATGACACTGGTCGTTCTCAGCCATTTTCCCCTTCTAATAAAGGGAATGACAGCAAACAGTGGATTAGGTTTTGGGACTTGTGTTTTTTAAACTCTCCCCCTATTTTACGCAGAAACATCAGGAGTAAAAATTCAGTGCCCTCCAAATTCAGCTGTTTTCATATGTTCAGCACATCAAATGGTTCCTCTCTTTTGGAGTGATCAAAATGCTTATGGATCCATGATAATTACTTTCCACTCTTCTGCTCAGCATTGTGTACGCGCATATATCTTTCTTGTCCACTGCGCTTCTTTTTCCTCCAGCAATAATGTACAAGAGTTCATCTTAAATGTGTTTTGCTTGCACTTTCAACCTGTCGCTATTTCCTCTCGGCATAAACTGATGAAATACTACATGACAGTGCAACATTAAGACCTGTGAGAACAGCCACGAGTACGTGTGGGTACTTCAGTCTTGATTTTGCCTGCTTAGCTACCAAATAGAGGAGCAAAAATTGGTTTTGGGAAGTTTTAGAAAACCAGTTGTTCAAAATTATTAGGTAGAAATGCCAATACTGATAATACGTAAGGATTTTAAAATGATATTTTTTGAGAAACTAAGCCTATTCTGAATGCTTGTAAAATAACATTGAACACTTGTGTACGTGTTTTACAGAGAAAAAAATGCTTTTTAAACAATTGTTGAGTGTAAATAAGAACATAAAGAGATTATTTAATGACCACAGCAGCTGATTAATATTTGGTCTTGAACAGAAGAAATGTGTTCCTGAATAGGTACTAATATTTGGATACAGAGTTGTGATTTTTGCGTGTTTTTGTTTAAAGTTGCAAATTACATGTCCTGGAATTACTTTCTTTTTTTTTTTTCTCACACACCAGTGCCCCAGTCTCTATTCTGGAAAACATACACTTTCTTCATATCCATCCTTTCGTAAACCTTCTCGAGATTAATACCACCTCAGGCTTGAATTCTTCCTTCTACTGCTCTTCTAGGTGAAAGTAATAAAATATTAAAATGTCGTCTGTAGTACTAAACAAAAAGAACCAGGAGCAACTTCAGGCATTTTTCTTGTGTTCTTGCACGCAGAGTTGCACACAGTCCTCTAAGGTTAGAGGAATAAAACTTCCTGCAGTCTCCTTGCTGAATGATACAATTTTTATCTGTCAAAAGTAGTTGTTTCCCTTCATCCAGTGAGCATTGATTGGAGCTGTTCTTAGTTTGCAAAGCTTCTCTGGAGTTGAAAGCTGGGACGGGCTCCAAATATCCATTAATATTGAATTTCAGTCCCTTGTGATAGTTAAGATTTCTGTTCAAATTACCTGAATTTATTTAAAAAAAAAAAAGTAAGTGTTTTTTTGAAGTAACTTCTTGCTGCAGAAAATCCTTGCTGGGGGGGAAGAAAAGGACAAAAAAACTTTCCTTTGATCTCATGTGAATTTTACCTAAGGTATTTCTGTTCATTTGTCTCAAGAGTACATTTTTCCTGGTCTTATGTTGTGTTCACTGCATCACCCCTTACATATGTAATTGTTATTTTTCTATAACTTCAGTGTGAGTGCTGCTCGCTGTGCGCCTGTTCTGCTGTTGAACTGCACGCATTTTTTGGTTTTTTTTTTTGCCAAAACGCAGAGGTATTCCAAATGGGTAGGTAACAGCAAAGAGAGAACTCCCTAGGAAATTTCCTCTGTGAAGTTACTTTTGGCTCAAATTCCTCTAAACCTGCTGACTTTTTCTTCGTAGCCCTCCTGCTTCTCATCTCCTTCTGCTGTTCTTGTTTTTTGCATTCTTGTTATCTGACTACTTCTGTTCAAAGAGGAACTGCAGTTTTTGAAGAAGTGTGGGTATAAAAACACAGGACTATAAAGCAGCAGCATATTTCTGTGAATATAAAGTAGCAGCATATTTCTGTTCACATTGCTTACTTAGTCTATTTGGAAATAATTTAAAGCATTTTTCCTGCCATGGGAAACATATGTTCAGGGAGGAGTCCGTGGCTCAGGCTTTTTCATATGAATTAGCAGCATGCAGCAAAGTATGACCTAGAAAATACTTGGACTCAGAATAGGGGAACTGTGAGAAAATCTATTGTGAACTATCATCACAAAATAATGCTGCCATCTGAAATTATGATTCTTTTTAATAAGAAATCACTAACATTCTGGATCAAAACCCATTCAGAAATAATTTCCAGATTCAATCCTATAAGCAGGTCTGAAGTCAGAGGATACTGTATTTTCCTGCTAGACCCAAACCCCAAATTGGAAGGAATACTGGGATTTAAAGGCAGCATTTTCCTCAGTCTGTACCACTGTCGTAATGTTCAGAGGAGATTGGATTTCATTTTCTGTTTTGCTTTCTTAGTTATGTATGTGTTGTAGGAGAAAGAGGGTGGTTGTGCATTGGAAGAATGTAATGACTGTATTTAAGCTTTGATGGAAGATGTGTAGGATACTTATGCAGTGCACTAGATATAAAAGTCTCTTGGGAGTTCTGAATCTTAAGACAACCTAGACCTGTGTAGGTATCTTCCTTTTCTTCTTTTTTTCCTTGCTGAATCGTAGTTTTTAGATTTTCATGCCCTAATTGCAGAGAAGGAAATTTGGTGGGCTTCACATTTTCATAAAATAGAGAATAACTGGAAGGTATAACTCATACGATATATTTTCGCTGTTCCTCATGTCTTTCATCTAAAACTTCGCTGTATTTTTAGGGAAAGAACAAGGTTAGGCGAGTGAAGACCATTTATGATTGCCAGGCAGATAACGATGATGAGCTCACATTTGTTGAAGGAGAAGTAATTATTGTAACTGGTGAAGAGGACCAAGAGTGGTGGGTATGTATCTTTTCCTTTTATAGCTCCACACAACTTCCTTATGACTTTTAAAGGAAAGCCTCTTTTTTTCTGATTTTTTTTTTGTAGTTACTGTTCTGTTTTTTTGTTTTTTTTTTTTTTTTACTGGGAGGGGAGGGGGGAGGGACGCAGCAGGGACAGGTTTTTTTTTTTGCACAAACAGATGTCCAGCATTTAAACTCGTGTTAGAGGAGACGCCCTTTTTCTCTTAGGGTCTGCCTGTTCCTGGGAGCCTGCTAGCAGCATCCTGACTAGGTTTGGCTTTATCGCAGGCTCGTAACAACACATCTAAATTTATTTATTTACATAAGTTGGGCTGTAATGTACGCTAGCCTTCCATCAAGTAAAGAGGATGTGTCATATCTTCACCCTGTTTAGCATGCTTACGCTCTTCATGAAAAATGGGAAGTGTAATTATCTGCAGTACACCAGAAATGATAACTTTTATCTATAGGGGCTGCTGGGAGTCTGAAAAACTGCTTAAAATTAGTGCTCCCACTTGCTGATTTTTTTCCCTAAATGAGAGGTAGCCGATCAACATTTTCTCCCATCCTGTGCCATAATTTTGTATCATACTCCTCCCCCCTTCTCTAGGCTATTGTCTTTGATTTTTTAGTGCTAACCTCAGGCTTTCGCAGCCCTGCTCGGGGGCTCCAGCCTCCCTTGAAACTCTAATTGTTGTTTCCAAAGCCCTCCTACATCAAACTGCCCCACCTGAGAGTTAATACTGGGGAAAATGAGACAGGTTTCATTCAGTTTGATTAAAACAAATTCTTACTGCAATGCTGCCTACGATTTCCTAATCTAAGTGCGATGCAATCTTTGCTGTTTTGGTTCTAGCTACATGGTTTCCTCTCACTCCTCAGCAGGACATTTAAATGTGGAAAAGTTTCAGCTGAAAAGATGGTATCAAAATAGCAATGTGCAGCAAAAAGCTGCTGTATTCGCCATACCATTCAGTCCATGATTATAGTTTAGTTAGTTGCTGAATCTGTTTTGTGAAGTACGGAGGGGTTTTATGAAGCCGCATGCCTAACAAATTCCATGAAGCGCTCCGGTTCGAGCGTTTCTGAGGAGGGAAATGAGTGCTGTTGACTCATACGTTTCAAAAATTTGGCTCTACAAGAGGAAATGGCCAGCCCTGCATGTTTCCCCTTCCCATTTTGTTAGGTCGTGGAAGAGGAAGGAGGTACATTATTATTCTGAACGCAGTGAGCAGCGCTGTAGCAGGATGAGGAGAGGGTTATGTGGTCAGTCGAGACTGCTGCTCCAGTGCTATCAGTTTGACAATTGTTTACCATAAGGCATTTTGAACACGAAAAGTTCATATAGAAAGTGCTGCCTTTGTTAGAAGTTGCTTGAAAATTTCTTTATAAATGACTGTTATTCAAAGTATGTAAGAAATTGTATATGGAAAGTGCTTAATGGGACAATGCTGTCATTTGTTACAAACACCAGTATGCACATAAATCGTTAGAAATCGTGCTATAATTGAATGAGAAAACAGCTAGGCCTTTATCACTTCAAATAAGTGAATTTTATCTAGGATTTATTGTATCCAGCAATGCATATTATCATAACTTCACAATTGTAAGCAGGCATTCTCTCAAGTGAGATGTTTAGCATTATTTAGTTAACTAAGACGAATGCTTCTGAGAGACGCGTGCCTTGTTACTGCAAGTTAATCTGTCAGAAAATGGAGAGTCGGCCTTCAGTTTTGGTGAGGTTCTTGAAATTTAGTGGTGTATATAGCCCCTACAGGTTTCTAAATTCAGCTGTAGCTTTGTTCTCTTTAGCTTTAGTTGGCTTGTCGTATTTATAATATGCTTGTGTGGTTTTGTTTTGCTCCTTTACACAAATTCAAATGTTAGCTAAGGTATGCCTTAAACTATCAAAGAACTTGCAGAGGCTCCTTAATATCTGTGCATTTCTGCTGTTTTTTAATGGAATAAATGCTGTTTGTGAACAAGGTCTGTAGGCGTATTTACATTTTTTTTTTCTCTCATGTTGCAGATCGGCCACATCGAAGGACAGCCAGAGAGGAAAGGGGTCTTTCCAGTGTCCTTTGTGCACATTCTGTCAGACTAGTAAAAACAAACAACAAAAAAACTAAACTTGAGCATTGCACATTCTTCATGCAAGACGGGCTTTTTAGCAAAAGCAAACGCTGCTGCCTCCCTGTAATCCTGTGCACAATTGTATATATAGCTGCTGTTACAAATTAAGAATTCATTTAAGTTTCACCTCATGAGGTTGAATTATATGTATTGTAAATATACTGTGTTATTCTGCCTTTGCCAGTATTATGGTAGCCTTGGAACCTGGCACGCCTTATTGGGTTCGTTGAAGCCATCCTCGGCATCTAGCACTTACATCTCTGTCTAAGCTGTTAAAAATACGTATGAACTGCCAGCTTTCCAAACATAGGTGGTCTCCATCAACCATGTAACTGTACAGAAAGGACTGTTCCTAATAACTCGGTATTCTCAATATACAATTAGCAGAAAGTTAGAATGAGTGAATGGTTTTGGACAATTTAAAAATCAGTCTGCAGTTTCTAAGTGTATGCAGTTTACAGCTATGAAACCCACTTCGGTATTTATTTAATATAGTGCTCAGTTAAGTGTAATTATGAAGACAAATATTCACTGACTTTACAGATAACAGTAATGTTTTATGGTGTGCATACAGCATTTCATGTTTATATTATGTGGACCTATGCCAAACTGTGATTGCAGTTCCCCTGTGATATTACCTCACTTTGAAAAGTTACAAATTTATTTCATTCGAAAACTTATTTTAATGAAAATTAGTCATATTGTTCTTTAGTAGATATATGTGAAATTTGCTGGTTTCTTTCACTGAATTCTTAGTAACCAAGGACTTCTAGAAAATGTTAACTGTTGACATTATGCATGCATTTAGATGCTTACTTGAAACCTGCCTTTGTACAAAAGTAGTACTGTAGTCATGTAGCTACATTTGAAGAAGAGAACATTTTAACTTAATTGCTATTCAGATTAATGTGAGCTTGCAACAGTATTTGTTTATAGCTAAATTGGCTCTTTGAAAAATGGTTTTGTGGGTTCTTTTTCCTCTGTCTTCAACCTTGCTAAAAGTTAGTTATCTAAATAAAATTTCTTAAGTGGTGGTATAAGGATAAATTTAAATTATTTTAATTGCTTTAGAAAGTGGAAGTTAATACGACCTTTCATGCATTTGATCAGGCTGTTAATAACTCAGATGACAAGTATCGAGCTGGTTTTAGTAAAGTTCACTAAACAGTAACTGTAGTAGTCTCAATTCAAAGCACCAGCTAACAAACATTATTATAAAACTAATTGGTAAGAAAATCATTAGAAGGCTGCATTTGACCTGAGGTTTCTTGAAAGTTGGTATAAAGCTGCATTGCCAGAAAACACTTACATGCATTACTGAAAACTTTCATTGACTGTGTCACTTTCAAGATCATTTTTTAACTTTGAAACATAATGCAATTGTGTTTTTTCCCATGGTTTGTCCGTAGCGGGTTCCATAACTTTCATACGTAGCTTCGCATTACTTGTGTTAAATGTTATTTTGGCTTCAGTACCTAGCAGTGCTATTTCAAAGCAGATTGTCTTGGCTGCATGGAAAGATTTTCATTTCATAAAAGCACATCTCAGGCTCTCTGAGGGCTTTCATTTTTAATTCAGTTTTACAAGACTGTAGTCAGTGAATATTTAATTCTGTTTGTGGTTAATATGGAAACAAATACCAGTCTAAACCCCAGATGGAAAAAAAAAAAATGGAAAAACATTTATCAACTGTTAATGGTTTTATCACTTATGATAAAAGTTTATAAAAAAAAAAATAAAATTACACAATGAGTGAGCAAGCCTGCTGGCATCTAACCTTCAGTATTACCAGTTCCAGTATTTCAGACTTTACTCTGTTTTTTTTTATGGAAAGGAAGTCAGGATTAGCATTTATTTAGCATTCCATTTTAGCCATTAATACAATGTTTTAAGTTGCATTAAAGAACAAAACCTATTCACTTTTGTGGTCAATTGTATTTTTAAGTGATCTTGAAATAAACTGATAAAAAGCAAACCATATAAAGAAAACCTAGGCATGTAAAATTATGTAGAGTCAAATGTCTATTCTTTTCTATGCTCTTTAAAATAGTATACATATGCATTTTATAAAATTAAATGAGTTCCATCGGGAACAATAGTTCTGTTTATTCTGGCTTATTGTGGGTCATAAGAAATCTGAAAATGTATGATATTGATTGAGTTTAAGTACAGTATTATATTTGAACTCAATGAGCCACTGTCTGCGATTTTGTACATGACATAGTATTTGGAAAGTCTAAATCTTTATGGAAAATTAGCTGATAGGGGCTGGGGGGAGGGCCAGGGGAAGGTGCCCCCAGAGGGGGAAGTATGCTCTGCAGATGTCTTATTTACTGTTGAACAACAGTTGCTATTTATTTTTTTATTACATAGAACATCACATGTACAGAAATCAGATCTGATCATGCCACTAGTTAAAATCTTGAATTCTCATTGAATGTTAAGGTAAAACATCAGTACACTTGTCTATTCACATGTATTTAATGTGACAGTTTTTGAGTACTGTATGTGTTAATTTCTACTTTTTTAATATTTAAAATTGCTTTTAAATAAATGTATTCAGTTGATCCCAGATATCTGAACAAGGCCCTTTTGTCAACTGGAATATCATCCAGGGAGAAAGTTCGGATTCCCAGCAGGTAGAACTTCAACGCTTGACATGTTTCCTCTTGACTAGAAACCACCCCTTCTATAACGCCATTTAAATGTGTTAACGGTTGTTAAATGTGGATACAATCGCCTTTTTTCTGGAAAACGTGACTTACTAAAGCTAGCATCAAAACACTTTGTTCCATGAGTTTCGATTTGCTTCCTCTGTGGCTTCAGTAGACTCCGTGGAAAGCCCGGTGTGTCTTTGTTTTCTAAAGCTGGCCCTTCTGGTTGAAAAGAGCTGCCCAGCGTGGTCCTCTGCCCTACTGCCTTGCGAGCCTGTGAGCAGGAAAACCAAACCCAGCAGCAGCCCTCAGCCTGACTCGAGCGGTACTAACCTTTCCCGGACGGAGGTGACGTTATTGCTTAGAATTTCAGGTCTGATCCAGCGCGTAGATTTTATTTGCCCCCAGCTGGGTGCTTGGAAGTTTTTCATTTAACACCCAACTGCTCCAAAAAAGAACAAGTCACTTGAAATTACTTTCTCATCCTTTAGCCGGGGGAAAAGTTGGAGTGTACAGTTATCAGATCTGGTTTGTATCAAAAATAGTAACTGCAACAGCACAGGGCTCAGGAGGCTGCTGCGATGAGGTAGCTTCTTGAACGCTATGCTGTAGTGCAGGCATAGCCTGGGTTCTTCGTGGAATATTCTGCTCAGTTAGTTTGGGATTTTGAATTTGCATAGGCTACACATTTTGGAGGAGGGGGAGTGAAATGTGGACCAGGGAGCAGGAGAGGCAGTCTGGTTAAATACTTTGCTCTTGCTCAGTTTCTATCTTATCTCAGTATTTCACGCAGCAGCATTCATAGATCTGCTGGTTCCAGTAACCTCAGTCTTTGTCCTGCTTGTATTACTTGCTCTTCAGTGACATGTATGATTTCCTTTTGCAAGCCAAAATTGAGGTGGGTATTTGATATACCGTTTGGAGCTGAAGAGGCCAAGACAAGCACATGCCCCAATAACACCCGTTATTCACGTTTACAAAGTTTCAGCCTTTTCACTCTTTTTCATGGCAAACTTAAAGCTCATAATTTAACAGAGACTGGTGGTCAACACCAGTGAAAGTGATGAAAATCTTAAATACCAATCAATGAAACTCTGAATAGCCTCCCTCCCCTCTCCCCCCCAAAAAAAACAAAACAAAACAAAACAAAAAACCCTAAATGTTCCAACCCTGTAAATAAAAACCCTAAATGTTCCAACCCTGTAAATAAGATTTAATAGTTTTCAGATGCTTCCCCCTTCCCCAAACTCTAGTTCTGGGTGATAGTTGACTTGAGCATTAATAACAAATTACTTTCCCAACAGGCTGTCCTGTTACCAGTTCACAGCTTCATGGTGTTCACACCCTGGACTGGTAACCCTCTGGTGTCAGGAAACCAGAATATGACAGAGGAACAAAAGTCATCCCTTAATATTTAAAGTTCAGCTTCAGACTTTGGTTACTTACAGACAACTTAGCTGCTTACCCTTGAGTTTAAGGCTGTTGGGGGTGCTTTCGTGACACTTATTTTAGCCCTTCTAAAACTGATGTAGGCTTATGAGATGGATACAGAATGCACACGGGAGTGTGAGATGTTTTCATCTATATAGCTGTAAGCCCCACATTTTCTTACCTAATGCAAACTATTTCAAGTTGTCTTAATGATACTTTCAGGGCTATACAGGACATGATTTAGAGCCCAGCCATCTGCCGAGAGAGTGCTCAAGTTTCTTCTCGAGATAAGCTACGTGCTGTTTGTCAACTTGCAGTTAAGCTGACAGCCCCCTGTGCCGCAGCGTGCACAGGACCTGCAAGCTTTGGCTGGTTCTCGTCAGCTGGTGTTGGAGTAACGCTAAAACCGATAGTGTGTCACTGTACAGGCCTTGCCTTGTTCCTCGGCAAGTTACAGAACAGACCCCAGTGTATGCAGTAGGGCAGATGTCTGCTCTAGTCTCCTTTTATAATAGCGGGGGCGAGGGACAAACAATTCGTGATGGCTATCGCAGCTGCTAACCCCGCTGGAGCAGAGGAGAAGCTAATCAATAGCTTGCTGTACTGCCCGGTGGATGAGTGTTTGGAACAAGCTTTACGCTTACCTGGAGCCTTAAATCCAGCGTTAATGCTGCTGTGCAGTCCCTGCCTGCCTGCTCTTGGCTCATGTAGTGTCCGATTAGGAATGTTCCCTCCCTTATGTTTGTTATTTGTTGCTGAAAGGTGGTGTGTAGCTAGGTCCATTCCCTCATTTTTTATTTTTTTTTCTCTTTAAAGTTTGAGAATGTTTTTATGCTTCAGATACCACCAGAAATTCAGAAATCTGATTTTTTTTTTCTTAGTCACATTGTGTAAAAGAATCACCCTTGAACACGTAAGACTGCCCTAGAATGGCTGCATGTAGAGGTTATTTCACTGTTTACCATTGTTTGGTTCAATTAGTGGCATTAACACGTTTTTTGCTAACTAATTTACTTAGCTTCTTTTCCAGGAAATACTACAGGAAGAACTTACTACAGCTGTCCTTAAACTCTGTAAACAGTAAGGAGTAGCATGCAATAGCTTGAAGTCTGAAGCTGTTCTCAAACCTTGTTTAATAACGTGTTTTTCTTTGTCCCTCCCTGCTTCCACATCCCTGCTACTCTAGTAAGTATAAACATGCCTCTGAGCTGGACTTCTTAGTGTTTAAATAAAAATCAAAACTTGCTACTTACAGAAAAGTATTAAAAAAGTGCTGCTGAGCTTCAGGGTGAAAAAGACAAGCCACCTCTTGAGCGAAGCCTGCCCAAAAGTCAGCAGCTGTTTGCTGGTTAAGCAGGGTTTTTGGAATGGCTTTCTGCTGGAGCCTGCAGCCTTCCTTAGTGACCTGATGACCCCAGCAGCCACACGGTTTCAAAGATACCTTGAAAATGAAAGCAGGCATTTTTATTTTTTTTTTCAAATTAGGGCAGATTATATTGCCTGTAATCACTTGCCTATAATGCAAACTATCTCATCCCTGGCCCTAGACCTATATACTCGTGTTTCCGAGCCTTCCCTTAATTCACTGTACATGTTAAATTTAGAGCTGTAGCTCTACTGCAGTAATTGTGGGCAGGAAAGCAAGAGCAGTCAGTGAGCTGCAGCTCCTTCCTGCAATGGCCAGCCATGTGCTCTTATTCCAGCCGAGACCTTCTCTTGTATGGAAGCTCATCCAGGAGCTGGAAGAAGGTGTGTGGAGCAACTCGGGGGACGTTGGGTCAGTAGAAGCGTGGGGATGAATGGCTGATTTATGATTCAGGATCTTCCTTAGTCTCTATCTTCCCTATATATTCCCTATCTTCCCAACCTCTACAGAAAGGCACTGGAGAGAAAATGCTTCAACTGCCTCCATAGGGTGCACAGAGTTCGTAGCCTGCTTACGAGGGAAATGTAACAGCTTGGACAGCTGGAGAGCAAGGAGCTTCCAGTGCTGAGCTTCATGTGAACTGGAACGGCATCGAGTGATGGAAGATGGGGACTGATAAGTCTTTTTCAGAGGGGATTTTGGCATCTCTCCTACCTCTGTGGCACAGGTCTGGAACACAGCTGCCTTGCTGAGGGCTGGATTTTGCTCAGGATCATCCTTTAACTCAGCATCTGTGTTCCTGCGAGGTCTGAATGAGATGCGACCCCGTGCAGCAGAAAAGCTCCTCCTGTGCCTCCTTCCCTGCTGGGGCGCAGAGAGAGCTGGGATGAAAAAACAATAATAAATCTGGGGGTGGAAAATGCCCTCCACTTCAAAACCCTGGAGAGCAGAATTTTCTTCCTTCCATCTTCCAATGGCAGTTTTGCCTAAGTGTTTTTTCTGTGCAAAATAAAGCCCCTAGCAAAAATTATTTAGCCAGGGGTCTTCCTAGGGTCACCACCTCCCCCTCTGTGTAGCTGGCATCTGTTCTGCTCGTGATCCACAGGGTTAGCTGCTCATCTACTGCAATAATACACAAGTGGCGAAATAATATAAAAGAAGGGATCTGAGTATAGTGCTTCTGTATAGCAGTCCCCTTTCCTATGTGGCATCTCAGAGCTGCTAGCTCTGCCTTCAGCCTCCCTGCTGTCACCTTTCCATCTGCTTTGGGCCACATACAGGTTTTGTAGTCGTCATTGCATTGCAGAGAGCTGTGTGCCACAGCACAGGGCCTTGCTGGGGCTGCAGAGCGAGCTGCAGCATCGGAGCCCCCTGCAAGCTCCTGCCCCTAAAGCTGGCCAGCAGAATGCCATTTACAGAAATTAACTTCAGAGCTGTTCCCCCATCTAATCCCTATCCGTTCCTGAAAGGGATTGACGGCGCTGGAGAACAACAGCATCTGTCACTGGAGGGAGAGCCCTGATGCAGCCTGAGCAGTTCTTCATGCTGGGCAGGTGGAACGGGGGTCCCGGGGGAATCCTTGCTCCTTCTGCAAGCAAGATGCCATCAATAGTTGGTATGAAAGAGGAGACACCATGCAGGGTTCCTCAGGGTTGTCACAGGTGCCTGAGCACAACTCTGGCCCCAGGACCACCAGCCGTGGGGCCTTCCTCCAGCTGCCAGCCCACAGCCCAAGCCAGCCGGTCGGGCTGAGGGCAGCGCTCTGTCAGCCTTTGCACTCTGAAGACTCTTGTCGGTGATTATTTTTGGTATGTACGCATTTAAACTTCCCAGGACACTTTTGAGTCTTGCTGCTGGCTGGTGTCTTCCTACTTCTGCAAAACCTGTCTCATTCTCTGCTTCATCAAAGGTTTCACGTGCGTTTGACAGGAATGGTCATGCTGAAGTTGTCCCTGTTCCTGCTGAGGTGGCAGGATGAGGCCGGGTCACATCATCGAATAGAATCACAGGGTGGTTTGGGTTGGAAGGGACCTTAAAGCCCATCTGGTTCCAACCCCCTGCCACGGGCAGGGACACCTCCCACCAGCCCAGGTTGCCCAAAGCCCCATCCAGCCTGGCCTTGAGCACTCCCAGGGACGGGGCATCCACAGCTTCTCTGGGCGGCCTGTGCCAGGGCCTCACCACCCTCACAGTGATGAAGTGTCTTCGCCAAGGCTCCCAGGGGGGACCCTAGGTGGGAGGAAATCCCAGCGGATTTGTCACCACCACAGGTGCCTGAGGTGGAAGGGGACACGCTGGTGCCAGCAGAACAGCCGAGCGTATCGGGCTGTGCCCGCATCCACGCTCCGCATCCTCCTTTGGCTACAAACCTTCATCGCCCTCCCTCCTCCTCCTCCTCCCCCCACCTCAGCACCCCCTCCCTGAGGCCAGCGGAGGACCCCAACCCACCGCACCCCCCTCGTGCTCCCCTCCTATCCCCCATTTTGGGACCGCTCCACCAGCCCCCGGGGCGGGGGGGGGGATGCTTCTCCCTCCTCCGGTGCTCGCTAGCAGCCGGCCGGGGCAGGGCGGCCCAGCCGGGCCCGACGAAGGTGCCGGAGCCTCCTCTTCCTCCCCCCGGGGCTCGGCTTCCTTTTATAGCGATGCGGCACCGCTCTCGCCGCCCAACCTGCGGCGGCGGAGCCGGCCCCCGGCAACCCGGAAGGCGGCGGCGGGCTGAGCGCCGCGGGCGGCCCCGCGCCCAGGTACCGAGCCCCGGGGGGGAGCCGGGGAGGGGGGTCCCGAGGGGAAGGGGCGAGGAGGCGGCTCCCGGAGCCCTGCTGAGGGGCCCCGAGCCCTGCTGGGGGGCTCCGAGCCCGGCCGAGGGGCCTCGCCTTCGCCCCGCGACAGGGCGGGTGCAGGGGGAGCTGTGAGGGGATCCCCCCGTGGGGGTCTGTCAGCTCCCTCTCAAGAGGCTGGGGGGGGGGGGGGTGGCAGGAAACCCAGCCCCAGATGTCCGTGGAAAGCTGAGGGGGGGATATGGTGGAGTGGCAGCGAGATGGGGTGGATGGTTTGGGGGAGGAAGCCGGGGTTTGGCTTCGTGTCCTGCTGCCTGCAGTGGATGGAGGTGCGTGGTTCGGTTTCTGTCTCAGGCTGGGCACGTTGTGCTTGGTTGTCCCCTCGCGCCAGGACAGATGCCAGGCTGGAGGCTGCTCACACAAATCTGGCACCTGCTCCCGGCTGCACAGCCGAAATTCAGCCAGCTAGGAGGTCAGCGAGGAAGCGAGAACTTGTGCTTTGGTGACCGCCTGGCCTGGGCAAGGACAGCGGCGTGGCTGTGATGGTGGCTCTGTGTGAAAACTGCCCCGGCCTCTTAAGCAAGTCGTGGCGTTTCAAAAGGATTAATGGTGAAACAGAGAGGAAATCGCACGCAGCCACCCCTAAACCGTGATCTGGCTGCGCGGTGTAGAGCCACCTTACCGTTTTGATGTTTAAAAAAGTGTTATCTCTAATAAATGAATCGTTCTTTAGCGTGTGTGACCCCAGAAAGGCGTAAGGGGTACGCCTCTTGTTCCCTAGGCTTGTGATTAAACCAGGGAAGATGCAGTTTTTCCACCCAATGTCCGTCCCCTAGCAGTGCGGGGTTTCATCGGCTCCTGTCTGCACTGCTCCCGGTCAGACCGATGGGCACGGTCAGCCCGTTTTCCACCGGTTGTCACCTCTTGGTTTTCGGGGTGCGGCGGGGTCAGTGGCACGGATGGTCCTGTGGGTCAGGAGGAGAAGCTCGCCGGAGAGATGAGGTTTCTGAGCAGGTCTGAGGCAGGGAGAGCGGTGTCCCACATTGAAAATGGCAACCAGCAGGAGCCGTCTGACGAACAGGACTTCCAAAAATGTTTCCAGTAAAGTCAAGAGCATCTGTTTCCTTAAACGAGATCGAGAGTTCGGATTGCTCAGCAAGGAGCATGTACAAGGGATTTTCAATAATGTCCATGGCGCAGCTCAGGCTTGGGGGAAAAAAACAAAATAAAGAGGCCTCATTTGGTGCCTGTAAAGGTGGTGTGGCCAGCAGCAGCAGTGTGAGAGGGCAGTGGAAAGCGTAACGCAGCCTGTAGGTTCGGGAGGGCACGGCCACTCTTCACCGCTATTTCTTTTTACTCAAAGGTATCAGAGAATAAGGAGTGACTTAGAAGAATAAAGGGCAATGTTCGACTGAGATACTTCCTGTGCTTGTTGGAGAAGAACAAGGACGAGAGTATTTTGAAAGTAAAAGCTTATTTCCTGCGAAAAACTTTTGCTGAAGTGAGGGGTAAGATCATTTCAGAGCCGGAGTCGCGGCTGCGGTGACTCGGGCCAGCCACGCTGGCATCTGGACAGGGCTTGGCTGAGGCAGAGCCGAGGGCACCGGGTGCTGGGCTGTCTGAGCCTGCAGCGGGGGAACAGGCGCAGCATCGTGTGCTTCTCTTGCCTCACCGAGAACAGGAAGACGGTCTGGTCTGTTCCCCTGCCTGCAAACAGCCTCGCTCAGTAGACTTGGTACCACCTGGCCTTGCTCTGCCTCTCCTCCGGAGGCTGAGTGGCCGCGGCGCGGTCTCCTGTCCTCCCAGCGAGTGTCCAGGAGCACGATGCCAGCGTGGGTACCAGGACTGCTCCTGTAAGCTGAAGGTCGTTCCTATGGCACCTGTCTCAGCCGTGGCTTAGAAAGGCTCCTCTCTGAGGTTAGCTCCAGCCGAGATCTATCTTCCTAATTGTCTGGTTTAGGTTTTCCTTTAGTGCTTACCGTGGCTGTAAGCTTGCTTATCTGCCGCATCGCTGCTGTCATGCCGAGCTGCACGGTCCCACCAGGAGCTTTCCCCTGCAGGAGCGTGCTCCTGGGTGAGGAGGTGGCCTCGGAGCAGCCTGCAGCACTCCGGGCTCCTGCAATACAGTTGTTGGAGCGGGGATTTCCCATCTGCAGCCGGGCTGTGTTTCGTGATGGATAGAGAGCGCCTTGCACAGCGTCTGCAATTGCCCAGCTGTTCAAAACCTTTGTTTTGCGCTGCTCTAAGTGGATCTCGATGTAGCGTGGATTTTCTTTTGCTTTCTGAGCTGTCTTGCTCTTCCCGCTGGGTGTGGTTTTAAAACTCTTCCCCCCAGAGTTCTGTGGGTTTTTTGTTTGGTTGTTTGCTTGTTTTTTGAGTGCTGCACACGTGAATTTATTTCCTTAAAACCTTTCTGCATTGGAGATGCTCAAATTGAGTATACGTGTGACCTTGTGGAATTAGGTGGGACAAGTCTAACATACAGCTCTGGTTTCCATTCCCAGCAGTTCTTTGCATGGTATGAGATGCTTTTCTATCATTCAGAAATGCAATTTAAAAAAAAAAAATGCTGCTTTTGATATCTACTTTGCAGAAATGCTGTAAGACCTACTCCAGGGTATCTAGCGAACAAGCTCTTCCTGTTTTCTCAAAGGCTTCCAGGGTAGAAAGGAAAGACTATCAGAACTTCTAACTGCAGCAGCAAATGAGGAAATTTATCTGAGCCTCCCTAGGAGAGCCTTTGTCTCAGCCAGAATTGGGACCCCCGCCCCACACATCTGCCTTGCTGCCAGTCTTGAGCCCAAGCCTCTTGGCCACAACCCTCGCTATTCGAGGAAAAAAATCACGGGCAGTAGATGTAATCTGCATTATGAAAATCTAATCTGTGACCTAATTTGTTGTGATACCATGAAGAACCTGTCAGCAGCGATCACTGTAACCGGCGGAGCAGACGCGCTGCCCGCTTTCCAAGAGCTCTCCGCGGAGCAGCCTCGGAGGCAGCCGCGCCGGGCCGAGCGTGTACGTTTGAAATCCTCCTCCGCTGCCAAACTGGGGGAATAATACACAGCCAGCGCTCCGACCGCTTTCGTTACTCTTGTAAAATGAAAGTGGTGCAGGCAGTCTTCCTGCGTGTGGAGATGAAGCTCTTCTGCAGGCGCTGCCGATCGGGCGGCTTTTGGGAGAAGGAAAGTGAGCTGCAACGGGAGCGGGGCAAATTTTGGTGCGTGTCCTGAGAGCTGCTTGCCTGGTAATTGCTCCTTTGGCTCGGCTGTGGCGCTACTTTGGTGGAACCAGCTCGCTCGGCGAGGGGTGTTTGTGGGAGCGACTTCCCACCGGCGTGTGGTGAGCTCTCACGGGCTGGTTCTCAGGTCAAAATGGGCCGGATTTGGGTACAGTCCCTTTTACTCAAGTCCGCTGTCCTTCAGGGGGAAAAAAGACCTTCTGTGGTGTGTTACTGAACCCACAGCACCGCCAGTCTTGCTCCACGAGAGCTGATAAGGCAGGGAAGTTTTACAGCTTGGGAACGTGCAAGTAGGAGGCCGATAACTGGAGGTGGTGTTCCTAGGTCTGGGCACGGCTGCATCTGACAGGGAGAAATCTTCACTGAGGAACTACGGCTCTATCAAAAACTGACAGCAGAGCTGGGCTTCCTGTGCGATTGTTCTAGAAATAACAGTTCCCCTTTTTTTAAAAAATATTATCTTTAAAGTGCTTTACTTGAAAGTACTCAATTAAAATGTGCCGGGGCGTGCAGCCTATTAACAACTGCTCGGATTTGTGTCCTTGCCCAGCGACACCCCGTCGGTCCCTTCGGGCTTTGAGGGCCCCCCGGTTCCTCGCACACCTCAGGCACACGTTTGCGTGGCCTGCACGTGTTTGTGTAGCTTTTGGTAAACTCTGGGTCCTTGTACCCGTGCCGGGCATTCGGTGCTCGTGTCTCAGCGTGCTGTTTGTTGATTTGTGCTCGCTCCGGGCTTTTCCCTCCACCCACTCGCTTCCTCTCGCCAGCGGCCAGCAGCTCCTCACGTGCTGCGGGCAGGATCCCCGCCCGGTCGGGGTCTCGGCGCCTCGCCGCGGGTGAGCGGAGCAGCAGAGGCAGGGGGTGGGCACCTGGACGTGTCCGGGGGATCTTCTCCCTTCTTCTTGGCGCTGGTGGGGCTGCAGCTGGAGGGCTGAGGTGTCCCAGTACAGTGCTGTGTTCAGGTTTGGGCCCCTCACTACAAGGAGGACGTCGAGGCCCAGAGAAGGGCTACGAAGCTGGTGAAGGGCCTGGAGCACAAGTCCTGTAAGGAGCAGCTGAGGGAACTGGGGGTGTTTGGTCTGGAGAAGAGGAGGCTCAGGGGAGACCTTAGTGCTCTCTGCAACTGCCTGAAAGGAAGGTGTGGGGAGCTGGGGGTCGGCCTCTTCTCACAGGTAACCAGTGATAGGACCAGAGGGAATGGCCTCAAGTTGTGCCAGGGGAGGTTCAGGTTGGAAACGAGGAGACATTTCTTCTCAGAAAGAGCAGTCAGGCATTGGGACGGGTTGCCCAGGGAGGTGGTGGAGTCACCGTCCCTGGGGGTGTTCAAGGAAAGGTTGGACGTGGTGCTTGGGGACATGGTTTAGTGGGTGACATTGGTGGTAGGGGGGTGGTTGGACCAGGTGGTCTTGGAGGGCTTTTCCAACCCTAGTGATTCTGTGACTCTAAGAGGGAGCTGGGCGTACTGGGAAGAGTCCGACAGAGACCACCAGGGTGATGAAGGGATGGGGGCACCTCTCCTGTGAGGAGAGCTGTGAGAAGAGGCTCAGGGGGCCTCATCAATGTCCACAAATATCTGAAGGGAGGGTGCAATGACGACAGAGCCAGGCTCTTTCCAGTGGTGCCCAGTGCCAGGACAGGAGGCACTGGGCACAAACCAGCACCCAGGAGGCTCCCTGCGAACACCAGGAGCACGTCTGTCCTGGGCGGGTGACAGAGCCCTGGCACATAGGGACAAGAGGAGCCAGAGCAAGTGACAAGAAGCAGGGTGGGTGTATGGCTGGAGGGGACGAGGGTGGGAGAGGGAGGATGGCTGTGTGTGACCAGGCTGGGCGCTGCTTGCTGTCCCTGCCTGTGGGGACAGCTTTCTCTACGGGTAATTTTTTCTATTTCCTCATTTCTTACTAAGGGTTGCCACCTCCCCTTGGACAGGACCAATTACTCAACCCTGCGGGGTGCATCTGGCGGCTTACAACCCGTCAAAAAGAGGAAAAAAAAGAAGCCCATGAAAATAGCATGCCTGTAGTTTTAAATTAGGCAAGGGCTAAAATTAAAAAAGAACAGGCCTATCTGTGGCTACGCAAACCGACAGGGAATTAATATTCAGCTGACTGCCGAGGAAGGCGAGCAGAGGTCTGCAGCTCGCGCTTCCTTTGCCTCGTCCCACTCGTGTCCTTGCAGCTTCTCCTCTCTGCAGGGCGTGCTCAGGAGTCAGGGGAGAGCTGCCCAAAACCCGCTAACGTCGTGCCGGTCCCAGCGCTACTTTCAGCGCCGTGACATGCCAGCAGCGCCCCGCGTTTTTAGCTTTAATTTCTTTGCTTGGCTGCTACGAATGAAACTTCGGGTGCCCCGCAGCGGGGTCGCTCGTCGTCAGAGGCCAGGTGAGGCCTGGTTCCACCTCCCGTTTCCTGGGCGAGAGAAGTGCCCCCCAGACACTTGTTCTTGTTTCCTCTCCCCAGCTGCGGTTTGCTTTCCTCCGCTGTGATGGCGCTGCTATTAATGGGGCTGCGGCAGAAACCAGTTGCCGAAATAATTCCCGTTACAGGAATACCTCAGTCTGCTCGGTTCCTAGCAGGTCCAGTTTTCACTTTGCACCCCATTGTCCTTTTCACCCGCAGCATGACCCGTGCATACAGTTTTATGGGAACGAGTCAGCGGGCAATGGACTGGTGGGAAAGGTGGGAGCTTCCTGGTGGAGGGGAAAATGTTAAGAAAAAAGGGATTGGGAGCTGCTGGGGAGGGGGTTGTGGTGGTGGAACTGTCTGGTCCTGCTGGTGGAGGTGCCGTACGGCTCTGTGTGTGTATCTGGGGGCCGTGTATGTTCTTGAGGAGGGGAGATTTTGACACCTAGAGCCAGGAGAGCTGCAGGTAGGGTTTGAAACTGAATCCCAGACAGAGATGGGGCTCGGGGGCTGGGTCCAGGTTGGTGTGCAGACCTGCAAGCAGGCAGCGAGCGCCCTCGCTGCCAGCAGTGGATGTTCCCCAACCCCAAGTGCATTCAGAGGGGCTGGAGGGCGCTTGGAAATCGATATTAAACAGCTCCTCAGCACAGCTTTGACAAATTTACTCCAAGGGCTGGTGTTACCCAGTGTGGATAAACTGCCGAGCTGCCTCTCGAAGCAGCGCAACGCTGAGGGCTCCGGCTGCAAACCTGGCGTCCTGCCCCTCTCACCTTGCAAAACTTGTACCAGGACTTCCTGTGCCCACAGCTGGTCAGACACCCTGGTTATAGGTGTTACTGGCGTTGCTTTTATCAGCAAAATTGGCTTTTGGTTCAGTTGTGCCTTGTTCTAGGGCTGCTGGTACCCAGGGCTGTATCGTGGGCTGTCGCAGGAATCATCCTGCCTCTAAAATACCTTTACGCCTCCGAGGTGCGATTCTGCCTAGGACTTGGAGTTGCTGTGCATGCAAAAAACGGTCTTTTTAGCTTGTTGAGGTTCTGCTCGGTCTGTCTTTTTTCTTTTAAATAAATCGCTTGCCGTGAGTGGTGTGCTCTTAGTGCGGTCCCGCTCGGGAGCGCTGCTCAGGGTGAGGAGGCTGCCCCCTGCTTCTGCGGGGGGCCCGCGGAGGTGGTGCAGGACCCATAAAAGCTTCTCCTGCAGAAACCAGCCAGTCTGAGGCAGCAGTTGGGGCCTGCAAGGAAAATACCAGGCTCAAGTGCGGGTGTCCTGTGGAAAAGGCCTGATTCTGACAGCCTCGTACCTGTGGCTCGTCCCTAGGGGAAGACGTTCTTTTGGGGAAGGTTTTGTCCCCCAGAGCACAGCCTCGGAGGTGTTCCTGGGCAGATGTTTTCGTCGAGCTGCATGAGGCCGTTTGCATATTGCGTGGGGCTTTTCCTCTTCCTCTTCGCTGCCGTCCGCGTGTCTGGGAGGAAAGTATCGCTCTCAGTCAGGGCCCGAAGTCGTGCAACTTCCTCTGAGCAGCGGCTCCCGGCAGCGCAGCCCCCTGCGGGAAGGGGAAGGGCAGGGGCTCCTCGGGGAGACCTCGGAGGGGAACTTCCCGAGCGCTTCTCCTCCTCCGCTGGTTCCTGGTGGGCAAAATCGGAGCCCCCGCGCTCCCCCGGGAGGCAGCTGGCTTTCTGCTGCAGGGATGCTCACGTCCCCCGGTCCTGCAAACCCCGCCGTGAAGCCACCAAACAAGGCTCTGCTGGAGCAGGCACCGCAGGGAGCGGGTTCCCTTTTCTCTCCCCGCCATGCGGAGGAAAAGGAGCCTCGTGCTTGCCCCCCACGCACCCGGTCAGAGCATCCCACGTCCCACACGAAGCACAGGCAATGGCAGTCTGTATCCGAGCGTATCCGAGAGTGCAAATGACGTAATTTTGGAGGTCACTGAAACTCGGTCCCTTATCCCAAAGCCTCCTTTAGCCCTCGACGCTATTACTGCCAGTAAAATAGGTGAATTTACATTCCAGCCCCATCTGACGATGTTCCGGATAATGCAGAGAACTGGAAAAACTGCCCTTCCTTTCTCTGATGTCACTTTAATCCCTTGAGTATACAGAGATTAGAAGATATTTGATGAATGCACTGAACATTCCTTGCACATTTCTCTTCCAGCACCCATCTGACCTCAGCTCCTGAATGAAACGAATTTGCGTTTGTTTTTAAAAGTGTCTCATTTTGTGAATCAAGATGTCAACACGTTTGCAAATGGTCCCCCAAGAGACGTTTGTGTCTCCTGGAGTTTAAATTGCTGGATCAATTTCCCATTAATAGTAAGGGTGTTTAAAGGACAAATTCTCTGCCTACTGCAGTGAAAATTCACCCCGAGGTATGACATTTCACCTGCCACTGAGCGTAAGATAGCTGATCATAATGGACTGGAAGAGCTAGATTTGCACATCCTGGTAACAGAAGAGGGTGAGCATTACAGGAAGCCTTGCCTTCTTATCATCTTTTGTCTTTTCTGCACGTGGAAGCTCTCGTGCTCTTTGCAATTCATGTTACTGCACTATCCAGAAGCCCCTGCCTGAATGTGAGCACGGTTTAAACCCTACGGGTGCCTAAAGAGAGCCCTGAAGAGCTTCCACTGGAAAGGGCGTGAAGGAACAGGAGCACCAGGGTACGGCTGAGGTCTTGCAGCCAAGCAGCGGCCGCGATGCCCAGTTCCAGCTGTGTCAGTCCCTGCACAGAGCCACCAGCCCCGCTGTGTGTCCTGCTTGCAGCTGCGCTGGCGGACAGGGCTTCGCCACGGCTGGTCCCTGCTCCTCAGTACGGCCCTGTCCTGAGTTAGAAGAAGGAAGGAGGGCTCTTGGCGAGCCTCAGCGTGCTGCTCCTCGAATAAAACACAGAGGCAAGTGGAATCAGCTATCGGTAGAGTGTAGCTGCAAATTATTCAAAGCATGGTGGACCTGAGCCCGCACTGAGGCGTGTTTACCCAGGGAAGTGCCAACATAACTTAGGAGAACACCCCGTAAAATTGCACCATGATGGCCCAGGGCCCTTGCACCGTCCCAGGAACCAGCTGCCAGGATGGAAAAGCACCGAGTGCGAGAGCTCCAGTGTCAGAGAGCCTTCCTTGGGCTTCGAACCTTCTGCTGCCGGCCCTCTGTGCTTCCCGGCATTCCCTGATCTCTTGCCAGCTCCCTTCAACAGCTGTGGTTTGCGGCTGTAACGCTCAGCATTCGTCTCCTCTCTGTCCGAGCAGACCTGCGCCGGGGCTGGGTGCGCAGCCTGCGGCAGCTCTGCAGTCCTGGGGCTCCCAGCACCGGCCTCCGGGCATGAAATCGACTCCTTTACCGAGACCCAGGGCGCTGCAAGCAGCGGTTTGCAAGGCTTCTGGGTCCTTCTGGTGGAGCTGTGAGGAAAGGTTCAGACAAACCGCTCGGTAATGCGTTATTTTGTTTCCTCTAAAGAAGAGAAAAGTGCCCCTAGTAAATCCAGAGCTGCGCTGCCAGCCCGGAGGAAGCCCCCTTTCCGCATCTGGCAGATAAAACGCTGTCAGCCTACCGCGCTTTTTGCAGGAGGGATCACTCCGTTTCTGTGTCTGTCTATCACTACCGAGACTGCGGTTGGAGCAGGAGCGGCTCCGAGATGTGAGTGCGTGCCCGTTAGGAATCCCACTGCTTGTTTCAGGAGACCCCAGAAGTTCACGAGGTGCTGAAGAGCTTCCAGTCCGCGCTGCGCCGGTTGGGACTGAACTGGTGACCGGGAGGGGAAAGGTTCTCTCGCACATTTACAAACCCCGAGGCATCTGTTCCCCAGGCACAGATTTGTCTAATTTCCCTGAGCCACTGATGACCTGCCCTGAAACGATACTCTCATTCCCTTAGGAACTCCCTTGGGTTGATACCAAGCGGATAGTTGTTTTTGGGCCCCTTCCCAGAGAGAGCGCGCTGGATTGCTCTGATCCTTGCACGCCAAATAAATGTATCATCGGACCGCAGTGAAGGTCCAAAAAGCTTTATTGAAGGGGAAACGGATTATTAATAATTGAGGATAGTTCACTGCATTGTTTTGGAGCCAAGCAAAGCTAATAGAGCTTTTTCGTAGCAGAGATAAAAGTGTGGGGTATCGAGACTGGATTGATTGCAACAGTTAATGGGAACATAAAAGTCAATTAATGAATTGCAATGGTTAACGCTGCATTAAAGTGAAACACGCAGCTCCCAAGCAGGGTATTAAGCGTTTTTAAAGACTACAGAAAGCAAACAAATGAACAGAGGAACAGCAAAAAACAGTAACAAAAACCCCGCACCCTATTGACTGGTAAATGCCTGTGTAAATAACTTTTTTTTTCCCTGTGAGAGGAGCTCACGTGACCACTTTTTTAATCCATTTATCCTAAGGCTCTGGGTGCACGTGTGTGTTTTCCCCTCAGCACCTTTCAGAATGAAACAAAGCCTCTGCAAGGAGCTGATCGGTGATCAGTTCTGCGGCGTCTCGTCGCGGTGAGGACCGTAGGGCAGAGGGAGCGGGCTTCTGCGGGTGGGTTTGTGAGAGAGGCTCTGAACGAGGAGAGTTCCCGGCTGCGACGTGGCTGAGCTGCCCCATAGTGCTTGTTACCGACCCAGCGTAGGTAATTTAACTCCTAATTTCACAGGATATTCTCTGTTTCTCTGCAATAACAGAAGAACATCCCATACTGAAAAGTGGAAGCTGAGGTATTGGAAGGAATAGCTCAACTCCTGGTGGATGAGGAAGGTTTTAAACTGCCCTGCATTGAACAAATTAAAAGGTTTATTGTGGAATAAACTAGCAGCCATTCCTTCTCAGTGACCGTCGTTATATTCTAATGCTTCCTCCCTTTGCGGCCTTTCTAAAGCCATCCGTTTGTTCCTCCAAAACCTTTGCCCAAGCCTCCGTCAGGCGCGATGCCTTTCTGCGCGCAGCACTCCCCTACTCCGCCTTCTTCCGTGGTCACCGTTCAGTCTTCTGGAGGGGACTCGTCCCCCTCTTGGCCATCTGGCCGCGTGCGGGGCCTCTTTGAACGCAGTCCCCTCCGTGCTAAACTCATCTGCAAAAGCCTTTCACAAGCTCCGGGCTGGAGTCCGTCATCTGAACTGCAGTGTGTTGTGCCTCAGGACAGGAGCGACCCCATTAAAACCACTTAGGAGCACGCAGACTTAGGATTGTCTCGTTGTCCTTATGTTCATCTCTGCTCCCGCGTGGTTCCCGTGACCCGTTCACATCCCCGCTGGCCTGAGCAAACCGTAGCAAAGTTGTATTTGCCTACATCTGCCCCTCCCATGCTTTTAGAGTAAAGTTCAGCAGATAAATGTTTAGGATTAAAATATGAATGGAAACATAACAGAAGAATGAAGAAGCAGGTGTTACTTGCTTTTACTTGGAAGAAAATAAGAATTAAAAAATAAAAAGTCCTGTGAACAGTGTAACTGAGGAAACCCAGTTCCCGATGGATTTGGGTCTGTGCGCCCTCCATCTCCCACTGGCGCTTTCTCGCTGCAGAACCTCTAGGCTCCTTCTCCTCACACTTAATATCACACGAGAAGTCCAAGGCCAGAAAAGCGGTCAAAGCTCTTCCGAGTTACAGCCTAGCGCCTCACAGGAGAAGGCTATTTTGCTTCTTTCCATTTCTTGGCTCTTTCACTGCCTGGGACAGGAATCTTTTATAACGAGGAGTATATGACCACCTATTAAAAAGAAAGAAACAGTTTTATGACCCAGTCATGTAGAGGCAAGGCAGTCAGGGTGGGAAGCTGCTTGCTCCGCTCTGATCATCGGCAAACTCTGCGCCTCGGCTCTGACTCGGGGAATCCGCCGGTCTCAAGTGGGACTGCATCCACCTTGCTATGAGCAGAATGTTTCCCAGCCCATGCAGGGGGGTTCGGCTGGACATGAAAAATATTAGCTTTTCATTAACTAGGTAAACTCAGAATCTGTTTAAGTAATGGAAACGTGCAATGTCAGCTTTAGTCCCTTTCCTTGCTAACTGAATGCCGTACAGCTGCACTCGGGGCTAGGTGCAGTCCTAGGTGCCACGTTCACGCTCAGGAAAAAGGAAGAGAGAGCCGTCTGGCGTGCAGCGCTTCTGTTGCTCAGTGGAGGAAGTGTTGGAGGGCATGCCCCAATGCGTCGTTTTACTGCAGCCTTCATCTGCGCCCAGTCTGTCCCTCACAGAAAATGTGTGCGCTGCTGGGGAGGGATTTCTGCAAATTTCTTTACATTCAGCAATTGGGTGCGCTAACATTATTTTAATGTCTGTTGCAGTTAGGAGCACCACGATGGAATTGCATGAAGATAAGAGTAGAATGGGATAGAGCAGATGACTGTAGCACAGCGGTATTTTAAAGAGGTAGATCCAGTTGGTGAGCCAGTAACCCAACCCTAAGTCCTTTTTCTCTCATTATTCAGCAGCCTTGTACTCGACATTGCTCAGATCATACATGAAGATGAGTTTTGTTTGCAGTTCTTCAAGTAGATGTTACAAAGCCAGTCTGGGTTTTGATCAGCTGAATTGAAATCCACATTTCGGATGGGAATAAGCAGCCAGGTCTTTACGAACTGGACAAGAGGACAGAAAAAGCCTCAAAAGTGGCACTGCAGCCCCGCGGGGTGCTGAGCACCCTCGGCTCACGGTCATGCCGCTGGTGATGGGGGAGACCCAAGCCAAGGGACGCAGCCCGTGGCTTTAGCACGTCCCTGCTCGAGTCGCCCCCAGCAATGCTTGACGCTCCTGGGTTGTGAAGTCTGCATTCGTACACTGGGTTTTGAAATTGGCCCCTCTGAGACTGTCTCTCCAGAGCCCTTCACTGAGGTGCTTTAATTAACTTTTACTTGATTTCCCTGCTGAAAGTTTTCGGCATCCCCTGTGATCCCCAGAGGAGTCTAACTGCCACGGCAGCAAAGGGAACAGCTGAGACAAAGTGAAATGGTCTCCTGACATCCTGGCAGCATCCCTTGGTAATGACTAGACAAGGCCCAAAAGTCACTTATGAACCAAATGTTGTTCTAAGGGATCCTAGTAACAAATAAGTTAAACACTTTGGAATGAAAAAAAAAAAAAGACAAAAGATAACACCCCAAAAAACAACCAAAGAAATGATTACATCACTGCAAAGGCTGTGATCAAAGGTAAAATACCAGTCTCATGCAGCCTCATGCTCCTGAGGTAGGCAGAATTCCCAATGAAATCGATGAATATTTGTTTCCGTCAGGGTGGCGTTATTACCTTTGCTTGAAATCCACCAAACAAAAATTGTTTTCCCTTCCAGAGGGTAATGAAACAGTCTAGCCCTCTTAAATATTGCCTTCCCTGCTCTCTGAAGCATTGATTCCGTCCATTAGCTGGAACACAGTTACGCTGCTGATTGACCCGAAACATTTTGTGAAGAAAAGGAAAGAGGCTGGTGGGGAGCTTCCAGCTCAGCTGGGGTGTTTGTTTCCTGTGGTGCTCCTGGTGGTTAGCTTGGTTTTGTAGACTGACTTGACTGAGGGCTCGCGGGAGGTCAAGTGAAGTGCCTGACACCCTCCAACGCACCCCCATTCAGCAAGGCACCGAAGCTGCCCCCCCAGAGTAAATACGTGCGGTGACGTTCGGGTGCTTCCACACGCCCGGAGGTGATGACCCAGCACCTGTTGAAGTGGTCGTGGCTTCTCCACTACACTGAGCGAAGAGGAGCAGACCTCTGGGTGCTGGACAGGTCACGAAAAGCCCGTGCATTTCATGTTTCTTCTCACCTGAGTGCCCTAAGTCAGGACCTGCAGTCCGTGGCCATGACCTGCTGCCCTTGCTCGTGCTGGATTATCTCCCTTGCTTGGCAGGGCTCTTGCTGTCCAGTTCACCTGTTTGCTACCCACAGCGTTTTTGCCGTTGTGGTCCTTCAAAGTACTGAGCACAGTGGTATCCATGCATTGGTTACGGAAGAAATTCTGCGTGTCACAGACTTGAATAAGATGCCTGAAGGTGTTAGCATCTAATACTGCGTTCTGCTCTGCTCTCTGACAGGTCTACCAGTATAATTTGTCTTTCTATTTTCCAGTAGAGAGAAAATATGATTAAAATAGAAGCTGCAGTTCCTCTTTCCACCTTCCCTTACGCTTACTGGTCTACAGTCTTTTTTTTTCTAATGCAGGCTTAACACCTGCCATTTTCTTTTTATTCCTCTTTCTGCTTCCCTGTCTCATACGGGCAAGCTGCACTGCTGAGGAAGGGCAGCAAAATGTAAAAACAAAAGAGCTTTATTGTATAAAATCCCTATTATCTTTGATCACAATCCAACACCGAACTCTCCTGCGTCAAATGACTTACAGGAGCTGTTCATTAATCGAGCGTGCGTCGCGGCTCTTAGCTGAGGCATGCCGCGCCGAGAGGCTGTGCTGATCATTTGCAGGGAGCAATTGCATCAACAGATGAGAGAACTCGAAAATAATCTCAGGTTTGGAGTGGCAGAAGAGGAGATGACTAATGTAGTTAGTCACGTGAAGTGACTGGGGCACAGCACCGGGAGACAGTGGACTTTCTCCAGGTTTGTTAGGGTAAAAAGAAAGAACTTCTGAAACGCGCTGGTCTCCCCGTTTGCCACCTAAATATCAAAATGACCTTTGAGGGGAAGGAGGGCATTTTGAGATGGCATTGCCTGACTCCATGTGAGTATAAAACATTGTAATTGTTTGCTCTTAACAGTATCTGGAAGCACTTCAGGCATCCTTGTAAGCACAGAATGCTTTGACCTTGGCTTTCTGTTTTGTCTGTGCTTTTTTGAAATTTATGTTGATCAGCCACATTTTGTTGCAACTGTTTGTACTTCTGAAGAGCTGCATTTATATCAGGGGATTTCTGCTGCCCAAAATGAGAGCCCTAAAGGACACTGTAGTGTGAATGTGACTGCTCCTGCAATCCCTCATCTGCCGGGCATGCACTCGAAAAGGTGGAGGAACCTGGAAGAGGGCGGGCAGAACCTGATGGTAGCTTTATCCAATCTGAAAGGTGCTATGAACCACGGCAGCGTAACAAAGGATCTCTGCAAAGCTGCTGCTGTTTTCCAGCCTAGAAATTTTGCTGCGTCTCTTTAAAAATTAAAGATCTCTGTATGGATATGGATATGGGCTGCTTACTTACCATTTTCATCCACGTAATGGAAAAGTTAGTGCTGCTCCCCCCGCCACACAAACAACACTTGTCAGTGGACAATGCACGCTGTTGTCCCTGCTGAGTACAAATGAGAAAAGATGACTTCCTTTTCTACTTTTGACTTTCTCCCCTAGGCTACCATTAAGCCTAAAAGTAGCCGAAGTATTGTGACTGTGCATGGTACCCAAGGGCAGTTTTGCTTCTCTGTCTTAATTTATCCGGCTATCTATAGCTAAAATAAAGCCATCTTTTGTCACTGGTACATATGCACATGTATATGCTATATGTACATCCAACAGTACATTTGGAGCTTAATAATCTGCTCTGTGAACATGCTCTGACCCATTTTCTCTCCTAAGGGCCAGTTTTACCTACCTGGTAACAATACTCCTACTAACAAAACAATCAACAGGCATTTAGGACCCTAGCAGCAGTTATGTTCTATTACCATTCTGTAATTTTATGATGCAAACTGGTATCCTTTTTATTTAATATTTATCCCAGTACTAACCTGGTTAAATCATTTTCTGTTCAGAAGGAGCAATTAAGAAATTAAAAGCGAAGGCAGAACTAATAGAAAATTGGTGGGTTTTTAAGTCGTGCAACATTTTCCAGATTGTTCAATAATTTCTATGCTTCAGTTATTACGTGGGATGTGGATGTCAGTATGCAGCTCCTGTTAAAGCATCGGTAATGCTCAGGTTCTGGGCACTCTTGTACTCCTGAAAGATGAGAGGTACGACTCCAGGGTATGTTAAAATTTGGGACAGCCCTAAAGAGTAAATAATACTGTAAAACTGCTTATAGTTTCAGTAGGAGAGGCTTTTTTTGCCTTCCCCTCCCCAAACTCCATGCAGTTTACAGTATTATGAACATCAAAAATCACTCTTCCCTGAGGCCGGTTGCATTGTTTCCTTAGCTCTGTACAACAGGACAAAGTTCTGTGCAAGAGAGGTGAGAGCCCCCAGGCTTGCATTAAACCCACGTGATGAATCCAAAATAAACTTGGAACGTGGTTCTGCTTCCCTTGAATCCAGTTCAGTGGGACCTGGATCTCTCCTTGCCTGGCAAGCAGACTTCCAAATGTCTTCGGAGAAGAAAGAGAATGTGGTAGTGACCTGCCAGCATCTCGGGAAGGAGGCTGCATCGATCTCCTACAGTGCAGATTTTTTATCTGCTGGTTGCAAAAAAAATCTTACTGCAGCAGAAGTGAAAAGTCATGTCAAGCACTTTCAGTTTAGCCTACCCACCTACGAGAATCAAACACAAGCAGAACCGGGACTTCTGGTCTTCTGCCACTCTGCTCATCAGCTTCTTCTCTGAAAATCTTTCATATCTTCTCGGACATCTCACCTATTTGCTCCAATCTGCACTATCCTGTAACAGCCCCCCAGGCTTGCCTGAGCACTCCCCTTTCCCTGCTTAGGTGGAGGCAGCAGACAATTAGGAACACGGTTTACCAGCCCTGGTATTGCCTGAATGCTCTTTGAGGACCCAATTTATAGTGCAGTGTAAACTGAGTTCGTCAGGCAGGTTTTGGTGCTAAACTATCCTCACAGACTGCATCCTTTATATCCCAGGATACTATCTTATCCAAAATACCTTTAAATCATTAGCTCATTGAATCTGTACTTCACAGAATCACAGAATGTTCGGGATTGGAAGGGACCTTGAAAGATCATCTAGTCCAAACCCCCTACCAAGTTATGAGAAAACCTCAGTTTATCGGTTTAAGTTAACATATATAGAGCCATGAAAATGCAAAAAAGAGAAATACACTGACATGTAAATCTCTGAAGTACTTTCTATTTTTCTTCTTTCTCAGACTGGGTATGGGAGGGAGAGCTCTGCATGCGCTGTTATTTGACAGTTATCAAACTGGCGCTTGGCTTCAGAAGAGAAAGTAGCTGACGTGGTTAGACTTTCAGGTGTCTTGTACGGCTCTTTCAGATTGAGTAATTACCTTTGTCGACGATAATGCTTTACCTTTGGACGCTGCGCATGAGAGGCTGCAGGGAGAGCCAGCCACCTGTTTTGTCTTGGTTGTATCTGTGTGTTCCTGCCCGGCTGTCCTCTCATTCTCTGAGCTGTTCCTGGCGGAGAGTACGTGGCAGCACCCAATTATCACAGTCGAGGCCTTGAAATCGGCAGTTGCTTTGTGTTCACTGAGGTGGTTGTTTGATACCTATCAGGTGAGAAGTCTCACCAAACATAATGTAAACTGGCCTTTGGCTTCTTCAGCCATTCAATGCGAAGGTCAGATGAGACTTCATGGGAAAGTTTTGAAAATAATTGTCTAGATTCCAGATAACGTTAAGAGGAAAAAAAAAAAAAAAAAAGCAGAACTTTTGTCTTCCTGTGTGTGTATATGTAATTTTCCGAAAGAAGCAAGCCCCAAAACAGGATATTGATGTTATCCCTCTGCTTTTGCAAATTAGTCTATTTGCCAGGAGTAAAAGTAACTCGGGGTGTGCCATGTCCCAGAGTGTAATGACACCAAAACCCGAGTTATGAGATAGGTGTGGAAAAGGTGAAACCTTCAGAATTTAGTTTTTGCATGCAGATGTCTACATGGAGAGGAAATTACATAAGTAAATCAACAACGTGTCATTAAAGGACACTTCTGTATTTCTTAACATGTTTTGCATATCTTTTACATTTTGTGGGAAATGGAGAGCACAATGACCCCTGCCATTGCCATAGTGGGATGTTCCTTCTGCAGGAGGCTCTGGCAGCTCAAAGTTCACTGAAAGATTTCACTTTTCCCTTTCTGCTTAGTTCTTAACCCACCTGCGAAGAGATTTACGTACGTCTCTAAGTCAGCAATCCTGCTTTTCACCAAGAAGGAGCTTTATGTCCTTTCCCATCCCAGTTTTGCCCGCAGCAAGCGTTTAGAACCCCTGAGTCAGGCCTTAAAATAAAAATAAATAAATCACACAGTTGGCTTGGGGCACGACGCATATTTTTTAAGTCAGTGGCTTTTCGCTTTAGGGTGCTAAGTCTCAATGCTTCACCTGCAAAGGCTGCTCACGTCAAAACAAATGCCGGTGGAGACTCACGATGACAAAGACCTGGACTTTGAGGTGTGTGAGGAGGTTTCAGGGCTCTGCTGCACCCCTGCAATTTTTGGGCAAGCTTGGGTGTCCTCCAGCAGCCACCTCCCTGGGTGGGATGTAACCCTGAAGGGAGAGGGTAAATAGATGTATATACCTTGAGTACTGTGTTCAGGTTTGGGGCCCTCACTACAAGAAGGACATCAAGGCCCAGAGAAGGGCTACGAAGCTGGTGAAGGGCCTGGATCACAAGTCCTGTGAGGAGTGGCTGAGGGCACTGAGGGTGTTTGGTCTGGAGGAGGCTCAGGAGAGACCTTATTGCTCTCTGCAACCACCTGAAAGGAAGCTGTGGGGAGCTGGGGGTCAGCCTCTTCTCACAGGTAACCAGTGATAGGACCAGAGGGAATGGCCTCAAGTCGCACCAGGAGAGGTTCAGGCTGGAAACGAGGAGACATTTCTTCTCAGAAAGAGCAGTCAGGCACTGGGACGGGTTGCCCAGGGAGGTGGTGGAGTCACCGTCCCTGGGGGTGTTCAAGGAAAGGTTGGACGTGGTGCTTAGGGACATGGTTCAGTGGGTGACATTGGTGGTAGGGGGATGGTTGGACCAGGTGGTCTTGGAGGGCTTCCCCAACCCCAAGGATTCCATGATTGTACACGACCACATACGGCTTGCAGCAGCCCTCAGGGCTTGGCTAGGATGCCCTGAGGAACCCCCCCATCCCCGGGAGGAGCCGCCGTGCGCCCTCATTTCCCCCCAGGCCCCCCCGCGCACACTCTGTGCAGATCCCGAGGAGCCTCAGGGCAGTCTCGGGCCCCGCACCGAAAGATGGCTGCCCCCCTCCCGCCATCCCTGCGGCCCCTTCACCCTCACCCCCCTACCCCCGCCCGCCCGCCCGCCTCCATTCCCCCCCCACCCCCGGCCCGAGACACAGCGAGTCAAAGCAGGTGCATGCGCAGTGCGCTGGCAGCCGGGCGCGCGTGCGCACTCACCTGCCGGGATGCGCGCTGCTCCCCCCCCTCCCCTCCCCTCCCCACCGGTACATCCGGGTCAGCGCCCGCCCGCCCGCACCGCCGCTCCCCCGTGGCGCTCCCCCTGCGGCTGCCCCCCCCCCCTTCCTCCTCCTCCTCCTCCTCCTCCTCCTCCTCCTCCTCCCGGCCGCCGCTCGCTGCCTCCGGCCCGGCCCGCAGGGAGGGAGGGAGGGGAGGAGGCAGCGGCTCCGGTTCCCGGCTGAAGCTCTGGGTGAGTGGCGGGGAGGAGGAGGAGGAGGGAGGAAGGGAGGAAGGTCTCCCCCCGGTGCCCCCACCCCGTTACCTCAGCGCTGTCCCCCGTCAGAGAGCTCCCCCCGTAACTTCTCGCTGCCCCCTTCCCCGCCCCCGGGGGGGGAATTTGGGGTCCCCGGGGGGGGATTTGGGGTCTCCCCAGGGGGATTTGGGGTCCCCCAGGTCTCTCGGTGTGGGGTTGACCCGGGGGCAATTTGGGGTGTCCCTCATCGGTGTCGTGTCCGTCCCCCCCCCCCCCCCCCCCCCCCGCATCTTGGGGGTAGGGGTTGGGGAGGGGGGATGCAGGAATTTGGGGTGGGAATGTGGAAATTTGGGGGGGAGATGTGGAAAACTGGGGGGATGCGGGAGTTGGGGGGGGCATGCAGGAATGGGGAGGGGTATGGAAATTGGGGGGGTTTGCAGAGACTGGGGGGGCAATGCAGAAATCTGTGGGGGATGCAGAAATGTGGGGGAATGGAGGAATAAGGGAGGGTTGCAGAAATCGGTGGGGATACAGAAATCGAGGGGGGATGCGGAGATTTTGGGGGGAACGCAGAAATCGGGGGGGGATTTGCCGCCCTGTGCCCACCTCCCTGTTTCGGGGTGCGGTGGCCGAGGTGTTGGGGCTCTCGCTCCGCCGTGGGCTGAGGTGACTGCAGCGGCGTGACAAGGTGGTGGCTCCGAGCTGCCGGTTAAATGAGCGGCGAAACCAAACCGTAGCTGGGTTTGAATTTTGCCCTGTGCCACCCGAGAATGAGGACGCGCGCAGCTTGGCCCGGTTTTGTTACTTTGAGGTCTCGTTTATTAATAAAATACAACAGCCTCCTGCCCAGGAATGCCTCGGATACCACCGAAATCAAGAGCCTGTTAGTCGTGATGGTTCTTGAAGCGTTTTTATTTTTCCTTTTTATCTGTTCCATTGCATCAGCAAGCCCTGGATCCAAATGTCAGTGGCAGCATGACAGCTGTCTTTTTGCTGTGGTGGTAGAGTCGCACCACCGTTTAAAATCTGTCGTTCTGCATTTCTGACGGGGCGATGTGGAAGTACAAGCCTTGCATTAATATGTATGCACATCCGTAAACCAGCAAAACGTCTCCATTAATACAGTAATCTGTCCGCTTCCCTGTTACCGTTTCTGTTATGAACTGCAAAGTTTGTTTTGCTCAAACTTTTTTTTTCCCCTTTTTTACACAGACGGTTTCATTCACTGTGATGACTGCACGGGCTTTGATTATACCTGTAAATTAACGAGCGTTTTCTCTAGTAGGGCCTGGCAGGGAAGGGTACAGGACGGAGGGATTTAGCCACTGACCTGAGGTTACCATTGTCAGGGTTGGATCTGGTATTTAGACTTGTCAGCTTCTGCCTGACAAATATCTTTTTCTAGCGAGATACTTTGTTAGGCTTGCAAAACAGATCTTCAGTTCTGCGTGGCGAGAGTAACAGTAAAAACCTCAATCAGGTGAATAAAATATCGCTCTTCTCTGAAATAGGAGCGGTTTGTGTTTGACCTAGGGAGTGTGTTTCATTACTGAAACAAGCTTTTAGGAGGAAAGTAGGTAGCGTTTTATTGAAGTCAAATTGTGAGGTTTCTTACTGCGTATATTGGCTGCTGGAGAATAGGGTCAGTAGAAAAAAGTGATCGGGGGATCTGTTTTAGGGCACCCCTGTCATGAAGCCTCACCATTGTACGAAAGGGAGGAATGAATTTGATCCCTTCTGTTACATAACGTCCCTTTGTCATCAGGTGCTCTAGATTTTCTTCGTTGTTTGCAGTTGAGCTGAGGCCACCTGAGGTGACTGATGACTGGAGAGGCTGTCTTCTGAAATCCCCTGCCTCTTCCTATGAAATCTTTCCTGCAGGAGCCTCTCTGTCGCCAGAAGCATGGTGTTAGCTGTTTCTTTTCTTGCAACCATAACTCTTCTGTTCCCTTCCCTGAGTTTTGCATGAGTCTTGTAACAGCTGCATCAAGGAAATATGGAAAGTTATGTTGTATCTCCTTGTAGTTCTTAGCAGAATCATTAAGTTTGAAATGAATAGGTCATGGAAAGGTAGGTGGGGAAGAGAATCGAGGTGTCTGTCTCCAGGCTTCTGCTGGTGCTCACTAGACACCTGGACGTTATAAAGAGACAGGGAGGTGGGGAATGTTTGTGTTGCTGACTACTGGATTACTGAGTGATACTGTAATAGGAACTGACTTTGTCATGTGGCAAATAGCATGGAGAGGGCCATTCTGGATTTCAGTAGCTGCCTAGGCATGGTGAATGTAAATGCAGGCTTTTTTCCCCCCACGCTGTGCATAGGAGCATACAGACCCCTGGGCAGCCAGCAGTATTGTTTTGTTGCTGCCTGCCAGCTGGGGGCATGGATAGAAGTCAGGGGTACCCTGTGGAAGAAGCAGGCAAAGGTAAAGCTTATGTGTGAGGAGTTAGTTTGGTTTTATAAGCAGTCGTTGGGTGATTTGGTTGTTCTTTTTAAGAAACAACAGTGCTAGAGTAAATCAAAGTTATCGCCTCTGCCTGCCCTTCCTGAACGCTTGTTCTCTTGTAATTTTGACGAGAGTTGTTCTAGTCATTGGTGTAGTCAGGCTGAAGTTGAGAAGAATGACTCCTGCCTCTTAAGGTACTGCTGGCTACCCTGACGTGTATTACAAATCGATATTATGGGGGTTACCATAAAAATGATTGGAAATACATCTTCAAAGCTGGAATACTTCGGGTGTTGTCAAATAGCATCTCACGGACTATCAGTAGTCAAGAAAAATGCTCCGGGTGAGGTGTGTAGCCCAAACGAACATGAGTGCTGAACCTACCCAAGGCTCGAGTGTCAGCGCTGCGCTCAGCGGGCTGTGCTCGGGCTGCGGGGAGTTAGGAGCTGGGGATGCGAGGTGCTGGCACCTGGAATAGGTGCATCAGGTAGGGGGGTGAGGGTCACTTCAAAGCATTTTCCAGCTGTAAACGAGGAGCAGTTGTCTGCACCTTTCTTTTCAGCACCCGTTCATTTGGATGTATCAAGAGCAGGTATAAATAAATCAATAGCATACCTCGTAAGTCTTCCTTTAATATTAATCTGTGTAAAGAGTATTAATATTTTCTTGTGATTATCTAATTTAATACCTCTAAGTACCCATCAAGGAGAAGTCTGCTTTTCTCTTCATGTGTACAAAGACAGCGCTTATCAGATTGCTGTCAGTCCCAGGGTCTTCTCTAAATTCACCTCAATTTCCCTCCTTCTGTGCTTCAGGAATGTTCTCTTGAGTGCCAAAAGCTGGCTGCTGCAGCTGGCAGAATGTTTCAAACCCTCTAAAATTTGCTGAGGGTAACGAGCTGCCTTGTATCGGCGCTGTTCTACATGTGCAATTCCAGCGCTTATTGGGGGTATAAGTATTGTGATTATGGGAGCAGCAGAGCTTAGCAGAAACCAACAACAAACAATGAGTAGCTTTAGAATTGACTAGGTAAAGCTGGAGGTATTTTTAGTTACAGTACTTTCTTCTGTGTTCCCCGTCTCCTGTGGTTTTAATTGCATTCTCCTTTTTAGAAATGGCATTTTGTGGCCCCTGTCATGTGAAAGCCTGACGCACAGAGCGTACCTTCACTGTGGAGACAACGAAACTAGTCACATACAAAGCGTTTTGAAAGGTGAAAGCAAAATGGTGTGCTCATTTGACTTTCACTCCCGATAACTTAAATTTCAAGGTAGTTCCAAGACAGTCATAGATAAGAGGTAAAGGCTGACAATATCCTGGGGTAACGCGCGCTCACGTTCGTTGTTACAGCCTTTGTCATCCAGTTGTGCTGCCTTCATCTGCTCCTGACTGAGTCGCGTGGTCTTGGCTAAATGGTTAGTTGTGTGCTTCTGGGGAGCTCTGCAGGTTTCAAAAATAAAAAAATCGTGATTTTTACAAGGGCTTTAGGTACCAGACTTCTTCTTTCTTAGTGTTCTTTAACTGTTTTGTGTATATTTTAGGAAAGATTTTTGTCTGCCCTATTTGCTCTAACCTAAAGTTCCAGCCCTGCATGCAGGGAATGGTGTGTGACTGACCAAAGCCAGCATTTTTCCTTACGCAGGGTCTCCATGGGCCTGTAGGAAAAATCAGAGACTAAATATCTCCGAAACAAAATAAGTCCAAACTTCAAGTGTATAAAAACTAACTTCCTCTAATAATGCTTCAGGGGGAGGCTCCTGTTCGGTGGAAGCGCCCTATGGTCTGTGGGCTTATTTCCCAAGTGCCTGACCGATTCTGCAGCCCTTGGGATTCCCAGGTGGTCTCTGTGCAAATAGGAATTGGGTCTGGGACAGCTTAGCTTGTGGGATTGAGCGCGTTCGGTTTGGTGTGGCTGTCGTTACGAAAATAGCCTGCCTTGCAAAACAGGCCTTCTGTCTGCCACCCACACCAAAACCTAAAGCCTGATCCCGCAGGCAGTTCATACGCTTGTCTGCAGGGCTGATTCTCATCAGCAGGCTCTGCCTGAATCAGTGACCACCAGGCAAAAGAAGTTCAGCGCCAGTAACCAGTCGAGGAAGGAGGAAACCCGGCAGAAGGCTGCCCTAGATACATCTTTAAAAGCCCTGCTGACTCCAGCCTGCGTGCTTAACCGTTCCCCGGTAGCAGGAGGCTGCTCCGTGAGTGAGCTGTGCTCAACTGGCGCGGTTCGCAAGCCTCTGAAATCTAGCCACGAGGCGGTTCTGGTTCTCCTGTAGCGCCGGATGACTAAATTAAATGGAGTGCTAGCGTGAGTAACTTTTTCTGGTGTGCTGTACGAGGTAAGAGCTGAGTTCCTGGGAGCCCGAGTTGTAAATGAGCTGACTGGAAAGCCCTGTTTGTGTGACGAGTGGATCTAGCAGTCGTGTAACTTCAAAAGTCAGATGTAATTGAGTCTGCTTCCAGTCAGGTGTGGCACTGGGAGATTACTGGTTCTCCCATTCTTTGGATTTATGGCAGTCTTGAGGGTGACATCCTCACACAGAAGGGGATTTTTGGTTTTGTGCCGGACAACAGGGCGTTTGCTTCAACTTCTGCTGATGTACAGGTCAGACTAACCTTTTTGCTGCAAAAAGTGTGCTTTTCTGAATTGTCTGTTCAAAGGCACTGGTAGACTGAAAAAAAAAACTTGTAAGGCTGACTACGAAATATATTCATGGCTCTTATTTCTGAAAAACAAACAAACAAAACCTCCCTGTTTAGTGTGTGTGAGAGCGAAACTTCTCAGCCCGAGTGAGTCCTGGGCAAGAGCCTGAAAAGCCAGTTCACTGCTTCGTGTTGTATTTACACCTTGCATGTGCTGAGGCATATGGTTATTTGAAACTGTTCCTTCATAATGTGGAAGTGAAATATGTAACCACTAGACTTCATGAAGCTTCGTCTTAAAGATAAAATCGCTGACCTCTTACAGAAGTGGGGATCGTATGGACAAGGCAGAGCACTGTATAGGGACTGGTGATGGACGGTGTGTAATTGATTTAGGGTTTAGATGTCCTGTTTGCGTGCTTTCTGGGAAGGGATGTGGATCTGTCAGGTGAGCAGCCAGTTGAACTGTAAGAAGGGGTTTAGCAGTTTTTTGCTCTGGGTGCTTCTTGTAGAAGATGGCCAGCTGCACGTGGGAGCAAGAAGCAAGCAGGTGTAATTCTCTTGCATACTGAAGGGGTACTTTAAGCGCTTTAACGGTGCTTAACTTTGCAGCTCAGAGTTCAGAGCTGAATTTGTTTCTTAGCAGTACTGACAGAAGACTGACCTGCTGGCATCTCCTGGCTAGAAGTTCAGAGGACGATCTTACAAGGGCTTTCAAGTATCCTAACAAATCCTAAGTTGCTTTCCTACCTTTTCTGAAGTTTCCACTTCTAGCAACGTTCAACCTTGTTCTGGAGAAACTGCCCACCGTTCAGCAAGGAAGGCTTCTTAGCCAGCGCGGGGTGGGATTGTGTCCCAGCAGGGAGCTGCCTGTAGGTGAGGCTGGCAGCGACGTCTCGTATCTGGCGGTGTAAGTCCCTATTGAGGAAGACTTAATACTTCGAGCAAATAATGTTGCATAATATTGATGTTAATATTGTGTCAGGTTTTCAAGAGAATTTCAGTCAAAGTACTTCAGTAGCTGCCAAAAGTGAGGCTTGGGAACAGATGTTGTAACTATTCTTTAAATTTTTTGACAGCTCTTCAAACAGCTCTGTCGTGCCTGAGCTCTACAGCAGGGTGTTTCTGCAGGGTTTATGCCTCTCGCTTTGCATTTCCCCCCATCCTTAGCCCAAAGTATGCCTTGTTTTGACCCTGTAATGGTCCGAGGACAACTCATGCTCTGATAAATGGGTCCAGTCAGGCAACATGGGGGGAGAAAAGGCTTTGGGTGGGGATGAGTTGAGGTGAGGAGTGGTAGCAATAAGCTAGGAGGAAGAACAGCTTATCTTGAGCTGAAAATAGGAAAAAATATTAACTAGAATCTGGGACTGCGTTGGGGACATGTTCAAAAACCAGTGTAGGGACTGTGTTGGGAGCTTGTTGGCTGCGTGAGGAACATGGGTCAGGCGCTGCGGGGTCGTGTAGGAACGGCAGCGCCAGTCTGTGCTCACCCAGCCTCCTGGGGTCATCGAGGGAAATTGGTCTCTGGGACAAAGAACTCTTGCAGGAAAAATTAGTCAGAAAAGCTGTCGGGAATGGCCTACAGTTAAAGCACACCGAGTCTTTTCCGCCACCGTTAGTAGCCAGCGTGTCTTTGCTGCCTTGGCCCGATACGTGGCGAGGTGGTAGAAGTTGGAGCACTGAGCTATTGAGCAGCTTTTTAGACACACGACAAAGATAGTTTTGCCTCTCTTTTCCATCAGAGCTGTCGAAAGAACATCTCATTTTCTACGAGACCACTTCTGTAGTAATTTCATGCCGCCTCGTCCTAGTTTATAACGTTTCATACGTTATCGCAAGGTCTTGAAGCTGCAAGTAATCGATACGCGAGTGCGTTCCAGTTTTCACTACTAACTCTCACAAGTACGTGCCCATTAGGTGCAGAGGGGAGGTGCCTGCAGTTACCTGCCGGGTAGGGCCATCCGCTTGGGCTTTCCTTTGCAGCTGAGACACAGGCCACTGGGAGGGGGGCAGCCCTGCACACCCAGCCCCGTGCCACCCCCTCACTTTGGGCCCTGCTTTGTCCCAGGGTACGACGCCTGGTGCTTATTAGTTCAGTGCTTAGTTTAATATCTTGCCATGTTCTCACTACATCTTGCTCCCAAAATGCAACTGATTTTCTCTAGTATAGTTTCTGCCGTAGTATAGTACGCATTCTGTGCAGTTATTTATTATCAGAATGGCCTAGTGAGATGAGGAAGTGGTTTGCTTCCTATTTTACACAGGAGGAGCAAAGGCCCGAAGAAGAGAAGTTCAGATAGTTCTGCATGCATGGCTGGAAATGACTGGAACCGGCGTCTCTTCAGACTAGTTTACATACTGCAGCCACATCCCTATCAAACTCGCTGCTGTTCTCTTGCCATGATTCTATTTTAGGGCTTTATTCTGACTTCACATCTCATGTTAATTTGCTTTTTGGACCTGTAGCCACCGTTAACAGAACTGGAGAACGCGGCAGCGCTCGAGGTCTTTCAGTTTATTGCAGCAGGACGCTGCCATTTCGCTCTGTCATAAAGGCAGAGGTATTCCTAGGTGTTTTTTTCCTCGTGTAAATACGCTGCTTGCTCAGAGAAATGCGGAAGGATTAATTCTGGCATGGTGTGACTCGCGCTGTGCTATCAGTAATGCCACAGCCCCCTGATTTTGCTGCAGGTACCGCTGGTTCCTGCATTCCCAAGCGCACTGGAGTCGCACAGCTTTAGGGTCAAACGTCCAGGTGGTGTAAAAACCTACCTGGTAGCGTTCAGGTGTTAGGGGGAAGTCAGGGTGGGGGTGCAGCTTTACAAACAGAATTCCTTTCTCTCTCTGTGGTGAGGGAGGGGTGCGCTGCCTTGTTTTTCGGTCGGGGCTCTGTTTCAGCCCTCAGCGTTGCTCTGCTGTTCCGTTTGACAGCCAGTCCTACTGCAGCCGCTGGAAGGCAGGACCCACCAGCGCTTGCTGTTCCGTGCAGCCTTGTGGCTTCTCGAGTTTCTCGTTAGAAGAACCCTATCTGTTTGTTCCCTCACTAGAGGGAAGGGTAAAACGCTTTTGCTGCTCCGTTTTTTTGGATCCTCCTACTAGCTCAACGTGCAGTTCTGCTCGGGGAGCTTCTGCTGAAGATAAGCCCTGCGAACGTGGCTCACACTGGTTAGAAAGCTGCGTGGTACTTTAAAAGTAGGAAGAAGCGAGTTTACTCCTGAGTAAAGAAAAGAACAGCAGCCTCTGCTGATGGAGCTGTGGTTTTTTTGCCTTTTCTTGCCAGGCCTACTGTGTTGGCTTCCGTTCAGTTCGTGTTTGGCTGATCAGCTTTGCAGCTAGCAGGGCTACGAACGCTTCTGCTCTAGGTTTCTCTTGAAAGCTTTGCGTTCACTGGTGACAAATATCTTCTGGAGTCCTTAAAATAAAGATTTCTGGCCCCTGTTAGGGAGTGGAGTGATCCTAGGAATGGTTTTGATCTGAAAAGCCAAGTCTGTGCTGGGAGTTTCTTAGAAGCACAGCTGGCTGTGATGTGGTACAGGGTAGGTGACAAACAACTTGAACATTGGTGTTCAAACCGGCGATACTTCGTGTAAAAATGGCTGTGCGAGCAAAGATTAGACAATCAGAGCCTCGGGTGCTGTTTTCTGGCCTTCTGCAGGCTTTCTGTGTGTTTAGCTGCGCGATCTGTCAGCTCTCCCCACCTTTAGCTCCGTGGGTGGATTTATGCAACTTGAGGATCGCCGGCTGGAGCGAGCGTGGCGGTGACACCCGGCAGTGGAGCACGACGTGCCGGAGCACGGCTGCGTGCGGCTGAGTCAGGAGGGAGCTGGGAGCAGCAGCCCTGAGAAAGAAGGGGAAGTACAGTCATGGTAAAACTTCATCTCAAGTTAGGCAAACAAACAAACCCAGAGGACGGGAGCGCAGTGAAGCGATGTCCTCGGGATCTTCCAGTCGCTCTCCACATATAGCTTGGTGGGTATATATAGACGCAGACACGCACCCACGTACCAGCATATGTGTCCACATACGTTGCAGTATAGTTAGCTATGTTATATCTTAAAATAGTAATCCGGTAGGGCAGTTTGGATCGCAAACAAACTCCAGCTGATGTAGAACCCACGTGTATTTTTAGGCAACGTATAGTTTAATTGCTGGCCAAAATACTCGAGTGATTTTCAGGCCTCTATTTTGGTACGCCAGCGGTGCAGGCTGTGCTTATGCTCTTGTTTCACTTGCTGAGGGCAGATCCCCTCCGCCAGGGGACGAGCCTGCAGGCACTCATCAGCACGCTGTATGTTGCTGACAGTTGTCAGGAAATAAAACCTACTGAGTACAATATAGAGCAGTTTTCACAATGTGTTGGCTTTAAGCCACTGCTAGAATGACTCAACGCTGCTTGATTTTGTCGTCTTGATGTATGTGTAATAGCCTCAGAAAAAGACCTAAAAATCGTTTGGTACCTTCAAGTAATTTGAGTTTGGCTTCCCCAAGCATAGAGCTTTTCACTTGCTCACAGAACATCACCCAGTACTTTGGTGTGTGGAAAAATAAACACAAAACCCAAATGCTTTCTTTAAGATGAAAAGCACAGTTGTGGCGCTCAGAATCGGTCTAGTTCCTGGTTCTGAATCAGAGCTTTGGAAAAAAACACAACTAAATGTATTTACGTTAGTCCTGGTAAGCTGCTGTTCTCAGCAGAGCAATAGGGTGTTTCATTTTTATCACGTGTAGTAAATGAGCAGAAGTTTCATTTAACAGTTTCAAGATACTTTTTAATAACTTGTTTTTCTTCTGATTGTTATTTTACGAAGGCACTTAAGTGTGTCTTTTTCCAAGGACAGTGGTCAGCCTTAATGAAAGCTACTGTTACAGTTCATCTTTGGGAGTTCAGGGGAAGAAATGGAAGATAGTGAGTGAAATCCTCGTTAGATGTCTGAATCATCTTTCTCGCTTAGGCTAAGGTTTTATGAAGACCCTATTTCTTTAGAATACTTTTGTGTTGTTTTTTGATTTAAAGCTGGTTGAGTTGAAGCATTCCTTTTTCCCCCCCTTTCCTTAAGAGGTCTTAGAGTACCGCTACCTACACTTCTGCTGCTGCTCTTCACTGGAGGAGAGCACCTAATAAGCGTGTTTTTATTTCATCAGCCAGTTACTGTGTGTAACACCATCTCTTCGTTACTGCTGGCAGCTGTGCTATGCTTCATAAGTTGCTGAGACTGCTGCTACAGGCCGGGCTTGAAGTTTGTCCTGACTGTGGGCAGTGTGATAGCAGTAACTGCACGGTAGGTCTCGTGCCCTCGCCTTATGTCTGGTGGGGCAGTTTCACTCATTGCCCTCCTAATCCTCTTTATTTGGCATTTACTGGGAATGTTCTTCTCGCTCGTACTTCAGGAAATATCTGACATAGGGAACATTCTTTGTGTTTCCTTCTGTTTTGATCCACCACGCTTTTCTCTGCTTTGCTGTCCCCTGAATACTGATAAAACCAAGATGTTCAGAGGAACTGCTGCGAGCAGTGTCTTACGTGGCAGTACCGTAGCTCTGGTTGTTGTCCTGCTGCTTCCTACATTTAGCTTTAATACTTGTAATCTTGTCCGTAAAACTCAGGCTAGAACTGTCTGAAAAGGAAACTGAATTTTGTCTTTTTTTTTTTTTTAAAAAAAAAGAGGAAGATAATGCTTGCTTTTTCAGTGAAACTAATCTTCAGGGTCAATACTTCAAGCTTTCCTAGTAGGATACGGGTCAGTAGAAGTGAAATCGGTATCTCCTATCTTTATCATTAACTAGGCTAAGCAGTGTTTGTCCCAGGCTGTAGATGACACCTGCTGAAAGATGCAGGTCACCTTCGCTGGCGTCTGTTATTGCCTGAGACTTCATCGTGACAAATTTCTGACTTGCCTAAGAGTCACTCTGAAAATCTGCTTGGGCTGGGCTTTTGGTGTTTTTCTTGACCAAGTTTGAAAGGGAATCTTCTGTTCTTAGGTTGGTTGTGTGTGTGGTGTGGTTTTTTTTTTTTAATAAGCCCATATTTTGTAGGTCAATTAGGACGAGAAAACCTTTTGGGGAAGCTTGGCTCTGACACAGTAGCCATGTCCTCAGCCCAGGAAACCTAACTATTAGTTCCTCCTTTGCTGTAGCACCTGCTCCGAATAATTGGCTCTGTGTGCCTTGCAAAATGGGGCCAGTTTAATCTTCACATGGAAATAGCGTGGTCGTGGTGCTAAATATGCTGCATTGTTGTTTTCATAGCTAGCCAGACTTCAAAGAACTTAGTTTTGAAAATATTTCTGAAAGTTGCAGCCCCAGAATTGTCTTGTGCTTAAAGAGTCTTCTGCCACTTAAAAGCGGTGGGAGCGATGGGGTTACAGTGAAACCTGCATGTAGTTTATAGAAAAAACAAAGCACAAATCAGGGCTGAAACGGTGCACCAAAGCCTTTTACCTGCTCAGAGCAGGGAGGATGGCAATGCCTCGTCTGCCTGGTAACAGGGGATCGGTTCTGTCTGGTTGTCCCATTTATAAGAAAATGATTATATTTGCATTTGTCTCATTGCCCGTATCCTGACTCACTGGCAGGTGCGGATAGTAATGCATAATCTAACGCGTGATAAATACAAACGCAGGTTTATTGTTTATCAATATAAAATATTTAAACACAATGCTAAATATTACGTGGGACGTGAGTAATTGTTTGTTTCAGAAGCTGATAGTGGATTCATTTGGAAGTTGTGCTGACAAATAAACGTCTTCCAGCAGGTCTGGAATTTTTTTTTTCATTGGTTTTAACTGAGTTCCTTTAATTCCAGTTGCGGAATTGTTCCAATGATAAAAGCATGCAGTGACTGAAGAGGCCTGGCCATTCCAGCGTGACGAAGTGGGCTACAGCGGTGTGTTGCATAAATAGAAGTAGCTGTGTAAAGCTGAAACTTAACCTGTTTGCAGGTGAACAGTTTTGCTTGTCCCAGCCTGGGCACCAGTTAGGCTGCGCTGAGCTGACTGGGGAAACTGGTCCAGGTTTCAGCCGACTTCTGGGGTTGCGGTGGTGTAACCAGGGAGCTCTGCCCGTGTGAAGGCAGTGGGGTTCGTGTTGGTACCACGGAGGGAGTGAGGCAAGGGGTGTTTCTTCTGCTGGCGGTGAGGGCTTAAAATGTAGTAGGATAAAAGCTTTATTTTATGTGAAGTTTTAGAGGGACTGAAGGAAACAAGTAGCTATCTCAGTTTCACATGGATCTTGCTCTTTAGGAAGGCATTGTTGGAGTCTCTAAAGGCAGTCGAACTCTCTGCTTTCTCCCATACGTGAGGTGTGTTTCTCATGCAGTAATTTCAAGGAATTGGTTTGCGCTAATTCACTCCTAATAAATATTAAAGCCTTTCATTTATCTGTGAAATCCTTTGACGAAGCTGTCTGTCTGTGAGGAGCACCAGGCTTTGCTTTTAACAGGAAAGAAGGTGTGCAGTTCTCTTGTCTGTGTCATCGTGGAAAATGAGCCAAGGAATTGAACTGTGGCCTTTGTCAGCGCTGTGTGTTCTCCTGAATGTGAGACTTTTCCATAAAAATATTTCTTTTCTTTTAACGTGATCTGTTAGCTTTCTAAAAGGAGACCTAAGGATGTGACTCAACCCTACAGAAGGAAGGAAACATGAAATGTAGGCTGTTCTCCTGTTCTGAACTTGCAGCAAACCTTTGCAGAGGGTTCAGTATTGTTACTAAATAAATGCAGAACTGCTGTACTCTGCGTGAAAAATAGGGAAAGCACAGCTGCGTGTGTATGTTCTCAGCTTTTTGAAAAAAAACATTTGCTGTTAATGTCATCTTGCATGTAAGCAAAACAAAAAAGCACCCCACGCACCCTGTTTTAAGTTATTTAAATCCAAAGGGGTCTGAAGTCAGTCCTGCTCCCCCTTCCCTGTCTACACACAAAATGATATGGATCCTGCTTGCTATCAGGTGGGGGTTTGAGGTGAGGGAAGTCAGCAAACAGGTGAGCTGTGGACAGGAGGACAGTAGCACTACTAGCTCTGCTTCTTGTTTTTCTTCTCAGCATCTGCTGATCCAAAATGAAATTGGGATCAGTACCGATTTTGGAGCTTAAGTGATAAGCGTCAGTATTCAACTTCTTGGTTTATGGTAGTGTTTTTACCTAAAGGTAGCATGCTAGCTAAGGAAAAGAAGATACAATAGCAAAACATGGGGTAGCAAGGAAAAGAAGATACAATAGCAAAATGTTTCTTTTGTTCCTTTTATTCTACAGTTAGTGTTGAAAGGGTGTTCCATATTTAAAGGAATTATATCTTCTTGAGCGTAGTACTGTAGGGGTGTTTTTTCCCTAGTGTGGTATATGGATAGTGTTCTGAAGTGTGGTTATACAATGGAAAAAAAAATAAAAATACAGCAACAACAAGCACACCCTGGTGACTTTGAAGCATTGGCAATGTTCACTCCTTGGTTAAGGTGTAAAATGGATTTTTATCCATAACATACAGATGCCAATGACTGACCAAACTACCCTTGCTGTTCTAAAATGTGGCAAGTCTTGTCTGTGCCACCCCTGGCTGGACCAGGGAAATCTTGCTGACCGTTGATCGGTCACTAAACTGCCTTCAGCACTGCCACTTGGAGTTGTCAGCTGAAAGCAGCCTTGTATTTATTTTTAAAGCACAACTGGTAGCCCCTGTGAACAAGGGAGAGGCTTGCACAGCCATACAAACGGTTCTCTTGGCACTCGCTGCAGCTGAGGGAAGTGGAAATGCCCAATATTTCGGCATGGGACCAGAAAAGTCGTGATATGATAGAAATATCAGAGGCTGCTTCAGGTCTTCCACCCTGTAAGTTCATTCTTGATCTTGCCCTTTGAGGAACAGGCTAAGCGATGGAGAGATTTGATGGAAGCAGAGACGGGAGGAGCACAGGTGGGGAGAGGGGCTTCTGTCCACGTGCACCATCGTCGGCTTTTTCTGCTTGATTGTAGCGAATCTGCATGGACCTCAGGAAATGGCTGACCTAGTTTCTTGGCTGGTAAATTAATAGACACGTCTGCTTTCTGTAGAATCTGATCGCAGACTGAACTGATGTTTAAAATGATTGACAATCTTGGAACGTAGAGATAGGATACTGACCTTATCTAGGCTTTGATGGGAAGGCACTTGAGAGGTGATGTGATAAAGGGATATGAAATAAATAACATGGCGCAGGGTGACAAGGAATGAGTAACTTCGTCATGGTGCGTGAAACTGACATCCAGTTAGCAGGCGTAATAGGTGCAAAATAAATCAAATCGGGCTCTTTTCTTCTCTCCACACAGTAATGTAACTGTGGCACTTGCTGTGACACTTGTGTTTATAACTTTAGTTTAAAAAAAAAACACTTGTGTACTTGTTCTCATAGCAGTACTGAAAATCAGTGTATTTGAAGGTAGTGGTAGTGCTGGTTGTGAGATTGATTGTGAGATATTTTTATGCCGAAGAATAGCGTGGGAGGGAAGCCAGTCTTATCCTGGTACAGTGCACTGGATGTGAAATCTGGGGCCTTGAGAGCTGCTTCGGAAGTCATCCTAGATCAGGACCTGAGTGTCTTCCCTGTGGCAGTCTCCTTCTTAGTAAAGATGCCAAGGGACTGTTCATTTTTCACCATCTTGTGTGGAAGGTGACTTTGTAAAGCTGTCTATGTGTGGGGGTGTGTATCCATATAAAATATGTGTGTTTATTTTCCCCAGATCGCTTTCATCCATGTACTAGTTAGCATCTCTTGCTCTGCAAATCCAGCCTCTGTGTGGAATTAGGCTTGTCTTTTTGGTGCTGTGTCCAGCAGGAGAAGCTCAGGTTAACCTGCTGAATGAGAACAAACCAAGTTCTCCCTCCCCTTGCCCCTGGGGGAGCAGGGGCAGGAGGAATGGAGCTGCCGATTAACAGCTCCAGCAGCTTTCCAACAGAGCTGCTCCTAACGTTATTCAGTGTTAAACAGTCTTGTTTAAATATGCGGAATTGTAAAATTCCACGCTAGAGATAATGCTTGGCGTGTTGGGCGGTTACTTCTCAGTGCCGGTACTCTGGTTTCCTTCCCTTTAGGCGACTGCCCTAGAAGTGGGTTGTTGATACTCTCTGCGTGAAACTGGAATTTTTTTACTGCTTGAAGATGGGACTTTTCTGCTAGCAGGTGTGCTTCAGATGTATTTTGTCACTGTGATTACTGTTGGTACTCAAATGCTGTGTGTAAACTGCCTTTTTGCAGCTATTTTGGTGGCTTCACGTTTCCCTGAAGTTAAAAGCCTTACGGAGCTTCGTGTGCCTCTCCAGCAGTGAGTGACGGGGTGGGAAAAAGTATTTTCAGATATTTCTCCTGTCTGGTGATTTGAGTTTGCATCATTTTAGTTGTTCACAGCCTGGATTGCGTGTTTCCATCTGGTTTTGTTAAGGACGAGTAGGTCATCAGAATGGAAAGAACAGCTTAGAGGAACATGGTACAGGCTAACTTTTGGACTCGCGTATTGTAGTCACCAGCGCATCCCCAAGTCTCCTTAACATCGGTAAGGGAGGAGCAGTTTCACCATCACACAGTTAGTTGAGCATGCTTATGCAGCTCAGTCGAAATAACCTAACCTTTCTCCAGCTCAAGTCTTTGGGTGGTTTGTCCTACCCTGAAGGTCATCGAAAGACGGTCAATAACACGTTAGGGAGGAAAGCCAGCAGAAGCTAATTCTGCTGCTCATTTTCTGGGCTGCTGGTCCAGGCAGCCTTGGAAACTGCAGCCATACGTGGTGCAGGTGGTTAGTGGGATGTCCCAAAGACCCAAGGTTTGGGTGACTTGCATTTTGTGTCAATACATGAGCCCTGCTGGGAAGTTAACTGCACACTTTCCGATTCAGATCCATTTTAAAATGATGCTGTGCTTCCAATCCTCTGAAATCTATTCCAAATGGGACTTGGTTCTGCTCTGTGGTGCTTCATTAAGATCTTGTTTTACTAACCTGTTGCCTCAAAGCAAACTTGAGATAAGCATTGGCCTCCCCAGGTAGTTCCGACAAACGGCGTTGTTTAAGCGTAATTGGGTAACTTGTCTTTGTAGTGGCTTCGTGTTCACACAGAAACCCACACCAAAACTCTAAGCTGTAGTTTAGTTTAACACTGGCAGGAATTGTGTGAGTACCTGAAGCAGTAATCTGTCTAAAGAAATACTTGTTTATGCCTTTTTTATATAATTTTGGTTGCTGACAGAGAGCTTTCTGTGTGTGTGTATAAAGATGAGCAGGGAAGGACTGCAGTCCCCGCTGTGCAGCAGGTTATTCTGCGAGCTGCTACGAAAATAACTGGCGTAGTGCTATAAATGGTGTCTGGTGAAATAGATTTTTACACATTCCAGCAATTTTTTTTTCTCATCTCTGATTTCTGTTTTCTTCCTGGTGTATCTCAGTTTTAAGTGTAGCCTTCTACAGTAACATCTAAACAAGCAACGTGTAATGAGTGCTATCTCATGAGAGTGGACAGGATTTTTCTTCCCATGATGTAGCTGGAAGTTACGTTAACTAGAAGGCCGAGGCTCCGTTCTGTGGAAGATAGGCCAGGAGGTGTTTAAATAAATAAAATCACTGTTTGGGGGTAAATCTCTGCTCTGGAAACTTGGAAGATAAACCAACCTCACTGCATAAGCGATCCCGGTGGTAGAGCTGGGCTTGCTAACTTCAGCTTACTCAGGCAGCCTCGCTGCAGTGTCTGAAGGAGAAGTCAAAGGGGAGTCCTCGTTTAATCCTGGGAGGAATTGCGTTGAGTAAGTACACAAAGCAAAACGGAGGTCTCTTCAAGATACGTCACGGTAGCGTGTTGAGTAACCTTAAAAATAACAGGAGGGTGATGAAAAGCGCAGCTTTGACTCTAAGCTGCTAACAAGAAAGCTGAGATTATGTTTAATGGTTAGATGGAGGGAAGCTGTAAGTGTATACAGATTTTAAGTCCTGCAAGAGGGCTTGACAGGCCCAGCTCCTTGAACAAACTGTCGTAACGCGGGAGTTGATGAAAGCTTGACTCCAGGAAAAAAAAAAAAGAAAAAAAAGAAAAAAAGGCTACAGCCAACACCGTGAGTTCAGCTGTTTTGTTGGATCCAGCTACAATCCCCTTCTTATTTATGGCACGGCTCTGTGTTCCTGGTGTAACAACTGCCCCCCAGTTTTCATCATGTTGTCTCTTTAATTTCCTGCTGTTCCTTGCAGCTAACCTCCTGTGTTCTGCAGCAGCAAAGGCCGTGATCCACTCTCCCCCTGGGAGATAATGAGGACGGGTGAGAAAGTGGCTAATATTACCTCCTGCCACCACCGCTATCTACTTGCTCTTTCTGAGCTTAAATAATTTTTTAGCAGTTCTTCTCAAGGTTGTAGTTCGTTATGTTAATTTTCAACATCAGATGTTTTTAGGTCTGCGTATCTCAAGGCTTTTCTTCTGACAGTGTCAGACTTGTGTAGAGGCAACTAATTCTTACTGGTCCAGTTTGGATAGACTGACAAATTTCTTACGGGAGACTTAAGGGGGTTATGTCTAGAGCTGTCCTAGGCAATTCCAGCATCCTTCTTGTTTTTAATTTAAAAAAAAAAAAAGGTCATTCTGGCCAACTGATCTTTTTGTTGTGGGGAGGGGAAATGGGCAGTTTTGGGTCTGATAACAGAGCTTTAAGCTAGGAACCACTTAAGGTCTTGCAATTACCTTTTAAAGTCTGTCCTCCTGTCAGAGCTGTGAAGGCAAATGGTTTTTATAAAAGCTGGGAAATGAATCTAATCCTGTGATCATTGTCACGAGCAGCTCTGCTGCCAGTGTGACTTCAGGAGTAAGGGGGGACCGACTACTTGGGGCCTTGGTGCCGCCTTTGAATTCTGCGCATTTGCACCAAGTTCTTGTTTGTCTGCTTTCTGATACTGGTTTTGTGTGCGCTTTGGGAGACTAAAGCTATAAGGAGGTACTTTTCTGTATTTCTTTGAGTATAGCTACAGGCAGTGTGATTTAACCGATGCTCTGAAACCAGAAGCAGGTTCACCTCGACTGAAGGAGCAGATACTAGGGCTTAACTTCCCCTTTCAGTCAAATAACAGCAGCAAGCTAAAAAAAAAGCCAGCCTGCACTTACTGTATCGCGATCCAGCTGTGTAACTGTATGTTTTAAATGGTTCCCAGTCTGAGGATTTATAAGAGCAAAGCTGGGAGCTGCAGGTGCCTCCTCCTCCTCCTCACCTAGCACCTCAGGTAGGTTTCAGGCTGACTTCATGTGTCTTTTAACTAATTTGCCCATGAAACCCTGGTCAAGGCCTCGATATCAAGTGTGAAACTTCGGTAGGCTGAGATTTCTCCAACAACTGTGTTATTTTGGCCTGGTTGCTTTTCCTCAAATAATCCTGGGACAGGTTTTTGTTTGTTTTGGTGGTGTGCTGTGTGTTTTTTAGTTCTTCTAACTAAAGCCAGCCCTGTGGCTTGGGTTTCTTGGCAGCTTGACTTGTGCCCACTGATTTCCAAGTGACAGGAGTGGAAATGACTGAGTTTCGTTGACTTTGTTACTGGCAGAGAGCGTTAGTTAGTGTGCATCGGGAACTGCTTGCCCTCTGCCTTCACAAGTGGAAAAAAGAAATGTGTGGACAGGTTTCGGTTTCTCGCAGTTACACTGGTGTTGACTTCAGTCTCTTGGAGCATTTGTTTTGTAAATGGGGAGAAGTAGACTTGGTTAGGATTTTGGAAAGCACAAATAGTCTTGAAGATCAGTTACTTCACAAGCACTCATTTTTTCCTTAAAATACCCACTCAGGTGTTTTAAAGAGTAAGCAGGGCAGAAATAAGTTTTTATTCTTTAACACAGGGCTGAAAGCTACACATTTGCGTGCTGGGATCGGTGTTTATGATAGTGTCTTTGAACTGTTGCAACACTGGTGAATGCCTTAGTGATGAATATTTCTGATAACAATGCCTGTGCATCAGAGGAGCCTGTTAAAGGTAACCGTGGAGCTTGATGACAGCTGAAATTTGCTCTTGACAGCTTCAAAATCGTGAACAATGACAAATAATATCACTTAAAACCATTGCTAACTCTTAAGCTTTCAAAACATTTTATTTAAAAAAAAAAAAAAGCACAACCTTCGGGGGAGCTCCTGAGTTGTGATGAAGCGCAGCGATAAATTCAGATAAAAGCACCGAGCTGGTGTCCTCTCTCGTCCAACGTGTTCCCGTGACACCTCATGGGAGCTCCTGCCGCAGCCGAGTGAAATTTGGAGTAACGTCTGTGTAAGGGCAGAGTTGTTCTGCGTGTTGTTGGTTCTGTTTTCATTGGAAACATCTAAAAATAAGATGCACTTTTAAAAAAATCATTCACTTACCAGGACACACAACTTGGCTTTAATGTATTAATGTTGATAGCTTGAAATATTCAGTTTAAACTGGGAATTTAGCAGTTCTGTTTCTTGTGGTGTGCGTGAGTGTGACAGCGCCTTTGTGGGAGTCCAGGGTGCTCTAAGTACTGTGACCCCAGGCTGAAAACCTTTTCCAACAACAGCAGCATTCAGAAAGGGTGGAACAGATCGGGTGTATCCATCCGGACGTCTGTCTGTTGTCTTGTTATGCACCTCTCTGGACTTCAGTACACTTTTTTGCTTTGGGTGTCTCTCGAACTTCTGTCTTGCTCTGTGTAAAGATGAGTTAATCCTACTCGAGGTTGGCTGCTGAGCACTGAATCCTTTTGCCGTTCACCTGCTCTTACCAGAGACCCCAAAGGGAGTTTTCTGCCTTTGGCTTTACAGAGTGTGGGCTTACAAGAGTAGAAAGAGTTGGAGTTGGAAAAGGTTGAGCCGCTCCTTGTGGTAGTAGCTTTAATGGCTGGTAGAGGAGTTATTCCAGAAACCATCATTGCAGGTGTTGCACTAGCTCAGCCCTACCCCAAAGTGCCTTTTTGGAGCGGTGATCCTTGGGGTAAGTTGGTGTTGAAGCAGCTCGTTGGTGTTACGGGCAGAGTGGCCAATGGCAGACCCTAAATGTCTGTAAAACGCTGTTTGTATCTGTGAAATTTCTTATGGTAATCAAAACTTTAAGTGTGTGTGTACAGGGGTTTATGGTGATACAGAAATTGCTTCCTACTGTCCGCTGCTTTGTGAGGGTGTAGAGGGGCAGAGGCAGTGGACGAGGCTTGAGAAACTGCCTTACAAGTACCGGCTCTTCTCACACGCGGTGTGACTTAGCTCTCTTTGATGGCCTTCCCCTTTGGTGCTGTTTGCCAGTATCGGTAGGATGCGACGCACCGAGGGCAACTCTCTGTACCTTAGGTTACCCCTTTGGAAGCCACCTGTGGGAATGGTGCACTTCGTTTGCCGGTTTCGAGGTCGGCAAACCGCAGCTGCTAATGGCTTCTGCCATCTTTCAGGATCTCGGCATGGACCCGGGGTGAGAGAGACCACCCTTTGGAGCGAGCCTCCCTTCCCTACCTAGTTTTTGACTGCCCATAGTCTCGAGAAAACCTGGCCACGTTTTTAGGAACTGCTTGGTAACTTGTGTTCCTGCTCGTGCTCTCAGCTGCCATAAGCGCGGTGTCTGCCATCTGGGACAGGGCTCGGCCCATGGGGCTGACCGAGAGCCTGCCAAGAGGCTGGTGGCCCTGTTCCAGGGAGGCAGGAAAGGACAGAGGTGGTGGATCCTGTTAATGGCTTCAGTCTAGCTCAGCATTTTCACTGAGACCACAAGCTTATCTCCAAACGTAAGGCTTGCCTAGGGAGCAATTTATTTATATATCGTATTGCTAATACACTTAGTAGAACACAAACTATACTTTTACAGTCGTTTTTTATCTTAGTATGTTATCCTCATAAGTTTAATGTTTTTTAATGAATACTTTCTAATATTTTAAGACACTCCTCTAATAATCCAAAAACAACCAGTGTTGCAGTTTGACCTGGATGAAGCTTTTTTCTCCATGTATGTCATATTTGACATGCATTCTTCACTTTTCAGATTATGTTTATTTGTAATCTCTGCGAAAGGATGACTTGATCAGCAATTTGGGATGTCTTGCATTATTTTATTTTATTTTTTTTAATTCAAAGTAGTACTAGTAAAGGATCTTTTGGGTAGAATATTCATAAGTCAAAGCAAAGTTATTGTTATGTCCAGGATTAGAGTAGACTGTCTCAAATAGTTAACTTTTCACTGTCTGTAAGACATGAGAAGGTTAAGCTCTCAGCAGTAAAACAATTTCCATTATTTTTCAGTTGAGGCCCAAAAGTTTAACATGAATGTTTTTGCCAGATAGAATTGCAGTCTGATTTTTGGAGCTGCCCTGCGTCAGCAGCTTGTGTTCCTGATGTGAAGCAGTGGGGAGATCTGAGTTACCCTGCGTGCTTGGCATCGTGTGCCCTTAGGGACTGCCTGGAAGGCTCTAGGCAGCCTCCGCTACGCTTATCTCTTTCCAGATTCACCCAATTTTACCTTTGCCATCTCTTCCTGTAGCAGAGTTCAAAGACGGCATGCTTGGCTCAGGTCCTGTGATGCTTGGTGGTGTGCGTGCAGCCTCGCTGCAGGTAACAGGCACGGCAGTGTTAATTACCTGAAAGCAAACCGGGAGTCTGCACTAAAATCTGGGATTGAATGCGTGTCACTGCAGTGCTAGATGGAGTTTCTGTAGCTAAATGCCTCCTCATGTAAGATAAGAGCAAGATGAATAATTATCTGTGAAACCCCTCTATTTTCTCTGCAGTTACACATTGACTGAAGCATGTCCAAGTGAAAAGCTTTCATTCTTTCAGACCTGGTAGATCTTGCTCAAATTTGTAATACTATTTTTGCTGATATTTGTATTTTTAAGCAAATAACCGAATTTCCACAAAAATACGTGAGATACAGGCGCAGAAGGCCAACATCCACTTCTGTATTTTGATGATAAGACGCTGAATACAGTTAATATTTATGGTTTTTAAAGGCTTAGTAACACCACACTCATTTTTATTGAAAGACTGAGGAAAACTACTAAAAGCCCCTTGATTGGCCAAGTGGTTTTGCATCGCTCTTGTAAACTCAGCTTGCTTGTTCTAGTTTCTCTCTGATGCTCACGACAGTGCCGTAATGCTAAAGTAATTTTCTAGTGTAGTCACAGTGACAAGCATATCTTTATTAATGGGATTTATAGTTATGTAAGTCTCGCTTCCTCGGTCTTGTTTTTGTCGTGTTCCAGTACTCGGAGATTGCTGGCAAACGTCTGCGGTGTTTGGAAAGTTCCTGCTGTAGGAAGCTCTGCTAGAGGAGCACCAATAAATCATCCGGTTCTTTGGCAGTGCCTTTGCCACATGAGATGTCCCTGATAAATTGCATAAGTTCATGAATGGCAATGCAAATAATTCCATAGTAGGTAATGTTTGTTCTAGCCCATGCTAGGCGTGACAGGCCTTAAGCTAAATCCCATCTCTCATGAAAGTTAACTATCTTCACTTACTATGAAGCTCCTTTAAAACAGATGATACGGAAGACTTTTGAAGGAAAATCTTGAAGGAATCTGAAGGCAAGGAGACTTTAATCAATCCTGCTGTAGCAGATGACTTCTCTGAGTGCTTTACACTGCGTGTGTAGCCCTTTCCTGCCAGCAGCCAGACACGTATGTTGTGTGCAGTTGATCAGTGCAGCTGTACCACATCCAACACGCCCTGTAGGCACTGAATCATAGTCCTTGCGCAGCTCTGTAGGCACTGAATCACAGTCCTGGAGCAGGTGAGCACTACAGCACCACACGGTGGACCCAGCTTCTTCCTAGAAGGCATGCATCTGCGGTGCGTGCACGCACACTTTGTTCGTCCGTCCTGCCAAGCTGGAGCTTGCTTCCAGGCTCCTGTTACACAGTGCAGGTAACACTCCTCCAGATGCCGCGTTTCGGAAGAGTTCGCGAGTCTCTGCCTCTGTTTGACTGAGCACGGGGCTCCTACATAGTGCTGCTGCCCGTCCTCCGGCCGCAGAGGTGGCTGAGGGCCCTGCTGGCTGCTCAGGAGGGAGCAGCCGGGAGCGTGCTCCACCTGTAGAGCAACTCGCTTGTCACATGGCTTTAAGGCTCTTTGCAAATGAAGTCCCTGATGTAAATTTGGAGGCTGCAGAAGGCAGGCGCTTCAATTTCAAATCTAGTTAGACTTTATTAATACCATTTATTCCTGTTATTCTATTACTCTTGAAATCCATGGTCCTAGAACTTAGTCTCAATGACTGCAGATGGGTACAGGGCTCGTGCTGATGATACTTCTGTTACATGTGCTTTCATCCACTCTGACTTATTGGTAAGTAGATGAAGTGAAGCTGTAATGTGTGGCTCTTGCTGCACTTTAGTTATGTGCAGCAACTTAACATCCATAAGCACTTGTACTGGGTGTGACTCTACAATGTGAGTTTCATCTCATACAGGGCCTTTCGTTCACGTGTGTATTTAATGTCAGGTTTTTGGCTGCATTTCTCTGTGAAAAACTGTACCCCAGAAGCTGTTAATCTTGAAACAAGTATTTCTAGCCTTGTAGTAGCAAAAATGCTTTGCAGTCTAACCAGTCTGTAAATAAAAGTAAATTTTTTTCTACTTGTGTGCAGTTTGAGAATAGTTTGATTTGGAAGGGATGAGCTGATTCCCTTGTCCTAGCTTCTATAACGTGTATGTGACCATTTGAATATTGATGTTTCACTTGAGCAGGAAAATATGACAATTGTTGTTAAATGCTACCTTTGTCACCCCAACTACGAAGCAATTTAGAAAAAATGTAGAGCTTCTGTATTGACTTAGTCTGTAATAGGCATTGAATGCATGGTGCAGAGCCTCTGGAGATGATGGCCTTTCCAACTGTGTTGTCAACAAAGATCTTGTACTGTAGATACAGACCGAAGTGTTGGGAGGATGTGGGAGTGTAAGAATGGCTTAAAGTTCATCAGATTTCCTGTGCAGAAATAGGAGTCCAGTTGCCTCTAATGACTCTGGTGAGAAGCGGATGTAAGAGCTGAGGCAGCCTGCAAACAGCCCTCTGAGGGTGAGACTTCCTACTCGAGGTCTGAAGCACTGCAGTATCCGAGAGAACAAAAAGGTAAATATTTGGACCCTAAAAAGATCGTTCAGGCCATCCAAGCGAAGAGTTCAGGCTACTTAAACATGAGATTAAGTTAGGCCTTGTAAACAAGGCCAAGAGCTTGAAGTAATACCTGTAGACCAGATAACAAGCTTGTCTAAATCCAGCTGATTAGGAAACAGGAAAAAAAGGCTGTATTGACCAGATACCTAGATCAAGGGCTTCATACACCTTCCCTCTTCCCTGCTACCTGGTTTCAGTAGTAAGAGCATTTAAATTGCACCTAATGCAAAAGAAGCAGGCTCTTCTGCATAGCTGGGAAACCAGCCTCTGATCTGTGTGGGGAGTTCGGTGCCTGTGTGAGCCAGGCTGGTGCCTGTCTCGGCGGGAGCTGGGGCACTTTGCAAATAGAGGTTTAAGGGGTGGGTCTAGGGAAGGCTCAGCACAGTACGCCCTGGTGAGAAGGTATTTTTATGGCATGGGAAATTCCTCAGTTCTAATCTTTGCTCACACTAGGTCTTTGTCCAGTGGAGAACCGAAGCTGTTCTTGGAGCCTGGATGTGCAACTGCTATCCTCTTGCTATGAGCCTTGCTTAGGAAGAGTTCTTGTAGGTTGTTTATCTTTAACCATTAGAGTCAATGCCAGTTGTGCTGGTCTGCTGGTTTGTGTCACACAGACCTTCCTTTATTCCACCTCTGTAAAGAGTAGACAAACTAGGACTGGTCCTGTGTTCATCCTGTGGATTAATTCCTAGTTTTAACAATATATTTTGTTCAGTCTGATGGCCAGGTGTAGTATAATTAAGGAGAAAACATTACTTGAGATCCAAGATCAAAAAAACATGATGCCTGTGCTTCAGGATGATGAAATTTTCAAAGTTCTCTCTCTTCCTATATTCTCTTCCGTGCCTTGTAAAAGGAGCATCCTCTCACCAGTAGCAGAAAGGATTGCTCCTACTTGAGTCCCTGTAACTGTGGGCCTGCCATTTTCATACTGCTCTGAAAACCTGTTTAGTAACTAAGTTGGGGAATGCTTCATCTGTGTCCTGCCTGCTCACCTCAGAGGAGCTGAGCTGTTCTGTAAGGAGTAACTATTTTAAAGGGGAACTGAATAAAATGCTGGTTATAGTTGTGTTTTTGTTTTTTCTCAAGTCGTGCCTCAGATATGTTCTGACTGCCCATAGTTAAATGCTCTACCTCATGTTTGAATATTCAAATGATTCCTATCAGTATGGCTGTACTTCCAGTTCCACATTTCTTTTAAATAGAGAAATACGCTCGTTGTATGGTTAAATGAGATCTGTAGTTAGCGGTTTCGGTTTTATGTTAAATGTAAGATCTGTGTTGTTTCTGCTGCTGCATTTATGGTAAATGTAGGCACAGGTTCCTGAGCTCCAACAAGTTGAGTGAATTCAGGCTGGAAGAAAAAAGGTCTGATGGTAGCCAAAGTTGCTGAAATGTGAACAAGCTCTCCTGGGTCTTGAGCTGTTCCCCATGGAATAGCTCATAGTGGTGTCCTTTTTTATGTTTGCCTTGAGTGTTTTTTAATAAAGCTGGTAAGGGTAGTGTTCTTCTCAGATTCAGACCCTCTGTAATACTTCAAGTTTTTCTGAGAAACTTTTTTTTAAAGGATGGTTGCTAAGCCATGCAACTGTGAGCTCAGAATGTCAAGCCCAGTGTTTGAAAGCTGAGATGCGGCACTGAAAGGAGAAAAGCACTTACTCCAAAGTCATAGAAAGGATTTCCAACTGTAATTCACAGAGGAAAGCTGGTCAGTGTTTTGTTTGGTAAATTACACTTCAGTTAATGCATTGTCTTGGACTGATAGTACTTTAAACCCACGCCAAACGCTTGCTGTGGGGACAAGGAAAGGTTATATGTGAGTGCTTTCTGTCTCCACCTCTGCAACTCTTAATTTAAGTGACTGATCCTCTTTAGACACAAAATTAACTTCTGGTACGTGAATGTTTCAGTGCCTTCCCACTCAAACACACAAAGAATATCATCAAATATTTAAGTCCGGTAAATAAAGAAAATTAGCAGTTGAAAATGGTCAGAGCACCTCTCGAGTGCTATGGAGCTATGAGGAAGCTGAGCTGGACCGTGTTTTGGAAACAACTCGTTTAATCTTTGTTATGCATTGGAGCGTCATCATTATTAACTGTGTGATTTACAGCTGAAGCTCAGACTATTGAGTTGTAGTATTGCTTCTTTTGATCTTAAACAGCTTCATTACTCTCCTGAAAATAAAGAAATGAGAACTTACTTTTTCAGCTGTGTAGAAGGAAACTACTGGGGATATGTTAATAGCTCTCTGACCAGCAATTCCTCAAGTCACAGAGCAGTTTCTTCTTCCAACTGGAAATTGAAGTTTTGGCACTGTAAGTTGGCAAGGAAAAAATAACTTTGCATCGTTTTGGTGAGTGATGGAAGTTTTCAACCAAGTTTTGTTTTCTGTGGAAACTACCTATATGAATTCTAGCATTTATTGGTTTTCCTGCTTTTATAGGGGACTGGATGTGTTGTTTTTTGGATCTTTTTTTCATGGCTGCCATACTATGAAGAGTAGTCTGTCAGAAACTCTGCAGGGGTTATTTTGACTGCCCAGTTTGCGTGCTGTCTTATGGCTGGCAACAGAACTCCTTATAAACTACCAGAAGCCTTCTGACAGTTATCTTTAAGGATCTTTATAGGGATTTTTTAACCCGTCTTTCTATACTGAGCCTTTCAGATATGCATTAACCTGCTGAAGGGTTGTTGTCACTCGCAGTCTGTTGTGATCCACGTTGGGGAGGGTGCATCGCCTCCAATCCCTGTTGCTGTCTCTTCTACTTTGTGTTTTGGGCTAAGCAAAGTCGAGCACAGATAATGATGTGTCTAACACGTGATTTTAAATGTGGTACATGTCTCTGCAACAGTGTTGGGTATACAGGTTGATGCTAGGCGGAGTTATTTGTGGAATCCTAGAATAGCTTGGGTTGGAAGGGACCTTAAAGCCCGTCTGGTTCCAACCTCCCTGCCACGGGCAGGGACACTTCTCACCAGACCAGGTTGCCCAAAGCCCCATCCAGCCTGGCCTTGAACACTGTTAGGTATGGGGCATCCACAGCTTCTCTGGGCAGGCTGTGCCAGTGCCTCACTGCCCTCAGAGTAAAGAATTTTCTCCTTTATATCTAATCCAAACCTACCCTCTTTTAGTTTAAAGCCATCCACCCTTGTCCTATCACTGCACCCCCTGACAGAGAGTCCCTCCCCAGCTTTCCTGTAGGCCCCTTTAGGCACTGGCAGGCTGCTATAAAGTCTCCCCGGAGCCTTCTCTTCTCCAGGCTGAACGACCCCAGATCCCTCAGTCCCTCTTCATAGGAGAGGTGCTCCAGACCCGTGATCATCCTTGTGGCCCTCCTCTGGACTCATTCTAATGTGTCTGTGTCCTTCTTGTGCTGGGGGCTCCAGAGCTGAGCACAGGGCTCCAGGTGGGGTCTCACGAGAGCAGAGCAGAGGGGGATGATCACCTCCCTCCCCTGTTGGCCACTGTTGATGCAGCCCAGGACACGGTTGGCCTTCTGGGCTGCAAGCACACATTACCGGCTCATGTTGAGGTTCTCATCAACCCTCAGGCCCTTCTCCTCAGGGCTGCTCTTGATATTCCTATACATAGGAGCTAGACAGAGCTTTTAGTTTGAATTATTTGCCATGTCAAGTTGTTTGAAAACCCACAGAAATGTAAATTTTTGCCTGCTAAGTTACAGATCACGGAGGAAATGGCAGCTCGGGCTGCCGCAGGCCTCACCTTGGTGGTGTCTCTGTGAGGTGAGCGTCCAGGCGGAGCCAGGCAGAGGACTGGAGCTCGGGCTGTTGGGTTGGCAGTTGCTGGTTCGTGCTGAGTTAAAGGAAACACTTTGACTTCAGTTTCCCTTCAGGCCATCCCTGTTACCTGCTGTGAGGATGTGGGCCCAGCTCTGACACAGGGCGTGCTTGGCCTGTGAGCGGGCTCTTGCTTTAATGCTGGCAAAGCCTGAAAAACCTCTTGAGATAACTTCAACCCCCTGACTAGAAACTGCTGTATCTGACAATAAGGGCTGTTTTGCCACAATATTTCAGCAAACTTTCTAGCATGGAGTACTCTGAATTATTATTTTTTCAGTAAAATGCATTACCTCCTGTTACTGGCTTTACTATTTTCTCCGGCTGATGCAGCCTGTAATGTCAGCGTGTTCTTCTTGTAGCTCACATGAGGACAACACGTGGAGGCTTGGGAAGTGTTGGCTGAGGTTGTGCCTGTTGAAACACATATGCCAGAGCAAAACAAACACTGTGTGACTCACAGAAGACTTTTTGCACCTTTATGGTTAATAGTTTTCTTCAGCATGAGTTTTGTATGGAGAGCAAGATTTAATGGGGCACTGTGCTGGGGAGCTGAATTCCACCTTCCCCTTCAGTGACAAAACTAATGAGGTAAGGGCTGGTCACCTAAATGAATAGGTGTAAATGAATAGGTGTAATGGCTGCTGAAGTGAACGGGTGAGGTCTCTGTAATTTACCAGAAACAAGTAGGTTTATTGTCTGCTTCCTTCTTTTGGACTCGTCCTTACAAAGCCATGCCAGCGCAGTATGCGGAGGTCAAGCAAGGATGTTTTCTGAGAACGAGCGTATTCTTCTGTTGTTTACCAGCTATTCTAATTAGCCTGTCAAAGAAACAGTGTTAATTTGCTTCACAGACGTCTATTGAAGTAAAGAAAATTATTTTTTGAATAAATACTGACTGAAAACTTAAGAGCTAAGCTGGCAGCTGCTTAATTCTTCAGTGTTGTCATTTGTATCGCAGGTTACAAGCTCTTGACAGATTTTATCAATGGAAACAGATTATCTAGACCATATAAAAGGATACAAAGGGTACTTACTTTGAAAGCGTGATTTTTTTATTATTATTTATTTCATTTTTTTCCCAAATTTCTGTAGGGACCAACAGTGTCTTTCCTCAATAGTTCCTTGTGTTGTACCAGGCTTAATTCTTTGCTCAGCACCAGCAGATCACAGAGTTCCTCTGAGAGTGGATGTTTCCATGATTTCTCTGCTCCCCTGTACCCGTTACTCTTGTGCTACGTTGACTTATCCCATCTGGAATTGCCCTGGAGCTGTAACTCCTGGCACTTCTTCCCTTTCTTGCTGAAGGGCCAGCACGCAGGAATGGGGTGCCAGGGGGAAGCTGCAGCATGGGCAGTGCTGAGCAGGGAGAGAGCAGTGCTGGGATAGCACGGGGCAGGAGGGTCTCCGTGCTGGGTTAGATACAGCTTTCAGTAAGACAAAATTCTGCGTGCTACTTAACGTAATTAAGGTTTGAAGGCATAAAACTGGCGGTGAGTTGGTCCAGTGGAAGTGTAACCCAAGTTTTCTGTTTAATGAAATCATCAGTCATGCTTGAAAAAAAATCTATTCTCTGGTACTGAATAGGAAGCTTTTTCTACTGCAGCGTAGCAGGATAGAAGGATCCAAGTATTTGAGCGTTGAAGGAAATTACGCGTGTTGCAATTGCATAAGTGGTCACAACCACGAGGACTTTCAAATCCAGTTGTCAGGGCTGAAGACAGCGATCGTGCTGCTCTGCTCAGCGATGTACTGAGCTACGTGTAAGTGTAAGACCCTACGGCTTCCATCAGGGAGTTTTAACTGAATTGTCAGGAGTTGTTAACTTCATATAGCTCCTTGGCAGGAGGAGCCATGCCTGAAATACGGTAGGAGAACAATTGTTGAAACAAAGCCTATGTTTTAACAAAACGAGTAAGGTGTCATGGATGTTTCTTGGATTTCTGGAGGTTTCTTGGATTTATGATTCCTCAGGAGAAAAAATCAGTACTTCATACAACAGTGCTGGGAGGGGGGGGGGCAGTTGATAATTGGCCAGGTACTGCTTACTGTATGTGCACACAAACTAGCAAAACTTACCATTGATTAACATTGCTTTTCTTGTTTTTACTTCTGGAATATCTGTAGCAAAAGACTTTGTTTCAGTGTGACTGCAAACAGAATAAATTTATTTCATTTATCAGTTATATTTTGGATAATGACCCTTACTAATCTGCAGAGTCCTTGCCTTCTCCTCTTCTTCTAGCACTGCTGTTTGGGTTTCAGGATTCTTTGGTGGGAAGGAGAGGAGGGAATAGGTGGTAACTTCTGATGATAGCTTTCAGATCCCCCAGCCCCAATACTGCAGAGCCCTTCCCTTTCCCTTTTTCCTTCCTGAGCAGGGACAAATCAGTAGTATTATGTTTTCTGATTAGAAATTTCACTGCGAAACAGCATACTTTCCTATTAAACGCTCGTTAATCAGGATTATCTAATGTAAAAGGAGCTGAAGTAGTACAAATTAACACTGAATATTTCATGTCTCTTCAGCTGGATCTGCAGATGTCATTAACGTGACAGGTATTTTATATTTCTGAAACAATCTCTAATATGAGATGCATTGCAGGATGGGGTTGACGTCTCTACTGAACAAAGAGAACAGTACTATAAAATGGGAGGATTGTTTTTTAAAAGAACCCTTGAGATGTGAAGTACCTGCGGGGTAGATTCTGGTACCAGGAGCAATGCCTGCAGTAGGAGCTCCAGTGGCTTTACTGGAGGCAGGTTAAGTTACACCACCCAACTATAGGTAAATTAGCTGAAATCCCTGAGAGATGATAAGCCTGCCAACCCCCCCATGGGACAGGTTTATGTAATACCATAACGCAAAGGATTAGTTTTGGCTAGTTCATCACCCAGTCACTGCACTAAAAAAGGTAGATGGTTGTTGTGTAAACCTTCTCCAAATAAACTGAAAGACACCTGGAGTGCTTGCGGTAGATCTCAATGGAACATTTCCATAGAAAATGTTGTTCTGTTGCACTATAAGAGTCTAAATTTCGAAACCAGAAAATTAATTTTGAAGCAGCAAACGTAAGTAATCTTAGTATGTTCAGAAAGGAGTAAGCTGTTATTGACCTCATCTGTCTTTAAATGATGAGAACTGTAGCAACAAAGCATTTTCCCCAGTATACACTATACATACATATATATATGCCACTGTACATAGAGACTTTCTTTTTTTCTGCTGCAACTGAATGTAACTTGGCTCCGTAGTGCTAAGATGTAATGCTCTATTTCTGATGCTTGTGATCATGGGTAGCTGATTGCCTTACTGACTTACTGAACAGTTTGTAAGGATGCCTCTTTATTTGCTTGTACTGTCAGTTCCATAAAATCACAAGTGTTTTATGTTTTATTTGGATTCCTAAAGCACGCTGGCTCCTTGGCACCGCAGGTTTAACACCAATTTACCACTGGCGCTGGCTGATGTAATTGAAATGCTGTGTATTGTTTCATTTTAATGGAATTCTTCTGTTTGTTCAGATTCTGAAGAGAAGCTGCTGCATCGGTAATCTGAGGAAGGGGAGTTCTCTGTTAAGACTGCAAGAAGATACTACCAACTGGTAAACACTTCCTTAGGTGTCTTTGCTTGCTGAGTGTTTCTTTGTTTTCTCTAGTATTTTAGGTCAAAGAGTGCAAATTATTTTGATCTATTGAAAGCCAAAAGTAGTCTATGCAATAACTTATTGTGCTTAACTGTAGCTCACCAGACAAAAGGCACAGTATTGGTCAATAGCATGTGGGGATTTAAATAGAATACGGAGTGATTAAATTCTTCCCTACCGAGCGAGAAAAAAGACTAACCTTCTTTCTGTAGTGGAATTTTGAGCGTTGTCTATTTGCATTTTCCAGTAAGACTAATACAATGTGCCTGTGCCTCTTACTATACAAAGGCTATTTACTTGAAGTGTAACTGAACAGTGAAACTTCAGATCTGATGCTTCAGAGCCTGGAGGGAGAGAAAAAGGGAAACTTAAAAGAAATCTGTTTTAGAAGTTGAACATGGCTAAGCATGCTAATTGAAATTTCCAGGTGCTTTGGAAGATGTTATTAGTGTGCTTTTAATTATTCTAAGGGTGTTCAATGAGACATAATTTTCACTGAAAATAGTACATGATAATATAATTAAGGATGTATCATAATTCACAGGCATTTATAATCACGTGTAGGTTGCCAGTAGGTTCAGAACGGTAAAAAGATCATCAGGGAAGAGCTACAATCTCTTACTGGCAGCTTACCAACCCAGTTCAGGGGTTGAGCTACTTTGTTCCAAGCCAGTCAAAAGGAAACGTGAGAATTTAGGCCATCTGAATGTGACTTGACATAGCTAAGTCCTGTGTGCATCCATAGGTGGTGCCAGATTAACAACTCACTTCTCAAATACTCAGTGTCGTAAATAAAATAGCAGTCTTCAGTAAGGAGGGGAAGCATCCGGAGAGATGTAAACTAAGCATGCAGTTTTCCTTTGTGACTATCCCTTACTATATACCTTCTATAAAACTTGAATCCTATGCTTCTGTTACTGCTACGGGGCTGAGTAACCCAGGAGACAGTTGTTAGCCCAGAACGGGATGAGCAGCTGGGTCCAAGGATAAACGCGAAAAGCAGCAGCAGCATCCTAGCCAGTAAGGAAACATTAAGCTTCAGTGACCCAAATATTTACAGATGCTTATTAAGCTTCCCATGCCAGTTAATTTACCGAAGTTTTATAAACAACTGGAGATAGAATAAAGTTGTGTTGTACAGCTCTTGCTAATAACCAGGGTTGACAGAGAATATTAAAACACTTTGTCCTGCTGCTCTGCCAAGCCTACAAGCCTTCAGAGCTGTGCTCTCATTAATATATGTGCATCTGTCAGAAATGACGTAGCGAAAACATTTGACTTCGTCTAGGCTTTTTTATATATAGCTTGCATGTAACAGCAATTTGTGAGCTATAATTTCAAGAGCTCTGGTGCTGAGCTCTGTAAAATAGCTCCGGATACTAAAATGCATATAAAACTTCTTCCCAGATGCCCAGTTTGAAAGTGCGTGCCCCTTCAGTTTACAGCAAAAAAAAGCCCTGTGGTTTGTAGTACGTCACAGTTTGAGGTACTTTACTGACATCAGTCTTGAACTGCATTGTAATTATCATTTTTAAGTATTGTAATCATTTTAAAGTATTGGATTATTCTGTTCATACATGATAGAACAAATGACGACGTATCTAAATTTGGGTGCACAGCTTGCCCTGGGCACAACTGAAAAGCTCGTTAGCCCAGCAGTGAGGGCAGTGCTGGAGGTCATCTGTGCATTTCCTTACTCAAGCTTCCCTTCCCAGCCCCCTAGCCCCATCTCTTGCCAAAAGAAGTTGAACAGGATGGCCGTGCTGAGTGAAACTGGGTAGCTCTAGGAGGGAGCTCTTTGTCTGCAACCGTGGTAAAATGTTTGTCTTCCTTCAGTATTTCCTTTAGGACCAAGCAGGGCTTTATTAGCTCACGGGTAGCGTTGCATAAACTTGATCTCACTGTTTCCAGCATGAGCTTTAAAGGCTGGGAAGACACCAGGTGAGAACCTGCTCAGCTGTAGCACATTGTAGAGCTCCCCGAGGTCTCCGTTTGGAGCTCCCAACTCTGGGAATACGCTGGAAAGAGAATGTGATCGCGAACACCGCATCGCTTGTGGCACAGCGTGTCCGCATCTTGGTACTGAGATCAAAATGTTTAGCCAGCTGGGTGCTAGTGTGGGGCAGGCCAGCCCAAACAGCTGTATGAGACGTGTGCCTCTCTTACCCAGATGTTGTTCTGAATAGTCTTCCTTTTGGCTGTGATGTTTCTGCAGTCTGTTATCACAGGCAGTGAAGGACACAACATTTTAGTGTTTGCCCTGTTTTTCATGTAGTAGCTTTTCTTTTTCATTATGTTACCTTGTATAGGATTGTTTTTTCATAGCATCAGTCATTCAGAAAAGATCTTGCTAACTATCTCCTGTTTTTGAGTATAATCTCTGATAATTATTCATTCTTATTCTATAGCTGCTTCTCTCATCCGCAGCTTGAACTTGTGTGCGTGCTTGAAGATCTAAAAATCTTTCCATGTAACTTAAAATGGTTCCCCTGTAAAATGATGGTGGGGAGGTGTCTTAGGCAAACTGATTAGCATGTTGTGGAGTCTGTTCCAGCACTCATGCTGCACTGTGTGGGGATTAACAGGTTTTGCATTTTGTGCTAATTTTAATAAGCATGAAAACACCTTTGGTATAATGTTTGCAGAGTGGGAACAAAAGCATCCATGTCACTTCGTTATTAATTTTGGGAACTCTTTGTTGTGGCTTGTACAGCTTGTACAAGGGTAGCGTTTCTCTGGCTGACACAACTTTAAATGTTCTGCTTCCTTGTGGGCAGAATCCTTAAAATTTCTTCAGTAATTATTTCAGTCTCTTAGTGCAGATCCCTTGGTATCTGCCAGACTTGAACAGAACAGGAGGGTTTGTTCCTAGCTGTCCCCATACCTGCATGCCTGCAGAAGTTTAGTAATGACGGATCTCATCCAGAAGAGAGATTTTGTTGAGCGAGGCCATATTGCATGTGTTACAGACTTCTGTATGGCTTTGACTGCCTGGGAAGTTTATTTAAAAGTTAAATGTGCCTCAAGAGATATAAAGCAAGGTTCTGTTCTGTTTTGCTCGATGCTAAATGTTTCCTCTATTAAACAAGGAAATAGGTGTTAAAAAACCTGCAGCTTTTAACGTGCGCTCTCAGAAGGAGGTTTTTCATTTGGGAAGCCTTATGTAGCGAGTATAGAAAGGAATGAAGTTCCAAATGCTTGAGTAATGCAAAAAGCTTTCACTGCAGAGCCTACCAGATAGCAACTGTAGGATATTGGGAAACCACCAGGATAAAAGAATAATCCATCACCATAAGGTCACATACTGTAAATACATAAAGAAAAACAAATGTCTTTCTGACAGCGGAAACCGCTTTTACTTCCCATTTGTGGCAAAAGTTAAAAACCATCTCGCTTTGATAGTGCTGCTCTAAATATATTGCTGCAGGTTTGCCTATAAATTCTCTTTGCAGTTGGGCAGAGCCTGAACTGATGTCACCTCTGTGATCGTGGGTTTGTTGAGATAGTTCTGAGAAAATGGAGCTTGAGTGCACACGCACACACACCTCTTGTGTTTTTGTCACTCTCTAGAAAAGATTTTGGTAGAAATCCTGATGGTTTTATTCATTTTTTTATCAGCGTGCCTTTATTTTGTATTAATGCTGGTATCTGAGGCAAGAAAGAGGAATAGCTGGCAGTTTTTAGGTCGAACTGAGCCATCTCCTATTTGCTGGATTTTGTCTTGGGGCTTGTTTAATATGGCTGATTGCAATAGCATGGGAATAGATGAAAGGCTTATAATCTTCTGTGCAGTCCTGGTTTGAAAGCTGAATTTTGCATTCATTGCTGATACGTACTTAGTCTGCCTGTGCCGATGCAATGTAACGTGGTATGTTTTCTCCCACAGTGGACATACAGTTACTTGAAACCTTGAATGAAGATGGCAGTAACCTGCAAGTGATCAGTGACAGGTTTTTCTGGACTGTGATCAAGTGGAATCCAATGCAGAGCTGTTCCAAAATGCTCTTGCTTTACATGCAGTAGTCATGCTGCAACACAGTAGAGTAAGTTGAAAAAGAAGTGAGGTTTTCAGTCTGATTTAATGGCTCGCGTAGCACGCTCTGTGCTCTGCTCGAGACTTGAGCCATGCCGTTTTGTTTATGAAGGTGAAGCTGCTATTTTTCTTCACCTGTAAATAATTGCTCAGGACAACATGAACTGTTTAGTTCTGTTTGTTCAATGAACCTTCAAATCAAAGACATTAATTTAAGGGTTGTTTTGACTTTTCAAAAAGTCACTTTTAAACAGACCTGCAAAATATGTAAACTTTTTTCACTAGAGCGGCATTTGGCCTGAGAAGCTGTGCTTGTTGAGACAGGTGATTGAGATTTCACATTACATTTTATATGGTCTGTTCTAGGAGGTTGATGTCAGATGTTGCTTATTTCACTTCCTGGCTTACAGAAGGACTCTTACATGCTTGTCAAAGGAAACTTCTAATTTTTGTGTTTTTTTTAAAAAACTCTGTAGGGAGCTGGACCACTAACATGTAGCCCCATCAAATCTGGTTCATGCCCAGCTTACTGCTTGGCCGCAGCTGCAGTTTTATTATTTTTGCCTCCTTTTATCTCATTTTGGAAGTAATTTTGGAGGTTACTGAGCAGAAATATTGTGCAGGTGTTGAGACTCAGTATCACTAAATTACAGTGCAGCAATTAAGATTTTGTTTTACAGCTTCTATTCTCTTCCCCGTCTGTTGGACAAAGCTGTTAAATGCACATGAAGGTCCCTAGGAGCTAGACCCAGACTCTGGTATTTACACACTCTGTCTGTATTACGGAATTTTTGAGCATGCTTTCATCTGAAATGTTTCTGAATAAACATTTAGGTCGCAGGTTAAAATAACTTGGTTAGGTTCTTCCTTTCTGGGCACAGAGTGATACGATTGCTTTGAGTTTTCTCACTTATTATTTTTTGCTAGCATGCGATCGCCCATGTTTCTCTCTGCATTAGAGTAATTGTGATCTTTGATTAGTGGAATATTACTGTTCAGCTGATGTGAAAAGCTTCCTTTATTTAATTTGAGCTGGAATGGTTATCACTGCTCTTTCTGGATGGGTGACAGGGTAGAGGTGAAGGCACTGCTAGGCAGGTGGGAGGTGGTTTGGGGACTCCCGGCGCTGTGGGACGGCTCCTCTGGCTGCAGGGCATCTGCTCTGATGGCTCCCAGCACAACTGACTGCTGACCCAAGCCTCTGCCGTGGAGCCAGACTCCTGCACGGCGTTGCTCCTGGCTTGTGCATGAGTAACTGCTGCGAATGAGCTGCTGCCGAGAGCTGCTTAGTCGGGAAGTATAGGGATCTTCGGGAGGAGGTAAAAAAAAAAAAAAAAAAAAGGCAAACTGCTTAGTATCCCCTTGAGTCTGAGAGAAGCATGTGGCATGAATTACTGCTGCTAGTTTCAGTCAGAATGACTTCTCAAGCTCTTTAAAAGCTAGCGTGTCTTCTCTGAAATCTGGAATACCTGAATCCGTTGCACCTGAGAGCATAGATGCTGCTGTGGTGCTAGCCTAAGCTGCTTCGGTCTGGGTTCACCCTGCAGTTCTACCTGGTGGGGCACTAGCGGGGGCTTCAGTTCTCGTTTTCTAGTACTGTTGAGGATTATGGTTAAAATTCACCAAAAAAAAATAAAGCAACAGTGAAGATCTTTTGGGTGGTTGGTTGTTCTGTTCTCTCTTCGGTTCCCTTTCATGGCAGAAGTTCCCGTTTGTTGATAGGGCCTGGTGTAATCCTGAGGAAAGTGGTTTACCCTGAGTGTGGAAATGTAGATTGTAAGAAATAAGGGCTCTTCTGTGTACGTGTTGCTGAAGGGGGCACGGGGCTTGGGATTGCTTGGAGCCGATAACATACTCCTAATAATGGTGAATGGGAAAGCCCTCTTGACCTTTTCTTGTCTTAATGTTTTCCTTATGCAAGTGGGTGAGTATTGATGCAAGCTTCCTGGGACAGGGTACGGCTTTGTTTCTGTTACTCGCGTCTTAGTGAGTCACAGCTCTCTTCAACTGTCGTGTTCCCCCCAAAAAATTGCATCATTTACAGGGCTCAGATAAAGAGCTGTTGAATCACTTGGCTGGCGTTCAGGAACACTTCACAAAGGGGTGTTAACGGTATAACTTCAAAGGAAGCATTAATAGCAGAAAAATAGCAAGGTTAAGTAGTCATAGGGAAGTTAAACACGCAATAGACAGACAGCTAACAGCAATATCACTTGACGTTGTGAAGGTATTCAGTATCTGTGCCTAGCATAGGAATGCTTAAACACTTTTTGAGGAGGGAAAACCTGAATGCTAGGTAGCTGTTCAAAATTCCGCTTGTGTAACATACGTGGTACTGAATTACTTGAGGACTTAGGCTTATGAAAGTTCAGAAGAAATACAGGACACAGTGTGCTACCAGAAACAGCAAGTTCAGTTGTTTGTGTAATTGACTATTAGACACAGGACTTGCTGCAGTAATTCTTGCAGGCTTTCTTCCCCTTCTCCCTTTTCTTTTTTTTTTTTTTTTTTTTTGCAGTAAAGCATGAGGGTGCTTAGCCTGAAATATAACAGTTGATATTCCCCGGCCCTGTGCCCTGCCCCAAATCCAATCTCTGTTTTCCTGAAAGTCCTTACTTGTCTTCTCATTACCTAACGTGTAATAATTCTTGCTTGCTTGGAGAAATCAAAAGGATTATTTGGAACTTAACTCTTTGATTTGGTGCGAAGAATCCTTTGTACTTGGACTTCAACTTGCAGCTTTTTTTCTATAAAAATCTCTGACAAGATACAAAAGCTAGGCTTATGATGGTTTGTTTTACTGTTACTGCTAAGCCAAAGTAATGTTTTTATGTGGAAAACGTCGTTGTAAGTGGATGAAATGCAAAATTTGATGCTGTGTATTAGTCTTGTCTGAATATCCTCTTATGCCATACAAGCTTGTGAATCATCTGTTTTTGCCACCTTTTTGGTTGGAAGGGTTTATGTATACAACCCTGTCCCCTTCCTGTGCATCATCTCAACTTCCGTGAGATATTTTCTTCAAAGCAAACCTGACAGCTATTTGCCACACTACTTTGAGGGCCAGGACTTTGGGCTAAGCATTAGGGAAACTGAAACGGTGCTTTGTGGACCTCTCTTGGACCATGCTGAATAATTAACTTCCAGCTGAGCACACGGACCTGAGGATGCCCGCAGCTGTCTGGATGACAAGCGTGAAGAGCTGAATGCTAATACCGCTGTATAGCATAGCAGTTATCTTGGCATAAATGAATTTTCCTCTGGGACTAAAGGACAAAAAGCATAGCATGTGCTTTTAGTAGGTGTCTAGCACAGGTCCAGAGCTAACAAGCAAGCTTTCGTATCAGATCACCATTTCTATCACAAAATTACAGGCTCAAAACAGGTTTGAGTAATGTGGGATCCTGTAAGGCAGTATTGAGAAATGATGTAGGATTGGGAAAAGCTTAGTATAACGCAGAGACTGTAAAGATCCGACTTAGCTTTAGAGGGATGATTGAAAATGAACAGAGAAGAAAGATGGGAGCTGGTGCTTTCTACAGCCAGAGGTTAGAAAGGTAGTTTTACAGCAGGCAACCACTGGATTTGCTTTGTTGTAAGAACTGAGATAACTAGCTATAGACGGCCTCTGCAGAGACTTAATGTGTGATTCCTGTGCAGATTTAGCAGTCTTCTTTTAGCACCACTAATGTCAACGTTAGAGCTCACGTCCACCTAGGACTGAATCTGGGCTCATCTGCAGAAACCTTGAAATTTTTTAAAACACAATCTTAGTGATGATTTATTTTTATAGCTTAGCCATCAGTTGCTGTTACTGAAGTAAAAAATCAAGTTTTATTACTAGATGTTTCTTAACGTTCGTTCTTTATTACCCACAGCACGTGGGATGTATTTGACTTGTGGTTCTCTGTTGGACTGGGCTTGTTTTTGTGTTTTTTTTGAACGTGTATTTCCAGTTCTAAGAGTAATCAGTTTTTGGAGTGGTTTCCTCAAGCCCATTTCAAGCTTGTAACTAAGGCAGTAGAGCAGAAGTGTCTAAAAAATGCCTGAGCAGTGCAGTCCTTGAGCTAGGTCCTATTCTGCTCAGACTTATGTGATGCTCAGATTCCTTGATCGAGAACATCCCTACCACAGCCCACCTCGGGCTTGCACGGAGTCCAAGTTGATGATGCTTAGCAAGGGAAATCCCAGTGTGATCTTGAACTTCAAGCAAGTAATTTAAATACTTTATCTGTCAAGGTAGCAAAGGGGATTGTTCTCTGAACACTTAGTATAAGGCTAAAGCCTTAGTACCTAACGCTTAATGGAGTGCAGGAATCCTCTGTGAGCTTTCTTTGACTAGTGGTGGAAGCTTGCCTCGTGGAGTAATTCTTTTCTGAAGTTTCCTGGTGAGCTGAGGTACCGAGCTAGGACACAGAAAGTAGTCTAGATCCTTCTAACAAAGTTGTCTTTTCTTACTACTCAGTCTCTTCAGTTCTTAGTAGGCAGAAGCACCGTAGTGTTGGAAAGCTGCAAAATCCCCTTTCTTACCAGTCCCCATCTGCTACATTTGCTGCCGAGGCGGTGCTTATGTGTAGGGGTTTCTGAAGAAGTTCAGGGGAGCTGGGCAGAAGGCCTTGTTTGCATGCTGGCAGTTACTGGTGAGCTTGTGCTCTTCTGAGATCTGTTCCCGTGCACTGCTGAGTTGAGCAGTATCGGTTCCATACGAGGCGGATACCCAAAGCACAGAGCTTATCCCGTGGTTAGCCTGTTACCAGGCTTTTTCAAGTTTCATTACCTGCAGGATGCCAAGTTTACTTAGTGCCTCTTTTATATTTGGGTAGCGTTTAACTTCCGTCAGCTTCAGGCTTCTCCTGACTTGCTGATTCACTACCCAGCGCTAATGGTGTAGACGGCTTCTCCCATCAGTTCTCCAGCTGCTGTGACAACTCTTACAATTCCTGTTCCGCTTGGCCTAAGGAGTTAGCATACGCTTCAGCCTCCTCCTGCTGTGGTGAAGTTAGGCTGCAAGTCAGGGGCCGTGTGCCTCTGTTTGTGTAACAGAGGTTCCAAAAAATGAAATGCATTAATCTTTCTGCTGCCTGACACTTTTAAAATAAAATAAATCCACAAGCTCTTAACCCATTGAATAAAAGGTAACTTTCCTCACAACTACTTCTCTCTGTGCCATTATTTTCAATACTTAGCTGCCTCAAAATTGTGAAATCTAGGAAAAATGCTTGTTTCTATGTTGCTCATTTTTCACTACCTATTGAATTATATGGTATACGCTTCATCTTCTGCCTGCTGGTATTCTGTCTATATCAATCTTCAGATCCAGACCTTGAGAATCAGATTCAGAAGGGAGACTGGATATATTGCAGATCCTCTCTGCAGAGAGAGATGTGGTAACGCACCCTGAACCTGACAACTGGCTCATCTTTATTCAGATACTCACTTGTGTCTGAACTGAGGTGCATCCAAAGCGCAAAAGTTAGTCTTCGAAAGAGTCCATCACGCCATTAATTTCACATCTGGCCATTTTTAATGAATGTTCGGTGATTATTCCCCACCGACTGCTAGAGATCTGTAAGTCAATTCCTTACCCGTTTACACTGTGCTTTATTACGTAGCGCAGTGTTAATACCAACAGTTACAATACCCCGTGGTGCTTGGGTTTTGCCGTGTGACTTCATACCTATCAGCTTGCCGGCATAAACCAAGTTGATAACATCAAATACGCTCAGTCTGTTTTGCATGAAAGCATGCTCATCGGTACTAAGTTGGGACCTGGGGGTGCTGGTTGATGGCCGGCTGACCAGGAGCCAGCAGCGTGCCCAGGTGGCGAAGAAGGCCAATGGCATCCTGGCCTGCGTCAGAAATAGTGTGGCCAGCAGGACCGGGAAAGGGATTGTCCCCTTGTATACAGCACTGGTGAGACTGCACCTTGAATATTGTGTTCGGTTTGGGGGACTTTGAGTTGCTCTAGTGTGTGTGGAGAAGTGTGTGGTGAAGGGCCTGGAGCACAAGTCCTGTGAGGAGCGGCTGAGGGAACTGGGGGTGTTTGGTCTGGAGAAGAGGAGGCTCAGGGGAGACCTTAGTGCTCTCTGCAGCCACCTGAAAGGAAGCTGTGGGGAGCTGGGGGTCGGCCTCTTCTCACAGGTAACCAGTGATAGGACCAGAGGGAATGGCCTCAAGTTGTGCCAGGGGAGGTTCAGGTTGGACATCAGGAGGAATTTCTTCATGGAGGGGGTGGTCAGGCATTGAAGCGGGCTGCCCAGGGGAGTGGTGGAGTCCCCATCCCTGGAGATATTTAAGAGATGTGTGGATGGGGCACTAAGGGACATGGTTTAGTGATGGGACTCTTTGGGTCAGAGTGACAGCTGGACTTTGTGATCTTGAAGGTCTGCTCCAACCTAGGTGATTCTGTGATAAAGATGGGAATCCAGTTAGTGGATTCCTGTCTTTCTGCCTGTTGTTTGGAGCTGGTGTAACAGGCCAGTGATTCTGAGCTTTCCTGGTTGCTTCCCTTCTGCTGAAGGGCTCTAAACTTCTGTCCTCCTGGCTTCATTATCACAAGAGTCCTGAAAGACTTTGTTTATGATCAATCACTCATTTGTCTGAAGCCTTGAGGACAAGCTATCTGAGCATCAGCGCACTCTTCTCAAAAGAGTTAAGTGCTTACAAATGCAATATTCTATATGGAAAGATGTGAAGAGCTGAGCAATTCTTCATTTTTCTAGTAATTGTATCAGTTGGAAATTTAGTCACGTATTTGTAGCAATAAACTAATACTGTTAGGGATTTTAAATTTTTTCCAACCTTTGCTGCTATCGTGCTTTTTCTCCCTGTTACTTTCACGTTTACTCATATACTTTGGCCATTCTAATGAATTTGGACTATTCTAATTCTTAATAGGTCTGTTTAGTTAGTCAATCTAAATTTAGTTGGATTTCCAGTCAAAATGGTCTTAACCAGTGTTTCTTGACTACCCAGAAATGTGTTTTTAGGTAGAAACTTCTGTGTTCTTTCTTAAATGTTGTTTCCTGTTTGATTTTTTTTTTTATTATTTCAATTTTCTGTTATTTCAGGAAACGAGCTTTTTGAAGTAGTGTCTTTGCATCTGACTGGTTTTGGTTTCTGTTCACAACTTGAGTTGTGTTCAGCCCTGACCTGTAGGGGACCAACATTTTCCAGTTAGTGTTTTGGTTTTTGTTGCTTTGCCTCAAAGTGTGAATTGAGCAGTCTATGGTCAAGAGGAGGAAAAAGACGTACATAAAATATCGGAGAGTAGGTGGAATTTAGGGGAATATAAACTAAATCTAATTTTGCCACTGATATTTTATTACAGCTTTGACCCTCTAGTAATTAAATTTATTATGGCATATGTGCTTTTTCAGATTATCTAACACCAGCAGCCCTTTTCCCTAGAAACAAGTTTGTTGCCAGATAATTGTTCCCTATTTATTTATATGCCTACAGATAGAACAATTCTGCATTCTAGTTTTTTCATGTATTTTTTAAAAGTCGGTGGCATATGGATCCAGAACTACATTTATGAAGTAGATTCTGAATAGTACCATGTCTGGAACAGATGTGTTAGCTTTTGCAAGGCTGCATAGCATTACATTGAAGTTTTTTGGTGCTAAAGAATGTATTTTCATAATCTGTTTTTTTCTTTTGAAACAGAGTGGAGGCCAAGAACAGAGTGCAGCACTGGCTGTAGGTAAGAACCGAAACTTAACCTGCTTGAAAACTCTCCTGACTCGTAAGGAATGAAAAATATAATATGGACGGGTAAAATGGACTGTACTGAATATTAGCAATTTTCTCTTCAAGAACTTCTTTTCCCCAAGTTGCTTCCACAACTTCTGCAAGCCCTCGTATTCTCTGGGAAGTCCTTGATCTGTAGCCTAATGCCTGTGTCCCTGTGGTTAAAGATACTAAATGGGTTGCAAGCATTTGAATTTTTGTTCGCCCGGTACATCGCCACACAGCCTAGTAATGATTTCAAAGACTCACTGTAGCAATGTGTATTTTTAGTGTGTAGAACGCAGTAGTTTGGCCACATTTAAAACTTATCCTGGAAGATCATGTTTAAAATTCTTGGAAAAATTTGAATGGTTTTCCTTTCTCGGCATTTATTTTGTCTCTTTACAAATGTTACTGTGTAACTTCAAATCTTTTCTGAGCCACCTGCCTTAAGCCAGAAGCAAGTACTCTGAGAAAGTTTGTAAGTCTGAAGAGGTAGTATATGCTCACTTGAAGGCTTTCCCTTCTAGTTTTATAACCTGCTACTTATTTAAGCTACTTCACGGTGTGTGTTATAGTATATGTTTATTGTGCTGTGTCAGCATAGCTGTCTTTTGTGTCACATTGGTAAGGTAACTACCAAATGTGAGATGGGATTTATTTTTCTTCGATGAATCATCAAAAAGTTATTCAAATTCTGGGGAGATAAATTAATTTTTCATCAGTTTTATTGACAATAGTGGGAAAACATTTGAGTGCCATGTCCAAAACTCTTTTGATATCCCATTCAGAAATAAAGGATATAAGACATAAATGTCACAGGAATAATTTTCCCTGATTTTAGTATTTGTTAAATATATTGAAAGAATTGTTTTGCAAAAACAAACAAAACAACAACAACAAAACCACTGGTTTTGTTGAGATTTGTATTGTTTTTGTTAATTTTTGTAGAGCTTACGGTGATTCCAGATCAGACAAACAGTCCATCTAATCTACCTTGCCTCTGTTTAGGAGTGAGTCTAAGAACTGGGCAAGCAAACAGCAATATTTTTCTCAATCTGCAACAAATGGATAGGAGAACATCCATTGCTAGCAGTAGTAGTATTTTCATTTGGTAGTAGCATTTAAATCCAAAGTCACGGGTAAGTGTTTTAGCAAAGCTGCAGTTTGAACCAGTGCAAACCCTTACAGCAGGCTGTGCATCTGTAAAGGATACAGTGTAAGAGTAACTGAAGCAGACCATGGCTCTGTCTAGCCAAGGTCTCCAGGAATTACAGTTTTATTTCCCTCTGGATACATGCACTTGGTTTTGCTAATCCTTTCCCACTCCTCACTTATTCCTCTACCAGGACAGTGCTGCTTCTGTTCAGGAAGGTGACTCATCCTGCACAGCTAGCAAAGCTCAGGGTATTGCTGGGGATGCTGCTGCCTGCAGGAGGAAAGGCTGTCCAGAGAACAGCTACAGCACATGGCAAGAAACTTCTGTTTTCTTTGAAGAAACTGAATCAACATTTCTGGTGTTGAAGGGAAGTTGGTTATAAACAGAAATTATGTTGGCCACTTCAGCAGCCCTTCAGTTCAGGCATCTTTGACTGCTAATGTTTTCACCTTCTCCAGCTATGCTGAAACAAAGCAGCTGCTGAAAGTTTGACAGCATCTCAAACCAGAAGGGGATCACCAGTGTAAAGGGCTTGAAGGGACTGGTAGAAGCCGTACCCAAGCAACATTTTGAATGGGAAAACATCAGTAAGATAACAATGGTAAAGTTCTAGAGACTGTTGAAAACTGTAAAGCCTCAAAGAATGAGGCAAACTTAATTAGATGGCACTTTCTGAATAAGGTTAAAAGTTGAAAAAGCTTAAAATGCAATAACACTTCTACCTTTAACATAAGTAGATGCCTAGGCATGAGCAAGAACCAGGAGGGAATATACTGATGATGGTTCTAGGATGTAAATGTTTCCAGGCCAACTATTCTTGAGTCAAATGTAGTTGTTAAATGTGTTCAGTGTGCTTTAATGGCTTTAAGTTCCACATATGCGCTGGTTTTCCCCTAGCACAGCTGCAGATTTCTAGCATCCTTTCTCAGTGAGTTGCACTGACCTGCTTAAAGACCCATCAGCTCCTTATTTATTCTTCAGCCTGGTTCCTTCTAATTTTGTTTGGTGCAACTGGTGCATGTTAAGAGTCTGTGTTTTGCTTCTTTATTTATGTGTTCCCCATATCACTTATGACTTTGTAGTTCTTTGTTATATTTTCCCCACTTCAGAAAATCTTTCAGATGAGGAGTTCAAAATAGCTAAACTGTTTCTTTTATGGGAGTTGTGACAGAGCTTTGATCATTTATGTAGTCCTTCATTAACTTTTTCCTGTTCTTCCATATCTTTTTTGAGATTAAGGGACCAGAATTTCCTTGTATAAATTGCGGATTCAATACTGAGGTGTAATGGTGTTCCTCATTCCTTTCTTAACTCTGAACACTTAAGTCTTTTTTAGCTGCTTGTGAGCATAATTAAATGCAAACCTTAGCTAAACTGAACGTGACTCAAAGGTCTTGTTCCAGAATTGTAATAGTTAGCTTGGAGCTGAGAATCTTCAGTATAAAGTTAGGGTTGTTTTTATTTTGGTTCATCACTTTATGCTTCCACAACTGGATTTCATTGTCAAGTCACATTAGATTTGTGAGGTTCTTTTGTCTGTCTGCTTTTTTCCTCACTATCCTGAATATCAGCATGAGTAGCGAACTTTCTCTTTGCTGCTCTGGACCTTCCCAGGTCATCTGCCCATGTATTGAACAGCATTCCTGCGAGAAACTCCACTGGTGACTTCCCTCCATAGTGAGAATTGATCACTTACTATTTTTATCTGTTCCTTCTTAACTGTTCAGGGATCTTCCTTCTTATCCTATGGCTTTTATTTTTTTCCTTTAAAAGCCCTCTTTTGAGTAAATTTAACAAAGGGCTTTGGCAATCCAACTAGTTTATGTCAGCTGGATTACCACTATCTGATTGGCATAGCTAATTGCACTTTGATAGCTCTCCTTTCAGTAATACCTCTGGAACAGATCTTTGTAATATATCGTCACCTCTTAAAAAGTTATTCTTTTTGCATTATCATGGCTAAACCAAGGAGGGTCTCCTCTAAAGTACCTAATGATTTTTGAGACTTTAGGTCCCTTTCAGTTAGACCTGTAAATCAGAGCAAACATCTTGTGGTGCAAGGTGGTACGGCTTTGCAGAATTCACTGAGGGACTGGTGCAGGAAATCAGAGCTCCACATAACACTCCGCATACTTGCTGCTGATCTCACAGGATTGCAGGTTGTGTAACGTCTCTGGAGAATAGCAAACATTCCCCTGTATTTCCAATAGGTGGATGGGAAAAAAAAATCAATCTTATGTTTATGGGACACCTTTAGCTCAATTTGAAAAGAAAATTTGGGGTATACATCGGGGGGGGGGGGATTGGAAAGTGTAACAAAAGATATTCAGCACAGTTAATCACATTGGTCTAGATTATTCATTCACACTGACTTTCTAACAAGGAAAAAAAGGGTATCGAGAGACTAAGTAGTTAGAGATTCAGATTGCCTCGTGAGACAATCTGAAGAACTAACTGGAAATAACAGACTGCAGCAGAAACTTGATCTTGCAAGAAATCTTAGGAAATTTTGAAGAAGCAAACAACCATGTAGAGACCATTTTTTTTCCCAGCCTAATGCCTGTCTGACTTTGTTACTGTTCTGAAAACAGATGGATGGGGTATCAGTCTGCTGGTCATCTTCTGTTATACCATCAGGAACCTGATGGGTTTCATTAGCTGCCTGCAAGCATGCTCTGTCTGATGGGTATCTTGGAAAAGGAAGGCTCTACAGGATAATCGGAAAGGTTTCCTGAGATACACAAATCTGCCTTCCCTGCTATGTGATTTGGAAGGCCATAGGACTTATATTCCTCCTTGGTTGTTCAGAGCCAGTGTGTCACTGACATTCTCAAATGGACAGTCAGCGTCAGCTTCATACACACGAGATTTGCATTTGTGCATGCTGAGAAAATCTTTTGAGATAAGATATGTAAATGACTACATATATCCATCAGCTTTTTGAATAGGTAATATAACGCTGTTAGGATAGGAGTTGCAAGGCGAGGCACTGAAAGGGCTGCAGTATTGCAGTTCAGAGCCAAACTAAAATGAAATATTTCATTTAAACATTGCAGATCAGTGCAGATGACTGTACTCCTTGTATGAGTACATTAGATGGCAGTAGCGGGCAGGCTGTTTGTCAGAGCATCAGAGGAAACTTCATCCAGCTTGCTTACTGAAGCATATGGCAGCCTGATTCATATAGATGGAAATGGAGCTATTCTGAAGGAAAACACGTTTCCACATAAACCCAGGACTGCAGAGGAGTGCTTTTTCATAAGTGAAATACCAATTCAAGGTGGCAGATCAGTTGTATTAGGCCCCGTAGCGAAGATAGGGATTGAACGTATCGAACTGCTGTCCAGAAAATAAAAGGAGAACTTAGTTTTTTTTACTCTTGGATGAAAAGCTGACAGGAGGAGGGCTTGGCACACAAATTATTTTGGTGGTGTGTTTATTTTTGAGAAGGGAGCTTGACAGCTCTTAAACAGTAGCCTTGAAATACAAAACTTATTACTGTAGAGTAGTATAGCACTGTTTTAATAGGCATACCATCTTCTGTAGAGTAAGAAAAGCTTCTTTGTAAAAATATTTTTTAAAAAGTTTAAATCTCCATCTCTTTTTGAATGCATTTTTTCATCTTTATGTACCTTCAATATTTTCTTTATTCAAAGAAAGTTGAGAACATTTGTTTTTTATCAGTATGGAGGAAAAAAGGCAGACTTTAAGATCAGCCAATGTTTCCCTGATAATTTCAGTTGGTTAAATACTGTATTTGGGCTGGAAGGAAATTGCTGGCTCTCAGTCATGTAAGATGCTAAGATAGTACAAAGTAGTGTGAACACATTTGTTACACGCTTCCCTTTATCTGGAAGATGAAATTGTAAGGCAGTGACCTCTGTCGGAGGAGTTACAGCACTGCAGAAGACTTCTTGAGATTTTAAACTTCCAAGGAGAAAGCAAAGTGTAAACTACATCATTTGGGTATAAATATGCCTAGAGAAAGCCTTTTGTCTCCTAAGAGTTATTTATTTATTTATTTATTTTACTTACAAGCTTGCTCTTGGCATAGTTGCAGTTACTCAAGGGTAAATCAGAGTGGATTTTTCAGAGCTTCAGCTCTCCCTTTTTCAGTACAAATTCTGGTTTAAAAATAAGAATAATCCTTCCAGACAAATTAGGTCTTCTTGCGAATTTGTCTGGCACTCCTTAAGCTATGAGCTATAATAAACTTAAGTTGTATGCTGTCAGCTGTGCCACTAAAATATTCCCAAATTAACAAGGCTTTAAGACTGCCTCTTCTAGAGGAACTGTGGAGTCTTCAGTGCCTTTCCCTAGGTTTCCTCTAAATGGAAAAATGGTCTAATAAACATTGAGCTGCCTGCATTTTACAATTTTGGTTTCAAGGAATGTGAAGCTTTTTCACTAGGCTGTTTTCCCTGGCAGGGCTCTGTTTTCCTGATAGGGCAGGTTTTGAACTCACTGTTGTTCAGAAAGGAGACACTATTAATGATGTGTGATCTTAAAAAAAAGTAACTTCAGTTTCAGCAAAGGTAGTTTATTGTGTCAAAGTCAGTTTAGATAAAAGAACTGATATCAGAGGCAGCTTTAAATAGCCTGTAAGCAGTACTTTTATTAAGTTAGCCTGAATACTTCCTTTTCTATAGAGAAAACATTTTCTTGTAGTATACTTCTTTTTTGCATTATTTGTGTAAGATAGGGATGATTGAAGCCCCTGGAATTCAGTGGCTTTTTTTCCCCTTTTTTAATTGTTCATGAGAATAAAATCATGGTTGATTTGTAACCAGTGGTGTGTGGAAGAATAACCACTAGATGTCAGTAGTGGAAAGCAGTGTGTGGATCTTTGCATAGGTTTAGACTGAAGTATGCTGTGAAAGTGTGTGTAAAATGATGAAATCCTGTCCTCGCTAGAACAAATTGTTTAGTGGTGAATGAAATAGCGTGTTTTATGTGGAATTGGTGACTGGAGTGGCACTTCCTATATGCATTTGATCCAGCAGTTAGATTCAGATTACAGCAGCTGGACTGACACCTTCACCATTAATAACATTATTACAGCTGTGGTGGGTCTTGAATATGAGAGCAGCTCATCCAAAATCTAACCTGTTTAAGGCTCATAGCACCAGCTTTTCCTTCCGAAATCTGAAGTTAATAGTTCTCACTTTCTGGTCTTTTTTCCAGATTAAGAGTGGTAATGAATATTCAATAATTATTTCTTGTCTGGGCAGTGTGTTTTATTACTTCGGGACTTCGTTTAATGTCAGATGTTTAATTACTTTAAGCACCAGGATTAATAACAGCAGTGGCGATTAGAGTGTCAGAGGGTATCTGTGCTTCTCGGGCACTTCTCAGGAGAGAAAAAAATGTGCATTAGGCTAAGAAAAACGCGTTTGGATCCAAGGAAAATATTAAGACTTCTTAAAATGGCGATTCCTGCAATGTAGTTCACAAGCCCTGGCTGGCTTTTTAAGGTTGAGGGCGGCTGTATTCTCACTGACTGCAGAGCTGAACTGCTTCATTGGGGTAGAAAGCGACACTCAGCCCGATGGGCTGTCCGCTTCGTGAGCTCATGTGTTGCTGAGGGCTCCCTTTGATTCCGCTAATGTGGGCAGCCACTTGTTCACTGGCTTTTTTTCTGTTCGTGGCCAGATACTGGAGGCAGGGAATGTTCAGTAAGCCTTGAAACAATTGCCGGGCTGATAGGATTATCGTTCTGGAGGAACAATACAGGGAGACATTCAGCTAGGCTTTTGTTAGTGGTAACGCTCAGATTATAACTTGAAGCACTTTGTGTCATACTATAATGATATGCTTTTTACTCTGTGTTTTGTCACTTAAAATTTTACCAAAATCTCCCTGGATGAGAGGTTTGTGCCGCACACCCCTGACCAGCTGAAAATTTTAAACTCAATCCCCAAAAGAAAACGTGTGCTCTGTGTGTGTGCTTGCATACGCTCCTCCAAAGTCTGGAGCGTGGATACAGGCCTTTAATTGAGCACAGATTTCGTGCTCTGGGTGTTCCTGTTCAGTCTTAAGCTTCGTTAAAAGGAGTCAGGGAATAGCGTATAGTTTTCCAAAAGGTCAACTGGCATTTTCTTGAAGCAGGCATTCTTTGGTAGTGACAGACATGGGTTTTTACATCTGCTTATTTAACTTGGTATTAGTTTGGAAGCATGCTATTCTTCGAGCAGAACAAAGCAAAATTCAAACTGTCATGTGAACATCCTTCTGGTGTTTTGCCTTTAACAAAGAGTAAGTTTTCAGCTGCTCACCAGTTGAAAACAATCCTTGTTAACGTACGGTTTTTCTTCCAGGTGAGAGAGGGGGAAATGTCTTCGGTGCTCGCCTGAATTTAGTTGCATCATGTGTTTCTATTAAACTTCCCCTGGGCGTAGCTTAGAAAAAAGTACTGAAATGTGTCAGGGATGTTTTCAGCATGAAGGGCATGCGTGCAAGACTTGTTTTGAAAATATGCCTTCGCTTTCCGCTTGTCTGATCGTGACACTACCCTCAACATCATACAACCCCATAAGGCTGTAATGGGCCAAATCACTGTAATGAGATGTGGCATTCCGTATGTCTTATTCTGTGCAAGTAGGTCAAGTTTAAAGCATGTTCCTGGCTAGGGCTTCGATTTCCCACAACCTGCTCCACGTGGCTCGAGCGCTGTGCTGGCGCTCAGAGCGTGCCAGGAGGGATTCTGGGCAGCTTCACAGGGACGGGAGGCTTTTGGACACAGACTAGCAGTGTGCTTTTTTTTTTTTTTCCCCCCCACTCTGATTTTATGATGATGGATTCGTGGCAACAGAAAACTTCAGTAGTGTAAAATGTGTATTTACTGAATCTTACTCTGTTTTCCTAACGAGTTACCTTTGGGCACTCTACTGTAAAATCTTAATTGTTAAGACCCCTCAGAGGAAAGTTTGGTTTTAAAGCATGCTTTATTCTGAATGAGAATACTAAATAAAATGTGTTGAGCTCAATCTGAAGCTGTGGAAGAGCAAATAGGTAGTGAGCTAAACTGTACTTAGGACTGGGCTTGCGAATATTTTGATTTTGTGATCACAAGGTGTAAAATCCCTCTTGATGAGCGTAACCCCAGTGTGGCTTTTGTTCCAGTTGCACCTGAATGATCGCGGGTCAGAAGGGGGCACCACCCGCAAAAGTCACCTCCAGTTCTGAGTCAGCTCTGGGACCAAGCCAAACTGCAGGGTAGGAAATGCAGTCGGTAGTAGTGCTTGCGTTGGCTTTGATCTTTATATAGGCTTAAATCTTTCTTGAATCAGAGCTGACTGATGTGGCAACGTGCTCAAGAAAGACAGTTCATACTGGAAGATCTGCTTGGGTAGGTACCAGGTCAGGACTGGGTAACTGGAACCATTTCTGACTTTCTAAAACAGTAGTTCTACTTACTTGAGCTGAAGACATGGACTTTCAAGGAAATTGGAAGAATGCTTGGTAAATACGTTCCGACTAAATCCATTTGTGCCACCATGGTATTAATTTGCCAAGATAAGTCTTTATAGAGCTGCTAAAATCTTCCGTGTTGATGCTTTTACAGGGCATCAGATAGCAGAAGAGGGCCCGGGAGATGAGTGCAGCGGCTGGTCTCTGACACTGTTCACTTTTCCAACATGCAGATTGTCATCACCTCTAAACTTAGAGCCAGTAGTGGACCGTCTTTCATGTGTTTTGGTACCAGGAGAAATGCAAATAAGCCATCCTGAACAAAACAAGACTGTACTAAGTCTGGATCTGTCAGGAGCCTGAGGCATCTCAGAGCTGCATTGCTGTACTCTGGGATTGATCCAGGTGGGCTGCTGACACCACAGCCTCTCAGAATGGTCACTTTTTAATTTTGCCTCTATAGGTTTCACCTGTGTACATGCAACGGGTCAGCTCTGCTGCTCAGCTATACCTTTTGAAGCAAAATAATGTACAGAAGTGAAGAGTCATCTAACCTGAGCCACTGCATGTTGATCCACAGCTTTTTCCATGAATCTGGGGGGCTCCACACTGACAGTGTGCCACTGTCTCTCTTTTAGGCTATTTCAGAACTCGAGTAACTAATGCTTAGCCTCACTGCAAGAGTGAGTTTCTATCTGTTGAATCTCACGTTTATTCCTTGAAGCAAGGAATGCAAGAAGGGGAGAGAAATTGTTCTCCCAAGAAGCATTAAATCAATTATATCACCTCAACTTTTGTCTAAATTGAGCTTTTAAAGTTTTTCCAGTTTTTTGAGGTCTAACTTTTTAGTTTAGATTACAATTTAGAGGAGTTGTCATTTCTACAGTTCTTCAAGCACACCAAGTCCAATGATGTTTAGGAATACTTGAGAGTCTTGAGTAACTTAGAACTCACCTTGTTAAGTGTCAGAAATAATACTGCAGAAATAATACTGCTTTTGTCCAGCTTCTGCCAGATTTCCACTCACTCCGTACAAACTGAACATGTGGCGAATACTTGGCTGTGAAGAAAGCAAATGTGATCGTGTCTTTTGAATGGAACTGTGATACGGCTAAAGCTTATCTAGATTGTTTCAGTATGCTCAGTGCACAAGGGAAGAAGTCTGTTGAAGACTTTGTTACTAAGAAGTGTATGTGCAACTCTGTGTAAGTTTGAATGCATTCCTACATCACCTGTTGTCTTGTTGTCATGGTTGAACTAATTCATTCTCATCTTCAGCTTCTCTCCTTTTCTGAGAGAAGTTGTTCACCAGCCTGCTGTCAGTAGGTCAGTTGGATCTTCTGCTTGAGTCTCTGTTGTGCCCAGTGTTCCAGGGTAGTGTCCAGCCTTTGGTTGGGCTTTGCTATTGGTTAATCTCACTCCCAGAAAAGAAACCGTGTGTTAGTATAAACTAACTTATTTCTGGGGGGTAGACCTGTGTGGAGCCAGGAGCTGGACTCGATGATCCCTGTGGGTCCCTTCCAACTCAAGATATTCTATGATTCTAACTTTTCTGGGAGATAAAGGTCAGAGTGAAGCTGTCCATATTGCAAATCTGAGTCCCCAACCCCCTATTTGCCTCCCATTTTAGGAAGTGGTGGGGATTCAATTAAATGATCTGTTCTGCCTGTTCTGATCTGTTGCATGCTCTGCTGCAACCCCACCTTTGAAGTATTTCAACCCGACAAACTTGCCCCTAATCTGACCTTCAGAAGTAACGTTGTATTTACACCACGTGCATGACCCTGTAGGCTGTTAGGAGGGCACTTGATATCAAACCTGCACGGGAGAATTCAAATGAGGTATTGAAAATATTTTTGTGGAGGAGGAGATACTGCCATGCTTCAGCTCTTCAGCTGCACTAACTGGTAATTTTAGGCATAAAGTTCTCTTTAATCTCTTAACACCATTCACTTCTGTGTGTTAGCTACTTTTCTGTCAACGTTGGAATTACAATACTTAACGGCACAGTTTTGTGATTGAGGTTTGGCTCTTAAATCTGAACCTGCAGAGTTGGTTGTCATTAGGCAGCTTCTACTTCTGCCTTTCATTGCTGTTGCTGGAAGTGTTTAAGAATGTCTCTATTTCAGCATTTTCTAGATTGCGAATGCCCTTGTTGAGGGAGGGGGCTGAGTGATTCTTTCAATCCTGTGTTACCAAATATGCCTGTGAGATAAAGAGTAATTACCTGCTTTCTGGTGTTGCTTGTTTACACAGCCTTGGCACATGTAGCCAGCTGCTCAGTAAGCTATGGAACAGAAAGCTGTAGAAAAGTTGTCTCTTTGAAGAAACACTTCTTTAGATGGATTTGTTTTGTAAAATGAGAGTTGAAACCGGACATCCTAATCTAAATCTTCCATACATAAGGGCTAGGAGATCTGTTTGGACTTCTGATCAAAGTTCACATGCTTAGGAAACAGGACTTCTGTTTCCTGGTGATTCAAGGGAGAAGTTGAACGTGCAAAAAAGCAAGCGCACACCTAGTGATTTGATCTTATGATCAGAATCCACAATGATCAAAGATGCTTTTCTAAAAATCTGTATTTTTACCCGTTTGGTTGTTCTGCAAAAGTTGTTAGACTAACGTTACCAATTTGGCCCTGAGTAACTTTCAAAAACCTGGGATTAGTTCACTGTGGGTTCCCAGGCTTTTGTTGATGGTGTGAGATATTGTTGAATCTTGTGGATCCTGAAAAACAAATAACTTAGTGCTGGCTTGCTTCTTCTTACACACCAGTTGCATTTTCTTTTGGAACTCAAGAAATCTGGCAATGCAGGATGCAAAGACTTGGTTTGCCAAACAGTTTGTGTAGGGTTCACACTGCTTCAGTTTTCTTAATTCCTCATAAACTTACAATTCTTACTGCCATGTTGCTTCCCTCCAAGTACATCAACCTTAAAGCAGAAGACAAACGAGCAGACGCTGGTAGATCAGCAGAGTTAGACTAATCTGAAACTTGATTTTAGATCTGATGGTTGAGACCGATGTTAGACCGATAACTTATTTTTAAAAGACTTGAAATCTGTGTTTAGGTAGTATCTTTAGCTTGTCTTGCAGCAGTACCCCACTGAACTCCTGATATTTCAGGGCCGTAGTTCTTGAAGTGTTTTTAGCCTCTGTAATACAGTCTCTAAAACACTGGAAGGCCGTTGAAAAGGCTGCCTCTTTGTGAAATGCCTCTTTGTGAATTTTCATAGTCCTACTGACGGTATTGATGTCAGAAACTTAAAGCAATGTTTGAAACTTCTTGTGAATTTATCTGACCCAGATTAATCTAACAACTTTTAATTTTTCTTCCACTTTTCATTTCTTTTTAGCTGGGATGTGATAGCAAACATAAGAAGAGCTATTGAAACTTGATTATCTCCTGTTCTTGGAAAAGACTAACTTGTATTTGACTTGTCACTTTTACCTGATTTTATGGGGGGAGATGCTGTTCGTTGGCCACAGATTGCTGCTGAGAGGTTTTTCTGAATTTTGTTTTGCGTTATGGAGAGTGAGTCAAAATCAGGCTTGTAACAACACCAGTCCTTTTGAGGCTGCTCTTTTCCTAAGCAATAATTGCTTTGTGGGTTGTAGCAGCTATGCAAAGCTATTGCTCAGTCATCATAGGTAACAATTCTTTAATTCTATTAAACTCAGATAAAAAGAGTCAGTAGTTCAGAACTTCATTTTCGCCGAAGCTATTACTTTTCATTTTTTCCAATGATCAAGGAGAAGAAGGGGAGAAGACGTGCACTGTCCAGTGTACATTTGCTGCTTCCCACCACAAGGTGATGAATCTGCAGCGTGCAGAGCCGGATGGGAGCCCTGCTCCAGCTGCCCCCAGGCGTGTAATTAATACAGGAGACGGTTGTTGGAACTAAATTATTTTGCCATTTTTATTTTTAGGTTTGCTGGCATGGGTAATCTCATTAAGGTGCTAACCAGGGACATAGACCACAATGCAGCACATTTTTTCTTGGATTTTGAAAGTAAGTCTCTCAGCCCTTCACAGCTGGTGTGTTTAAAATGGTAACGATAGGGTTGCTTATACCTGCTGGAATGAAGGCTAGGGGACTCAGTTGCAAACCTGCAAACTGAAAAAGGGTTGCATGTGGTTTGTTTTTGTGTTTTTGTTTTGTTTTTTTTTCAGTAGTAGCCAAGCCACCATCATGCTGCTGTGTAAATTTTTTTTTCGTGTGCTTAGTCATTCTGGGTCTCTGTGGTCAGTGATGTCTGTCCATCTGCCTGCAAATCAAGTGATCATAAAACGAAAAATTCTGTCAGTATGCCATGGTAATCTGTGCTGAGCAGTTGTTCTCTGTAATCCTATCTTACGTATGAGTAAGTACTAAATCATTCCTGATTCTGGTTTGTTCATTCATGGTGCAGTTAATGTGTATTTTGACATCCAAAAGTCCAAAGTGGAGTCGTCTGAGCTGCTCAAATGTTCTAGGCACCTCGTGTCAGAGATCTGGGGCATACCTGCGATAGCATTTTCTGCACACTGAAATGATGTATCCTGATTCAGCTTTCTATAATGGCTTTCTGACAAAATTATAAGGGCTGCCAAAATGAAAGCTCTTCCCTTCTGTTGTCCCATCAGGTAAAAATCTGTAGCATGGCTACCGTGTCAGTGCTTGCCAATACGGTACTTAGCCCTCAATCCGTAGCACTCCTGCTCAGGAAACTGGTGCTAGGGTGTACCGGGACAGAATTAGTCACCAGACCTTCAGCTGGAGTCGTGCCCCTTTCTCCAAGGGGAGACAGAAGATGGTGGTGACGCACATCACTCGTGACAGGAAAGCTGCATTGCATCTCTGGGACCACCAGCTGTACGTCCCTGAGGTGGGGTCTCCTCCACCTGGAGCCTGAAGGACGGGTTCATGCCTGATGGATGCCTTTGGTCTTCTTCCCCCACCGCTTCATTTGACTACATTTGGGCTGTTCCTTCTTATAAAGGAATATTTTTTTTCTTTCTCTCATTCTTGTCTTGGCAGGTACCTTAACATGGGGAACCTTCTTAAAGTTTTGACATGCACAGACCTTGAGCAGGGGCCAAATTTTTTCCTTGATTTTGAAAGTGAGAAGATGATTTTATATACCTATTACTCTTTGCCTGCAGTAGACTGCGTTTGTCATGTACTAAATGTATGTTTTCACTTTGCCATCTTTCTAACAGCTTTGCATGCCTGAGCTATGAGTAATTGTTCAGTGAGCTTTTGATGTAAGTGATGATCTGCTCTAAAATATCTTGAGTTTGTAAAATGTAAAATCTTTGTTTCAGGAAGGGCTTTCAAATTGCATTTTTACTTCTGGAATCTGACGTGGTTCCCATTTTAAAAACAAAAATGCTGTTTGTTTTTAATCAAAACTTTTAAAATTTTAAAAGAATTGGAATTATTTGAAGAGCTACTGAAATTGCAAGGAGATACATGCATCTTAAAGGAAAGATGAAATATTAAACCTAATTCTGTTTTGTGCACTTCCAACGTGCCTGCAGATGCAGAACAATGCTGCATATGCTGACTGGCTCACAACAGCTATTCATAGCTCTCCACATCACCACGTTAAAGGTGTGTATGTGAACCTTCTGTGATTGGGCGTTGGGATTCGACAGTTAACCTCATCCCTACTTAATGGGGGCACTCAACGTGTAGAGATGAAATTGCTTTCGAAAAGAAGAGACGTGTTGCTTTTTTGATCAATGCCAAGCCTTCTGGAAGGTTCACATACTGTTGATATTTCTGCTTTTAGTTTTTGTTGCATGCCATGCCGTAGCCTAAGAATGGCAGGTAAGTGTTGTTGGCTGCTGCTCTGCACGTTGAATCACTTTGCTTTGGGATATGCTATTGCTTTACTCCAGCTGCGCATCAGCAAGCATAAAATAAGAAAACTAATCTTCAAGTGCATTTTGACCATGTAATAAAATACAATGGCATACCATAACAAAAAAAAGTGTTGTGATATGGATAATATGAGACTCGTTACCTTTTTTCCTTTAAATTATTTTTCAGCTGTGTTCAGTGAAACAGTGGCAATTGGTTACGTTAGTTCTAACGGAAAAGGGAATGCTTGGAGAAACATGTTTTTGCTTTCATGCTGTTTGAACTTGTAACGTTTCTAAACCCTTGTCCTGTACTGTTGATTTTATCATTTGTCTTTTCTGAACATTTTGTTTACGGGAAGATGGTAGCCATACCGATTGTCCATAAAAGGAAGATAATCCAGGGTTGTGTTCAAGAACTGGCAAACAAAAGCGTTGGTTAAAAACAGTTCAAGTCTTACATATTCTCAGAGTAGGTACAACTTAGTGAAGTAGGGAGAAATGATGCAGGGGAATTTTGGGAGCTCCAGCATCATCTGCAAATACTAACCGTTTAATAGGACTAAATTAGTTCAAATTAGCTGGATGCAAGGGGCATAATTCTAAAAATCAATTGCAATGATAATTGCTGCTAATTTATTTTAAAAGTTCATTTTCAAGCCATCAAGATTTTTTTTTAAGTGCATGTTTTGAGCATGAACAAGATTTGGCATGAGAGTAAGCAGGTTGCTGACATGAAATGTTTACATTCGCAGTCAAATTAAATGACTTGTATTATGGCTGAGTTGTTAGACTGTTCTTTATTCATTTTGGACTCTGCACTGTGTGTGTTTCTGCTGCTATACTGTGTATCTGCGCTTCTTTCTCCTCTGTTTCAGATAGCTTGCCTTGACAGAAACTTGGCTCTGACACAGTCAAGATCTTTCTTCAAGACTTGGCACTTAATCTCGTGATACTTAAGTTTATGTTTTTATGGGGATGAGCAAGTAAGCTCTGTATTAAAACTAAATTTGCCAATGCTATGTTACACCTGGCCCAATAATACACAGGTTTAGGTATTTTGTTTTTCAATCCAGGTATGAACAGGCTAGTTAAGTGTTTCTTGACACAGTACCAAAGAGACAAAAATCAAACGTCCATAAAGCTTTGTAGGGATATGGATGCTGAATTTGGAAATGCTTTAGGCTGGTTTCTAAGACTTTCAGATATTTACCTGGGTCCTAGATTCCGGTGATTTCTGTGACTTAAAATACATGCAAAAAATATTTCATTAAATGATACAATGGGCTTTACCCTGCCTTAACACAGGTTAAGCTCATATTTTCTTTGATCATTCACCTCAGTTATTTGAAACGAATAATTGTCTCAAATATTCTCCTAATGTGTCTGCAGTGCCGCTTGGACGTTAGCAGAGCAAAGTGCACAGCTTTGTGAAGGTAGTATTACAAATGTAAAACAGCGACCTGCAACACTGGAAACTTAGAGCTCAACTTTTATGTTGGTGTCACCGCTGTCACAGTGCAAATCCTTTCCAAATTTCCTGATTTGAATAGTAGCTAAAACGCAGAGTACTTTTGCTCGCAGATAGCGATCTCAAGCCAGCAGTGAAAGTGTTCTGCATTACCTCCAAAGAACTTGGCTAGGCTTCAGAGAAGCCACAAAGATAACATTCTCTGGAGTAATGATGATAGAGATGCATAAATCATTTCATCTTCAGCAGTCTGGGATTTTTCTCCCCCCTGCTGGTGGCTTTTGTCCCAGCCAGTTTTAGATAACTTGTTCTTCCCTGGGAAAAATACCAGCTGAAATAGCGTTTGCTGTGCAGTATAAATTTTTAACCCCAAATTCCTGTCCCTTCTCTAGTCTTTAGGATAGCTAGATATTTTTTTTAAATAGTCACTAAACGTGTGTGTTTCCAGCATGCAACGTCATACTTTCATAGCTTTTCGTTCACATAACGGCATCTGTATATTGTTTCAAGTCTACTCTTTTGTCTTTGTTATCACGTGAGCTTTCTGAACCCTCAATGTATATTGCATTTAGTGCAGGAATGTTCTGATTAGATCTAAAAATCATTTAAAGAACTCCCATTTTGCTTGGAGGACCTCAGTCTTTACTTTTTTTTATTATTGGATTAAAAACTGAAAGCTGTCATGAATGAGCAGGGGCTGGCTCCATTGGCAGCACTGTCAGACCCGTCTTCTTGTTCTTTTCGTGGACGGCGTTGCAAGGGAAAAGCAAAGCCGTGTCCTAAAGTTGTAACAGGACCTTAGTCATGTTAAGAGGAAAGAGGGAATCCCTGAAATTGCCTTCCTCATCCTCCTGTTTGGATACCTGTCATTGCTGGCTGCTCTTCCTCAGTTGCCAAAACGAATTCCAGAAGTACAGCTTGCTTTCCTGCTCCGTGCCCTACGCGGTGAGGGAAACAAGTTCAAGTCCAAATGAAAGTCCTATAGCTGAAGTTCTCACATACATACTGATATCTGGGAATGCTACCTCCGTTTATGTGAGCTTCCAGCTGTGCTTGGAAAGAGAGACCTTTCCCTCTTCACCTTTCCCTCTTCCCATCTTTGGCTTCTCAGAATGCAGCACGCCAGGGAGCAAAGAAGTCAATTGCTCTGAGCCAGCCTGCACAGCAGCTTGAAGTTTTTCTACATTGTCTCACTTAAACGCATCTTAATCCATCCTAAATTCTTTTACATTCACTTCACAATCCCTTTAGGTTTACTTTTTAAAATTTGAGCTATTTTCTAAATAAAAACATAACACTTCATTGCATGTCTAGGCAAGGAGGAATTGCAGATGGAATAGGAGCTGGGACAAAACAAGCTATCGTGTTTGTCTGTTGAAGGTGCACCAAAATAAAATACATACCAAAAGAAATAATCCGGTGCCTACTGGACTTTAAAATGGGTATATTTAGAAGTTTGTTACAATAAACAACAACAAAAAACCCCACACCCCAACAAGTTAACCTAAAACAATGGCTTATGCTTTCCAGGAACATTTTAGGGAACTAAAATACAGCAATTTGCTGGTTCAGACAGACTTGCAAAGGTGAAGGGCTTGACATATGTAGCCAGCCCTTCAGTAAAGACCACATGAAAATCATCTTCCAGATACAAATCGTTTCTGAACGTGGAAGGTCACAGTACCACATCTGTTCTGCTTGTCTGGGGGTTTTGCAATGAGGAGGAGTTCTCGTGGGCCCTTCTGCTGTGCGGACCCCCCGACCCCAGTGTTGGAAAACAAACGGTCCTTAGAAGAGAGGGTGAAGAAAAAGTACTATGAAAAATTAAATAGGCAGGAGGGGTGCTCAGCGTGAGACAATCCAAGTGGCAAGTCTTGACTGCATTATTTAACAGCACAATCTGGAACGCTACAGAGCTTCACGTTTGAGTCTGTTTTTCACTATAGCATTTCATGTCTGTGCATGAACTGCTGCCAGTCGACTGATGCTTACCTGTCTGCTCTTTTACCTCATTTTTTTTTGTCTTCATTTCTTACAGCAGTCTTCAGCAGCTTTCAAAATTATAAATGACCTTTGTGATGATCTGAAAAGCATTGGCCACTTTTACTCGATGCCTAATCGATGTGGTGCTCTTAGACATTTTATTTCTTTAAAGGAGTGACCTGTTCTATTTCATCCATGATAATTCTTGGTGGTTATCAAAATAGCACAGTAAAATTGTTGCAGAGTCTATATAAGCATACTCACTAGTAATGCCTCTCTTTCTCTCTGCAATGAACCATAAAAATAAGTATTATGCACAAATTACAGCCAAATCCAGACAAGCAATGCATGTGAAACTTTTGTTTTCTCCCAACACAAACTCTGCTTTATAATGTCTTTTTCTAGTGTGTAACACTGCAATATTGTGATTTTTTTCATTTAAATGTCCCTAACTTCCATCACCATTAGTGGGAGTTGTGCATGTGGATCATGGAAAAAGCACTTCCATTAAAAAAAAGTTATTTTCCAGTCTCTTTAAACAGCACAAGATTAAGAGGATATATTGTCCATAGATAGCTTTTGTTTATCCCTGTTTAAAAAAAAAAAAAAAAAAGGATTTATTGTTAATACCCTGACTTCCAACATTGGAAATCCTGGATTAAAGTACCCTAATATTTATTTATTTAATATCATATTTTTCCTGTTTAAACAGATGAGAATTTCTTTTGTGAAGAGTGGCACTAACAGTAATTAACTTTTTTTATATTAGTCTAAGAGGAACTAACCTTATAACTTCCATCAGAAATTTAAAAGAAAAAATGATCTTGTGTCAGGTAAGCCAGGTCTGAGAGATTTGTACCAAGAGATTTTGTAAAAATGTTAAAGCCTTGGTTTTCTCAAAACATACTTCCTATTGGATTACATTTCTTTAAACACGTGTAACTTTCTGAAATGATCAAATATGCTTTTGGAAAATTTTTAGTTAATTACAGGGAAAAAAAGGGAGACAACGTGTATCCTTAAATGAAAAGGACTGAAGAAAAAAAAGGAGAACAAGTTTACATTACAACTTTTTTTTTTCTCAAGTCTGATTTTGCAATTAGTGCAATAGAGAATGCTTTATGAATGAAATATATTAAAAATTAAAAGATACAGCTCCTTTCCAACCAGTAACTGAGGAGACAGGGGAGAAGGAAAATAACCTGATGCAGTGTTTCCAGATAACAGTAGAAATTGAATGCCTCCTGCTAAGGTTAGTATATGTGCAGTGCGTGTCTTTTGAGTACTTAACTAAGTCCCTTCCACTGAGTTTGTAGTGCAGGTGAGAATTTGCCCAAGGTGAGGATTGGTTATCTTGGTGTGACAGTCATAAAGGCAACCTGCCAGGATTTCTTTTCCTAACCTAATTGTAAATTAGTCAGATTAGATTCAAGGTGGGTTTTGGGGATGCTAAATTAGGGTAAAAGACTACTACAGTAAATGCAATTACCCTCTTGTAGTTCCTCATACATTGTAATAGCTCTTCAGAGAACAAAAATTCTTTGAGTTGATACGTGAAGAATTTGTCCCGTAGGTGATGGTTTACGTTTTGAATTCCATAATGTTGTTAAATATATATATATATGTAATATGTTCTACTGTTTAGATGCCCAACCTACAGAATCTGAAAAGGAAATTTATAATCAGGTGAATGTAGTGTTAAAGGATGCAGAAGGAATACTGGAAGACTTGCAGTCATATAGAGGAGCTGGCCATGAAATACGAGAGGTGAGCCAGAGCGTTACGATTGTGCACAGCCTGTGATTGTTTGTTGATCCTAACAGTACCACCGGATTTAACTTTGCTTGCAGGAGCTGTCTTGGCAGAGCATGTTGTCTCTTAAAATTGCTGTCTTGAGTTCCCTCTCTGGAATGTTCCTTTTTAACAGCAGAACGGATGTCACTTGTTTCAGTAATATCAATGCACATGTGTAATAGTGAAAGATTTTCTTCAAATGTATTCTGGGATTGTTGCTGTTAATTTTTTTTATTTTACCACATAAGCTCTTCTTGAGTTACCGGCTGATTTGGAAAGATTATGGTATGACTACAAGACAATATTGAATAATGTCAACATATTTTTGTGTGCTAATTGGAGAAGTCTGTGTGGGAATCCTAGCACACGAGACGTTTTCAGTGCCTTTTAATTGGTTTTTATTTACTACAGTAGGTGTTCGGAATGGGAGCAAAGTTCCTGTACAGGATATCGCTGCTTTTCCTTTACCTTTAGGAAGGAGTGTAACTAATGCTCCTAAAATGACGAGGTACTTGCTATTTCATACTCAAAGAAATCCTAGCAGACAAAAGCCTGCTAATTCCACATAAATTTGATAATCATAGCCATTCAGCTTTCATAAGTAACGTGAGGTTTTTCTTCCCTCTCTGTTGAAGTCATAAGTTAGGTTTAGGAAGGGTAATTGTGTCACACACAACCCTCAGAAGGGGAGTTGGTTTATTTGTTCTTCAAGAAAGGAGCGTGTTCAAGGAGAGGCTGTAGGATCTGGCAGGAATGTATGTCCCAGCACCAAAGCCTGCAGCTCCCATGTGGAAAGAAGAGAGACGCATCTACCTGAGAGGAGGTAGACAAGGCACGGAGGAAGCTTTTAGGGACCAGAGAGGAGCGTGTTGAAACGTGTAGCCCAGAGTTGACTGAAAAGTTGACTTTCGGAATCACAGACTAGACTGTAAAGATTGAACAGGAGAGTTATGAGCACTTCTATTCGTTTTCTTAGTAATTTTCAAACTGCTAGTTTCTGTCTTAAAAATGTGGGGAGGTTGAATTTACAGTAAGCTTCCAAGACAAAAGCCTTAAAGATAAGGTCTATGCATTTATGCTTTAAAGCTCTGGCATACACCATGTCTTCACGTTGCTGATTGTACCTAAATGTTCCTACTATAATACTTAGCTTCAATTTCACAGTGAATATGTTGTGGTTTTTCTTTTTCACAATTTCAAAAACTGGTGATAGATAATATCATTACGAAGAGGCTTTGTTCACTAAACTGTTTAATTTGCAGATGCCCCAATGAAGTTGTTGATTTTAATTAACTAGATATGTTTAAGTTTTCATACTCTGAGTAGCTTTATTTTTAACAATTTCTTTATGCTTTTTTGATTAGTTTTTTTCCCCCACTATCCTGGATACTTATTTTCAACAAAAATATTTAGAGCTTTTTGGAACAGTCTTGGGTTAGCGTATGCTTGTCTCTTTACCAAAAACTTCTTGGTAGAATTCTAAATAAGTAGTTCTTCAGACAATCGCCTTGCAGAGATTTTTCAATCAAGTCTCAGATATCTTTAATTTAAGCATTTTTTTTTTCTAATTTAAGGCAATACAGCATCCCAATGATGAGAAGCTGCAAGAGAAGGCATGGGGCGCAGTTGTTCCACTAGTAGGCAAACTAAAAAAATTCTATGAATTTTCTCAAAGACTAGGTAAGCTGAACTTGCTTTTTGTCTTCATTTAGTACACTTGACATATAGAGACATGGAACATATCTAGGTCAACCACTTGTTACTAGATAAAAGCTCTTATTGTATAGATTCCTTCCGTGCACTGGATTGGATTTTATATCTGTGTACCACCTTTTGCATGTGAAAGCAAACTTATTTTGGTGGATGCCTGAGAGGAGAGAATGGGAGTATACTTGCCATCTTATTTCCTTGTCCCTTTATTAACTCTGAGGAGCACTAACCAGCTGGTAGACTAAGACATGGAGTATGAGTTTATCTTAAAAACAAACTAAATGTAGCTTCTGCTGGTAGGTATGTACCTTGAATTTCATGTTATCTTCTTGAAGAGTCTGCAGTCTGCTAACGCAGACTACTGAAATGTATTTTGCACGTTGCAGACAAAGCTCGGACAAAACTTTAAAAAGAAAGTTTTCATTGATTAAATCATAGTCTTTATAGCTGTTTATAAGTAAATATAACAGTGGCACATAGAAACAATTCATCAACCCTGCTTATTATTAATTGCCATGTGTCTTGGCAGATGGGTGTTTTAAATCTAGTGTGCAGAATTCCAGTGAATACAGATACAAGTTGCAGGTGCAGATGTATATTGTAAAACATTCTTCTCTGATTTAAGAGGCGGGATTGCGAGGTCTGTTGGGAGCCCTGACAAGCACTCCATATTCACCAACACAACACCTGGAGCGAGAGCAGGCTCTTGCTAAGCAGTTTGCAGAAATTCTTCACTTCACACTCCGGTTTGATGAGCTTAAGGTAAGAACTTGGCATAGTTTTGTAAGTGCAAAGGTTCAGAAGAAGAAAATAGTCTGCTTACTGAAGCAGTTTGGGTTGTGTGCTGTTTTAGAATAGATCATGTATTAGATGCTCAAACACCTACTATGCATGGCTAGTTCACACAACTTACAGTTAGATTACAGTGGAATGCAGAAGAAATATATTAGCTTTAGGCACTTGTTATGTTTTGGTACATACTAATCACGTTTCTTCAGCTGAATTTGTCATATCTTTTGGGATAATGCTGCTGCTGCTTCTTCTGTATGCACATCCATTGTCTGGCTATTTTATTGCTAATGTGCAAAGATCCAAGCTGAGATGATACTAATGTACTGGTCTAATTGAAGTCACATTTCTAAAACTTTTTTCAACCTACTAATCTCAAACTCCTATTAGAAGACCAACTGCTTTTCTTGTTCTCATTACGTCTTGTTGTGAGAATTCTTAGAATTTAGCAATAAAGGTGTTTCTATGCATCTCCACTCACAACATCACAGGACTTTACTTCAGAAGGCTGAATGTCTTCTTGATCTCAGTATTAAGTTTTATGAAAACTTATCTTTATATTTTTCTTGAGGTATTTGTCACAACTTTTTTTCTTCCATATCTATGTAGATGACAAATCCTGCTATACAGAACGACTTCAGCTACTATAGAAGAACTCTGAGCCGTATGAGGATTAACAATGTCCCAGTAGGTAACCCTTAGATGAGATGAGATTTAACCTTATATTATCAACTTTTTTTTTTCCATGTAAAGAACAACTAAATTCTTCTTTCCTTCTGTTTTATAGGCAGAAGGAGAAAATGAAGTAAATAATGAGTTGGCAAACAGAATGTCTTTATTTTACGCTGAAGCAACACCAATGTTGAAAACCTTAAGTGATGCTACAACAAAATTTGTGTCAGAGGTAAGAATATAAATTTATGAGTTGGACAGTGTACTTCAAAACCATGCAGGGCCAGACATTGTTTTAGAAACACAAAACTTCTACCAGGCTTAATCTGTCATCCAGAAATGAAACTTGCTTTTTGGGTCCTCAGGAAATATGCACTGTCTTTCTCAGATACTGTAGGAATTAGGTCCTTGAGGATGTTTTTGTTTGTTTGTTTTTTGTTTTTTTAAATAACATTACAACACTCCTAGTGAAAACTTTTCTCTAGGAAGAAGGTGAGGGAGGTAAGTAAGTTGCCTACGTTTTAGTGGTGTCTTGGATCAGAAACTGTAAAATTTAGAGGAGAACAGCTTGATTTTTTGTGTGTGTGTGCTTGAAATAGGGAAGGGAATTGCAATATAGCTTCTTTTTCTCTTTCCCAAAACACTTTTGTGCTTGACTATATAAAGTCAAGTATGCTTCCGTTACTGGGGAAGGGGAGAGGAGTCTGAACTCCTCTCAGATATCCTTTCAGGGCATTCCAAGATTGTAATCCATCCTCATTTCTCCTTATCTAAATATCAGTGATAGAATCCTGTCACTACAAGTATTGTGATTGGCTTCTGATAATTATATGATGAATTTCTTCCTAAATGGGAAGAATACACACCATTTGTAATTTTTTAAAAAAGATATAATTTACTATTACTGTGCAACTAATAGTATTCAGAATGCTAATACGAAAAGGTATTAGTATTTTAATAACTTTTGTTTATTCTTCTTTACACCTGAAATGCCTTGAAAAAATGCGTCTCATTTTACATTTCTTTGACTGAAATGTTCATCTGAAACAATCTTAAGTCTTACTGTTCCAGCAGATGCACATATTTTGCTACAGAAATTTCTGTCCTTACAGAACTTTTTAGATTTTCGTTTAAACTCCCCAGAAGTCAATAGTGTGTGATAGAGTTCTACAAGCATGCAAAACCTATGTGGTAGGCTTCAGTAGTGTGGACTATGGTCTATAGGTTGCTAATTTCTAAATTCATGTTGAAAAATAAACAAAAATGCAACACTACCTAATTTACCATAGCTGTAATTCATGTTTTTAATTCCTCTGCTTCTGTATCAGCAGATCACTGATTTGATTTAGGTTTTGTAGTATAATATTTCACAGTAATTGAATTCGAAACTGTTTATCTTTCTCTGCAGAATAAAAATTTACCAATAGAGAATACTACGGATTGTTTAAGCACCATGGCCAGTGTGTGCAGGGTCATGCTGGAAACCCCGTGAGTACAATCAGTGCTTGTATTGTGTATGAATTACGTCTATTTTTTTAAGACATGACGTGTGATGCATAAGAAAAAAAAATAATTTGGATAATTAAGAATTGTTTTCTTTTTACCAACTTAGTTTCATGTCAAGGGTAACAACTAACTTGTTTCATTTTGCTGGCCATGCAAATCACGTGGTCTACTTTTCAGAACATTAATATTTAAAAACAGATCGGCTTTGAAAGCTAGACAACCTCTTGTTATTTTTTGTAAAAGGCTTTCTCATATATAATTCAGGAAAATACACTATTTGAGCATGATTGCCTAGGGCCTTGTGGAAGAGAGGTTGTGGGCAATGCTTTGGATGGTATCTTCTTGCAAGTTGGCTTGGCTAGCGACTAACAAAATTAGTGTCCCTTTCTGGGGAATTTATGAGACAGTTTTAAGCATGAAGGCAGTCTATTGTCTACTATAAATTTGAGAGGCTCTGGGAGTATGAACAAAAAGTCAGACTAAGCTTTGTGTTTCTTCTGGGATCTAAATTTCCCATTGGTAAATCTGCTCAGACAAGAAGTACGATGTCTTACTTAAGTTTTTCAGACCAAATACCATAGTACGTTTTGTTATGAAGCCTATTATGAGCTCCGAACACTTACATTATTACCCTCTCTAAGAATGATCTGTCCCATTCAAGGAATTTTTTAACCATTGTTCATTAGGCTTCCATTCCCCCCACCCTCCCCTTCTCAGTCAGAATTTTGTATTGCTTGTATATTAAGGGGTGGAGGGGAAAAGGATAGGATGCACTCAAAACAAAGTGAGTGTGTTCTCTTTTAATCTTTTTTTTTTCTGGAAAAAAAAAAGTGTGGAATATTGTAGCAGCAAGGCACTATTTTAAGTTTGAGAATCTTTAACTTCCAGTTAACGCTTTTCAACCAGTGGTCTGACTTTTGTAGTCAGATTGTCGAAAGGAAAAAGGAGGACTCACAACTCTATTTTTCTCTGAGAATTTATGGCAGGATTTCTCTTTAATCTTTTTTAGGTCACTACTAGTAGCTATCTTTTGTCTTGTTTGATAGATAATGCTGTTTTTCAATTGCAGTGAATATAGAAGCAGGTTTACAAATGAGGAAACAGTATCATTCTGTCTGAGGGTAATGGTGGGTGTCATCATACTCTATGACCACGTGCATCCGGTGGGCGCTTTTGCCAAAACTTCAAAAATTGATGTAAGTTTATTGTTACTGAATAATCTTTTGAGTATTTAAGCTGCTGTAGGCTCCCTTTCTTCTCTCCATGTTTTAGTAGCAGATCACAGAATCACAGAATGGTTTTGGGTTGGAAGGGACCGTAAAGATCATCCAATTCCAACCCCCCTGCCATGGACAGGGATAAATGGGCAGATGTACCTTTCGGATTGATAGTAAAAGCATAGTGTTAACTGTCAGCAAAACATATACGTAAGTAGTGAGAAATATAAAACAGGCCTTCAGATACATGATGGTTATTGTCAAGTCATGAAAAATCCAATGGAGTTCAGATAGTGTCTTGAAATACTCTGAACAGTCGTGTTGAAAGGTACAAATCAGAATGGCTGAAAATAACAGTAGTATCTGGTTTGTTCCTCACTGTCTCGTAAAATGCTAACTTAGTTGTCCCCTAGCCTTCAGGTCAAACTTCCTGCTTTTGTTTTATAGTAAGAGTCTGTGGAATGCGTGCTGTTAACATGTGCTGCTTAGTGGTTGTTTCAAACAAACTATTTTATGATTGCGTTAGCTACAGATTTTGTCATTATTTCACTGACTGAGTGGAGTTCTCAATGGATCCTATTGTAAGCAAAGATTGTTTACGGTTCCTTAATATTGATACAGCAGAGCTCAATGTCAAAGTTGTGTTGTCTAAAGATAAGCAGATTTGAAATTAGCTGAGCCATCCTGTTGTAGGAAAACGTAATACTGAAAGCTTAATTCTTTTCCAATATCAAGAAAGTGTCTCTACACTGCTGCAATTTTTAAATAAGTGTTGTTTTTCTTTTTTTTAACTGACGGTGTAAAATACTTTTGTAAATTTATAAGGTCTTCATATGGAAAAAAATGTTTAATTTTTTTAACTTCTAGATGAAAGGATGCATCAAAGTTCTTAAAGACCAGCCTCCTAACAGTGTAGAAGGTCTTCTAAATGCTCTCAGGTACTCTTTTCTTTTATTTGAAATATTTTTCTGTGGATTTTCAGAAGTTGTTTAGGGTCTTTCCTTCAGCTATGAGGTGTTCATTCAGTGTTACATGTAAAAAATGAATGTGGTTATTGCAGACTTCTTTTCCAATGTGTCTGGAGGCATGGACATTTGAAGAAACAGGGTTTTAAAAGCTAGGTTGCATATTTGTATTTGTTTATTCTAAGATAGCTTTCTGCATACTTCTACTGCATCCAGTGTAAGAACGACTATAGAGGTAGACGTGACAGAGTGGATTTTGTCATCAGTGTTACTACCTTCAAGTATAAAATACAATACATACTAGAAACTAACTGATCACATCTACTGGCTGAACTACCAAACATGCAGATGAGCAGCTGCAGCATGTGCACTGTGACTTCTACCAGCTTACTAAAGAAATGGCTGGATTGGTTTGTATCAGCTATATCCTCAGCCGTGTGTGATTTGACAGTGTCTTAATGATTTTATGTAGTATTGGTAGAGTATGAGTAATTTAATGAAGTTTTTGTTTTGCAGATAGTTTCAGACATATAAGGTAGATATTTCTAGGTACATAGCAAGAACTTGTTCCTCTGTCACAACGTATTTATAGGGAGGTACTTCACAGAATCACAGAATTGCCAAGGTTGATAGGGACCTCTGAAGATCATCTAGTCCAACGCCCCTGCTGAGCAGGATCACCTAGAGCACATTGAGCAGGATGGCATCCAGGCAGGTTTTGAATATCTCCACAGAAAGAGACTCCACAACCTCCCTGGGCGACCCGTTCCAGTGCTCTGTCACCCTCACAGTAAAGAAGCAAGAGAGTCAGTGCCTTTGCTGTAGAATATACAAATCACCACATAAATTGGAGAGATGAAGAATGAGTAATTCTGTATAGAACCCTCAAAACTGCAAATTGGGTCATAACGCTGTATCTCTAGTCAGTAACCTGTTCTTCATGCTAGTGTCCAGCATCAGAGGTTTGGCAAGAAATGCTGAACCATGATGGGCAGATGAAGGCTTCATTCTTGTCCTTACTTGAAAAAAATACTGTATTTCATTGCTAACAGTTAACCAAAACCGGGTATGGTTATTCATGCATTCACTTCATTTGAAATGAAGTGAATTTTAAATTTGTCTTTCTCTTAGTTTTGTAGTGGGTAGTTCTGCTTTTTCTTATCAGTAGTGAAACTCCTTTAATTTCGTTTTCCCTTTTCTTTGTGTTAAGATGTGGTAAGAAGTGAAATGATATGGTGGCATAGATGGTTTCACTTTGAAATTTGTTTCAGATTATTAGCTAAAGAAAAAATCTGGGGTTGGTTTGAGACTTGTTTCCGTACTTGTGTTGTTACTTATCTCTGAATCTCTTGTGATCAGTATAAACAGAGGTTTCTAGAGAGAAAGTGCTATATTAAAACTTATTGTCAGATTGGTGAAGTACACAAAGTGTAGTCCAGGTCTTCACTCCATTGTGTATTTTGTGTTTAGTAGTGTGAATTCTGTCACGCTGACATTTCACCACACTAACACATTTCATACATAAATATTTTAATGATATTGTTTTTCATGTCTTTGACTCATTTGGGTAAGATTATTTTTTTTAAATCACATTTGGAGTTATCAGGAAGAGATGCAGAGGTGAGTTGTGATGTGCATGCAAGGTGGAAGCAGGCTCAAGATGTCACGAGAAATTAAGTCAATCTGAGTCTTTGATTCTGGAAGAGTGTTGGAAGTTTTCTTTTTTTCTCAAGAGATAAAGAATATGTCATAAAAGTAAATGGAAAGTGATAAGGATTTTGGAGGGAGATCAGCTGTTCAGAATTAATTTCATAGACGTATTTTAATTGTGTTCAACTTGTTGTGGGTAGACTTCTTGTGGGAGTCTACTATAGACCACCTGGCCAGAACAATGACACTGATGAATTATTCTTTAAGAAACTGAGAGACTTCTAGATCAGCTGCCCTTGTCCTTATGGGGGACTTCAACCTCCTAGATGTCAACTAGGAATATCACACAGCTGAGACAAACAGCTCCAGGAGATTCCTGAAGCACCTTGGTGATAACTTCTTGATACGGGTACTAAGAGAGCTGACTAGGAAAGGTGCTCTCCTAGACCTGTTGCTTGTGAACAGGGAGGGTCTTGTGGGTGAAGTGGCCAGAGGTGGCCACCGTGGCCATAGTGACCATGAAGTAGTTGAGTGTAAAATCTTCAGTGATAGAAGGAAAACTGCCAATAAGACTTCACCCCTGGATGGAGGAGAGCAGAATTCAGGCTAGTTAGTGAGGTCCCCTGGGAAACTGCTTTTAAAGACATAGGGGTCTGTTGATGCTGACTGGTTTTTAAGTACCACCTCCTAGGAGTGCAGGAACAGGCAATTCCAAAATGTCGGAAGTCAAGCAGGAGGGGCAGAAGGCCTGCCTGGCTCAGCAGGGATCTTCTTCTGGAGCTTAGGCAGAAAGTGTATGGTCTCTGGAAGCAAGGTCAAGTGACATGGGAGGACTACATCGATGCTGCTTGCCTTGTAGGAAGAGAATTTGTGCAGCCAAGACTCAGAGTTGCAGCTGACCAGAAGTGTGGGGGACAATAAAAAAGGCTTTTTTAAGTATGTTAACAGGAAAATGAGGACCAGAGCAAACACTGGTCTGATACCTGATGAGGACAGTCACCTAATAAACAGGGATGTGGACAAAGCAGAGATGTTCAATGCATTTTTCACGTCTCTTCAACATAAAGTGATGGGCTCTGGGACCCCAGCTGCCCTGAACTGGAAGATCGTGACTGAAGGAACTGTAAACTCTCAGTCAACCCCACACTTGTGTGGGATTTGCTGCTCCACCTGGATGCATACAAGTGCATGGGGCCTGATGGAATTCATCCCTGGGTACTTAGAGAGCTGGCTGCTGTCATCAGAGGATCTCTCAATTATTTTTCAATGGTCTTGGGAATCCGGAGAGGTCCCAGTTGACTGGACGCTGGCAAATGTGGTCCTAATTTTCAAGAAGGACAAGAAGGATCCCAGCAATTACAGGCCTGTCAGTCTCATTTCAGTGCCTGGTAAAATTATGGAGAAAATTAGTCTGGGAGTTATCAAAAAACACCTAAAGGATGGCGCAGTCATTGGTCAGAGCCAACATGAGTTCACAAGGGGAAGATCATGTCTGACAAACTTGTTTTCATTTTATGACAAGATCGCTCAGCTAGTTAACCAGAGGAAGCCAGTTGACATAATCTTTCTGGATTTCAGTTTGGCTTTCAATACCGTCTCCCACAGTATCCTTCTGGACAAAAAGACGAGAATACAGTTAGATAAAAGCATAGTAAGATGGGTAAACAATTGGCTGACGGGTTGGGCCCAAAGGGTTCTTGTAAATGGGGTTACATCGGGATGACAACCTGTCACTAATGGGGTTCCCCATGGCTCCATTTTGGGACCAGTCCTCTTTGATGTTTTCATAAGCCATTTGGATGTAGGACTTGAAAGCTTTTTGAGCAAGTTCATGGATGATACCAAATTGGGTGGAGCTGTCTACTCCATCGAGGGTGGTGAGGCCTTGCAGCGATCTAGATAAGTTTGGAGTGCTGGGCAATCACCAACAGTATGAAGTTCACCAAGAGCAAGTGCTGGATTCTGCACCTGGGAAGGGGCAACCCTGGCTATTTGTACAGGCTGGGAGATGAGATGCTGGAGAGCAGCCCCACAAAAAGGAATCTGGGGGTTTTGGTCGACAGCAAAGCTGAACATCAGCCAGCAGTGTGCCCTGGCAGCCAGGAGGGCCAACCCTACTGTGGAGTGCCTCAGGCCCGGCACTGCCAGCCGGGCGAAGGGAGGGATTGTCCTGCTCTGCTTTGTGCTGTGTGGCCTCACCTTGAGCACTGTGTGCAGTTTGTGATGCCATAGAATAAGAGAGTGCCCAAAGGAGGGCAACAAAGATGGTGAAGGGTCTAGAAGGGAAGAAGTATGAGGATCGGCTGAGGTCCCTTGGTTTGCTCAGCCCAGAGCAGAGCAGGTCGAGGGGAGGCCTCATGGCGGCCTGCAGCTCCCTCACGAGGGGAGCGGAGGGGCAGGCGCTGAGCTCTGCTCTCTGGGGACAGCGACAGGACCCGAGGGAACAGCATGGAGCTGGGACAGGGGAGGGTCAGGCTGGGGGTTAGGGGAAGGTTCTGCACCCAGAGGTGGTCGGGCACTGGGACAGGCTCCCCAGGGATGTGGTCACAGCACCGAGCCTGCTGCAGTTCAAGAAGTGTTTGGGCAATGCTCTCAGACACATGGTCTGATTTTTGAGTGGCCCTGTGTGGAGCCAGGGGTTGGACTTCTGGTCCTTTCCAAATCAGGATATTCCGTGACCTCTTCTTCACATGGACAAGATACCAAGTGCAATAGAAAGCCTTAGGCCTCTGTAGAAAGTATAAATTCCCAAAATGTGCAGAAATCTGTATTGATAATAATTCTCTAAGTCATTGTATGTTCTTCTACTGAACAAATAAAAAATCACTGCAGTTGTGGATCACAACGAAGTGCTAATTTAACATGTTAAATATTTGAATTACAGAATAGCACTTTAACTTTTAAGTTGGTCTAAAAAGAAGATCAGGGAAATAGATCATGGACAGATCACAACACTGAGGATACACAGTAGTTTAAAATAAGAGCTAATCAAGTTTTTTGTAGTGATGAAAACTGTTCTAATGTCTTAGAGAGTTTTGAGGGGAAAGGGGAGTAAAAACACATGCATATTTTACCCTTTGGGTTTAGGAGCACAGTTACTTAGCTAAACAGGAAACTGGGCTAAAAAGTGGTTAAATCCATTGTCATTAAGGAATCCTTAAATGGTTTAGTCATTGAAAGTTTGGAAGAAAAATCTCTGCAGTCATGTCTTATTTGAAGATGTTGCTGTGGACAGAGAGCTCAGAGTTGGTGCTAGTGTTCATAATCAGCTACCACAACTGCTCATGTGAGTTCACTGCAAACTGGCCAACATCTACCTGAGGCTTATTCTTTAATTCCTCTTGGTGCAAGGCTGTTGAACTATAGTTTTGATAACAGATTTTTCTGAACATGCTATTTGGGTGGTTGGGTTAACCATGGAGTGGGTAATCAGTGGTCAAGGGGCTTGCTGTGACTTAACAAACACAATTTCTTCAAATATGGCTCAAGCTATCTGTACCAAAACAAACCAGCATCTCTGCTCTTCTAAACTTGGCTTTTATTTCTGTGTTTAGGTACACAACAAAGCATTTGAATGATGAGACTACCTCCAAGCAAATTAAATCCATGTTGCAATAACAAATACCTGGAATTCGCACCTGCTGTAGACAGACAGTATTCTGCAATGACTGAGATGCACAGATTTTTTTTTAGTGATTGCAACTACTATCTCGTTCATTCTTGCTTTTTTTTCTTCTCTCTTCCTGTTTACCCTTTTTTATCACTTTCTTGTTCTTAAGTAAGCTCAGACTTCTTTTCTGTGCCAAATCAATGAAATTATGAATTCTGGAAAGTATTTCTACTTTTCAGAACAGCCATCCTAAGTGGCAGCTAATTATGCGTTGCATTTGGATTTCTCTGTACGGGGGAAAGATTTGTGACTTGAACTAAATATTTTTAAACTTGTGGTTTTTTCTTTTTTTGAAAAACTAATATTTAATATTGCTTCTTCTGCATGGCAAGACTGCCTACTTCTGCTATTTAAAAATCCCTTGATGACTTCATTTTCTATTGCAGCTTATTTTCATGTGCAACCATGAGGAAACTAAAAGCAAATTTGTTTAAATTAACTGTGTTTGTACAAAATGGTACCCAACACAAAAGTTTTTTTAAATGAGTAAAAACTGTTTTGTTTAAAAGTTACGTTTGCATTTTGACTCATTTTTGTAAGGATGTATGTTGTATGTTTAACCTTTAATAACTAACGTTAAACTGTGGTGTGTGCGTAGCAAAATTACGTATGCATGTTCATGTCAAATGATTGGCTGTGGATAAGATAATAAAATCAGCTTTCATTTTTCTAAGTGTGGTTTGATTTACCAGTATTTTGAGTGAGATGTCTTCGTGCTCTTTGGATTTTTACAAAAAATAAATTTATAAATTTTATATAGTGAAAACTCTGCTGTTTCATTACCAGTTACCACTAGAGTCTAGGACACTGATTTAAACCTAGAATGGGGCAGGGTTCCTGCTCTCTGCACTGAGTTGATTCCTTGTCCCCAGAAATACTGCAGAGGGTTTGAGGAGGCCTGGGGGAGGAACACTGTCCGTTCCGTACAGGTCCCGGTGGATGTTGCTGAAGAACCTGCATCATGACTGCTGCCTGTGGTAGCTTGCGCAGCCATCAGAAATGACTTTCCAGATCAGGCTGCTGGTTTGGCTCTTTCCATACCAATGGTGGGGAGATAACTTCCCTCTCCGTGTATACTGGTGTAAACTTTTGTAGAGCTAAATATTTCGAACCGTGTGTAAAATCTGAGTTCTCTTAGCACAGTAAATAATGTTGCCTGGTCTTTGGCTAGAGTTATACTGGAACAAACGTTAAGCTTTGGTGAAGAAAATCAAGTGTTTGGGAAGGGGAAGAATTTGAAGGGGAAAACAAGAACTGAGAATTGCTGTAAAGAGCACCTGGAAGATGGCATATTTTGCATCAGTGGGCAGACATTTAATGCACCTCATATATGTCTGTGCTGTGATTATACCTGAAATGAACTGCCAGCATCCTGGAAAGGAAAGGAGGAAAAGAGACTTTAAAACTGTAGGCAAGCAAGAACACACTCAGCTTCATTTGCTGGACAGCTGATGTAACTTTCCATGGCTCCTGATGGAATATACCAGTGGGACCGTGCTGGATTTGTTGTGGGCACGCTTCTGCATTAGAAAAGATTCTCCTTTTATTAACTTTTATTTTTTCTGTCAAAGATGCTTAGCAGAGGCCCCTGTTAAAGAGAAGGCAAGCCATGTGCTGTGCTATGTAGATGAATAAAATTTTCTTACTTAGACCTGGTACTTCTCCCTAGTTTTGTTGGCAGAGTCACACTTGAATCTAGTTGAGAAAGGACAAACCTTTTTTGATTAAAAAGAAGAAAAAAAAACACAACCAACTTTCCCAGGATTGTATGGATATTAAAATCTGTACGTAACCAACAGTTCTGCGTGTATCTGAAATGGTAACTGTCATCCTGAGTTCATTGCCTTTAGGGAAAAAAAGTAAGTTTCACCTCAGCCTTGCTATGGAAAATAGCTATTAAATAATCATAGAATGGTAGTCATACTTGTCCTGTCATGTGTTAAGGCTTTTTAAAGGAACTGTGTTTTCCAGAGAATAGGTTTTAAGCATTGCTTAGGTATAGGGCGGTTTTTATTTTTGATCTCCTTGAAGAACACTTGAAATAGTAAATCCAGAGTGAGTCCCGTTATCGAAGGACTACCAACATAGACTTTTTTTCTTTGTCTGCTTCAGTGGCTATGGATTAAACAATCCAGAATTTCTTACATCGGCTGTTGCGGTCAGATCTTTTCTGCTGCCTGCCGCTATCGCAGCTCCCACCCATGGTGGTTGTGGACAGAGAATAATTGGCGCTTTCTTTTTTTCCTCCAGCATTTGCGTTCCGCAGTTTCTCTGCGTATGCAGCTGGGCAAGGAGATTAGAGCTGTGTGCCTTTCCTTTGGCTGGCCTGCAACTCTGAGAGCTTTTCTCCTAGGGAGCTTTCCAAGGGAAAAGCATAGACCTTGGTGCATGGGGCATCAGCTGTTGGCGTTTCTGAGGTGGAGCCAGTGGGTGTTTGCTACCTGAGCTTTGCTGTCTGTTCCTTGCAAAACCACTCCCTAATCTTCTCCCTTTGTTTTAGTTTCGTTGTCTATGGAAGTGGACAGAAGAGCAGCTGCCAGGCTTGGTATTGATTCTTGGTCGCTGAACGGCTTCTGCTTTATGTAGGTTTGGAGGAGGAAGGGGAATTACCCACTCCCTCCTTCGGATGGCACCAGCCTGAGCAGTCGCACGGAGTCCAAGAGGGCTGGGCACTCGGTGGTTTAAATCAACGCTCTGCCCCATCAGCCATCCTGCCTCTGCGAGCTGCTGTAGCCACCCTGTAGCTGCTCTGGGGACAACTGGTTTTTTTTTTTGTTTGTTTGTTTGTTTGTTCGTTTTAACAGCCTGCTTCTGTGATGGTTGTTTCCTAAAATTTCCCATACAGAATACCCAAATGATAGAAATGGCTATCCTGAAACTGTATCCTTTCCTGTCTATCTTCTGCTTCTAAACCACATCAGATTTCGCTTTGCCAGAAATGCAGCCGATCCCCTGGGCTGCTCAGCACATGAACATGCAAGGCTGCAGTGATTCCTGAGGCCACCCTGGGCTCAGTCCCAGTGGTGCAGCGCAGGTCATCCTTTTATAAACAGGGCTGGAGGAGATCCAGAGGGAGAGCTGCTGAACCTTGCCGGTGGGCTTGGTGTGTTCATCGTGATCCAACTCTCATCCGTGCAATAGGTGTAAGCAATTACCGAGGAGTCATTTATGAAGGAGCACTGAGTTTGTAATTAAATATGTCATTTCAAAAACATCTATGTTTTAATGGCTCAAAGCTTTTTTCACTCTTTTTCCTGATGTGCTGCTCCAGCATAAGGTCTACTTATTGGTCAATGGCAGCAGCTCTCCAGCTGGGGTTAGCAAGGTAAGGAGTAAGGCAATCACAGAATGGCTTGGGTTGGAAGGGATCTCAAATATCACCTACTTTCAACCCCCTGCCATGGGCAGGGACACCTCCCACCAGACCAGGCTGCCCAAAGCCCCATCCAGCCTGGCCTCGAACACCTCCAGGGATGGGGCATCCACAGCTTCTCTGGGCAGCCTGTGCCAGGGCCTCACCACCCTCTCAGTGAAGAATTTCTTCTTTATATCCAATCTGTCGTACCCTCTTTTAGTTTAAAGCCATTCCCCCTTGTCCTATCACTGCACTCCCTGACAAAGAGTCCCTCCCCAGCTTTCCTGTGGAGGTTCCCTGGGTGTGGAAGGGTCTGGAGCTCCTGGGGCCACCCTCAACTGCAGCCTCTCCAGCACTGCCCTGCTGATTCATGGTAACACCTATAGCTCCACATGAAACTTTTATTTTCCTTTTGGTAACCAGCTGAAAAAACCAAAGCATTCATTAATATATGTTGTAAAGCTTTGGTGCTGTCTGTTCTCTCTCACATGCGGCTATGATTGGGAGCGGCTGAGGAAGGTGCAGTTGTCTTCTCCCCTGAAGCAGGCTGCTAGAAACTACTGTGGCCTGCTCCTGGCTGCAGGCTCCTGCCCTGAGGACATACGTGCTTTGCTCACGCCTGAACAGAGGGCCTTGTGGTTGGTGCCTGATGATCGAGGCGGGGAGTTACAAGAAGTTGGTGAGCAGTGGTGATGGAGTGGGACATCAGGGAGCTGTTCCTGGCTCCTGCCATGGGCTTCCTCATTAGCTGGTGGCACATCTTTGAGACCAAGGTCTCCACAGGTGACCTGCACAGGTCCCGCTGCATGCTCTCCCCTTCCTCACCATCTGGTGCAAATCACCAATCTGCAGAGGCATGGAGAGCTCCTGCTGCAGGTGCCACTTGCAGTATGACCTTTAAGGCTTGGGGTTTTCCTGTAGGTAGCCACATACTCCATGAACTGTCTGGGGCAGAGAGAAGAGGTGAGCTCTGTAGTCACGGGAGTCTGAGACAGCCCCACATCACAGCTGGCCTGATCCATGGTCCATCTTTCCCTTGGACGCAGGCAGGGAAGAGGCAGAGCTGCTTATCTCATCCCGGCTCCCCGTCCTCCCTCATTGCATCGGTTCACACGAGCCCATTGTGTCAAACCTTGGCCAAATGACTGGCCGGTGTCCAGGCCTGGGAAAGGAGGCCGGGTGCTCATCCAGCTCATCCCATGCCACTGAGATCGAGCCCATCGTGTGAGGGGGCACGTGAGACAAGCGTCCTGTTGCAGCACGGAGGGATATGTTGCAGGGCAAAGGGGATGTCTCCATCACCAGCTACATGACCCCTGGTCAGTGTTGGTGTAACTAAAAGCAGTGTGAGAGTGCATCTGTTGAAAGACTCGAGCTTAAGTAATGTGCAAGTCTTAACAGTGCTATTTCCTAGCTTTTAAGCACTTACCTTTATCTTTAGCATCCTTACTGTTGTTTTTAAGGCGATGAACTGAATTTAGCACAGTGCATCTTCCAAATGGCTCGTAGCGAGTGAGAGGGGAACGCCACTGGGAGAGCCAGGCTGGAGGAGCTGTCTGGGCTCATCAGCTGGCTGGCTGTGGTCAGGCTAGGAGAACGATGATTTAATGCTGAGGGAAGGAAAGTTGGCTGATGTCATGAGGAGTTTCCTAACACAGCTCTTACGCTAACATAGGCGTCTTGCAAGAGACGGGGAAGAAGATGGCTCCTGGGAGACTTCGAAGTGAGACTGAATAGAGGCTGAGGGGTGCCTGTTAGGAGATAGTGTTGCACTGCCATGGGCAGCGCTGACTTGCTTGGTCCTTTCCATCTTAAACTGAAGTTTGCACTGGAAACTGTAGCTATGAAGCATTCCTGTGTGGGCAGCTTGAGGTGCCACAATTCAGAAGCTAGGAGGCACTGGACCAAACCCTGGCCTGCAGAGCATCCATAACAACTATAAATGCAACTTTGGCAGGAGTTGCAGCAAACACTTTCTTTTATATTGCACGAACCAAAAAATGCCCTGGAAAAGCTGTCTCACCTCTGTGAAGTGAAATCGTCTGTCCTGAAGATGGCAGTGATGCTCTTCTCAAACGAGCCATATTTTCTGGCTAAATGCCACTGTTCTTTGAGAGTGACTGTCCCACCCACCAACTCTCCCTTCTATAAATTATTGCAATATTACTTTTCCCTTCAAAGGCTCGGTAATCCATCGCTCTCTTTATTTCTCCCCTCATTTCGACACATTAACACAACTTGCTTCACGCTCTGGCTTTGCAAATAGGGAACAACTGGTGCTGCGGCGTAATTGCGTGTCAGCTCTGAAGTGAGCAGCTCGTGTACAAACCCAGCAGCCCAGGCCCCGGAGTTCTGCCTCTGCTGCTCTGCAAGACTACGAGTCTGAAATATGCTGTTAATCAAAAGCTAATTAAACACTTTAATTAGTTTTTACAGGATGGGTTTGGTTATGGGAGGTGCTGTCTAGGTCTTCGTGGTGCAGGAAGGTTTTGCCTGGGGAGCAGAGCAGGAGTGTTTCAATCGGCCGCTCTGCTGAAGGACCTTCAGCCTCACAGGGCACCATTATCTTCGGTGTCTGTCCCCCTTCACCCCTAGCAGAGATGTCTGTAAATGCTACTTCACATCCTGTAAGTGTCTATGAGTGCTGCTGACCATTTCGCTGAGGAATTTTTTTCAGGAAAACGCGTGAAAATCTTTTTGAGTTTTTCATAGAGGGATTCACAGTGAACAGCAATGTATATATATAATATATATATCAAAGTACACATGCACATAGATTATAAAATATGTTTGTATATGTATATTATAAATATCCTGTGATATCACTACTCTACGCACTAAATTTACACTAAAACCTCTGTTGCAGGTAAAAGCGAGGGGTTGAGACTGTGCACTGCAATGATTTCATGATTTCTTCAAGCACAGTGTGCTGCTTCTCACCCAGGCCTGTGATGGGGCAGGATTTGGCTGCATTTTTTCCCCCAAAGTGATATTTTATTTTATTTTATTTTATTATTTTATTTTATTTTATTTTATTTTATTTTATTTTATTTTATTTTATTTTATTTTATTTTATTTTATTTTATTTTATACTTCACTCTACTTTACTTTACTTTATTTTAAATGTTGATAACAACAGACAAAACATACAATACGGGGAAATTTCTGGGGCCTGACTAGGCTCAGGTTAGGAATATCCCACGCTCTCTGACGCTCGATTTCTCTCGTTAGCAAAGGGCTTGGTGCTCTCACCCCCTGCTGGAGCAAGATGCCTTCTCTGCGCTGCACAGGAGCAGCTCCTGGGGGCTGTGTAAGGGGATCAGAATTTGGGCAGTCTGCACCTCTTCTGCAGGCTGCTGCTTTCTTCTGGTCATGGCTCAGCCTGGCCTCTCCCTTGTGCAGAACGATGGTTTATGTTACTGGATCAGTGCCGGTTGGCCAAGCACATCTCTTCTGGCCCTGTGTGCTGGTTTCCCGTGGCATTCCTCATCTTACCCCTTCTCCAGGGCATGTGTGCTCACTAAGATCACTGAAAGAGCACAGATCACCCAAAGAACACTGGATGCTGGGGGGGTGGAGGTTTGTGGTCGATCATTACATTCCTTTGGTGACCTGCTACAGGAAGAGAAAGTGCACCTAGGCAGGAGGCGAAATGTTCTTGTGTTGAAGCTGTAGATCTGAGGCCCACCATAAACTTTCTCCTTTGTGAGAAGCATCTTTAGGACCTCCTTTATGGAAGACTTGCCCAAACCCAGCTGCTTCTGCAACAAACCACCCCACACGTGCCTGCCTTGGCAGACTGAAAGCAGAAGGCTCGGAAGGCCACATGCCTATAGCTAAGGCCGGATGGGGCCCAGACACTGTGAGACAGTCCCAAAGCAGTCCTAAAGCCTGACTGGGTGCAAACTGTGGTGTATGGTGGCCATGGTGGTGTCCCAGCAAGCAGGTACCACAAAAGCACCACAAAATTACCACAAAAAAGATCTTCACTACTTGATTGACTGCTGCTGAGCTTGTGAGTATTCTTTCTGCCTTTTCCTTGACAAATCTGGTTTCTGCCTCGTTTGTCTTGTTCTGAACCCATCAGTGTTAGGTTGCATTGATGTTGGCCTGTGCCTTTCACTGGTTTCTGCTCCTCCCTGTCCTTCAACTGCTTCTGCCCCCGCTGCTGGCCTAGGCCCTGGCCTTGCTCTTCACGGGGCACAGATGTCGTGGGCTTCACCACAGGACCTGCCCAGGTCCACTCTGACCCTAACTCAGAAGTACTATGAAGTGTCAGTATTAAAGGCCCCAACCGAGTTAGGAGAGCTCTCGCCATGGCCGTAACAAAATCAGTGGTGAAAGTAAGTTTCTGAGAGGTTTGCAATGAAACCATAAATGGATCCAACAGTACAAGGAGGAAAGTGAAGCAAAGCAGGCTGCATAATAAAGAGGTCCAGTGAATCGAATAGATCAACTTGTGAATCAGTACATGCATGGATTTTAGAGATAAACTGCACAAGGAAAATAAGTGAAGGTATTTGAGCTCAGATCTCCTGTGCTGGGGAACTGTTTTCTCACTTTAGTTGTCTCATACACTACAAGCTGTCTCATGTGCACTTTAATAAATATTTTGCAACATCTGATGTTTGTGTGGGTATATATATATAATGTATACATTAAATAAAAACCAGATGTTTGTAACGGACAAACTATTAATTGCAACTCCTGAGGGAAAAAAAATGGTCGTTATGGTAATGGTTGGTCTGCAACAAAACATCTGATTTATATAATAATATATTTCTATGATTTTGTTCAGAAAATCAAATGTCTGTAGCAAGCAAAGTATAAGCTACAATTGCATTTCTAGGAATTTAGGAACTGCTAAGCTCACTTAGACCTATGAGTCTTCTAGCCCAGGATTTTGACATTGACCAGAGCGGGGCGGTCAGAGTGCGTTCCAAGAAACCCTGCAACAAGCAGTTAGGTTATCCCTTATCTCCAAAAAAGTTTCCATTCCTCCCTCTGTAATTAGAGGTTAGCTAACGCCTCAAATCATGAGAGTTTATATCTTTCCTGAGACCTCATTTCAAAAATAACTTTAAATATTTACTGCCGTAACTCTGGTCGTGCTTGTTACGAAAGTCCAATCGTGGCTGGAGTTTTGCCAGGGTTTTATTATCTCTCAGCTTCATCCCATTTTCCTGCTGCATGATGATCTAAGGGTGGGTGAGAGCAATGATTTATACGATAACCCAAAAAAAGAATGGTAGCTGTTTTGGGAAATTGTCAGAAAGCAACTAACTTTTCCTATATATAGTTTTTTCCATGTCATGTAACTCACTGCAGCAGGAGCACAGGCTTTGGCGCTGCGCGGCGAGCCGTGGGTTTCCACCCTGATGGCTCTGTGTTGGTGGAGATCCTGAGGCCGGGGCCCTCCTGCCAGCTGTGATGTGCTGCTGGCCCGGAGCCACCCCAGGTGCTGGGGTCCGAGACCTGGTCTGGAGCAGCCCCTTCCCCATTGCCTTCCCTTTCCTCTCTCTTCATGCACTCAGGGTCGATCTCCGGGGCAGAGCTGCAAGCGTTGGTCTGCAGGGTGCAGACAAGAGGACCGGCGAAGACCCAGGCACGGAAATATTGGGGCTGTGAAATTTTGGAAGGCCTGTGAACAGCATGCTGGGGAGCTCGTGCAGCCTGGAGCAGGTGAGTTGGGCCATCACAGAGGCAGATGTGGCTGTGGTGGGTGATCTGGCCACATTTGGAACAGAGGTGAGGCAGGTTAAGATGAGGATGCCAGCACGTGGTGATGTGTGATGGGCTGGACTCGCCTGGTGTGACTGGAGATGTGTGGCCTAGCTGCGTGCACACACCCAGCAGCTGCTTTTTTGATAACTCAACAGCCAAATGCCATGCTTGTGCTCAACATGGTACCAACAGAAGACCATGGCCATGTTTTCTGTATGAGCCATGGTTTGCGGCACTACTCAACAGATGCCTGAGAGCCGCCTCATTGAAGGGAAGCTGTAGTCAAGGCATGGCATGATGCTGGTTCACATGCAATGGAGAAAATGTAGCCGGCAAGTCCTCAGGGTACAGAGCCTTTCAGAGGAGCCCTCACCCCTCTGGGCTTAGCCTCGTGGGGTTTGGAGTGGTCTCTGTCAGGCTCATTATTGCCTGGATGAAAGAGAGGCACTGGGATAATGAAAAAGGGTTCTGGCGGGATGATAACCTCACCCTAGACTCCCTGTTAGGAGTTAGTAATCTTGCTGATAAACTACCTGCCCTGATGTTATCAGTAGGGATCTCAGTGTTTAAAGCTGGATTGATGTCGTGGAGTTCTGTTTCCTCCTCACTCTTTTCACAATGGTAAGGCATTGATGTTTGGCTGGGATAAACTGCTGTATTCCACAGCCATGCGTTTTTGCTTTTGTTGTTTGTTTATTTGTTTTTATATGTACTAATAGCAGGCAATATTTTAAATGAATTACCCCATTCAGGAGGGAATATTGAAATTGGGTGTTAAGCAGTGATTTTGCAAAGAAGGAAATAGGATCTGAGCTCTTCCCAGGCTGAGGGAATATTTAAACCTGGATCCATCCTTTCCCATCCCTCTCTTCGTGGTCAAAGGTGGTGAATAGAAAGGAAAGGAAATTTAATCCAACTCTGAAAGTTCAGTAAATATTCAGTGAATAAGCTATCCACTGTAAGAGTGGCCTTGCATTTGCTTGAAAAATTCGTATGCACTTTCCAATGTTAATCATACTAATGTGTGCATCTTTAGAAAGCAAAGCTGGCCATGTCTTTCTAAAAATCTGGTAACAATGTCTGTGTGTTCATTTGTATTCAAGTGGTACCTCAGGACCTTTGATTTAATTTTAGGAGATGTATAAAAAATAAGAAATAGGGTTGCTGTTCTGGTGCTTAGATCAACACAATTAGAGTGGCTATATGTTGAGATGCAAGGTGGAACAGAAGAAACAAATGAACTGGAAGAATAGTCACGAAATGAAGAAAGTTCCCCAGGAAAGATCATATCCTAATTCAGCTAATTGTTGTCTTCTGGACATGACTCAGTGTCCCCAAGTGAACCAGGCATTGTGGTGTGATTTAAAGTAGGGTAATGAGGCCATGTGGCTATTTTTGATGAAAAGTTTGCTGAAAGGTGGGAAAAAGCTGTGTGACTCAGCAAAGCTCTGTCTCGCAGCTCCCAGAGGTGGGGAATGGTCTTCTGGGTGCCTTGTGACCCCCTGTCTGCCTCCCCAAAGACCTCGAAAACAAAGGCAGGCACCACAGCTCAGTGCTGGAGGGGACGCTCAAGAGCAACAGTAAGACTACTCGCGGTGTTTTTTTATCCCATCTTAGCTATTGCTTAAAACCACACTTACTCTTCAGGCTTCGTTTATTGCTCTAGCAGGCAATTTATCCGAATGAGCAGATAGCACAGTGCTCTTTTCTTCCAGCTACAGCTGATTCGGATGCTATTAGTGTCTCTGACTGCTCGAAATTGCTCTTTGCCGGTTGCAGCGCCTGGTGCCTTCCTGCACGCAAGCGCCGGGGCTGGTGCAGCTGAAGCATGGGACTTTGGCCATCGTCCCCAGTGTTCCTGACGGAGAGGCTGAGGTAGCACACATAAACCCTTCCTCATGCATTTAGATGTCTTCATCAGCAGAGAGCACCGTTTGGGAAAGAGACGTTTAAAAATCTCTTTGTTGGGTTTATAGGTGCTTTAAAGCCACTTAGTCATTTGATAGCAGGTTAAAATTAGTCCATACAAGATCAAGCATCAACACACTCTTTTCCCAAAGCTCCTTATTAGCATTGATTTTTCAGTCAGGAGAATAGTCAAGTAGTGGAAAATTAAATTAATGATACTGCAGTCTGTACGGCTTGCCTGGAAATGCCTGGCGTCTTGTGCAGGGACCTTATCACATGGTTTTCCATGACACGAAACCTAAAGATTCAGCAACATGAACACTAAAAAGTCATTCCAGTTTTTAAGGCATTATTTTGACTGCAATGAAAGATCTTCTCCCCTCCTCTGTCTTTCATTTCTGTAACAGTCAGTGGCTGAAATAACGTGACCCTCATTATTCAGAACTTCACTTAGATAACATCCTGGTGATTGTGGTTGCCAAAATCATGAGTGTGCTCAGAAATCGTACATTGATTCTTTCTGAAACAAACAAATAAACAAACGAAATAAAAACAGTAGAAATTAATCATGGTAAAAAACAACAACAACAACAAAACAAAACACACACACACACACAAAAAAACAAACAAAGTCTAGGTGGGAGGAAATCTCTGCAAAATGGTGTGCTGGGAAGACGGGGTGCGTTCCTAGCTCTTGCGTCTTACTGCTTGGCTGTGGCCAACAAAAGGCCAGGTGCAACATTAGTTGGGATTAACATGACTTTGTGCCCAGCAGCAGTGGCAGCTGGAGCAGAGGGAAGGGAGGAGGTATCATGGCCAGGACAGAGCTTGCCCTGTGCTCCTCGTGCTCCTGGGCAGTCAAAGATGGATGCGCTGGCACTTTGCAATATGCAATGGAAGGAATTGGTTGTTGAAGAGATGAAGATGAAGGTGCCTTAAGGGTAGTGGGTTCCCCCAAACACCTTTACTTCTGGCAAGTCTTTTTGCATTGGACTAAGCAGACCTACCCTCAAGTACGTCAAAGCAGGAGTCTCGTCTAAGCTCTCTATGTAGAGAGACGTAGAGAGACATTTTCCTCCACGTTGATTCATCCTATCATATGATGGTTAGGCAGACAAGATCAATGACTTTCTGAAGGCAACTGTGACTACAAGGAGAACCTAGGTGGCCACAGTCATTCCTTAGATAATTCAAGTGATATCATATCAATCCTGGTTTTCTATTACTACCTTTTGCTGAAGAGACAAACTTAAACCAGCACAGGTATATGGTGTACACTCATGGCACTGACACTTCACTTGTAAGGTATCTGCAGGACCAAGGAGGTGACAAAACAGTGGTGAAAATACATTTCAAACAGCAGGGACTGGATAGCCTGAAGTGGGTGGAGCAGGTGATTGGACCATAGAACTTTTTGAGGAAAAATCTGCAGAACAGCTTCATTTGTACCAGTTTATGACTGCTGGGAGGTGAATGAAATCAGCAGAACTGGACTCTTGTGCTAAGCTGTGATCACAGACTGTATGGTGACAAAATGTACAACAGCAAAGACAAAAATTTAATCACAACCTTTTTCCTGCCAATTGACCGGTTACGGGTGTTCTCCATAGGCACTGCAGACCACCTGTTGATATATGAAAAGTCCTTTTTTTTTTTTTTTTTTTTGGACATAAAACATTTATTTCATGGACACTGTTTAAGTTACTCCTAGCCCATCACTGCTTGTTCCATATGTTCCAGGCTGAAAACTACTGGTTTAGAAGATGTTTAGGGATTGGACCTGTTCATCCCTTCAGAGGGGGACCCCAAGGCTTGTGGTAGAGCTTCTGAGGTCACTTCTTTGAAGGAGCAGGCCTGAAGGTGACCGTACAGGCACTGTAGTAAGGCGCCAACCATGTTTATTAACTATCAGTGGGGTATCAGCTGGAAATAATCCCTACATCTCCCCATTTATTTATTTTTGCTTCCGGGTTTTCTCTTGGAGTGGGGATGCAAGTTTTCAAAGTCAAATTTTGCCTTGTAGGGAAGAAAAAAAAAATAAAAATCTTTCTAAGTGTTGTTTCTTGGGATTTTAGTGTGCCAGGCTGGGGCCCTTGAGGAGGATGTGACCGTCTGTCTCTGCAACCTTGTTAGATCTCCTTCTGCCTCTCCCCAAAAGCATGTGTTTGAGCACTGCAGGAACATCATGTCATCAACACCGTAGCAGCCAGTTACTTTATCCTATTCAGTGCCATCATTTCATAAATCAGATCAGAGGATGACACTGGGTCATTCTGTCCTGACTGAAGTGATTAAGTAGATCTGTGCTATTAACTGCAGTTATCTTCTGAAAATGTCAGACTGCCTGCCAAGATCTTGACGTGAGTTAAATAAGCATCTGCTGGCTGAGGACTCGAGCTCTGGATGGGAGGCAAAAACCCAGGGCTCGAGCAGCCTCCCCAGCCCTCCAGATCCCACATTTGGCTGCCCCTCGGTGTTTTGGTTCTGCGCACAAAACTCATGTGCCCAGCAGTTTTATCCCAGCTGTATAGGTTTTGTCCTGGTGAGGTATCATGTAGCTGGTGTGAGGAAATTAAGTATTATTTTAAAAATACTTTTTCTGTGTATTTACCATATGAAATCAGTGTCTCCCTCAGATATCTGGCAAGTATCGTGGCTCTGTCAGATATTTTGGAGAAAGAGCCTTGGCACTGACACTAAATGCAGTACGAGAAAGCCTGGAGAAGAGAAATTGCTGCTTTAAGGAGGGAGGATGTCCGCAGCATTGCAAAATGGCACAGAAAGCACATAGGCACAGCTCTTACTGTGGGCTAGGATTGGATTAACATCCCCTCAGCAGTGCTGTGAACCACCTCCTGCCTGTCTGGGGGTCGCTCAGGCCCTGTTAACCCCCCTGCAGCAGTGCCAGCCCTTCGCATCCTTCACCCACAAATGGCTGCTGGCTCCCACGGTGACTCTCTGACAATTCCTTTAGGATCTGAGGGAGGTAAAGCACTAGGAAGCCTGCACTGTTGGAGAAAAAATAAATAAATAAAAAAAATAAAATAAAATAAAATAAAATAAAATAAAATAAAATAAAATAAAATAAAATAAAATAAAATAAAATAAAATAAATAAAATAAAATAAAATAATAAAATAAAGGTGACACAGGATGTTTGGGAAGACAGAGTGTTAGAGATTCCCTTCTGTGTAAGTGGTGTGTGCACACATAGGTGGATGGATACTTTTGCTTCAAGTGAGTATACAGACGCAAAGTCATGGCTTACAAACCTTTACCTAGCTTAGAAAAGGGCCACTCATGTTCCCAACACACAAAAACACAATTGATGATGATTTTTGTGTATCATTTAGTTTCCTAGAACTGTTTTGCAGGTATATGTGGATGCTGCAAAAGTATAAAAGGAGACTCTTTATAGCAGAATTGCTTTTTGCTTAGCTATCAGAAAGGCAGGACTCCCAGGTTTTATTTTCCTTGGACTTCTACCATTATCTTGGTTATGGCACTGAACCTCCTCCCGTTAGCTTTCTCACCAAAGCAGGAATTCCTTTGGCCCCGGGAGGCTGCAGGGAGCAGAGCAGACTGGTGGGGCAGCAGGGGAAGGGTGATTTGTGGTGTTAGGCCGGTGCCTGTGTCCTGTCCCTGGGCAGCTTGCTAATTTAGTTTTGCTTCCAGTGAAAGGATCCAAAATTGTGGATAACTGGGAGAATGTGTTCCCCTGCAGGTGGTTAAAGGGGCTGCATCAATGGAATATTAGGGCAGAGAACCAGGTGTCTTTAGTTTATCAGCCTTTGGCTGTTCACTGAAAGGCACTTTTACGTTCCTATAATTTCTGCTTTATAAGGAAAATTGTATAAAGCCAGGCTTTTAGACCAGCTCCAGGAATGTGCCATTCAGTCCCCATTTAACTGGCTGTGGAGGTGCAGGGACACCTCTGAAGGTACTGCCGCAGCACAGCAAAGGGCCAGCAGCATTCAGAGATGTTTAGATGGGCTCCTTGCCACTGAATACTCCAATGTGATTTCCTTACAAAACTCGGGTATTGAATAATTCTCGTTTACAAGGGTATTTCTGGCACCATTGCTGCAAGAGCATCTCAGCTTTAGAACAAAGGGTGGCCGTGGGACGTGGGAAGGATGGGGGCAGCAGCTCTTCCAGCCCACCCTGTGCTAACGGGGGTCTCCCAGGAGTCCTAAAAGATCTCAGGCACATTTCTTTCCTGCTCGTGCAGGGCTGTGCCGGGAGGCTTGGCCCCGTGTGGGCTGGTGGCAGCGGCTGCAGGCGTTTCCCTCCCTGCAGGCTGCAGCCATATGGGCGCAAGGACACGGGCGGCTCTTGCAGCCTGTGGTTTTGCTGCAGCTGGCTCCTTCCCTTTAAAGTTTTGATTGCCTGAGATAACACCCAAGCTCGGCAGCGGCGTGGCAGTGACGGTCCTTTGCTTGTTGGCTGTAACAATTTATTTGCCTGTTTATCACCCACCCCTCTAATACCTTAAACACAAGGTCAGGAGAAGAAAAGCTTTAAAAAGCCCCTTTTATGGGCTCGAGTGAAAATCAGTGCCATCAGCCACATTATCCCAGCAGGATGTTAGACCTCAAATTCTTATGTGGAGTTTTAAAATAAATTCCCAAAATAGGACATAGTTCAAAATTGTTTAATTTTCAAATGCTTTTCACTGAATTTTTGCATAAATTCTTCGGCATTTGCAGAAAGTGAAAACGGTTGTGTCACATCCTCAGCTGCTGCAAACTGGCACGATGCCACTGAAGTCAAAGGGGGAAGGATAATTTACATCAGTTGAGGTTTTTGGCATTGGGAAGTGGCGAGGAAGGGACACAAATGATTTCCCCACATGCCCCATAGTGAGTGACCTGCTGCATCCAACTTCTGCACAACAGGTTTATCATTTTCTTTTGCTACTTGGCACTTTGAGTCTAAGCCCTTTTCCCCACTTCCTCCTGCCAAAAACGAAATACAAGAAATGAGTCAGGTCTCCCTCGCTCTGGATGTATCTCAAAATCCCTTGGAAATAACGTTACTGCATTCTAGTAATAGTTGGCGGGGACTTTTTCCATCCACAGCGTATGGCTGCTAATTATGGGCCTGGCTGTCAGTGGGATTGGAGAGCACCGCACATCTTCGTGTTATTAATTTCCATCACAATTTGGGGTGGCAGATGCTGCTCTGCGAAATGTTACAAAGAACCCCAAAGTTCCCTGGAAGGATTTTTTTGCTCGTGTTAGGGGCTTTAACAAAGACATGTGTATATATTTATTTTCTTTTCCCTCTTTCCTTGGCTCGTCATGAACATATCTTCTCCTCTGAAGTTCTTGGAAAAATGTATTTATTGACCATGAAATTGCTTTTAACCATGCTTGTATTTCCTTAAAGGCATCCACCCACCAATTATTTTTCGCTGCTTCCTCCCCTCCATTTCTTTGCTGGCCACAAGCACAGTCATTCCCTGCCTCTAACATCAGTGAGATCTGAGGGTAAGTCTGAAGTTGGTGCAAATTTCCCACTTTTTCACTGACTTCTCTGGGAAGAAGGGAGGACATTATGCATGAGCTGTGAGTGTCCCTTAGCCTCCCATATGAGTAAAAATATTTTGTGTGGGTTCAGGCACCATGGTGATGGAGCACAAATGGAGCTTCAACATGGAGAAGTGGAGCAGGGAACTGTGGTGTTCTGGAAGCCAGTAGCTTGCCCTTCACCTGTGAAGCTGCTTTGCACCTTGCCACCATCACAAATTCTTGCCTTTTTCATACCAAAATGTGTGCTCTTACAGGGGAGAGCAGAGCAGCCTGATTTGCTCCTCACAATCTGCCAGTGTCCCACAGGTGGGACCTCCTGAGGGTGCTTGGGTGATGGGGAGAGGAGGTGAAGGAAGAGGGTTGAAGCCAAGGGAAATCTGCATACTTCAGCCTCTCTCACCCGGCTGATCTGAGCCACTTTGGCTTCAAGAATTTGGAGTTTGTGGCACAGCAAAGCAAAGCGTTGGAGCCTGGAGGCCCTCCAGGTGTCGCTGGCAGCGAAAAGCTGCAGCAGGTTGCTCCTCCATGCTCAGGTTGACTTGGGAACCCCTCAGAGCCACAGGCATCCTCAGACTGGTTCGCATGAAATAATGAGCTGTTTTGCTGCATTCAGATCATGTGTACACCATATGCCATGGCTGAGGGGAAAGCGAGTAGTTCTGGGTTAAACTATAGCCTTTTGGCATGCTTTCTTCCCTCCTCCCGTCCTTCCCCCAAACCAAGAGCCTTTTCCACTCTCCTGCCCTTAACTTGAGCTTTGCAGGGCACCAGAGAGGAGAACACGCTCACTTTGTATGGTGAATTAATGGGTTCAAACGGTCACCTTCCACAGCAGAGTCGTGTGGGAAAGAAAACCTGTGTCAATGTGAAACATGTGTGCGCCTGTCCGAGGACGAGGCATCTGATTCATAAATCAGTGGCAGGGAGGTAAGGAGAGATGTGTGGGTTTGGTAACAACTGTCAGGCTTAAATGGTGCATTTTACTCTTTTTCATCTTAAGTCTCCCAAGAAGATCATATTATTGACTAGTATGTTTTCTCTCTGGTGCTGCCCGGAGTTTAAAGCATCCAGAAGGTCAGCGTGTTCCCGTTTCATGTCGTCCCGCGATCCCTGGTGATGCTTTGTGCACACGAGTATGTCAGGGTCTGCAGGGCATGTGTTTGGAGGCCTGAAGAAAGGCTGCACAAGCTGTCCGAGTGCTGCGTCTCGCCCACCACGTTAGGGCTGGTTGCAGCGTGTTGATGCTGCAGTGAGCAGGATGCAAGGAGACTGAAAAATTACTTATCTATGCTGGGAATATTTCCACCAAGGACACATGAACGTGGCTTAGGGGAGGTTAAAGAGAATATATGGTCCTGCTTGTATCAACTGCGACTTCAGTGACAAGTCAGACTGAACTTGCAGCATCTTTTTGTGCCAGGCAGGGAATTGTCCCACTACAGCCAAACCTGCAGCCTGCTGATGATTTGTCCCAAGAAGCTGTCTGCGTACCTAGTAGCTGGCAGCTCTCAGAGATGGGGTTAACGTGGGTTTGAGATCCAAAAAATTGACTGATCCCATAGTTTGCAGGATCTCCTCTTCTCTAGGGTGGTTTTGGGTTAGTTATCACAACTACAGCAGGTTCGGAAGTGGAGGTGAACCCCAAACCTAGGGTGCTGACCTTGCGCATGGAGGGGCAGGCTAAGAAGGGAAGACCTGGTCTAGGTCAGAGATGAAACAGGTGGAAAGAAATACACACAGTTTGAAGAAAGATAGCAAATCTTTCTGATTTCTGATTTTTTTTTGGAAATGCTTCACTTTTTACCCATTGCATTAGCAGTCCCTGAGTGTTGCTTTCTGGGCTGAGGAAGAGGAAGACCATGCCCAAGCAAACTGCACCGTGCCTTCTCCCACACCACAAAGATCAAATGGGTCCAGCCAAGGCTCTGCAGTTCCTGTTTACTCCATATAAGACGTTTCCAGTCCCGTCGGCATTCATGGTAGTTCCTGTGGCTCGTCCTCGATAACTAACTCCAACTGGCACAGCTGAGACATCAGCGAGATGAATCCTTGGAGAGCAGCCAGCTCTTGCTTTTATTTTGCACTTGTGTTGCTGATGTCAAACCTTTGAACAAGGCCTCAGGCCCCCATTGCTGCGCAGGGCAGACAAACACAAAGAGGGGGCTCTTGTCTTGTGGGGAGGACAAGAAGTCGCAAGAGCTCCAAAGGGATGCCAGACTGCGAGCGTCTGTTGTGGTCCAAGCCGCTGCTTGTTTCCTGCAGTGACGCAAGCCTGTGTCAGTCCTTTTGGCTGGCTGAGCATGTGCGAAGGGAGATGTTAACCTCCCTGGTGTTCCTCTGCCTGTTCGTGCGCACGTGTTTGCGCAAACCAAGAAATGACGTGCTTGATTCAAAGATTTCTGGGTGGGGTGGTTTGGTCTGCGGGATGCTGGAGGTCTGAACCAGGCACTGTTGGGCTGGAAACCTCTGAATGGTGATGTGGAGGGGGCATCTCACGTCACTGAGACTAGCAGAGGCTGCGCCTTAAACTTCTGGAGCTCAAACTTCTGGAACTTCTCATCTCTGCTCTCTGGGGACAGCAACAGGGCCCAAGGGGATGGCATGGAGCTGGGACAGGGGAGGGTCAGGCTAGGGGTTAGGGAAAGGTTCTGCACCCAGAGGGTGGTCGGGCACTGGGACAGGCTCCCCAGGGCGGTGGTCACAGCACCGAGCATGACAGAGTTCAAGAAGAATTTGGACAACGCTCTCAGACACATGGTCTGATTTTTGGGTGGTCCTTTGAGGACCCGGGAGTTGGACTGGATGATCCTTGTGGGTCCCTTCCAATTTGGGATATTCTATGATTCCCGGCAAGAGCTAAATGCTTGCCATAGACATCTGTAACAGATGTGGGGAAAAAATAGCATACTCTTAAATAGCCAATGATAATAATCATAGCCTTGGATGTAAATAGCTGACAAGTTGGTCAAATCTGGTCAAAAATGGAGATTAGGCTTCATGCTTGTATGACACTGAATTTGCCTCCTGGTCTGCAAGGAGGGAAGAGAACTCTTCATATTGCAATGGTACACACAGTCTTGGGTTTGTAAGTGATCTACATGTTTGTCAAAATGAATAATTTAATCCTCAGTACTTCAGCAGCTTCTTTCCCATGTAGTAACAACACACAGCTCTGGTTTTGTTGCAGTCTATGTTCTTGAGGTGTGCGGCAAGGGCAGGATTGTGTTGTGTGAGAGAAGCGGTTGTTGGTTGACTGTGCGCCGCCTTACTGAGCGTTAATGATTGAACACCTACCTGCACTGCACATGCAAAAGAATTGATTGTTTCCAGGATATGCTGTAGAACTTGCTGTGTTCCACGTGACACTGATCGGTCCCTTCCTGTCCCTGACATAGTACAGCTCCTCGAAGGCACGACACTGTTCCTGTAAGTAGAAGCAACTCCTGTTGATTTGGCTGGTGCAGGAGTAATACTTTGTATACTAAACCTTTATCTTTTTGAATGAAAAATTCCATTTTCTCTGTGGAAATAAGAAATTTAGTACATGTAAACTCTTCCAAATGAGGTTGATTTATTTTATGCCTTTTTTTTTGTTTGTTTGTTCTCTTTCCATATAATGAAAACTTGCCTGTGATGAGGATATCTAGATGCTATGGCAGTAATGAGATTTCCTTGGTTTTACTGTGTTTTATACAGGCAGGTGCACACATATTGAAGTTCTGTCTTGACATCTTCAAAAGCCTGTACTGAAGCTAAAATATTTGGCTGAGGTATTTGGCCCTGCAGCTGTGGGGCTCCTGTGCAGAAGAACTCTGCAATGCTGAAGTGGATGTGGCTCGCTTTCAAATGGCTTTTCCAATGGGAACCTTTGCTCTTACATTTGGGAGAGAAGTTTTCTACAGAGCCAAAGCATCATGTGATTTGATTTGCCCAAATGTGGGTTGGAAAATATGAAGAAAATTAGTGTAAATATTTTTCTTGCATGATGATAGATATTTTCCCCACTCGATAATATTGACTTTTTATTTCTTTAAGTCTCAGATGTGATGCTTGAAATATATTATATATATACATCTGCTTTCCAGAGTACATAAAAAATTAGATTCTCTGCTATTATAAATTAATTAAATTACAGATCAAACTAG